>NC_138301.1:83425512-84118012 GCF_965601325.2 Salmo salar | reverse complement strand
GTGCAGGTGCCTTATTTTGTGCAGAGGGAGGGAGCTCCCATCTGACTTTGTTCATGGTGCTGGCCAGGCTTGTTTTCTTTGCAAGCAACTTGTTCGGCAATGACAGTGAAGTGAAAAAATTGTCCTTGGTGACATTTCTCCCCTTGCCAATGTAAGGTTCCACAAGCCTCATCACCACATTCTCTGACACCCGCTCACCTGCTGCCTGATGTGAATCTGTTCCCAGATATTGAACGCCTTATCTATATTGTTCGCTTCCCCTCACTCATGAACTCACACATTCTCCCCCTTTCTCTCCCATTATACTTTACTTATTTCAATATGTGTGAAATTTGTTTCTGTAAAGTTTAGGTTCAGTTTCGAGACAATTATTATGTGGAAAACACAGGCTGGAAACAAATGGCTCCTGCTGAAAAGAGAAGACTAATCTGTCTGCTGCTCATTATAGCCTTCTAAAGCAGCTCTGCAATGGCCTGGGGTGACTCCCCTTACTACACTAGATGCATCAAGTGTTTAAGTATATAATATCAACAGTCCCTTATCTCTGGTAAATCTTGGCAAGCATCAGAAAGGGTTACACTCTATGGTTACAAGCCAAAGAACCCCTATCACGCAGTTTTTGCAGATTGGGCGGCGGTATATTCATGCTGCAAACCGCCCATTCCATCTCATTCCAAAGATGCTCTATAGGGTTTGGTCAGCCACAATGTTCAGATACACTGTGGTGTTCAATCATTGCTTAATCGGTATCAATTGGTATCAAGGGACCTAACGTGTGCCAGGAAAACATTCATCATACCAGTACAACACCGCCACCTGTCTGTAGCGTTGACACCAGGCAGGATTGGTCCAAATCCTGACTTTAATATTGGTGAATCTCTTATACAATTGGTTAAAGTTACGTACAGCAACCCCAGATGTAAAACAGTAAATAATGGTTACTTCTCAGAAAGTATTGCACTTTTAAAAGGAGTAAAACAAGGCTGTTCTTTGTCTCCGTAGCTATTAAAAATGGCCATTGAAATGTTAGCTATGAAAATTAGATCCATCAAGAACATCAAGGGGTTAGAAATCCAGGGGATATTGTATGCTGAGGACTCTAGTTTTGTCATAACTCAGTAATCTGGATCCCTGCACAGTCTCATTGAAGATTTTGATCATTTATCTAGCCTCTCTGGACTAAAACCTAATTATGACAAGTATACCATATTACATATTGGATCATTCAAAAATACAGTGTTTACACTACCTTGTAGTTTACCAATAAAATGGGTGAGTGGTGAAGTAGACATACTTGATATTCACATCTCAAAAATTATACCACAATCAATTTCAATAGAAAGTAAAGAAAAATAAATAAGATTCTGAAACCATGGAGAGGTAAATACTTGTCTATTTCTGGAAAAATCACATTGATTAACTCTTCGGTCCTGCCTACTCCAGACGACTCATTTTTTAAATCACATGAGCAAAAAATATTTCATTTTATTTGGAATGCTAATGCTCATACATAAGTTATACTTAAACCCAAAATGATTCTCCAGTAGATTATTAAGAAAGACTCATCCTTTGTTAAAAAAATGGACTTTTTGCCTTTATACAGATTACAACTTCTCATTTTCGACTAATTGAAAATTACATTTTGTCTAAAGTATCGCCCTTTCTTAAACAAGCCATACAAAGCTGATTAAAATTTCTGTTTTATCCACCAGAAAAGATAGAACAAATATTACAACAAATGTTATGGTTAAACTCAAATATACTGATAAATAAAAAAACATTCTTTATGGAAAATGTTTTAATAAATTGTATTATATTTATTAATGATGTTATGAATAGAAACGGAGGAGGTGTCACATATGCAGCTACTGAAAATATATGAGAATATCTGCTCAATACAAACTTACAACCAACTGACTGCAGCATTACCACAAAAATGGAAGAGGCAAGTGGAAAAGGGAGACGATAGCGAACTTATTTGCATGCCATATATTCAAGATACAAATTGAACAAACTGAAAGGAATTGTCATAAATAGAAAAATATACCAGTTTCATTTGTGGACAAAAATGTTGACAGCCACGTCATACAGGTTGCAAAATAAATGGGAAGAGATTTTTGATATACCAATTCCATGGCACGTGGTTTATGAACTGGTACAAAAACAACACTTGATTCAACACTTAAGAGTTTTCCAATTTAAATTATTATATAAAATTCTTGCCACCAGCAGGATGCTATATACATGGGGCATTCAACCATCTCAGCTCTGTATATTTTTCATTAGATTATTTATTCTGGTATTGTCCCTATGTAGCTTGTTTCTGGTCACAGGTTCAGGAATGGTTAAAAAAATCACAACATGCACTTAAAATTAACCTTGCAGATAGCAGTTTTGGGGCGATTTGGAAAGCCATTGTCGGTCAATAAATAATATAATAATACTTCTAGGGAATGTTTTCATCTTTAGCTCACAATATGTGGATACTATATGATTAGAAAGGTTAAAAATGTATGTAAAACATCACAGCACAATTGAAAAATATATGGCACATGGAAACCAAACAAGGGTGGTCTATGGTGATAGGTGGGATGGGCTGAGAGTGGCTGAGGGTTAGGACTAAAGAGCTTATGTTTGGTAATGTATTATTGTATGTGACTGCTTTATATAAATGTACCATGTATGCAAAATGTGTATGCAAAATGTGTATGTAAAATGTATGTGTATATGTAAAATGTATATGTATAAGTAGCAGAAAAGCTGTTAAAATATATATATATATTTGTCCTTCGAAGAGGGGGGGTTGTTGGAGGGGTTAATACTTTTTTAAAGGAAAAAATAAAAAATAACTAAAAAGTAAATAAAAAAAATAACCTGACTCTGCCATCGGCATGACGCAACAGGAACTGGGATTCGTCGGACCAGAAAATGTTTATTCACTTCTGAATTGTCCAGTGTTGGTGATCATGTGCCCACTGGAGCTTCTTTTTGCTTTTAGCTGATCGGAATGGAACATGGTGTGGTCGTCTGCAGCAATAACTGTTATAATGATAGATGACTTGTGCGTTCCTAAATGTTGTTCTGCACACCGCTGTTGTACTGCGCCATTATTTGTCTGTTTGTGGCCCGCCTGTTAGGTTTTTGCACCATTCTCAGTAATCCCTAGACACTGTTCTCAGTAATCCCAAAATACTGGATCCGGCGTGCCTAGCACTGACAATCATACCACGCTCACAGTCGCTTAGGTCACTCATTTTGCCCATTCTAAAGTTAAATCGAACAGTACCTGAATGCCTTGATGCCTGTCTGCCTGCTTTATATAGCAAGCCACAGCCACGTGACTCACTGTCTGTAAGAGTGATCCATTTTTGTAATCGGGGTGAATGTAGAACAGTAACATGTTTGTGGGTGTCAAGAGTCGTGTTGGACCTTTAAAGTAAAAGGTGATCATGAATATCATTACTCATTTAAAGGTCCCGAACAGTCATTCTGATTCCCATGTTAAATAGCCTTTTGAGTGACATAACATTTTTGAAGATAGAAATGCTCAACAATTTTGAAAAAGTACTATTTTATCTAATGGCTCACTACCAGGAAGTTTGAAATGAAATGCTGAATGAGTGGGGATTTTATAATCATGAGCTCGCCTTGATTAACAGCTCTTTGAAAGGCCTGTGTCAAGAAACTTGGAGGCAGTGGTGCAATAAATTCAACTCAAGCAAATGCAGTGACATACAAAGCAACTCAAACATTGAAATTGCATCAACGATTTAAAACACTTATATACAGCTCTGTTTCCACGTCTTTTGTGATGTGGTTCCAATGACATGACAATTGCGTCAGAGATTTAAACGACCCTGTTCCATGCCGGCTGAAGACCTAGCTAGCCAGTACCTAGCTAATACCAGACACAGATGAAAGGGGAGACATATAAGTATCTTTGCCGTAGATCAATAGTGTAAACATTGAAATATATTTGCTGACACCCTACAGTCAAATTTTGTCACCAGTAGAGTAGCTATCTAGCTATATAAACCACCCCCCTCTGCAAACACGCCTTCTCCGATGTTGGTTACAAAGTGGTACTTGTTTAAATTAGGTAAGAGAATATCATTTTACCATTGGTGTATTCAAATTAGAGTTAGGGTGATGTCACCCTATCCCATTAATAATCCTACTTTCTGAATCCAACTGTTTGACATTGGGGATATGACCAGTAACTTTATGAAACAACAGTACATTTTAGTCATCATACTTTCATCTGGTTTCAATCAAACAGCATCCAATTTCTAAAAAAAAACATGATATGACAGTTATTTTACTTATAACATGCATTAAACAGAACAGACTAAACAGAATGACATTTACTCTCATGGGGGGGGGGCAAAAATAACTATCTGAAAGCCACACCCCTACTAAGCCACGCCTCCAGTCTTCTGATCTGACCCAGTGGATCGTAGCTCAATAACCCAGCATTAAAAACCCAATTTAAAGAAAACAATGGGTTGTTTGTGACCCAACTGGCTGGGTCAAAATAACACAATGTGTGTTCTGTCCAATATTTACCCAAACTGGGTTGTTTATAACCCAGCTTTTTTTAGAGTGCATACACCCAGCATTTTTCTGAGTGCCCTGTAGATTCCAAAACAGCATTCATGGACCTCGGAGGTGAATAGCCAATATCACACAGTCCAAGTCCAAAGTATTCCCCTTTCTCGGCTATTTCTCTATCTGTGAAGCAATTTCAACTCCAGAGAATAGCACTGTCTCTTCCGAGGCTTGCATTGAGGGAAACAAAATAACCTATTAGCCACCCACTTGATATACAGCTGGGTTTACAAACTGTGACAGGAACAAGAAGTGCCATAGCCAGGGGAGAGAGAGATGGGGAGAGAGGTGAGCTCCACTGCTACTCCCACGGAATAGAGCGATGCACCCAAATACAGTGTGGCTATCGAGGATCCTTGGGAAGTCCCTACCTATTGAAGTTGACATTTCACATGGTTAAGGTAATCGTTAATGTTTGGGTTAGGGGAAGATAAGGGTTATGGTCATGATTAAGGTTGGGGTTAGGATAACAGTAGTGGTTGAGGTTAAGGTTAGGGTTTATGGAAAGGACATCCAAGGATTCGATTAGCACCTAGACTTCTAGCGGGAGGCAAACGAAATACTGCACCAAAGGTGCACCTGCCTTTTTGGCGCTATATACAAAATCTATAAAGACTACCAATACAGCGCACAGCTGCGCAAGGAAAATGTGTACAAGGAGGGTAGGTACATACCTGGTTTTTATGCCGTGGTCCATCTTCGAGTTCCAAAGTGCTGTTCATGATTCCCCATCGGCCATTTACCGTTCTCTGGAGAACCTTTAGACCAGAACCGCCTGTTGGTACGAGGCGGGGGTGAAGGAGAACGCTCTATTTTTTGTATCTTTCCAGGCGATCTACTACATAGAAAGGGGTGTTAGCTCTAAGTGTTCGCGCACAGAGGGAGAGAGAAGCTAAACAACTTCTCGACCACAGGGGCTGGCTACGGTTCTAGCAGGAGTGGCGGGGAACTATACATAGTCAACTCATATGTAACGTACTTACAGAACTGAACTTCGATTCCTCGGATTTTCTTCTGTTTTTTTTTTATTTTTTACCGTTACCCTCTACATGCAACAACGGATAACAATCAGAGATTCTGAGATTAAAGTCCAAGTAGTAGAGAATCCAATAAAAAAGCCACTTGGAAAGCCGGTCATCCAAATAAATTTGTCTGGGGAAAAAAATCTCCTTTGCGGTCTCCAATCGTTCAGGAAGTGCAAACTAGGTGTTATCCTCAGTATTGATGAAATAGTAAAAAATAATTAAAAAAAACGTCTGGTTAGTTAATTCCAGACTGTGTCACGTTTTGAGTGAAAAGGAGAAAGCCAATGTGCAGTAGCCTATCGCCTGATCTCTTGCTATGCAGTCCACTTCATTCCTGCACTATCCACTGCTGACTATGAGGCTCCGGTCGGCGGCGCCGCGGAACAGATGAGGGATAAAGCCTGCCCTAGTTTAGGAGCTGATCTGCACGAGGAGGGTTATTTCACACAGATGCTTTTGACAAGAGCGGTGCAGGGGCCAGATTAGCGGGCTCAATTTGTGTGCTGCCGCGCGGCGCTGCGTTCCTTTGAAGCTGTCATGCGCGCGGCACGTTCCACCCAGGCTCCGGTTCTGCTCCGTTCTGTTCTGCTGTGCCCTCCATGCGCAGCTGGCTGCTGCTGTACCTCTGTCACTGACTCTGCCACCGCACAGCTCGAGCTGTGCCGCCTACCCCCTACACTGCTTTTCCTGGCCCTCGAGACTCCTTCACTCTGCAGAAACCAAAATGCGAAAAGATAACAGAACAAAACGCACACGAGACTATTGTGGGTATACAACTCTCAATAGAATGTACTGATAAATGAATGTAGTCCATCTATTCCTCTCTCTCTCTTTCTCCCAAATCGTATGTGTTGTGTTGCTACAACAGGCTACAGATGAAACATCTGCGTTGAAGCAAAAGCAAGTCCTTACCTGATTAATTTAAGCTATTTATTTTTCATAGCATGTGGATGCACAAAATGTATGTGCCGTATGCAGCAACATCACCTACATTTGTTGGATACCTAACTCTGATAACAGTTTATTAAATGGAGTAGGTATTAAAAATAGTAGGAAACACAGTCTCGTTTTGTTTATTTGTTACACCACATGCATGCTGTACTTGTAACTTGCAAAGCATTTCCATATAGTTGTTAAAAGTGTATCCCTATAGGTGCAGAGAAAATGTAATATTTCCATAGACATCAAGTTGCATTAATAAAAACATGAGTTTAATATATTTAATTAACGTGCATGATTCCCCTGGATAAAATGCATGTAATTATATTGATAGGTATTGATTTAGCATAACGAAATGAGATACCACACTTGATACCATTAATAAAAAATTCCTTGAGGATGTCACTAGTGTTATTAACTGCCTATCAACTGACTGGCCTGACACATCCGCAGCTGTGCGTGGATAAAACCCCTGGGAAAGGAAAGCCAAGTCAGAAAAAAAACCCATATAATCACGTTGTTTGCTCTATAACCTGTTAGTTCATATGCCTTGACAACGTGATATATAGGCCTAAGGTTGAAACAATAAGAAGACTCAGTGGCAGAATAAATTCAACCACACCTTTGTTTCATCACAGAACCGGAGAGCAACATGTGTCCGGTGAAGTCCACAAAACATATTGCATGTAACAAACAGGTATATGACCAACCGCATTGACAAGCAAGTTAATGTTTACGACATTTTCGGACGAATAAAAAAAAGACTGATTTAGAACCAGAGTTACCACAAGTCACAAAGAAAACAGGCGCTGCCTCCACTATTCCAGCTCAATTTCAACATACTCTAATCACATATGTTTAGGAAAATATTGCAAAATACCTAGGGGAGGGGTGATCTAAAGCAGGGGAGGGTTGTCAACCTTTTATTTACTTTGGGGAGGGTTGTATGTTTTTTTTATTGGGCACCTGGGAGGGTAGTGCTTTTTTTCTTGTTAACATTCGCTCTTTTGCAGGTTTTACTATATAATTTCTTCCATCCTCGCCAATTTTCATAATCTGCTTGCATGCGCCCTGTATGAAGCTTGTTTTGGTACTTCCCTCATGCACTGCCCTTTTCCGTGTGCTAACTACTATACCACAGCTCAGTATAGCCTTCCCTATGGCTCAGTTGGTAGGGCATGGTGTTTGCAACACCAGGGTTGTTGGTTCAATTCCCACGGGGGGCCAGTATGAAAAATAATAAATAATAATATGTATGAAATATATGCATTCACTACTGTAAGTCGCTCTGGATAAGAGCGTCTGCTAAATGACTAAAATCTAAATGTATTGTCTAACGGTCTCCCCTATTGATCTTGCTTAGCAACAATACAATTATCCTACCGAGACTATTTTAGCCTACAACACCACAATGCAACGCATAATTGCATTATTGTTTTCAAGTAAATACAAAATTCTACTTTTGGTTGCAGTGAAAATGGAATTTAAATAATGGCGCAAAAGCCCTGTAATATAAATGTGATTTGAATTTGAATTCGATTTGGATCAGTTGTGGGTCTACTCTCCACAGCTTATAAAGTCTAGAAAGACACAGTAGCAGGCCAGTCTGGCTGTATTTTTACTTCTGATACTGAATGCGCTGTCTGTTTCAGATTATCTTAATCCCAAATCGTCCTATAATAACGTGTCTCCCAGCAGGCACAGTTATTCAGGAATGCTTAACACGCGCTCTGCCTCCTCTCCAATCCGAGTGGCTATTCCTCGCGCACCTAGAATCGAACGCTTCAGTATAGCCCAAATATGTATAATTTAACTTTTAAAATGTATTATCTTTTATATGTGGCATAAACACAACCAGTCACAATGTTTTAATCTGATTAGGCTAATTCAAAAGTCTTCTGTAATCATGTGCACGTTCATCCATAATATAATTCCAGCATCCTCAAAATGGCTTGACATTAAAAAACACTAGAGTTGATGTCCGCAGTCTCACGGCAATCGAATTAGCATAATAAAAATATCTCCATCAAAATCAGTCAGTTTAAACTAGAGATGTATTTTTGTTATTGAATGGGCTGTGTCTCAATTCACTGCATCCGCTGATGTCGTCCTTTCGCATCTGCGCATCTGCTGGGAAAAGTGTCAGAGCCAGAGCATGTTTGTCAGACCATGAGACATCCAGAAAATCGGTATTCTCACGAAACGTCTGTAGCGTCCGAACAGTTTGACCTACAAACTATTATGACCCCTACATAGCAAGAGGCTTTTCTGAAGTTGGTACATCCTATCTCCCAACTTCTTTCTGTAATATTACCCCTTTATTGAAAAGTGAGTCTCTCCGAAACACAAAACATGTTGGTTGTTTTGCTATTGGACACCCACAAGCCTCACAAGACTGGTCTGAATGTAGCCAGGTACCAGTTAAAACAATGAATGGAAGTATACAGTTGAATTCGGAAGTTTACATCTTAGCCAAATATATTTAAACTCAGTTTTTCACAATTCCTGACATTTAATCCTAGTAAAAATTCCCTGTTTTAGGTCAGTTAGGAGCACAAGTTTATTTTAAGAATGTGACATGTCAGAATAATAGTAGAGAGAATGATTTATTTCAGCTTTTATTTCTTTCATCACATTCCCAGTGGGTCAGAAGTTTACATACACTCAATTAGTATTTGGTAGCATTGCCTTTAAATTGTTTAATTTGGGTCAAACATTTCAGGTAGCCTTCCACAAGCTTCCCCTTTTGTGGGGAAATATTCATTCTGATTGGCTGCGGCTGGATCCCCAGTGGGTGGGCCTGGCTGCCGAGTGGGTGGGCCTGGGAGGACACAGGCCCACCCACTCGGCAGCCAGGCTGCACCCCTGCCCAGTCATATGGAATCCGTAGATTAGGGCCTAATAAATATACTTAAATTGACTGATGTCCTTATATGAACTGTAACTTAGTAAAATCTTTGAAATTATTGCATTTTGATTTATACACTGCTCAAAAAAATAAAGGGAACACTAAAATAACACATCCTAGATCTGAATGAATGAAATAATCTTATTAAATACTTTTTTCTTTACATAGTTGAATGTGCTGACAACAAAATCACACAAAAATAATCAATGGAAATCCAATTTATCAACCCATGGAGGTCTGGATTTGGAGTCACACTCAAAATTAAAGTGGAAAACCACACTACAGGCTGATCCAACTTTGATGTAATGTCCTTAAAACAAGTCAAAATGAGGCTCAGTAGTGTGTGTGGCCTCCACGTGCCTGTATGACCTCCCTACAACGCCTGGGCATGCTCCTGATGAGGTGGCGGATGGTCTCCTGAGGGATCTCCTCCCAGACCTGACTAAAGCATCCACCAACTCCTGGACAGTCTGTGGTGCAACGTGGCGTTGGTGGATGGAGCGAGACATGATGTCCCAGATGTGCTCAATTGGATTCAGGTCTGGGGAACGGGTGGGCCAGTCCATAGCATCAATGCCTTGCTCTTGCAGGAACTGCTGACACACTCGAGCCACATGAGGTCTAGCATTGTCTTGCATTGTCTTGCATTACGAGGAACCCAGGGCCAACTGCACCAGCACATGGTCTCACAAGGGGTCTGAGGATCTCATCTCGGTACCTAATGGCAGTCAGGCTACCTCTGGCGAGCACATGGAGGGCTGTGCGGCCCCCCAAATAAATGCCACCCCACACCATGACTGACCCACCGCCAAACCGGTCATGCTGGAGGATGTTGCAGGCAGCAGAACGTTCTCCACAGCGTCTCCAGACTCTGTCACGTCTGTCACATGTGCTCAGTGTGAACCTGCTTTCATCTGTGAAGAGCCAATCTTGGTGTTCTCTGGCAAATGCCAAACATCCTGCAAGGTGTTGGGCTGTAAGCACAACCCCCACCTGTGGACGTCGGGCCCTCATACCACCCTCATGGAGTCTGTTTCTGACCGTTTGAGCAGACACATGCACATTTGTGGCCTGCTGCAGGTCATTTTTCAGGGCTCTGGCAGTGCTCCTCCTGCTCCTCCTTGCACAAAGGCGGAGGTAGCGGTCCTGCTGCTGGGTTGTTGCCCTCCTACGGCCTCCTCCACATCTCCTGATGTACTGGCCTGTCTCCTGGTAGCGCCTCCATGCTCTGGACACTATGCTGACAGACACAGCAAACCTTCTTGCCACAGCTCGCATTGATGTGCCATCCTGGATGAGCTGCACTATCTGAGCCACTTGTGTGGGTTGTAGACTCTGTCTCATGCTACCACTAGATTGCAAGCACCGCCAGCATTCAAAAGTGACCAAAACATCAGTCAGGAAGCATAGGAACTGAGAAGCGGTCTGTGGTCACCACCTGCAGAACCACTCCTTTATTGGGGGTGTCTTGCTAATTGCCTATAATTTCCACCTGTTGTCTATTCCATTTGCACAACAGCATGTGACATTTATTGTCAATCAGTGTTGCTTCCTAAGTGGACAGTTTGATTTCACAGAAGTGTGATTGACTTGGAGTTACATTGTGTTGTTTAAGTCTTCCCTTTATTTTTTTGAGCAGGGAATATTACAAAGGTCTTACCGAGCCTTTCCATAAGTCTACGCAAGTTTCTTCAACAGTCTTCTGACTGTGATTAGAGCGATGCCGATGTTGTGCTGTGATGCCAGCAGATTACAGATGGCCTTTGCGAGCTCTCATCTTCATCCATTACTGAGTAGATCGCTTGAATAGTCTTGCTGGAAATGGAATAGAATGCAAAAATGTGCAGCACACATAAATACAAGCAGTCAATTTATTTAAGCATTGTTTTTAGCAGTGTTAGGCCTACTTTACAGTATTGTAGGCTACTGTACCTGTTAATTTCCCCGGGCTTTCGGGTTCGGCGTAACACAGGCATCTGATGATAGTGTTTGTGAATAGCACTGTCCGTGACCAAAATCCCCAAGTCTATCAGTATTTTTAACCTGTTAGGGCTAGGGGGCAGTATTGACACGGCTGGATAATAAACATACCCAATTTAATCTGGTTACTACTCCTGCCCAGTAACTAGAATATGCATATAAGTATTGGCTTTGGATAGAAAACACCCTAAAGTTTCTAAAACCGTTTGAATGGTGTCTGTGAGTATAACAGAACTCATATGGCAGGCCAAAACCTGAGAAGATTCCATGCAGGAAGTGGCCTGTCTGACAAATTCTTGCCCTTCTATCTCTATCCATTACAGAGGATCTCTGCTTTTACGTGACACTTCCTACAGCTCCCATGGGCTCTCAGAAGGCGGCAAAAAGCTGAATCGTGGCTTTGCAGGCTCTGGCTGAAAAAAAGTAGCGCGTTTGGGTAGTGGCTGGTTACAGTACTGTGAGACTCAGGCTTGTGCCCGCGTCGACCTCATGCTTTGTTTTCTTTCCTCTGTTTACCTAAACGCAGTTTCCCGGTCGAAATATTATCGCTTTTTTACGAGAAAAATGGCATAAAAATGGATTTTAAACAGCGGTTGACATGCTTCGAAGTACGGTAATGGAATATTTAGATTTTTTTGGTCACGAATTGCGCCATGCTCGTGACCCTTATTTACACTTCGGATAGTGTCTTGAACGCACGAACAAAACGCCGCTATTTGGATATAACGATGTATTATTTTGGACCAAACCAACATTTGTTATTGAAGTAGCAGTCCTGGGAGGGCATTCTGATGAAGAACATCAAAGGTAATCAAACTTTTGTAATAGTAAATCGAAGTTTGGTCAGGGCTAAACTTGGTGGGTGTCTAAATAGCTATCCGTGATGGCTGGGCTATGTACTCAGAATATTGCAAAATGTGCTTTCACCGAAAAGCTATTTTAAAATCGGACACCTCGATTGCACAAAGCAGTTCTGTATCTATAATTCTTAAAATAATTGTTATGTTTTTTGTGAACGTTTATCGTGAGTAATTTATTAAATTCACCGGAGGTTTGCGGGGGGTATGCTAGTTCTGAACGTCACATGCTAATGTAAAAATCTGGTTTTTGATATAAATATGAACTTGATTGAACAAAACATGCATGTATTGTATAACATAATGTCCTAGGTGTGTCATCTGATGAAGATCATCAAAGGTTAGTGCTGCATTTAGCTGTCTTCTGGGTTTTTGTGACATTATATGCTAGCTTGAAAAATGGGTGTCTGATTATTTCTGGCTGGGTACTCTGCTGACATAATCTAATGTTTTGCTTTCGCTGTAAAGCCTTTTTGAAATCGGACAGTGTGGTTAGATAAAGGAGAGTCTTGTCTTTAAAATGCTGTGAAATAGTCATATGTTTGAAAAATGGAAGTTTTTGTATTTTTGAGGAATTTGTAATTCGCGCCCCTCCTATCATTGGATATTGGAGCAGGTGTTCCGCTAGCAGAACGTCTAGATGTAAGAGGTTAAACAAAGCGATTCTTATTATTTATTCATTTAGAATTATAAACTCCTTAGATATTCTCACTGTTCAGATTTGCCCTAACAAAAAATGCTCCTTAGATATTAATTTAGAATCCTATTATAGTCACAGACACCATTCAAACAGTTTTAGAAACTTTAGGGTGTTTTCTATCCAAATCAAACAATTATATGCATATTCTAGTTTCTGGGCAGGAGGAATAACCAGATTAAATCGGGTACGTTTTTTATCCGGCCATGAAAATACTGCCCCCTATCCTAAACAGGTTAATCCCTGTGGATTGATCAGGAATTTAAAAAGTACATGGTTGAGAGGGATGAGGCAAAAGAGATGGCAAGTAATTCTGTCTGTACAACCGGTTGACTAAGCTGAATAAAAAGAACATGAAACTTCACTATGAAACAAAGATAAATGACATAAAGTAAGGTAGTAAAAAGCTTTGGAGTAGCTTAACCTGTTAGGGCTAGGGGGCAGTATTGACACGGCTGGATAAAAAACATACCCGATTTAATCTGGTTACCACTCCTACCCAGTAACTAGAATATGCATATACTTATTACATATGGATAGAAAACACCCTAAAGTTTCTAAAACTGTTTGAATGGTGTCTGTGAGTATAACAGAACTCAAATGGCAGGTCAAAACCTGAGAGATTCCTATACAGGAAGTGGCCTGTCTGACCATTTCTTGAACTTCTTTTCCATCTCTATCTTTTACTAAGGATCTCTGCTCTAACGTGACACTTCCTATGTCGTCCATAGGCGCTCAGAGCCCGGGAAAAAACAGAATGTCGTCATCCCAGCCCCAGGCTGAAACACATTATCGCCTTTCTCAAGTGGCCGATCAAGGGACTCTGGGCTTAGGCGCGTGACCCGACCGCCCCCGCCTTTGTGATTTTTTCCTCTGTTTGCCGAAAAGGAGATTCCCTGTCGGAATATTATCGCTTTTCTACGAGAAAAATGGCGTAAAAATTGATTTTAAACAGCGGTTGACATGCTTCGAAGTACGGTAATGGAATATTTAGAATTTTTTTGTCACGAATTGCACCATGCGCACGACCCTTCTTTACTATTTCGGATAGTGTCTGGAACGCACGAACAAAACGCCGCTATTCGGATATAACGATGGATTATTTTGGACCAAACCAACATTTGTTATTGAAGTAGCAGTCCTGGGAGTGCATTCTGACGAAGACAACAAAAGGTAATCAAACTTTTATAATAGTAAATATGATTATGGTGAGTGCTAAACTTGCCGGGTGTCTAAATAGCTAGCCCGTGATGCCTGGGCTATGTACTTAGAATATTGCAAAATGTGCTTTCACCAAAAAGCTATTTTAAAATCGGACATATCGAGTGCATAGAGGAGGTCTGTATCTATAATTCTTAAAATAATTGTTATGCTTTTTGTGAACGTTTATCGTGAGTAATTTAGTAAAATGTTAGCGAATTCCCCGGAAGTTTGCGGGGGGTATGCTAGTTCTGAACGTCACATGCTAATGTAAAAAGCTGGTTTTTTATATAAATATGAACTTGATTGAACAAAACATGCATGTATTGTATAAGATAATGTCCTAGGGTTGTCATCTGATGAAGATCATCAAAGGTGAGTGCTGCATTTAGCTGTCTTCTGGGTTTTGGTGACATTATATGCTAGCTTGAAAAATGGGTGTCTGATTATTTCTGGCTTGGTACTCTGCTGACATAATCTAATGTTTTGCTTTCGTTGTAAAGCCTTTTTGAAATCGGACAGTGTGGTTAGATTAACGAGAGTCTTGTCTTTAACCTGTTAGGGCTAGGGGGCAGCATTGACACGGCTGGATAAAAAACATACCCGATTTAATCTGGTTACCACTCCTACTCAGTAACTAGAATATGCATATACTTATTACATATGGATAGAAAACACCCTAAATTTTCTAAAACTGTTTGAATGGTGTCTGTGAGTATAACAGAACTCAAATGGCAGGTCAAAACCTGAGAGATTCCTTTACAGGAAGTGGCCTGTCTGACCATTTCTGGAACTTCTTTGCCATCTCTATCATTTACTAAGGATCTCTGCTCTAACGTGACACTTCCCACGTCGTCCATAGGCTCTCATAGCCCGGGAAAAAAGAGAATGTCGTCATTCCAGCCCCAGGCTGAAACACATTATCGCCTTTCTCAAGTGGCCCATCAAGAGACACTAGCTTATGCGCGTGACCCCGACCGCCCCCGCCTTTGGGATTTTTTCCTCTGTTTGCCGAAAAGGAGATTCCCTGTCGGAATTTTACCGCTTTTCTACGAGAAAAATGACGTAAAAATTGATTTTAAACAGCGGTTGACATGCTTCGACGTACGGCAATTGAATACTTTGAATTTTATTGTCAGGAATTGCGCCAAGCGCGCGACACTTCTTTACTATTTCGGATAGTGTCTGGAACGCACGAACAAAACGCCGCTATTCGGATATAACGATGGATTATTTTGGACCAAACCAACATTTGTTATTGAAGTAGACGTCCTGGGTGTGCATTCTGACGAAGACAACAAAAGGTAATGACATTTTTATAATAGTAAATATGATTATGGTGAGTGCTAAACTTGCCGGGTGTCTAAATAGCGAGCCCGTGATGCCTGGGCTATATACTTAGAATATTGCAAAATGTGCTTTCACCAAAAAGCTATTTTAAAATCGGACATATCGAGTGCATAGAGGAGGTCTGTATCTATAATTCTTAAAATAATTGTTATGCTTTTTGTGAACGTTTATCGTGAGTAATTTAGTAAAATGTTAGCGAATTCCCCGTAAGTTTGCGGGGGGTATGCTAGTTCTGAACGTCACATGCTAATGTAAAAAGCTGGTTTTTGATATAAATATGAACTTGATTGAACAAAACATGCATGTATTGTATAACATAATGTCCTAGGGTTGTCATCTGATGAAGATCATCAAAGGTGAGTGCTGCATTTAGCTGTCTTCTGGGTTTTGGTGACATTATATGCTGGCTTGAAAAATGGGTGTCTGATTATTTCTGGCTTGGTACTCTGCTGACATAATCTAATGTTTTGCTTTCGTTGTAAAGCCTTTTTGAAATCGGACAGTGTGGTTAGATTAACGAGAGTCTTATCTTTAAATGGCTGTAAAATAGTCATATGTTTGAGAAATTGAAGTAATAGGATTTTGAAGATTTTGAAAATCGCGCCACAGGCTGGCAGTGGATGTTACGTAGGTGGGACGAATTCGTCCCGCCGGTCCCATAGAGGTTAAATAGCTGTAAAATAGTCATATGTTTGAGAAATTGAAGTAATAGGATTTTTAAGGTTTTGAAAATCGCGCCACAGGCTTCAAGTGGCTGTTACGTAGGTGGGACGAATTCGTCCCGCCTAGCCCATAGAGGTTAAATGAAAAAAAGCAAACTCCGCTCCATCATTCATGGAATCAGATGGTTCGTTCATCACAAAACCCACTGATATTGCCAACTACTTTAACCTGTTAGGGCTAGGGGGCAGTATTGACACGGCTGGATAAAAAAACATACCCGATTTAATCTGGTTACCACTCCTACCCAGTAACTAGAATATGCATATACTTATTACATATGGATAGAAAACACCTTAAATTTTCTAAAACTGTTTGAATGGTGTCTGTGAGTATAACAGAACTCATTTGGCAGGCAAAACCCTGAGACATTTTCTGACAGGAAGTGGATACCTGATGTGTTGTATTACCTTTAAACCTATCCCATTGAAAAACACAGGGGCTGAGGAATATTTTGGCACTTCCTATTGCTTCCACTAGATGTCACCAGCCTTTACAAAGTGTTTTGAGTCTTCTGGAGGGAGATCTGACCGAACAAGAGCCATGGAACGATGATGTCCCATTAGACACCTGGCGCGCGAGTTCATGTTGGGTACCCTCGTATTCCAATACGTTATAAAAGAGTATGCATTCGTCCACCTTGAATATTATTCATGTTCTGGTTAAAAAAGGCCCTAATGATTTATGCTATACAACGTTTGACATGTTTGAACGAACGTAAATATATTTTTTCCCCTCGTTCATGACGAGAAGTCCGGCTGGCTTAGATCATGTGCTAACAAGACGGAGATTTTTGGACATAAATGATGAGCTTTTTTGAACAAAACTACATTCGTTATGGACCTGTGATACCTGGAAGTGACATCTGATGAAGAGAATCAAAGGTAATGGATTATTTACATAGTATTTTCGATTTTAGATCTCCCCAACATGACGTCTAGTCTGTATCGCAACGCGTATTTTTCTGGGCGCAGTGCTCAGATTATTGCAAAGTGTGATTTCCCAGTAAGGTTATTTTTAAATCTGGCAAGTTGATTGCGTTCAAGAGATGTAAATCTATAATTCTTTAAATGACAATATAATATTTTACCAATGTTTTCTAATTTTAATTATTTAATTTGTGACGCTGACTTGACTGCCGGTTATTGGAGGGAAACGATTTCCTCAACATCAATGCCATAGTAAAACGCTGTTTTTGGATATAAATATGAACTTGATAGACCTAAAAATGCATGCATTGTCTAACATAATGTCCTAGGAGTGTCATCTGATGGAGATTGTAAAAGGTTAGTGCATCATTTTAGCTGGTTTTATGGTTTTGGTGACCCTGTCTTTGAATTGACAAAACATTACACACAACTCTTGTAAATGTACTGTCCTAACATACTCTAAATTTATGCTTTCGCCGTAAAACCTTTTTGAAATCGTAAAACGTGGTTAGATTAAGGAGATGTTTATCTTTCAAAGGGTGTAAAATAGTTGTATGTTTGAAAAATTTGAATTTTGACATTTATTTGGATTCAAATTTGCCGCTCTTGAAATGCACCGGCTGTTGATGGAGTGCACCACGGGTGGCACGCTAGCGTCCCACCTAGCCCATAGAGGTTAATTATTTTTCATTGGCAAGATTAGCAAGCTTTGGCATGACATGTCAGCAAAAAAATGCTGGTACTACACATCCAAGTATATCTGACCAAATTATGAAAGACAGGCATTGCAATTTTGGATTCTGTAAAGTAAGAGGTAAAAAATGTTTTGTTGTCTATCAACAATGACAAGCCACCAGGGTCTGACGATATTGTTACTTGTTACTTGTCTAACAGAACACAGAGGGTGTTCTTTAATGGAAGCCTCTCCAACAAAATCAATGTAGAATCCGGAATTCCCCAGGGCAGCTGTCTAGGTCCATTACTTTTTTCAATCTTTACTAATGACATGCTTTGAGTAAAGCCAGTGTGTCTATGTATGCGGATGACTCAACATTATACACGTCAGGTACTACAGCGACTGAAATGACTGCAACACTTAACCTGTTAGGGCTAGGGGGCAGCATTTGCACGTCTGGATAAAAAAAATGTACCCGATTTAATCTGGTTACTAATCCTACCCAGTAACTAGAATATGCATATACTTATTATATATGGATAGAAAACACTCTAAAGTTTCTAAAACTGTTTGAATGGTGTCTGTGAGTATAAGAGAACTCATTTGGCAGGCAAAACCCTGAGACATTTTCTGACAGGAAGTGGATACCTGATGTGTTGTATTACCTTTAAACCTATCCCATTGAAAAGCACAGGGGCTGAGGAATATTTTGGCACTTCCTATTGCTTCCACTAGATGTCACCAGCCTTTACAAAGTGTTTTGAGTCTTCTGGAGGGAGATCTGACCGAACAAGAGCCATGGAACGATGATGTCCCATTAGACACCTGGCGCGCGAGTTCATGTTGGGTACCCTCGTATTCCAATACGTTATAAAAGAGTATGCATTCGTCCACCTTGAATATTATTCATGTTCTGGTTAAAAAAGGCCCTAATGATTTATGCTATACAACGTTTGACATGTTTGAACGAACGTAAATATATTTTTTCCCCTCGTTCATGACGAGAAGTCCGGCTGGCTTAGATCATGTGCTAACAAGACGGAGATTTTTGGACATAAATGATGAGCTTTTTTGAACAAAACTACATTCGTTATGGACCTGTGATACCTGGAAGTGACATCTGATGAAGAGAATCAAAGGTAATGGATTATTTACATAGTATTTTCGATTTTAGATCTCCCCAACATGACGTCTAGTCTGTATCGCAACGCGTATTTTTCTGGGCGCAGTGCTCAGATTATTGCAAAGTGTGATTTCCCAGTAAGGTTATTTTTAAATCTGGCAAGTTGATTGCGTTCAAGAGATGTAAATCTATAATTCTTTAAATGACAATATAATATTTTACCAATGTTTTCTAATTTTAATTATTTAATTTGTGACGCTGACTTGACTGCCGGTTATTGGAGGGAAACGATTTCCTCAACATCAATGCCATAGTAAAACGCTGTTTTTGGATATAAATATGAACTTGATAGAACTAAAAATGCATGCATTGTCTAACATAATGTCCTAGGAGTGTCATCTGATGGAGATTGTAAAAGGTTAGTGCATCATTTTAGCTGGTTTTATGGTTTTGGTGACCCTGTCTTTGAATCGACAAAACATTACACACAACTCTTGTAAATGTACTGTCCTAACATACTCTAAATTTATGCTTTCGCCGTAAAACCTTTTTGAAATCGTAAAACGTGGTTAGATTAAGGAGATGTTTATCTTTCAAAGGGTGTAAAATAGTTGTATGTTTGAAAAATTTGAATTTTGACATTTATTTGGATTCAAATTTGCCGCTCTTGAAATGCACCTGCTGTTGATGGAGTGCACCACGGGTGGCACGCTAGCGTCCCACCTAGCCCATAGAGGTTAACAAAGAGCTGCAGTTAGTTTCAGAATGAGTGGCAAGGAATAAGTTATTTAAAAATTGTATTTGGGACAAATCATTCACCATACCCTAAACCTCAACTAAATACTGTAATGAATAATGTGGAAATTGAGCAAGTTGAAGAGACTAAACTGCTTCGAGTATCCCTGGATTGTAACCTGTCAAGGTCAAAACATATTGATACAACAGTAGCTAGGATGGGGAGAAGTCTGTCTATAATAAAGCGCTGATCTGCATTCTTAACAGCACTATCAACAAGGCAGGTCCTAGTTTTGTCGCACCTGGACTACTGTTTAGTCGTGTGGTCAGGTGCTACAAGGAGGGCAGAACGGCTTGCCCTTGGATGTACACTTAGAGATATCATTAAGAATATGCATGTCAATCTCTAATGGCTCAAAGTGGAGGAGAGATTGACTTCATCACTACTTGTGTTTTTGAGAACTGTTGAACGCAGTCCTGACACTGTTTAGGTGCGCCAGGACCATTCATAAACAGACCAAACTCGTCTTGTCTCCTCTTATTATCTTTGGTTGATGCGAAAAAACAAACATGGCGGCGTGCATAAACTACCCATTCATTGGATTTCTTTTGATTTCTAGAAAATGTTTTACTCAATTATTTAGATCAATGGTGAGCTCACCTGTTATGTGATTAATTCTAAATAGTAATTGCTATTAGCTAATTCATATTGTAGTTTCTGTCAGCCGAGAGTTACAAAATATGACCGCTTGTGTTACATCAATCCTTCCCTCAGTTAGTGCTAGGACAAATGTAGCCTACATTTTCCTGTTTGGATGATTGTGTCATGTTGTAGCTACTTCTGTGAATGTCTGAACATTGCATCCAAAAATAAACTGGTCACATTCTGGACATAACTTTGTAAGGACTGTGTTTGTGCAAAATGTTTCTGTGAAAAAACAGTGTGGACAGCTCAAATGCTGATTGTTGTCAATCGAAACAGGACATTTGAATCAAACCGGTTTAACCTGTTGGGGCTAGGGGGCAGTATTTGCACGGCCGGATAAAAAAACGTACCTGATTTAATCTGGTTACTACTCCTGCCCAGTAACTAGAATATGCATATAATTATTAGATAGAAAACACTCTAAAGTTTCTAAAACTGTTTGAATGGTGTCTGTGAGTATAACAGAACTCATGTGGCAGGCAAAAACCTGAGAAGATTCCATGCAGGATTCTGATATTTGATTTTAGATGGTTCCAAGATGGCGCTAACCTGTATCGCCCAGCCTATTTTTCTGAGTATAGCACCTAGTTTATTGCAAAGTGTGATTTCCCAGTAAAGTTATTTTTAAATCTGGCAATGCGGTTGCATTCACGAGATGTTAATCTATAATTCTTTGAATGACAATATTACATTTTAACAATGTTTTCGAATAGTAATTTTGTAAATTGTAGCATTGATTCACTGGAAGGATTTGAGGGAAAATATTTTCTGAACGTCACGCGCCGATGTAAAATGCTGTTTTTATATATAAATATGAACTTTATCGAACAAAAAATGCATGTATTGTGTAACATGATGTCCTAGGAGTGTCATCTGATGAAGATTGTCAAAAGTTAGTGCTGCATTTAGCTGTGTTTTGGGTATTTGTGATGCATGCGAGTTGCTTTGAAAATGGCAGTGTGATTATTTTTGCCAGGGTACTCCTAACATAATCTAATGTTTTGCTTTTGCTTTTGTTGTAAAGCCTTTTTGAAATTGGACAACGTGGTTCGATTCAGGAGAGGTGTATCTATAAAATTGTGTAAAATAGTCATATGTTTGAGAAATTGATGTTATAGCATTTATGAGGTATTTGTATTTCGCGCGACGCGATTCCACTGGCTGTTGACTAGGGTGGGACGCAAACGTCCCAGGTTCCCAGACAGGTTAAGTGTATGCTGCAGGGACCACTGTAGAAGGATCACACTCATTTGTTGGTACGTGTGAAAAGGTTAAGAGGGTGTGAACGATGCTGAATGGATGTAGACAAAGAAGAGCTCTCCGGTAGGTGTACCAAAACACTCAAGGGCCATTTTCTCAAAAGGTATAGTTACAAGTTTATCAACTTTCAAAGCAGAAATACTTTTACATTGTTCTTCAACTGCAGTGTATGATATACATTTTCTAGCTCCGAGTCTCTACTTTTATCCAATGTAAACAACACCATTTCAAATTTAGCTACTTACAGTTTTTTACAATCACTTACACACTAAAAGTGGTATTTGAGGCACACTCAGAGAAACTATTAACTCATGTACCTAATCTTCAGACCAAGTCTGCAAAAATGCAAGCACATTATCTGCTCTACACTCAGTTTGCAATTGTAAAATACACGTTTTGCAAAACACTAGTTCTCTACATTAGACACATCATTCAAAACTAACAGGTCTTGTGTTTCATTTGGAAAGCACTGCCATTCCAAATGCCACACTCATTTACCGATTACCTACACCCAGTGATCACGTGTGAAAACACTTATAGCTAATTTCTTCACTAAGAAATCAGAGCTTGAGCACTACAAATAGGCTTCAGGTTGGCTTTCTTGGTTTGGACAACAATGGAGGCCAATTTTGGAGAGAGAGTTAAAGGAAGAGGGGTGAGAGTAAGAGGGGGAGGAGGATGAGGCCAAGGAGGAGGAGGAGGAAGAGGACAAGGAGGAGGCTTGTGGTGACATAGACGAGGGGGCATGCCAGGGCTGGATACGCCATTCCAGACGCTACTTCACCCGCTGTTTAGCCAGAGAGAACATCGCTTGTGATGTTGATGAGGTGCTGTGGCCAGACCCAAATAGGAGACAGGATGCACCCTAATAGTTTTTTTTATATTAACAAGCCTATTTGTTTGTCTCCTACTGTATTTGTTTTGTCTGTTACTTTTCATCCCGAAATCTGAATGAAAATACAATGTTTTGAGAAATAAATACATTACATTTTTTCCCACCTTGCATTTCTATTTATAGTGTAAATATATACTGAATATGCATACATAATGTATATACTTGTGCACATACATGTACGTGTGAGTGCTATAACAAACTGCCGTGGACTCCGCTGCACACTGAACATGCAAAAGACACAAGATTGTAGGGATTTACATTTGTCACTGTGTGTAGTTGGCATATATAGGAGCTAATCATTTGATGGTTTGTGTGTAGAGTTTTGATTCAAAAACACAATTTTGAGAAGAGTTAAAATAGTTTTGAATTAAGTGTTTGGTTTTGCAAGAGATGTGTGACGTTTTGCATGTTGTGTGTTTGTTTTGGGGTTTTGTGTGTCGAGTGTAGAGAAAAGGAGCCATAGTTTCAGAAATCATGTGTAAGCAATTGTCAAAAACTGTAAGACTGAATCGACATATGCTTACTCCAACAAAAAAACATGGCAGTTACTAAATGATCTTACAGAATGGATTTTCACCCACTGGAGCTAAAAGGTCTGATTTGAAAAATAAAAATACATGCTTTGTGCTAATATAATGCACACTGTAAAAAAAATACTCTTTGGATCAACCAAAAAAATTGCTTCAATACATTTAAAAAATAAATTGGTTGAAACTAAACATATGATTCAATGCCAACTTTTATATTTGATTATTAACAAACCTATATTTCAAGTTGCACCCTATTTCTTTTAACAGCCAAATTACTTTCCCCTTCAGTTAAACCAAAATAAATAACATAAATACAAACAAATATACATACAACTCCGTTTTTCATTTTTTACCAAGTAGATTTTTCACTTTGGAATTACAAATCCACATTTCGTCTTCTGTAAATTAATATATTAAGTTGGTTCCAGAACATGAAATAATGACTCCAAACACATTCTTTACATAAGACTTTCACATTAATTGGTTACAATATTGTAACAAAATGGTAACCATCTCATCAATAGCAACTAGTGATGTTACGCTTTATACTGGCGCTCCGAGGTATGCGCCGAAATTGCTAAGTTGTTTACTTCAAAGCAGTAGGCCGATACTTGTATCACTTTATCAGAAGTAGGTAATCAATTGGCATCCGAAGCTTTGTTCAGTCGAACAACCACCTGATTGGCTTGGTATTGCTTTTGTAGAAGACAAAAAGGATACGGCATGTGCGGTGTCGTCTCTAATAATTTGGCTGTTCTAAATTCTTCTGACCAGCAGGTGCCACTAGTATACAACGTGTTGATCAAAGCCTCGAGTAATTAACTTATTTTTGAGACAACTTGCTGGAAATGCTCAATGCCTCGGGAAACTTAATTTCCCCATCCCCAAAGAAAACCTTGATCTGTCAAATTCGTTATTTGATTTCAGACAAATTGAATAGAATAGTTTAAACGAACCAAAGCGTAATATTGGAACATACCGATCAGAAAAAGCAGTGCAGTCCCACTTTTTTACAGCGCATCCTAAGCACAATCGGCAGCGGTTTCAACACTTAGCATACATCCTCAAGGGCTATTGATACATATTGAAATAACGGCGCACTCTCCTACATATGAGGTGTGACTGTAATATCACCAAGATGTTACATGCAGGGAGAATAGCAGACCAGATGTATGAGTTGATAAAAACACCATAACCCGCTAGCAACATTGTCTGTCTGCTAGCTGTAGCAGGCTGCCCAAGAAGTGGGCTAACTTAGATAGCAGCAGGAGGTGGTCTAGCTAGCTAGCTGGTGTACACATGTCCAAGTCCAACACTGACTGTGATGGAGCCAGATGCAGGGTCCAGGGGCCATGATGGAAGCATCTGGAACCTGATCAGCTGCAGGAGAAGGAGTGGAGAGTGGAGGAAAGCTGAGAGTAGGACCAGCCTCCAGGAAAACAATGTTTATGCTGCCCTCTCCGGCTGTAAGTGTGTGTGTGTCTGTGTACCCGTTCATGTGCATGTCTCTGTTGTGTTGTTTCAGATCTTTGTGTGTTGTATTGTTGTGAGTCTTTTTTCCCCTATTCTCTTGGCCATTTTTTAGGTTTCATGCATGGAGTGGCAGCAGGACAGGTTCACGGAGCTGTGAAGAACCAACAAAGTGAAATGCCCTTACCAAAATTCCAGGGCTGTATTTTGTAAAACAATTGTGGTAAAAAAAAAGACAGGAAAGGGGAGAGGGAGAGAAAGTGAGAGTGGGAGGAGAAATTGAAGTGAGTTATAAAGAACTATGGAGAGGAGAGAATTTGAGATAGACAGGCAAGGAGAAGCAAGGAGACGGTTAAACATGTTTTAGGAAATGAAAGAGAACAGAAATTTGCAACCATAAGTTATGACATATGGAGTACACACACGGAGGTACAGTACACGCACAGAGTACACACACACATATGGGGTAGACATACATAGGGGGTAGACACACATAGGGAGTAGACACACATAGGGAGTAGACACACATGGGGAGTAGACACACATGGGGAGTAGACACACATGGGGAGTAGACACACACGGGGAGTAGACACACACAGGGAGTAGACACACATAGGGAGTAGACACACATAGGGAGTAGACACACACTACATGAACCACAAATATCTTTACAAACGACCAAGTTAGTCATTGATGATGTAACACACACACACTCCCCCACTCCACAATACCCCCCCACACACACACAGACTACCGGTAAACGTAATTAAAGTGTCAGTCCCTATACACTCATCAAAGGACTTTAGTGAAAAATCAATAGGGGCCACAAACAGAGGCTGTGGGCCAGAGGAGAAGTCTCCAGTGTTATTAATATATAATGATTGTCTTTCTCAAGCCTAGCTCTCGCCTTTCTCATCCTAGTGACTTTCCACTCACACCTCTCACTCAAGTCAAAGGTATTGTAGTGCATTACAGTCTTTCCTCCTCTCTCTGTCTCTCTCTCTGCGTCTGTTCTGTATATCCCTTGCTTTATGTTGGCTTTAGCACCAGGTGTAGAGAACTTGATTGAGGATTGACTAACATGGATTTCTTCAGTGGCGTTTGTTGTATATTCTCTCCTCTTTACAGGAGACTCTCAACGGACGCTGCTCGGTAGGGTATTTTGTCGTTCTGTTGTGTTGCACATAAACACAGGCAGCACGCACACACACACGCACAAAGGCCAAGAAATGCAGCACACACAAGACACACACACACACAAAGGCCAAGAAATGGAGACCTCACAAGACACACACATACACACAGGCACAGAAATGCAACACACACACACACACACACTCTCCTCAGCCTCTTAAGTCACATGTGAAGTTTGAAATCTGAAGTGCTACAAAAACACATTTCCACATAATTTGTGACCCAATTCAGGAAACTAGGCGTATGTTGCAAGTCACGACTTCACAGGAGAACCTTTTGAAAGTATTAGTATTTTTTAAATCAAAATGCATTTATTCGCCAGAAATGCCTTCTCGAACATGTGAACTTTCATTTGCCTTAACCTCTATGGGCTAGGTGGGACGCTAGCGTGCCACCCGTGGTGCACTCCATCAACAGCAGGTGCATTTCAAGAGCGGCAAATTTGAATCCAAATAAATGTCAAAATTCAAATTTTTCAAAAATACAACTATTTTACACCATTTGAAAGATAAACATCTCCTTAATCTAACCACGTTTTACGATTTCAAAAAGGTTTTACGGCGAAAGCATAAATTTAGAGTATGTTAGGACAGTACATTTACAAGAGTTGTGTGTAATGTTTTGTCAAGTCAAAGACAGGGTCACCAAAACCATAAAACCAGCTAAAATGATGCACTAACCTTTTACAATCTCCATCAGATGACACTCCTAGGACATTATGTTAGACAATGCATGCATTTTTAGGTCTATCAAGTTCATATTTATATCCAAAAACAGCGTTTTACTATGGCATTGATGTTGAGGAAATCGTTTCCCTCCAATAACCGGCAGTCAAGTCAGCGTCACAAATTAAATAATTAAAATTAGAAAACATTGGTAAAATATTATATTGTCATTTAAAGAATTATAGATTTACATCTCTTGAACGCAATCAACTTGCCAGATTTAAAAATAACCTTACTGGGAAATCACACTTTGCAATAATCTGAGCACTGCGCCCAGAAAAATACGCGTTGCGATACAGACTAGACGTCATGTTGGGGAGATCTAAAATCGAAAATACTATGTAAATAATCCATTACCTTTGATTCTCTTCATCAGATGTCACTTCCAGGTATCACAGGTCCATAACGAATGTAGTTTTGTTCAAAAAAGCTCATCATTTATGTCCAAAAATCTCCGTCTTGTTAGCACATGATCTAAGCCAGCCGGACTTCTCGTCATGAACGAGGGGAAAAAATATATTTCCGTTCGTTCAAACATGTCAAACGTTGTATAGCATAAATCATTAGGGCCTTTTTTAACCAGAACATGAATAATATTCAAGGTGGACGAATGCATACTCTTTTATAACGTATTGGAACGAGGGTACCCAACATGAACTCGCGCGCCAGGTGTCTAATGGGACATCATCGTTCCATGGCTCTTGTTCGGTCAGATCTCCCTCCAGAAGACTCAAAACACTTTGTAAAGGCTGGTGACATCTAGTGGAAGCAATAGGAAGTGCCAAAATATTCCTCAGCCCCTGTGTTTTTCAATGGGATAGGTTTAAAGTCAATACAACACATCAGGTATCTACTTCCTGTCAGAAAATGTCTCAGGGTTTTGCCTGCCAAATGAGTTCTGTTATACTCACAGACACCATTGAAACAGTTTTAGAAACTTTAGAGTGTTTTCTATCCATATATAATAAGTATATGCATATTCTAGTTACTGGGTAGGATTAGTAACCAGATTAAATCGGGTACATTTATTTTATCCAGACGTGCAAATGCTGCCCCCTAGCCCTAACAGGTTAATATCAAACTTGTATGTGTGTAAATATTATTGGCTGAGATAATGAGTGAGCTGGACATTTCGAGAGATGAGTTTGGATTGGTCTGCGGTGTTGCATCTTGTGTCTATAAAATGAACTGCTCATAAAACCTACATAATCCTTTCTACTGCAGTTTTTTTTTTAAGATATAACGTTAGCCATGGAGAACTGCAAATATGTTGCTACTGCTCTCAATAACATTGCTGCCCTGAATTTATCAGGCGCTATTGACAAAGGTCAGTGGGAAAAAGTTGGACTACTTTCTGGACGACGAATGCTGACTCTCTCTCACTCTGAAAAAAACACATTTTGAAATCAGTGGAACACAAGGGCCAAATAAGCTGTGCAAACAAAACAGAAACAACACAGGATGTCTTATAATGCAGTCTTATATGCAGTCTGCCGTGAAGCTTTCATCCATGTATACAGGTAAGAATCTAGCTACAGATTCAGATTTCTAATTTTGTCAAAAAGTAATTTTCATTGCAAACTAAAGCTTGCTGTTAGCTAGCCAGCTGGAGTTCGAAGGCTGGCTTGCTAACTAACATTAAACCTAATGTTATTTGGTTAACTTCAGCTTGCTATGACAATTGGTTTGTATTACTTGTAACGTTACTCTATGGATTGGGATTATATTTCATATTTTAGCTAGCTAAACTAAATATCCCAAGTTAAAGCTTGCTGTTAGCTAGCTAACGTTAGCTGAGGTTAGGTGGCTGGCTTGCAAGCTAACATTAACTTATGTGTATGACGTGTGTGTAACGTTAGTGATATTTTGGTGTGAAGGCATTTTGGCAGTGGTGTAAAGTACTTAAGTAAAAATAATTTAAAGTACTACTTAAGTAGTTTTTTGTGGTATCTGTACATTAATTTACAATTCATATTTTTGGCAACTTTTACTCCCCTACATTCGTAAAGAAAATAATGTACTTTTTACTCCATACATTGTCCTTGACACCTAAAAGTACTCGTTACATTTTGACAGGAAAATTGTCCAATTCACACACTTATCAAGAGAACATCCCTGGTCATTCCAACTGCCTCTGATCTGGCAGACTCACTAAACACAAATGCTTCGCTTGTAAATTATGTCTGTGTGCCCCTGGCTCTCCGTCAATAAAAATAATACAATTGTGCTGTCTGGTTTGCTAAACATAAGGAATTTCAAATGATTTATACTTTTACTCAAGTATGACAATTTTGTGCTTTTTCCTCCGCTGGCTGTGGCTGGGGGTTAAAGCATTTATTTCACATGACCCTTCAATTTAGACAAGTGTGTCTGGCCTAGCGTCATCTAATATTTATAAAATATTTTTATCTGGACACTTTCTGTTTACCTGGAATTTTTCCTTACTGTAGGCTACTACCCCTTTTAGTTTTAATCTTTACTACACTACTCACCGTTTAGCGCATGACCTCACATATGAATCCTTAAAGAGATAGGTGGGGCTGGCTTAAGAGGGTGTGAACAATGCTGAAAGGGTGCAGGCAAAGGAGAGCTCTCTAGTAGGTACCAAAACATTAAAACGCTAGCCTCCCACCTCGACAACAGGCAGTGAAATTGCAGGGCGCCAAATTGAAAACAATAGAAATCTCATAATTAAAATTCCTCAAACATACAAGTATTATACACCATTTTAAAGCTTAACGTCTTGTTAATCCAGCCAGTGTCTGATTTCAAAAAAGCTTTACGGCGAAAGCATACCATATGATTATGTTAGGTCAGCACCTAGTCACAAAAAAACATACAGCCATTTTCCAGCCAAAGAGAGGAGTCACAAAAAGCAGAAATAGAGATATAATTAATCACTAACCTTTGATGATCTTCATCAGATGGCACTCATAGGACTTCATGTTACACAATACATGTATGTTTTGTTCGATAAAGTTCATATTTATATCCAAAAATCTCAGTTTACATAGGCGCGTGATGTTCAGTAATGTTTTCCTCTAAAACATCCAGTGATTTTGCAGGGAGCCACATCAATTTACAGAAATACTCATCATAAATGTTGATATAAGACACAAGTGTTTTACATAGAATTAAAGATACACTTCTCCTTAACGCAACCACTGTGTCAGATTTCAAAAAAGCTTTACGGCAAAAGCACACCATGCGATAATCTGAGTACAGCACTCAGCCACCAAAACAAGCCATACAGATACCCGCCATGTTGTGGAGTCAACAAAAGTCAGAAATAGCATTATAAATATTCACTTACCTTTGATGATCTTAATCGGAATGCACTCCCAGAAATCCCAGTTCCACAATAAATGTTCGTTTTGTTTCGATAAAGTCCATATTTATGTCCAAATACCTCCTTTTTGTTTGTGCGTTCAGTTCACTATTCCAAATGCAGAAGGCGCATGCACTAAGTCCAGACAAAAAGTCAAAAAATGTGCATTACAGTTTGTAGAAACATGTCAAATGATGTATAGAATCAATCGTTAGGATCTTTTATTATAAATCTTCAATAATATTCCAACCGGACAATTCCTTTGTCTTTAGAAATGAAAAGGAACTCAGCTCGCTCTCACGGCTACGCACATGACTGAGCTCATGGCATTTTTCCAGACACCTGGGTCAAACAGCTCTTATTCTCTCCCCATTCACAGTAGAAGCATAAAACAACGTTCTAAAGACTGTTGACATCTACTGGAAGCCTTAGGAAGTGCAATATGACCCCACAGACACTGTATATTGGATAGGCAATCACTTGAAAAACTACAAACCTCAGATTTCCCACTTCCTGGTTGGATTTTTCTCAGGTTTTTGCCTGCCATGTGAGTTCTGTTATACTCACAGACATCATTCAAACAGTTTAGAAACTTCAGAGTGTTTCCTATCCAATATGCATATACTAGCTTCTGGGCCTGAGTAGCAGGCAGTTTACTCTGGGCACCTTATTCATCCAGGCTACTCAATTCTGCCCCCAGATCCCAAAGAAGTTAACATGTGAAATGTCACAAGATATCAGTTTTTTTTTGTATTGGATGCGTCTCAATCCACCACATCCAAAAATGTTGCACTTCCGCATCTGCGGTGGAAGGTGACAGTGCTAGAGCATTGTTTGTCAGACCATGAGACATACCGAAAATCTGTCTTCTCACAAAATCGTCTGTAGCGTCCAAGCGGTCCAAGGTCACCCCGGTACCAGTTAAAAACATTTATGGAAGTATATATGGAGACTGTTAAGTGACAAAAATAAGGGTTTAAATACATGTAAAAAAAAAAGTAACAAATGTTTCCATGTAGTGAATATGTTATTCAATGCTTTTGTATGGGCTAATAGCAATAAGACCAAATAAAACTGTACATAAAATATATATATATTTAAAGAAATGGCAAAATGATCTTAAAACAATTCCATATAGCTTAGTAGATGGGCACACTCAAACACTCAGACGTAATTTACAATCGAAGCATGTGTTCTTAGTGAGTCCGCCATATCAGAGGCATTAGGGATATTCTCTTGATAAGTGTGTGAATAGACCATTTTCCTGTCCTGGTAAGTATTCCAAATGTAACGAGTACTTTTGGGTGTCAGGGAAAATGTATGGAGTAAAAAGTACAATATTTTCTTTATGAATGCACACTAGCAGTTCTGGGGGGGGGGGGGGCAGAGCCCCTGTGACAACAATTTTGGACCCCCTTGTGGCCCCCCTAAATGTGGAGTATGAGATCATTTTTACATAACAAATTTTTGCTATCGTTCTTTTTTTACTCGACAGTGGCAACGATGATGATTATGAACATGGTCTTTTACCTGCTAATGCCTGCAATGCAGTGAAGAAGACGATATGACAACAATAACGTCTAATATAACTGGCCCCTCTAACTGTACAACTGGCCCCAGCTTGGCCCCCCCAGTTGAAATGGTCTAGAACCGCCACTGGGAATGCAGTGAAGCAAAAGTAATAGTTGTCAAAAATACAAATAGTAAAATAAAGCACAGATATGCCCATAAACTACTTAAGTAGTACTTTGAAGTATTTTTACACCACTCGTATGTGGTATATTCCTACTTGGTTACAAACACAGCATTAGGTACACCCATTACTGCAATTTCAAATGTAGGTCGGAGCAATGTGCTCATTAACATATTTGGGGGCATGGTCTAAAATATGTTCTATTTGTGCCGACCTTCTGTGGAAATGTACCAGTTTAAGTGTTTTATGATTCTGTTGAAGAATGAAAGTGAGTATTACAATTATATTGAAACTAGCTATAAATGTAATGTCTTATTGTTCTTTGGTACCACATGCACTTACAATGCCTTTAGAAATAATTCATACCCATTGACTGATTCCAATTTTTTTTGTTTTACAACCACAATTCAAAATTGACTAAATGTATGTATTTTCTCTCACCCATCCAAACAATACTCCATAATGACAAAGGACAATGTGAAAACATGTTTTAGAAATGTTAGCAAATTTATTTGAAATAAAATACAGACATATTTAATTTACATAAGTATCCACACTCCTGAGTCAATACATGTTAGAATCACCATTGGCAGCGATTACATTTCTGGGTAATTCTCTAATAGCTTTGCACACCTGGCTTGTACAATATTTGCCCATTACTTTTAAAAAAATTATTCAAGCTCTGTAAAATTGGTTGTTGATCATTGCTAAACAACCACTTTTAAATCTTTCCATAATCAAGCAGATTTAAGTCAAAACTGTAACTCGGCCACTCAGGAACATTCAATGTGTTCTTTGTAAGCAACTCCAGTGTATATTTGGCCTTGTGTTTTCGGTTATTGTCCTGTGAATTCATCTCCCAGTGTCTGGTGGACAGCAGAATGAACCACATTTTCCTCCAGGACTTCGCCTGTGCTTAACTCCACTTAGTTTATTTTTTAGCCTGAAAAACTCCCCAGTCCTTAAAGATGACAAGCATACCTATAACATGATGCAGCCACCACTATGCTTGACAATATGGAGAGTGGTACTCAGTAATGTGTTGTATTGGATTTACCCCAAACATAACACTTTGTATTCAGGGTAAAATGTTAATTGCTTTGCCACGTTTTGCAGTATTATTTTAGTGCCTTGTTATAAACAGGACGCATGTTTTGGAATGTGTTTTTATTCTGTACATGGTTTCTTCTTTTCACTCTGTCAATTAGGCTAGTATTATGGAATAACTACAATGTTGTTGATCCATCCTCAGTTGTCTCCTATCACAGCCATTTAAAGTCCCCATTGGCCTGATGGAAAAATCCCTGAGCTGTTTTCTTCCTCTCCAGCAACTGAGTTAGGAAGGATGCCTGTATCTTTGTAGTGACTGGGTGTTAATACACCATCCAAAGTGTAAGTCTGATTTTTACATTTTTGACCCATCTACTAGTAGGTGCCCTACTTTGTGAGGCATTGGGAAACCTCACTGGTCTTTGTAGTTGAACCTGTATTTGAAATCCACTGCTCGACTGAGGGACCTTACAGATAATTGTATGTGTGGGGTACAGACATGAGATATAATGGCTTGCGAAACTATTCAACCCCCTTGGAATGTTTCCTATTTTGTGCCTTTCAAGTTGGAATTATAATGGATTTGTTGGGGGGGGGGACAATCAAGAAATAAGACAAAAAACATAAAACTTGAGTGTGCATAACTATCCCCCCCCCCCCAAAGTCAATACTTTGCAGAGCCACCTTTTGCAGCAATTCCAGCTTGCAAGTCTCTTGGGGTATGTTTCTATAAGCTTGGCACATCTAGCCACTGGGATTTTTGTCCATTCTTCAAGGCAAAACTGCTCCAGCTCCTTCAAGTTGGATGGGTTCCACTGGTGTACAGAAATCTTTAAGTCATACCTTGACTAGGCCATTCCAAGACGTTTAAATGTTTCCCCTTAAACCACTTGAGTGTTGCGTTAGCAGTATGCATAGGGTCATTGTCCTGCTGGAAGGTGAACCTCTGTCCCAGTCTCAAATCTCTGGAAGACTGAAACAGGTTTCCCTCAAGAATGTCCCTGTATTTAGCACCATCCATCATTCCTTCAATTCTGACCAGTTTCCCAGTCCCTGCTGATTAAAAACATTCCCACAGCATGATAATGCCACCACCATGCTTCACTGTGGGGATGGTGTTCTCAGGGTAATGAGAGGTGTTGGGTTTGCGCCAGACATAGCGTTTCCTTGATGACCATAAAGCTACATTTTAGTCTCATCTGACCAGAGTACCTTCTCCATATGTTTGGAGAGTCTCCCACATGCCTTTGGTGACCTGCAAACTTGTTTGCTTATTTTTTTCTTTAAGCAATGGCTTTTTTTCTGGCCACTCTTCCATAAATCCTAGCTCTGTGGAGTGTACGGATTAAAGTGGTCCTATGGACACATGCTCCAATATCCGCTGTGGAGCTTTGCAGCTTCTTCAAGGTTTTCTTTGGTCTCTTTGTTGCCTCTCTAATTAATTCCCTCCTTGCCTGGTCTGTGAATTTTGGTGGGCGGCCCTCTCTTGGCAGGTTTGTTGTGGTGCCATATTCTATCCATTTTTTAATAATGGATTTAATGGAGCTCCGTGGGATGTTCAAAGTTTCGGATATTTTTTTAAATCCAACCCTGATCTGTACTTCTCCACAACTTTGTCCCTGACTTGTTTGGAGAGCTCATTGGTCTTCATAGTGCCACTTGCTTGGTGGTGCCCCTTGCTTAGTGATGTTGCAGACTTGGGGGCCTTTCAGAACATGTCAAAATTTACTGAGATCATGTGACAGATCATGTGACACTTAGATTGCACACAGGTGGACTTTATTTAAGTTATTATCTGTCTTCTGAAGGTAATTGGTTGCACCAGATCTTAGTTAGGTGCCTCATAGCAAAGGGGGTGCACGCACAACTTTTTCCATTAAATGTTTTGTTGACATTTTTTAAACAAGTTATTTTTTTCATTTCACTTCACCAATTTTGACTATTTTGTTTATGTCCATTACGTGAAATCCAATTAAAAATCAATTTAAATTACAGGTTGTAATGCAACAAAATAGGAAAAATGCCAAGCGGGGTGAATACTTTTGCAAGGCACTATAGTCATTAAAAAATCATGTTAAACACTATTATTACACACAAAGTGAGTCCCTGCATCTTATTATGTGACTTGTTAAGCACATTTGTACTCCTGAACTTATTTATGCTTGCCATACTTACTGACTTCAAGACGTTTCTGGTTTTCATTTTCTTTATAAATTTAAAAACATTTCAAAAAACATAATTCCTCTTTGATATTGTGTGTAAGCCATGACAACATTCTCAATTTAAAGTTGGAATATGTAGAAATCACTCTGCCATTTCCTGGTTGATAAAATTCTAATAGTTCACCTAATTTCTGTTTATGTGACAAAACATGCAATTGTAGAGAATAATTGCACAATCTAAACCGCTGTGAAATATCTTTTCAATAACCAAAAATATTGTATTTTCATCTTTTTGAAGCCGGTGTACAAAACCGAAAGTAAAAGATACAAAAATGCAACTTAAGAACAGGAAGCATAGATAATGTGCATATAGAACATATCTACCACTTCTTAGACTTGCTTTCAATGCAAATGGCAGATCTATAACTGCGGTTTCCATGTGAAGTTGGTGGGGTCGTCCAAAAAGTTAAATATTGCAACCTAATCCACTTTAAATTCAGGCTGTAACACAACAAAATGTGGACAAAGTAAAGTGGTGTGAATACTTTCTGAAGGCACTCTGTCAGCCTTTAATATGGCTGCATAACTGAATGTACAAGCTTCTTCTTTGGGATTGGGTTGGAAGATCACATTCAACTTAAAGGTGCATACACCACCACCTACTGTACTAAAGTGTGAGGCCAGTTAAAAATAAAAGAAGAGCCTCACACTAGGAGCTCAGATGCAATAATTTTACAACCAATGTTTCGACAGACAAGCTGTCAAGCTGATTTACAGATATAAATAGAATATATAAAAAGCATGAATGGATAACATACAATTATAGATACAATTTGGCTACATAGGCCAACAAATATTTACAATGGATAGCAAAAACACCATAATCACACGAATGGCTTCAGATCACAGTCTATGTTGAGACCGAAGGGAGCAATGGTCTTCAACACTTTTCTGCAGCTGCCACTTACTCTCATTAAAGCAGACTACCCCATTCCACTACTTTGACCCTATCTGCTCCTGCCCCATGCCAACGGCCTAGGAGGACAGGACACAACCGGTCAACACACCCTGTAAGTCTTCTGAAGTCAAATCTTGTATACCCAAATACTTCTCTGCAGCTGCCACCACAACATCTATTCTCTGTGATTTACATTCCATTTCTGCAGTACAGGTGATAACCATTGCTATGAACGCTAAGACGCCAACCTTAAAGAAGCATAACTCACTCATTGCCCTATCCTTTTTTTGCTGGCACCAATCTACAACTCACTAAGATCCTCTCAGGATCTCTCACCCTTGACCCTTGACCCATCCACTTCCACTTTCTTCACTGCCTCAGCATACAACACCCTCAGCACTACTCTGACTCTGGCCACTTCAACCTGCCTCTCTCGCACCAGACACTTCCGATCCCCAGCAACATGAGCACCCCTACAGTTGACACACAACTTTATCCACCAAAACCACACAATCCTCTGTCCCATACCCTTCTGCACACTTCCCACATCTTGGAATCTCCCTCCAATACATTGCTGCAACATGACCATAAACGTTACACCCGAAACAGTGCAGTGTATTCACCACAAAAGCTCTAACAGGATAACTGATATATCCTAACATGACTATGTCAAAACTCAACAAAAAAAAACAGAGTCACATCTGTTTCGCCACACTCCACACCGGATCTGCATCACACCAAACGGCAGGTGTCACAAACACCAGGAATGTTCAACTTCAATTGCTTCACCTCCACAATTAACGCGACCCCAGAAATCACTCCCTTCAATAGTGTACCTGTACCCAAAGCAAGTAACATGTCATTCACCAAGTTTGCGGTCGAGCAGAGCGCCTGCTCCCTCTGATCTGAAGAAACACAAACACACATCACAAGTCCACTTCGGGTTACCTTCACCGACTCACAGCACCAACCATATTTTCCACCTAACCTTAAACCACCCATTGATAAGCCAAAATGCCTGGTTCCACCCTCTTCAAAAATCTCACTCCCACTGGACCAAACGTATCTTTATCACAATCATGTCCATCAACGCAACGCTCAGGCTTCAAGCTCCTCACAAACCTTCTACCCCTTTCATTTCACCTCCAGAAATCAAACTGCCATCCAGCTCACTCTGTTAGAAATTGACACCAATCTTCCTCGACATACCCTCTCCCTTGTTATTGCTAGCTTCAACAGATTTAAACCCATCTGCCTCCCTCAGTCTTTTCAATCGCCTCTTACTTTCTCTCAATCCTCCTCCCTTAACCAATTACCTAACTCCTTCTGAAAATATTCAAATTTTCCAAGCCATAATCTATTTTTAGCCTCCTCAAGAGACATGTTACTCCCTCCATTTCAAACTCAAGCCCTGTGTACAAGCTTAATGTTTATGAAGTGAACACATTAACTGCTATGACTTTCCCTCTTATGGGAAACCAAAAAGATCAGGCTGAGAACCACTTCTAGAATAAGCTACCCCTGCACTATTCTGATAGGCTGCTGCAGTTACAGTATGTTGCCAATCAGCAAGTGATGTGCATTAGTGGCACACAAATCAGCTGTTTATTCACCTGCACCTGCCTGCAATTGATAATAACCCATCTGCAACTGCCCGACTAGATGTAATGAATGTAAAATCTGAGGCCTGCACCCAACCCTAACACACTAATATAGAAAATGCGCTGTAGGCTACAGTCAGAGACGGCGGAAAGATTTTATGACAGAGGGTGCAGGATTTATTTTTCCTGTTTCTGCCTATAATTTCCAATATATTGGTAGGCTATTTGTTAGTCAACTTGTCTATAATTAGATACAGGCAGCTTCTCTTATGTCATTATATTGTATGTTGCTCAAGAATCAATCAATGAAATGTATTTATAAAGCCCTTTTTACATCTGCAGATGTCACAAAGTGCTATACAGAAGACAACATAAACCCTTGCTCACCAGAAAAATGTCATAAATCGATAAAATGAATGATTCAATCTAATGATATCGGTAACGTTTTCTTTGTCATCTCTGCTTCTTTGACGGAGCAAAGACATTTAGGAATGGGGAAGAAAATGTACAAACGGAAAGATTTCTGTGCAAAATTTCCAAATGACATCAGTTTGACCGGTTGTAAGGAAATAGAAAGCTGTGAAAACGACCCAGCATGTTTCTGATAAGATTTCAGTTCAGCTTGAATGCATATATTTTATGGTTGAAATACTATCAGCTGTTATAAGATGCTGATAAAGATAACACCTCTACAGGTGGTATCTAACTGCGCATTTGCATTCTCTCAAGATGCTGAAAGAAAGAAATCATATTTCTCACGCTCTGTTCTCGAGTCAAATGCTTAATTCTGCAGGAGTTAATATTAAGGCTATGTGAGATGTTATAGACTTACGGTCAGTGTCCAGATTTCAGTTTCCATGTAATCCATCTGAACAGTAGGGTAAAGTTCCCTTGACGTGCCATAGGCCTATTTGAAGTCCCTGTATTGTGACTGTCAAATTTGTATAGCACCTCACAATCATCATACATAACACAGCAGAGATTGGAGGTCAGAGGGAATGCACATGGCCTAGCCAATCAGCCCTAACCTCCTAGAGGAGGTATTACTGCTGGCAGTGAGGTTCATTGTGGGGAGTAGACTGCTATCATCCTCCATTATCACTTCACCAAATCTTTCCAAAACATTACCTTTCTGGCCCTCCCTCTTCATTTTTAACTCTCCATTTCACAGCTTTTCTTTTATTGAATTAAACTCTGACGTTGTCCGTTTTGCCTCCGTGTATCCACATGGGCTTTTTCTGCCCATTCCCAAAAGCATTTGGCAATTGGCGTGTAGCCTATTTGGCGCGTATACAATTAGGCCGTAAAGCTTACGCACTAATGCCAGATAGCCTAAAATAATGAAATGGAAACCTAAATGTAGCATATAGATCTATATTGCACAATAATTTTTCAAGGTAATGTTTTCTCTTTATACAACCCGCCCGCACTTCATCCACACAATATTTTATGACCCTTAACCCATGGATATAACCGTGGGGACTGCAGGTTATGAGTCAAACCATGTATCACAAATGTGCAGGATGTCAACAAAAGAGTCAGTGAAGGCGCAGTAGGTTAATGCTAATAGCAGCAAGTGTCCTGAAGGTTGCTGGCAATATTTTAGCACTAAGTTATTGTGACTATACAATAACTTACTGACAAGTGGTTTCCAGTCAAGATATTGCAAATTCTGGCAACCAGTTGCCATTTAGTTGATGAAAAATGTAAAATAACCTCTCCACAGTGCAACTCAATACTGACACAGTTTCTTACCAAGTTTGCAGAACAAACAGTGTCTAAGGATTTGCTTAACCATCAAACACTTAAACTGTTACATTTCCACTGATGGTTGGCACAAATACACATATATTTGACCACACTAGCAAATATGCTAATAGATCCCATCCGTATATTGCCCCCACCTATCAAACCACAGTGGCGATCGTACCTTATATTCAACATATTGGGTAGAAAAGGGTCTCATTATACCTACAAGGTCCCACACTGTACCATGTCAGTTCATATGTGTATCTGTGAAGTGTACTTTTGACCATTTTGTACCCCATGTAACAACATATTTACGTTTTAGTAATGTAGCAGACACTCTTATCCAGACTTACAGTTAGTCCATTAATCTTACATTTTTCTCAATTGTTAAAACATGTTTATTGAAATTGCATCTCAGGCACTCAAAACTCTAAACACAAAACAGCCAATTTCCCCAAACCCCACAGATATCTTGCAAAATGAAACACAGCAATACAAATCATGCACTCCCTGCTCAAAATGAAACTGCATACTAATGAGACACACACACCAAATGAATCTAACTTAGTGACAACCGAGATGACACTACTGTGACATATTCAAAACACCACTATCAAAACCTATTTTGGTGTAAAGACTAATATTTTGTTGTTGTACTGTATATTGTTTGTGTGTACTCAAACAAGAAAGGAACACAAATGCAAAAATGTACGTTTTATATTTCAACATGTCTCAATACATTTCGAACAGCATACTGTAAGCATACATTCAGTAAAAATGCAAACATACAATTAACACAGTGCATTCGGAAAGTATTCAGAGCCCTTGACTTTTTCCAAATGTACTTTATAACCTTATTCTAAAATGGATGAAGTAGGTTTTTTTTCCTCTCATCAATTTACAAATGATACCCCATAATGACAAAGCAAAAACAGTTTAGAACAAATTATAACGGAAATATTACATTTACATAAGTGTTCAGACTCAGTACTTTGTTGAAGCACCTTTGGCAGCGATTACAGCCTCGAGTCTTCTTGGGTATGACACTTCAAGCTTGGCACACCTGTATTTGGGGAGTTTCCTCCAGACGTAATGATTGGCATTCAGGAAAAAGTGTTCAATCTTGTTTTCATCAGACCAGAGAATCTTGTTTCTCATGATCTGAAAGTGCTGTAGGTGTCTTTTGGCAAACTCCAAGCAGGTTGTCATGTGCCTTTTAATGAGGAGTGGCTTTCGTCTGGCCAGTCTACCATAAAGGTCTAATTGGTGGAGTGCTGCAGAGATGGTTGTCCTTCCGGAAGGTTCTCCCATCTCCACAGAGGAACTCTGGTGCTCTGTCAGAGTGACCATTGGGTCCTTCTCCCCCGATTGCTCAGTTTGGCCACGTGGCCAGCTCTAGGAAGAGTCTTGGTGGTTCCAAACGTCTTCAATTTTAGAATTATGGAGGCCACTGTGTTCTTGGGGACCTTCAATGCTGCAGAAAGGTTTTGGTGCACTTCCCCAGATCTGTGCCTCGACACAACCCTGTCTTGTTGCTCTACAGACAGTTCCTTCAGCCTCAATCGGGTTTTTGCTCTGACATGCACTATCAACTGTGGGACCTGATATAAATAGACAGGTGTGTGCCTTTCCAAATCATGTCCAATCAATTGAATTTACCACAGGTGGACTCCAATTAAGTTGTAGAAACATCTCAAGGATGATCAATGGAAACAGGATGCACCTGAGTTCAATTTAGAGTCTCATAGAAGAGGGTCTGAATACTTATGTGATTAAGGTATTTCTGTATACTTTCCAAATGAGCTGTATATTTTGCATATGCAAAGGAAGAAAAATAGGCCTATTTGTACTACTGTACTTTATGTTATAGATAAAATACAGAAAACTCTAAATCATAAGTCAACAAACAAATACTCCATTGCCAAAACAAAATCAGTCATGTCTTTTGTTTTGGTCCAACCACAGATCTTCATCAACATCACAGGCGATATTCTTCTCCATCGCCATGCTGAAAACAACTCCTCAATGTGGTTGAGAAATTGGGAATATGGTGAGAAACAGAGAATTGTAAAACTGGGAAGCTCATGGAACCAGTTGCAGACCTGAGCAGCCCGATGGAAACTCACGTTGTCCCAAATTAGAACATTCATTTGCTGCTCAGGATCATCTGGCCCTCTCTGCTCTGGCTGGATAAGATGGTCATTTGTGACTTGTTACAGGAAACAAGGCATATGTTACAGGTCACTACTTCACAGGAGAGCCATTTGAACATACATTTTTTTTTAAATCAAAATGTGTTTTTTAGTAGAAATGCCTTCTGGAACATGTGAATTTTGAATTGCCTTAATAACAGACTTGTATGCCATCTGTAAATATGAGTACAATTGTTAAATTACGAGCCTAGAGAAAAAGGCAGCAACCTAACCGCTAGCCATGATTGGCTGAGATAATGAGTGGGCTGAAATTGCTGAGAGATGAGTTCGGATTGGTCTGTCATATAGCACATTTCTGTCTATTTGAGCTATTCAGTATGTGTTGGTAATCTTGTCTAACACAGCGTTTTTGAAATGTATCGCATAATTGTGTAGTAGAACTGCATACAGTTGAAGTCGGAAGTTTACAAACACTTAGGTTGGCGTCATTACCTGTTACGGCTAGACATTCCGCTGTTACGGCTAGCTAACAACATCCGGTGAAATTGCAGAGCGCAAAATTGAAATTAAATTATTAGAAATATTTAACTTTCATATAATCACAAGTGGAATACATCAAAATAAAGCTTAACTTCTTGTTAATCCAGCCACCATGTCAGATTTCAAAAAGGCTTTACGGCGAAAGCAAACCATGCGATTATCTGAGGACAGCGCCCAATAAAACAAATGCATGGCAAACATTTTTAAATGAGGGAGGTGCGACACGAAAGTCAGAAATAACGATATAATTCATGCCTTCCCTTTGAAGATCTTCTTCTGTTGGCACTCCAAAATGTCTCAGAAACATCACAAATGGTCCTTTTGTTTGATAAATTCCTTTGTTATGTCCCCAAAATGTCCATTTATTTGGCGCATTCGATTCAGAAATACACTGGTTCCAACTCGCCCAACATGACTACAAATTATCTAATAAGTTACCTGTAAACTTGGTCCAAACATTTCAAACAACTTTCCTAATCCTTCCTCAGGTATCCTAAAACGTAAATAATCTATAAAATTTAAGACGGAATATACTGTGTTCAATAGCGGATAAAATCCGCTATCCAGTCAGGATGCTCTCGAAGTTGCAGCTGTAGAACCTTTTGAGGATCTCAGGACCCATGCCAAATCATTTTAGTTTCCTGAGGGGGAATAGGCTTTGTCGTGCCCTCTTCACGACTCTCTTGGTGTGTTTGGACCATTCTAGTTTGTTGTTGATGTGGACACCAAGGAACTTGAAGCTCTCAACCTGCTCCACTACAGCCCTGTCGATGAGAATGGCGGCGTGCTTGGTCCTCCTTTTCCTTAGTCTTGGTTACATTGAGGGATAGGTTGTTATTCTGGCACCACCTGGCCAGGTCTCTGACCTCCTCCCTATAGGCTGTCTCGTCGTTGTCGGTGATCAGGCCTACCACTGTTTTGTCATCTGCAAACTTAATGATGGTGTTGGAGTCGTGCCTGGCCATGCAGTCATGGGTGAACAGGGAGTACAGGAGGGGACTGAGCACGTACCCCTGGGGAGCTCCAGTTCCACTTATTTTGTTGTGTTACAGTCTGAATTTAACATTAGTTACATTTAGATGTTTTGTCACTGGCCTACACACTATACCCTATAACAGGCCTGGGCAATTATTTTCCATGGAGGGCCACATTAGAATATATTTTTGCCATTACGGGGCAGAATCATATTACAGGATTATACATCATGTGTATGACTGTGTTGACAGATATATCTACTGTAAAGCATGTCCAGATATGCTTCTTATTTAACCTCTCTGGGCTAGGCGGGACGAATTCGTCCCACCTACGCAACAGCCAGTCTAATCCAGTGGCGCGATTTTCAAATACCTTAGAAATGCTATTACTTCAATTTCTCAAACATATGACTATTTTACAGCATTTTAAAGACAAGACTCTCATTAATCTAACCACACTGTCCGATTTCAAAAAGGCTTTACAACGAAAGCAAAACATTAGATTATGTCAGCAGAGTACCCAGCCAGAAATAATCAGACACCCATTTTTCAAGCTAGCATATAATGTCACAAAAACCCAGAAGACAGCTAAATGCAGCACTAACCTTTGATGATCTTCATCAGATGACAACCCTAGGACATTATGTTATACAATACATGCATGTTTTGTTCAATCAAGTTCATATTTATATCAAAAACCAGCTTTTTACATTAGCATGTGACGTTCGGAACTAGCATACCCCCCGCAAACCTCCGGTGAATTTACTAAATTACTCACGATAAACGTTCACAAAAAACATAACAATTATTTTAAGAATTATAGATACAGAACTCCTCTATACACTCGATATGTCCGATTTTAAAATAGCTTTTTGGTGAAAGCACATTTTGCAATATTCTCAGTAGATAGCCCAGCCATCACGGCTAGCCATTTAGACACCGACCAAGTTTAGCCCTGACCAAAGTCAGATTTACTATTACAAAAGTTTGATTACCTTTTGTTGTCTTCGTCAGAATGCACTCCCAGGACTGCTACTTCAATAACAAATATTGGTTTGGTCCAAAATAATCCATCGTTATATCCGAATAGCGGCGTTTTGTTCGTGCGTTCCAGACACTATCCGAAATGGTAAATCAGGGTCGCGAGCATGGCGCAATTCGTGACAAAAAAAATCTAAATATTCCATTACCGTACTCCGAAGCATGTCAACTGCTGTTTAAAATCAATTTTTTATGCCATTTTTCTCGTAAAAAAGCGATAATATTCCGACCGGGAATCTCATTTTAGGTAAACAGAGGAAAGAAAACAAAGCATTCGGTCGACGCGGGCACGAGCCTGAGTCTCACAGTACTGTAACCAGCCACTACCCAAACGCGCTACTTTTTTTCAACCAGAGCCTGCAAAGCCACGATTCAGCTTTTTGCCGCCTTCTGAGAGCCTATGGCAGCCGTAGGAAGTGTCACGTTATAGCAGAGATCCTTTGTAATGGATAGAGATGGCAAAGAAGTTCAAGAAATGGTCAGACAGGGTACTTCCTGTACAGAATCTTCTCAGGTTTTGACCTGCCATTTGAGTTCTGTTATACTCACAGACACCATTCAAACAGTTTTAGAAACTTTGGAGTGTTTTCTATCTAAAGCCAATAATTATATGCATATTCTAGTTACTGGGCAGGAGTAGTAAGCAGATTAAATCGGGTACGTTTTTTATCCAGCCGTGTCAATACTGCCCCCATAGCCCTAACAGGTTAACATTTTTAACATGCACAGAAATAAACCACATCCATGTTCTCCTTTTGGTAGGTATTTTCATTATTAAACATGCAATGAACTACACAGAGGGAAAAGTACACCGTGCATTCAGCACCACGGACAGAAGGCTTGTTAATGGGTATGCACAAAAAAAACACAAGAAAGAGAGAGTGCACAACATTACAATTAAACTACTCCATCAGTGTGAGGAGTGAAGTCTTTGATGGGCATTGACTAGGGCAGTGAAGTCAGGTAGAGTTTCTGACGTGAAGTCAGGTATATTTTCTGACATCGCTGTGCACAGGATTGCTTAGAAGTGAGAATCAGTAAGAGATGATCTGTGACTTGACTTATATTTCATCACTGAAAATGTCTGTTCACATACACTACCAATCAAACGTTTTAGAAAACCTACTCATTCAAGGTATTTAAAAAAACTATTTTCTACATTGTAGAATAATAGTGAAGACATCAACACTATGAAATAACACATAGAATCATGTGGAATCTTGCTGGCTGCTTTTCCTTCACTCTGCAGTCCGACTCATCCAAAACCATCTCAATTTGGTTGAGGTCGGGTGATTGTGGCGGCCAGGTCATCTGATGCAGCACTCCATCACTCTCCTTCTTGGTAAAATAGCCCTTACATAGCCAAGAGGTGTGTTGGGTCATTGTCCTGTTGAAAAACAGACAGTGCCACCACCAAACACCTCCACACCATAACACCTCCTTACAGTGGGAAATACACATGTGGAAATCATCCGTTCACCCACACTGCATCTCACAAAGACACGATGGTTGCAACCAAGAATCTCCAATTTGGACTCCAGAGCAAAGGACAAATTTCCACCGGTCTAATGTCCATTGCTCGTGTTTCTTGGCCCAATCAAGTCTCTTCTTATTGTCCTTTAGCAGTTGTTTCTTTGCAGCAATTCGACCATGAAGGCCTGATTCACACAGTCTCCTCTGAACAGTTGATGTTAAGATGTGTCTGTTACTCTGTGGAGCATTTATTTCTGAGGCTAGTAACTCTAATGTACTTACCCTCTGCAGCAGAAGTAACTCTAGGTCTTCCATTCCTGTGGCGGCCCTCATGAGAGCCAGTTTCATCTTAGCGATTGTTGGTTTATGCGACTGCCCTTGAAGAAACATGAAAAGTTCTTGAAATGTTATGGAATTGACTAATCCTTCATGTCTTAAAGTAATGATGGACTGTCATTTCTCTTTGCTTATTTGAGCTGTTCTTGCCATAATATGGACTTGGTCTTTTACCAAATAGGGCTATCTTCTGTATACCACCCCTACCTTGTCACAACACAACTGACTGGAACAAACACATTATGAAGGAAAGAAATTCTACAAATAAACTTTTAAGAAGGCACACCTGTTAATTTAAATGCATTCCAGGTGACTACCTCATGAAGCTTGTTTAGAGAATGCCAAGTGTGTGCAAAGCTTTGAAGAATTTCAAATATAAAATATATTTTGGTTTGTTTAACACTTTTTTGTGTTATTTCATAGTTTTGTTGTCTTCAGTATTATTCTACAATGTAGAAAATAGTAAAAATCAAGAAAAACCTGTGAATGAGTTGGTCTTCTAAAACTTTACCAGTAGTGAAGGTTGACCCAAACAGTACAAACATCTTCTGAGCATGACTCCTAATCTTTGGAAATGTTGTTCATCAGCAGATGCATAGAACGTCGTCAGTGACATTGTTTTGAATAGTTCTCCAATCTCTGCATCAGTCTGAAGATCGATAAGCTCAAGTTGCAGGTCAGTGGAAACATTATCCACATTGAAGGTGAAAGGAGAGGAAACCAACAGCATGTCATTTTCCAACACTTTGAAATCCTCAAAACGATGAGAAAACTCACTGTTCAAAGCACGCAGCAGCGACGTATACTTCTCCCACTGGTCATCTGATAGGGAACAGACTAGTAGAGTCGGAAGGTGGGAGAGATTGTTGGCTTCTACTTGGCAGGTCAGGAGGAGTAATTTTCCCTTGAAGGCTTTGACAAGGCTGTACATCTGATGTGCAAAAAGGCCATTCCCTTGTAGTTTGGAATTCAGTTCATTCATGAGGGCCGTGATGTCCACAGTGATGGCAAAATCAGTCAACCATTCTTTATCTGGCAGTTGAGGGAGATCCACATATTTCCTTCCATTTGCAAAACTCAGCAATCTCAGGTCCCACACCCTTTAAAGCACCTTCCCCAAACTCAGAAATCTCACGTTTGTGTGGTAGGGGAGATCTGCATGACCCGACTCCGTCTCTTCCAACAGTGAGACAAACTGCCTGTGGTTTAAAGATATTGATCTTATGAAGTTTACCACTTTAGTGACTGTATCCACAACATGGCTCATTTTCAGAACACATTTACAGAGCACCTCCTGATGGATAATGCAATGCAGGAAAATCATTTTCTGATCTGGGTTTAGCTCAGCTACTTGATCTTGTATCCTTTTCAAAAGGCCAATGCTTTTTTTCTGTCAAGTTTGGGCACCCATCAGTGGTCACACTGGATAACTTTTCACAACTCAGTCCCAGCTTTGCCACACACTTATTAACCTCCTCCAATAAATCTTTCCCTGTGGTTGTGTTCTTCATTGACTGCACTGTAGCAAGCTCCTCTGTTATTTCAAAGTCTGGGGCTTTGCCTTGTAAGAATATCAACAACTGCACCGTGTCACGTGCATCACTGCTCTCATCCAGGGCCAAGGAGAAATAGGTGAAATCCTTTAATTTGTCTTTCAACTTTTGTTCCATGTTCTCTTTCCCTGATACCTCAATAAATAAATATTTTGATGTCCACTCTTGCTGGAACACCCTACATTCATTGTCTACTTTCCTTTTCTTTGAAATCTTTGAAAAACAATTTTTTTAGCAAATTCTAACTAGCTGCTATTTGTAACTGTGACGTGTGTGTCAGCCTGTCAGTCACTGTCTGTCCTCGTGCAGTTGTTATTAACATGTGCCTTCAAAATAAATGTCCCACAAGCGGTGGGAGTTAAATCATTACACAAAGGCGAGTATTCATTGTGTTTTTCAAAACTTTACTATCACAAATTCTTTATGTGATCTGAGCATGATTTCGTAGGCCGTATTGAGTAAGGTCACGGGCCTCATATGGCCCCCGGGCCGGCCTTTGCCCAGGCCTGCCCTATAATGTCAAAGAATAATAATATTTCTAGAATATTTTTAGAAATGTATTTATAATGAACAGCTGAAATGTCTTGAGTCAATAAGTATTCAACTCCTTTGTTATGGCAAGCCTAAATAAGTTCAGGAGTAAAAATTTGCTTTAACAAGTCACATAATAATTTGCATGGACTCACTCTGTGTGCAATAATAGTGTTTAACATGATTTTTGAATAATTATCTCATCTCTGTACCCCACATATACAATTACATGTAAGGTCCCTCAGTCGAGCTGTGCATTTCAAACAGAGATTCAACAGCAAAAACCAAGGAGGTTTTCCAATGCCTTTCAAAGAAGGGCACCTATTGGCAGATGGGTAAAAAAGCAGACATTGAATATCCCTTTGAGCATGGTGAAGTTATTAATTACACTTTGGAAGGTGTATCAATACACCCAGTCACTGCAAATATATAGGCCTCCTTCCTAACTCAGTTGCCGGAGAGGAAAGAAACTGCTCAAGGATTTCACCATGAGGCCAATGGTGACTTCAAAGCAGTTACAGAGTTTAACGGCTGTGATAGGTGAAAACCGAGGATGGATTAACAGGGTAGTTACTCTACAATACTAACCTAATTGACAGAGTGAAAAGGAGGAGTCCTGCACAGAATAAACATTTTACAAAACAAGTCACTAAAGTAATACTGATAAAAAAATTGACAATGCAATTCACCTTTTGTCCTAATTACAAAGTGTTATGTTTGTGAAAATCCAATACAACACATTACTGAGTATCACTCTCCATATTTTCAAGCATAGTGGTGGCTGCATCATGTTATGGGTATGCTTGTAATCGTTAAGGACTGGGGAGTTTTTCAGAATAAAAAATAAACAGAATGGTGCTAAGCACAGGCAAAATCCTGGAGGAAAACGTGGTTCAGTCTGCTTTCCACCAGACACTGGGAGATTAATTCACCTTTCAGCAGAACAATAATCTACAGTGGAGTTGCTTACCAAGAAGACAGTGAATGTTCCTGAGGAGTCCGAGTTACAGTTTTGACTTAAATGTGCTTGAAAATTAATGGCGAGACTTGAAAATGGTGATCTTGCAATGATCAACAACCAATTTGACGGAACTTGAAGAATTTTGTAAATACGAATAAGATAATTTTGTACCATCCAGGTGTGCAAAGCTCTTAGAGACCGACCCAGAAAGTCTCATAACTGCCAAAGGTGTTTCTGATATGTATTTGACTCAGGGGTGTGAATACTTATGTAAATTAGATATTTCTGCATTTAATCTTTATAAATCAACACAATTATGAGGTATTATTGTGTGATGGGTGAGATTTTTTAAATGTATTTAATCCATTTTGAATTCAGGCTGTAACACAACTAAATCTGGAGTAAGTCAAGGGGTATGAAAACTTTATGAAGGCACTGTTTTAGGTCTATTGACGTGAGGGAGGCCAATGATGTTATAACATGAGCTTGGCATTTAAAATAAAATCTGTGAGTCGTCCCCTGCTCCATTCCTCTTCTCCTCCTCCTTTTTTTCTACTCCTCCCTCTCTGCACTCCACTCTCGCCTCCCTTTTAATGTTGCGTGGGCACCCAACAGGCTCACCTACATACAGCATTACAAGGACGGGGACACACGTTTCTTGTTCGGCTTGAAATAAAGCCATTTCATGTTCTATTTTGTGGTGAGCAGCCTCCCGTAGGGGTTGAAGTCTCACCTATTTGCTCTTGGAGAGTCAGGGAAGGAAGGAAAGATGGGAGGATGGGATGGGGGTGTGGGAGGTAAGGAGTGAATCCGAAAGCACCTGTTCTTATGTCTCATAATTCCATCCAGTCTCTTTACCCCCCACTGTGCCTCCTTCCCATAAACCCTGTGCCTGCCCCCCAACTGTGAGGACACTGGCTGGCTATTCTCTTAATTAAGATATTATCTTAATAATAAGAATGCTGCGCTGCACTCTCCAGTGACTGTTAAGTACGAGATGAGAGCTCCATGGTTTCTTCTTTATTCATCTTCATCCCAATGTATTTATTTTTGCAGAGTGAATCTTCTTTGCCATCCAGGCTTCTCGCTACTTGCCTGGTTGAGTTCAGATATAGTTAGAAAAGAGAGCTTGAGTGTGACTTGTTTTGGAGGATGATGCAACTAGTGCATTCCCACTTGGCAAGGTGAATTCACAACAGTGCTCCTTCAAAATTAACAAAACACAAGCAGTGTACAATACACACAGAAGCATAGATAAGTAAAAATTATTTAAAGTACTACATAAGTAGTTTTATTGGGTATCTGTACTTTACTTTACTATTTTTGTCTACTTTTACTTCACTTCATTCGTAAAGAAAATAATGAACTTTTTTACCTAATACATTTTCCTTGACACCCAAAAGTACTTGTTACATTTTGACAGGAAAATTGTCCAATTCACTCACTTATCAAGAGAACATCCCTGATCATCCCTACTGCCTCTGATCTGGCCGACTCACTAAACACAAATGCTTAGTTTGTAAATTATGTCTGTGTTGGAGTGTGCCCCTGGCTATCGTCAATAAAAAAAAAATACAAAAATAGAATTGTGTTGTCTGATTTAATATAAGGAATTTGAAATGATTTATACTTTTCCACCACTGGATGTAGCTGGGGGTTAAAGCATTTATTTCACATGACCCATCAATTTAGACAAGTGTGTCTAATATTTATTTAAAAAAATCATCTGGAAACTATGTTTACCTGGAATTGTTCCTTATTGTAGGTTACTACCACTTTTACTACAATATTCACTGTTTAGCACCTGACCTCACGTGTGAATCCTCAAAGAGATGGGTGGGGCTGGCTTGAGATGGTGCGAACAATGCTGAATGGGTGTAGCAAAGGAGAGCACTCCAGTAGGTACCAAAACTTTCAAAGGCTCTTTTCTCAAAAGTGAGTTTCCAAGTTGATCAACTTTCAAAGTAGACTTACTTTCCCATTGTTCCTCAATTGCAGTGTATGATATACCATTTTGTAGCTCTGAGTCTTTACTTTTATCCAATGTAAAAAATAAAAACAAATTCAAATGTTGTGGTCAGTCACATTTTGGGATGTCATAAAAAGGTTATGAAAGAAATACTGTAACGTAAAAAGTATATACACTACATGTATGAAGTCTCCATCCTTAAAAATCCTATTACTTCAATTTCTCAAACATATGACTATTTTACAGCTATTTAAAGACAAGACTCTCGTTAATCTAACCACACTGTTCGATTTCAAAAAGGCTTTACAACGAAAGCAAAACATTAGATTATGTCAGCAGAGTACCCAGCCATAAATAATCAGACACCCATTTTTCAAGCTAGCATATAATGTCACAAAAACCCAGAAGACAGCTAAATGCAGCACTAACCTTTGATGATCTTCATCAGATGACAACCCTAGGACATTATGTTATACAATACATGCATGTTTTGTTCAATCAAGTTCATATTTATATCAAAAAACAGCTTTTTACATTAGCATGTGACGTTCAGAACTAGCATACCCCCCGCAAACTTCCGGGGAATTTACTAACAATTTACAAAATTACTCACGATAAACGTTCACAAAAAGCATAACAATTATTTTAAGAATTATAGATACAGAACTCCTCTATGCACTCGATATGTCCGATTTTAAAATAGCTTTTTGGTGAAAGCACATTTTGCAATATTCTCAGTACATAGCCCAGCCATCACGGGCTAGCTATTTAGACACCCGGCAAGTTTAGCCTTCACCAAAATCAGATTTACTATTATAAAAGTTTGATTACCTTTTGTTGTCTTCGTCAGAATGCACTCCCAGGACTGCTACTTCAATAACAAATATTGGTTTGGTCCAAAATAATCCATCGTTATATCCGAATAGCGGCGTTTTGTTCGTGCGTCCCAGACACTATCCGAAATGGTAAATCAGGGTCGTGCGCATGGCGCAATTCGTGACAAAAAAAATCTAAATATTCCATTACCGTACTTCGAAGCATGTCAACCGCTGTTTAAAATCAATTTTTATGCAATTTATCTCGTAAAAAAGCGATAATATTCCGACCGGGAATCTCCTTTTCGGCAAACAGAGGAAAAAAACACAAAGACGGGGGCGACCAGTGCACGCGCCTAAGCCCACAGTCCCTTGATCGACCACTTGACAAAGGCGATAATGTGTTTCAGCCTGGGGCTGGGATGACACCATTCATGTTTTTCCCGGGCTCTGAGAGCCTATTGGAGCCGTGGGAAGTGTCACGTTACCGCAGAGATCCTTTGTAATTGAATGAGATGTCAAAGAAAGACAATAAATGGTCAGACAGGCCACTTCCTGTAAAGGAATCTCTCAGGTTTTGACCTGCCATTTGAGTTCTGTTATACTCACAGACACCATTCAAACAGTTTTAGAAACTTTGGAGTGTTTTCTATCCAAAGCCAATAATTATATGCATATTCTAGTTACTGGGCAGGAGTAGTAACCAGATTAAATCGGGTACGTTTTTTATCCAGCCGTGTCAATACTGCCCCTTAGCCCTAACAGGTTAATGTAGTAAAATTTTTTGAATTGAATTTGTTTTGATACTCGGTGGATTTCATGTGACAACTCAGTGCAAATGAGGCGCCATCTCCTTCTTGGTCCCAGTCTGTCTTTAGCAACATAGCTAGCTAGCTAACGTTAGCTAAGGACTAAGCCTCTATGGGCTAGGTGGGACGCAGGCGTCCCACCCGTGGTGCACTCCATCAACAGCAGGTGCATTTCAAGAGCGGCAAATTTGAATCCAAATAAATGTCAAAATTCTAATTTTTCAAACATACAACTATTTTACACCCTTTGAAAGATAAACATCTCCTTAATCTAACCACGTTTTACGATTTCAAAAAGGTTTTACGGCGAAAGCATAAATTTAGAGTATGTTAGGACAGTACATTTACAAGAGTTGTGTGTAATGTTTTGTCAATTCAAAGACAGGGTCACCAAAACCATAAAACCAGCTAAAATGATGCACTAACCTTTTACAATCTCCATCAGATGACACTCCTAGGACATTATGTTAGACAATGCATGCATTTTTAGTTCTATCAAGTTCATATTTATATCCAAAAACAGCGTTTTACTATGGCATTGATGTTGAGGAAATCGTTTCCCTCCAATAACCGGCAGTCAAGTCAGCATCACAAATTAAATAATTAAAATTAGAAAACATTGGTAAAATATTATATTGTCATTTAAAGAATTATAGATTTACATCTCTTGAACGCAATCAACTTGCCAGATTTAAAAATAACCTTACTGGGAAATCACACTTTGCAATAATCTGAGCACTGCGCCCAGAAAAATACGCGTTGCGATACAGACTAGTCGTCATGTTGGGGAGATCTAAAATCGAAAATACTATGTAAATAATCCATTACCTTTGATTCTCTTCATCAGATGTCACTTCCAGGTATCACAGGTCCATAACGAATGTAGTTTTGTTCAAAAAAGCTCATCATTTATGTCCAAAAATCTCCGTCTTGTTAGCACATGATCTAAGCCCGCCGGACTTCACTTCATGAACGAGGGGAAAAAATATATTTACGTTCGTTCAAACATGTCAAACGTTGTATAGCATAAATCATTAGGGCCTTTTTTAACCAGAACATGAATAATATTCAAGGTGGACGAATGCATAGTCTTTTATAACGTATTGGAACGAGGGTACCCAACATGAACTCGCGCGCCAGGTGTCTAATGGGCCATCATCGTTCCATGGCTCTTGTTCGGTCAGATCTCCCTCCAGAAGACTCAAAACACTTTGTAAAGGCTGGGGACATCTAGTGGAAGCAATAGGAAGTGCCAAAATATTCCTCAGCCCCTGTGTTTTTCAATGGCATAGGTTTAAAGGTAATACAACACATCAGGTATCCACTTCCTGTCAGAAAATGTCTCAGGGTTTTGCCTGCCAAATGAGTTCTGTTATACTCACAGACACCATTCAAACAGTTTTAGAAACTTTAGAGTGTTTTCTATCCATATATAATAAGTATATGCATATTCTAGTTACTGGGTAGGATTAGTAACCAGATTAAATCGGGTACATTTTTTTTATCCAGCCGTGCAAATACTGCCCCCTAGCCCTAACAGGTTAAGTGACACAGCTGGAATTTAGCTGGTTTACACAAGCAGTAGCTAGCTAGTTGTATTTTGCGAATTTTATTATCAATTGATTTATTATCTAGTTAACAATGTAAAAGACGCAAAAGGCATGCTAATTGTTTCCATAGCAGGATAAGCCAGTTTTCTGACAGTGGTTGTTAATGTTAGGCTAGTTGGTTACCCAACTGTCAGCTAACTTTTTGATGGCTAGCTAACTAGGATGAGGATGATGCCATAACCAAAGTGGTAGATGTCGAGATCCCCAAGCAAGAGGTACAGGAACCAACTGTGGTTACTATAGTTGATGATATACCTCCCATAGATGGTAAGTATTGCTTGATTCATCATCATTTTTGGTTTCAGTAGAAACAACAATACAATTATTTTGGGGAGAAAATTAAATATCTGACCCGACCAAAGCACGAGACTCTGTTGGCTGTTTGATATTGTTTATGTGACGAGTCTGCAATACATATACTGCAAAGTGCTAGCTAGTAGGTAGAACTTTTGTAAGTAAGCTTCGGTTCATATTTCAGTTCAGAAGTGAGGCAACAATGAATTGATCAGAGCGGGTTTACTGTCCTCCATAAGGTGTATGCAACAATAATTTGACAGCCAGCTAAACTCCAATCAAGAAGTGAATCACAGTCAGGGATAGGCTTTTCATAAACCTCCAGTTTTATAGTTGAAACATTGTAAAACTGTAACAATACAGAAAAATGTAATTATTGGAGAAGCTCAGACTAAAAGGCAATATAAATGCACAACAGAGTCTAACTGATGTTTCATAGTCGCATAGTGAACAATACAGTACTTGACCAACACTGTACATAGAAAACGTATGGATCCTGCTTAAATATCGTTCTAAACAGGATTACTATCTGTTTAACATGTAAGCTAACTTAAATGAAGAGATGAAGATAAAACTGTCCAGTTTGAGTGTTTTTTGCAGCTCGTTCCAGTCGCTAGCTGCAGCAAACTGAAAAGAGGAGCGACCCAGGGGTGTGTGTGCTTTGGGGAACTTTAACAGAAAATGACTGGCAGAACGGGTGTTGGTTGTGGAGGATGAGGGCTGCAGTAGGTTTCTAAGATAGGCGGGAGAGAGGCCTAAGAGGGTTTTATAAATAAGCATCAACCAGTGGGTTTTGCAACGGGTGTACAGAGATGACCAGTTTACAGAGGAGTATAGAATGCAGTGATGTGTTCAATAAGAAGCATTGGTGGCAAATCTGATGGCCGAATGGTAAAGAACATCTAGCCGCTCGAGAACACCCTTACCTGCCGATCTATAAATTATGTCTCTGTAATCTAGCATGGGTAGGATGGTCATCTGAATAAGGGTTAGTTTGGCAGCTGGGGTGAATGAGGAGTGATTACGATAGAGGAAACCAAGTCTAGATTTAACCTTAGCCTGCAGCTTTGATATGTGCTGAGAGAAGGACAGTGCACCATCTAGCCATACTCCCAAGCACTTGTATGAGGTGACTACCTCAAGCTCTAAACCCTCAAGTAGTAATCACACCGGTAGGGAAAGGGGCATATACCATGGCTAAGGGCTGTATCCAGGCACTCCGCGTTGCGTCATGCATGAGAACAGCCCTTAGATGTGGTATATTGGCCATATACCCCCCCACCCAACGTGCCTTATTTCTTAATTACCATGTATTTACATAGTTGCAATTGCAATAAAACAAACATTTTGTTAATAGCATAATTACTATCTAGTAACTAATACTAAGTAGTTACTAAGCTCTACTAAGGTCATTTGTTCATTTTATACTTTAAGCTATATAAAATATGCCATGTGGCTTTTGCCAGTGGGCTTTTGGGCCCTAAATTATATAGAGTAACCTTAATTAAGGTGTTGGATTACCGGGTGGTAGTAGTAATTTAAATTGCCAACTGGCTCCACTCGTGCAGAGGCGTAGAACAAGCTGTTAAAAGATGTGATAGATCAACGTTGGGGCTGTGTGTTTGATTTTGTTGTTAACTCTGGTCTGCTCTATCCTATGTGGAGTGAGGAGCAGTCAGCCAACCGTCCAGTTGGTGCGTTTTAGCCTTAAAGTGACAACAGCCCATGTGCATTATGCCTTAAACTTATCCTTGGAGACAAGGTTCCACGCTAAAATATCCACAAAGGTAACAACGTAAGTCACTTAGAGAACCCCTAAGCCGTTTAAATTTTCCAAAAAGTACACATATTGTTTTGTGTTTTATAGGTGAAATTTAGATTGTCCATAAGGTTTCTGCTGCATCTGGACCTTATTTCAGAACTCTACCCATAATGCACTATTTTATGACAGGAGGGTAACCCAAGCAACGAAACAAGGCAAACTCATGCTAGCTCAAAGTTTACCATCTTTTTAAATTTATTTTTATTTCACCTTTATTTAACCAGGTAGGCAACTTGAGAACAAGTTCTCATTTAGAATTGCGACCTGGCCAAGATAAAGCAAAGCAGTTCGACAACATACAACAACACAGAGTTACACATGGAGTAAAACAAACATACAGTCAATAATACAGTAGAAAAAAAAGTCTATGTACAATGTGAGCAAATGAGGTGAGATAAGGGAGGTAAAGGCAAAAAAGGCCATGGTGGCAAAGTAAATACAATATAGCAAGTAATACACTGGAATGGTAGATTTGTAGTACAAGAAAGTGCAAAGTAGAAATATAAATAATGGGGTGCAAAGGAGCAAAATAAATAAAATAAATAAATACAGTAGGGGAAGAGGTAGTTGTTTGGGCTAAATTATAGATGGGCTATGTACAGGTGCAGTGATCTGTGAGCTGCTCTGACAGCTGGTGCTTAAAGCTAGTGAGGGAGTTAAGTGTTTCCAGTTTCAGAGATTTTTGTAGTTTGTTCCAGTCATTGGCAGCAGAGAACTGGAAGGAGAGATGGCCAAAGGAGGAATTGGCTTTGGGGGTGACCAGAGAGATATACCTGCTAGAGCGCGTGCTACAGGTGGGTGCTGCTATGGTGACCAGTGAGCGGAGATAAGGGGGGACTTTACCTAGCAGGGTCTTGTAGATGACCTGGAGCCAGTGGGTTTGGTGACGATTATGAAGCGAAGGCCAGCCAACGAGAGCGTACAGGTCGCAGTGGTGGGTAGTATATGGGGCTTTGGTGACAAAACGGATGGCACTGTGATAGGCTGCATCCAGTTTGTTGAGTAGGGTATTGGAGGCTATTTTGTAAATGACATCGCCGAAGTCGAGGATCAGTAGGATGGTCAGTTTTACGAGGGTATGTTTGGCAGCATGAGTGAAGGATGCTTTGTTGCGAAATAGGAAGCCAATTCTAGATTTAACTTTGGATTGGAGATGTTTGATGTGAGTCTGGAAGGAGAGTTTACAGTCTAACCAGACACCTAGGTATTTGTAGTTGTCCACATATTCTAAGTCAGAACCGTCCAGAGTAGTGATGCTGGACAGGCGGGCAGGTGCAGGCAGCGATCGGTTGAAGAGCATGCATTTAGTTTTACTTGTATTTAGGAGCAGTTGGAGGCCACGGAAGGAGAGTTGTATGGCATTGAAGCTCGTCTGGAGGGTTGTTAACACAGTGTCCAAAGAAGGGCCAGAAGTATACAGAATGGTGTCGTCTGCGTAGAGGTGGATCAGAGACTCACCAGCAGCAAGAGCGACATCATTGATGTATACAGAGAAACATCAACGAGCCTTTGCCCGCTATCCTGTGCAGGAGATAGCTAGTTGCACTTCAAACTGATTTTAATAAATGAACAGGAATATGTGTTGACATAAACAGTAGGATCTGTATGTATTGACATGTATGCAGACTATTATATGCTTTTGTTGAAATCGCTGACAGCAATTCAAAGACGTATGACCTTAGTTGTAAAACATAGTACATTTCCTGGGGGAGCTGGGCTCTTTTGTTCCCCTTACAATCATCAGGCCTTTCCATCGTGACCTTGGGATTTTCCATGGGTGTGGCCAATTATCTTTGAATTTCTATTCTATGGTAGAACTTTAAATTGAAACTTTTTTCGTTAGTGTTCCATGAATATACATGCCATATGACAGCTTGACTGTGCTAGCTTGCCTTTAAACACTCAAAAAGTGTCTAATGTTCATTGACTTCAATGAATGCATTATTTACATTTGTGCCGTGTCATGACACAACCTCTGCATTCAGCCATTTCCTTTTTTAGTCCCTTGTTTTTTTTTCTTCTGCTTATCCTTTCATTCATCTCACTGTCATTGGATGACGAGCTGTCTGAGCTTGAAAAGAATCAGAGCTATTGTTCGACTCGCACATCTTGTCAACGCTGTCCCCTGAAACATAAAGGGAGAGATATGTTACAGAAAAAAACTTTTCCAGTTACACATAATATAATCATTGCTGAACCTGACTGTGCGGCGCATGCAGCCCGGCGACGACCCGCCACAACCTGTTAAACAAGTAATTTTCCCCCACATGATTTGTGTTAAGGTAATAATAGGGGTATCAAAGCATGGAATTGAATCCCTCTATTTCCCACTCACTGGTACTCACACACATGCTACTGTTTGGTATTGATAAGATTTAATCAATTCCTATACTTAACGATCCAATTCCTCAACAATTATGTTAATGTTTCCAAATTATTTTTATTATTTTAATTTTAAAGACACTTAAAAGCTCTGGAAAGATTAATAAAGTCTCTAGCTTAAACAATGAGCATGTGCCGATTTAAAAGCATATCTTCCATAGAATTCCATTCATTAGTAGTTGGGGTATTTAGAGTATTTGGGGCAGTCAGAGTATTTAGGGTAGTTAAAGAAAGAAAGAAAACAAATGGTATCAAAGTCGGAGTTAAGCAGCCCTTAAAGTACTCAGGAGCTGTTTTACTTTGAAATTAGAAGAGATAAAACTCAGCAGACGTAACAATGCCAGTTTGGAAGGTTTCGGAATTTGAATAGGAGTATATGGGAGCTTTTGGGGTATATAAAGGTCTTTAGCATAAAAAGTAAAAGTAGTATCAAGAAGAAAAGTTATAGCTGGAAGTAGCATGTAACCCTGGACTGAACACAGTTTAATTTGTGATAATAGTTTAAAGGTTTTTAACCCCTGTAAAATTATATCGTTTTATAGATACACCTCTCCTGAATCGAACCACATTGTCCGATTTCAAAAAGGCTTTACAGCAAAAGCAAAACATTAGATTATGTTAGAGGAGTATATCGTAAAAGTAGCCACATAGCCATTTTCCGACCAACCACATGCATCACAAATAACCAAAAAACAGCTAAATGCAGCACTAACCTTTGACAATCTTCATCAGATGACACACCTAGGACATCATGTTACACAATACATGCATTCTTTTGTTCGATAAAGTTCATATTTATATATAAAAACAGCATTTTACATCGGTGCGTAACGTTGACTATTTTCCCTCAAATGCATCCGATGAAACAGAGCTACAATTTACTAAATTACTATTCGAAAACATTTTTAAAATGTAATATTGTCATTCTAAGATTTATAGATGAATATCTCTTGAAAGCACCTGTAATGCCAGATTTAAAATTAACTTTACTGGGTAATCATACTTTGCGATGAAAGGGGATGCGATACTCTGAAAAATAGGCTAACGTTACAGGTCAGCGCCATCTTGGAACAATCGCATATCACATCTAGTCTTGTATACTATTGTCAATAATCCCTTACCTTTGATTATCTTCATCCTTAGGCACTTCCAGGAATCCCAGGTCCACAACAAATGTATTTTCGTTCGAAAAAGTTAATCCTTTACGTCCCAATAGCTTGTTCTTGTTAGCGCGTTCTGAAGGCTTCACCAAAAGTTCCGACGTGCCCGGGGCTACTCTTTCAACAAAATGCATTTTTTTCTTATTTAGGTTCATTCAAACATGTTAAACGTTGTATAACATAAATCTGTAGGGCCTTTTTCAACGAGAGCTCCAATAAGATTCGAGGGGGACGATTGCATTGTGTTTCAAAATGTTTCGAAAGGGGAGGGTAGCTAGGGGCGCCGGCGTCATAATGGTGATGGCCCTCTCCGTGTGACCACGTTCCACAGCGTGTCATTCTGTCAGTTTTCAACGTAAGAGACTCAAACCACTTTGTGAAGACTGGGGACATCTAGTGGAAGCAATAGGAAGTGCTCAATGAACCATAGCTCACGGTGTGATTAATAGGCAATGTGATGAAGTTGAGTTCGCAATTCAGAATTCCACTTCCTGTTTCGATCTGTCTCGGGGTTTTGACTGCCATATGAGTTCTGTTATACTCACAGACACCATTCAAACAGTTTTAGAAACTTTAGGGTGTTTTCTATCCACAAGTATTAATTATATGCATATCCTAGCTTCTGAGTTTGAGTAGTAGGCCGTTTAAAATGGGCACAATTTTTTTTCAAAATGCGCTGTGGCGCCCCGTATCCTAGGCGACCGTCAAGAGGTTAAAGTAGATAAGGAGCACAGGAAGTGGGTGGAAGAGGAATACAAATATTAAGTATGCGGAATAACAAGAGTGTTCTTGCTTTCAGCGATATATGGAAACAGACTACTGACATACAACTGGTTAAACATTTTCAGTTCGCTGCAGCTAGTGACTGTAACGAGCTGCAACAAACACTCAAACTGGACAGTTTTATCTCAATCTCTTCATTCAAAGACTCAATCATGGACACTCTTACTGACAGTTGTGGCTGCTTCGCCTGATGTATTGTTGTCTCTACCTTCTTGCCTTTGTGCTGTTGTCTTTGCCCAATAATGTTTGTACCATGTTTTTGTGTGTTTGTATCATGTTTTGTGCTACTACCATGTTGTGCTGGTGCCATTTTATAGCGTTGCTACTATGCTGTGTTGTCATGTGTTGCTGGCATGCTATGTTGTTGTCTAAGGTCTCTTTATGTAGTGTTGTGGTGTCTTTCTTGTGAGGTGGGTTTTGTCTTATATTTATTTTTATTTATTTTTTAAATCGCCGCAGGAGGCCTTTTCATAGGCCGTCATAAGAATTTATTCTTAACTGACTTGCCTAGTTAAAAAAAGGTTAAATAAAAAAAAATATTGGCCATATACCACAAACCCCTGAGGTGCCTTATTGCTATTATAAACTGGTTACCAATGTAATTAAAGCAGCAAAAATAAATATTTTGTCATACCCATGGTATACGGTCTGATATACCATGGCTGTCCGCCAATCAGCATTCAGGGATCGAACCACCCAGTTTATAATATTGTAAGGAGCAATAGGTTATTACCAAGGTGGAACAAGGAATGGGGGAGGGAGGACTCAGGGGGAGGCGCCCTGTAATAATGTGTCAAACTGTAATTACATTGCAATTACTATTTACCTACATTGTTGTTACTAAGAACATTACTATGTAGTTACAATATTTAATATCAACTTAAGGATAAGTATTTTCATGTTTTCTAATTAAACATCCGCAATCATTCTGTACATGCTGAAGTTGATTTGGTTTTTTAGCTTAAGCTTTATTTGAGTTATGGAAGAAGGAAAAATATAAATATGCATGTTTAGAATAAATGCTATTGTGTTCAGATTTCAGCCAGCACATTAATACATTATTTTATGTTGTATATGTTAATGGCCAAAACCCCGTACAACATAGCAAAAAGGTACAAGAAGGTCCTGGCGACCTACAAAAAGCAGGGAAGCATCTCCACTGCTGCTTGCCACTCTAGCAGAGATCATGCTAGTGGTGCCGGAGTTCCTTTGTTCACTGCCAGTGTTTGACAGCTCTAAAGAGACGCTCAACCAAGAAGAAAGAAGGATCACCAAAAATTCAACAGCAAGGATAAGTGACGCAATAAAAGAGAAGAGGTGTAATTAACTGCTCCCTATCACTTATTAGTTCAAATAAACACTGTGTGAATAAGTGTGCAAAACGCACTTATTCACACACACACACACACACACACACACACACACACACACACACACACTAGGTAGAGATAACGTGAGAGAAAGTAATAGTAAGATAGTGTTCCCGCTGTAAAAAAATAAAGTAAAAAGATATTAAAATAATGTTAGTTTGTTTTCGGATATGAGGCAGACGGAACTGCTCCATATGCCATACAAACGTGATTTTGAACACATTTATGTTTAATTGTTAAGGATACAGCATGTACCCTCCCGGGTTTCCACTGGCCTGTACTGGAAACTAGAGGATGACACGGGAATAGGAGGGAGCGTTTGGGACAGGATCATCAGTCTACATGAACAGGCAGTACAGGAATAGTTATAAACTGAGTTTTTTGGGTGGAAATATGTAATGTGTGGAGCATTTTGTAAAAATGCTCCACAATTTCCTCCTAAAACGTCATACCCAAATCTATCTGCCCGTAGCTCAGAACCTGAAGCAAGGATATGCATATTCTTGATACCTTTTGAAAGGAAACACTTTGACGTTTGTGGAAATGTGAAATTAATGGAGGAGAATATAACACATTAGATCTGATAAAATATAATACAAACAAAAAAATGTACTTTTTCCTTTTTTTTGCATCATATTTGAACTGCAAGAGGAAGGCCAGACAGTGATGTAGGATTCTAGGTGCAATTTAGATGTTGTCCACAAGATAGCGGCAGTGGCTGTGCAAAGTTTCAGACTGATCCAGTGAGAATTACATCACTACAGAATATTTTGTATCAAGTCTGCCAGGAGTTTGCCCAAATGTGCCGAATTGGTGTAAAATATTTCTAGTACATAACTAGAGAGAACATATAAATATGCTATGGTAATAAAAAATTGTCATAGGAATGTCATACATGATGGATCATTAGCTTCCCTACAGAAAATACACTAACCTTCACAAATCTAGATGGCTTGGTGAGGTGGTTGTGGAGCCAGAAACAGCAGTGGGGTCAAACTATAGAACCCAGTTCCTACATTTGAATATTAAGCAGGAGAGAACTCTCTCTCTGCCCCTGCAGTATTGGTGAAAGGAATGTGCCTTGGTTTCACAAACTTGTTACTTCCCAAACTCTATCGTCCATAAAGTGGATAATGGAACAATAATTCTAACATAAAGAATATGGGGAATGATCTGTGAGGAAATGTATAAAATGAATGTCATATTGTTTTTCATTATGTGATTAAAAACGGTATGCAAGAAATAGTGTAACTTGGAAAGGATACCCCTTTATCTGTCAAGTTTCCAACCAATACGTTGTGCATACGATATGAACATTGATGAAGGTATTTTTGTTAAGATAGACATGTGATTTTAGGAGTCATAAGAGATAACTTCTAATCATATCGTTTGCACAGTAAGTCGCCATGCACCGAGTGAGGTCTGAGAGTGTGTCAGACGGACAGAGCCACCCCCTTTGGCAAGAGTGCATAAAAAGCATTGCCAACGAAATGAACGTTAGACCAGAAAAGCGTGGAGCGGTAGCTTCATGTTGGAAATGGTTGAAACTGTGAACCACAACAATGGGTGAAGATATAAACTCACCTTTCTTTAGACCAGAGAGACGAAGAACTGCAGCTCATGTCCATCGCGGTTCGAATCCTGAATACCAACATGAGGAGGAAGAGGCGAGAAGCTCTCCTCAGTGACTTGTACAGCTGATTAGCAATCTTAAGTCAGATATCAAGAAAAGCGAATCTAAGTGAGACTATCCTACTATGCTCATCACCAATGGGAACCGTTAACATGGCTGGTTATCTTCCAGAGTGAACAACAGTAGAAGATGGGAAATTGGAGACCCATTTCGGACAATCAGAGCCATACAGCTGGAAGGCCAACAACTTTCTGAGAAGGCTTGGTTCCGACCAAGGTAAATGACAAATGAAGGCATTTCACACATAAATACATTTATGATTTCTTATTCTAAACAGGCGGCGGTTTGTGTGCAAAGTACATGGTTAACCTGTTGGGTCTAGGGGGCAGCATTTGCACGTCTGGATAAAAAAAATGTACCCGATTTAATCTGGTTAATAATCCTACCCAGTAACTAGAATATGCATATACTTATTATATATGGATAGAAAACACTCTAAAGTTTCTAAAACTGTTTGAATGGTGTCTGTGAGTATAACAGAACTCATTTGGCAGGCAAAACCCTGAGACATTTTCTGACAGGAAGTGGATACCTGATGTGTTGTATTGACTTTAAACCTATCCCATTGAAAAACACAGGGGCTTAGGAATATTTTGGCACTTCCTATTGCTTCCACTAGATGTCACCAGCCTTTACAAAGTGTTTTGAGTCTTCTGGAGGGAGATCTGACCGAACAAGAGCCATGGAACGATGATGTCCCATTAGACACCTGGCGCGCGAGTTCATGTTGCGATTAGATGGTTGCGATTATTCAGAATGAGTATTTGATAAGAGGTAATGACTGTATATCAATAAAAAAGGTAAAAACCTTATAGAGTTTAATTCGAGAGATGGTAAATCTCTAAACAACTTATTCCGGGGTGCCCCAAATCCTAATGAGTTAATTGTTACATGATTAATTCATCGGGTAACAATTCAACATAGTGGATTAAATAAATAACAGTCATCAGATTAATTAAATTGGCTGTTGTTTACAAATTAATTCTCGTCACATTATCGCACAATAAGCAACAACTGTCCCAGTTTAGGGACACCAATCCCATAGTGGTAAACTAAACCCGTGCCTGTCGGATGCCGCGGTTATCGATCCTGCATCTCAGTGGAGGCACATTACATACCGTAAGCCCAGCGCAATGCAGCGGTCTTTGGTGAATGGGACTGAAATGGATTTGGAGGATCCCATCCTGCTCACCAACAGTTTTGCCCACCTGCTTCGAGAGATTCCTGTTCCTTTATCCTCTACCCTGTCTCCTGAGGGTCCGGCTGAGGGAGTTTCTATTACAGGCCTGTACCCCCAAGGCTCCCTCTCACATCAGGCCTCAAGGGTGTCTGAGACCCCCCCCCGCCCCTTGGAGGGCTTCTATTGATGATGTGGGTCCTCCGTCCCCCATCTCCAATCAGTCTTCAAGGAGGCACAGAAAAGGCTGGATATCCACGGCCAATCGCCATCCTCCAATCATCATCATTGGTAGCTCCATGGTGAGGCACATCTCAGTTCCTGGAGCAAAAACCCAGTGCTACCCGGCAACTACAGTGAAGGATAACACTGGATATCTTCGGTCTGTCCTACATCAACAGCCAAGGGCTCTGGGATCAAATTATATCAAAAAGGGTAACTCAGAGCTAATAAAACAGGATTTTATTGAGCTGATCAACACCCTGTCTTTGGGTCACGGCTGTGAAAGTTTCAGCAGGCTTTTAGCACTTCATATAACCTTGGAAAAGTAATTCCAATTTCAACTCTTTCCTCTGTTATTAATAGGGATATGCAATCTTATAGCCATACCAACCAACTATATCATTATCAACCATCAAATAGGGCCTGCAACTGCCTATCGAACATAGCTTGATTGAGTTGGAGACTCCATGTCACTTTAAAAATGGTAAAGGACTTGGGTTGATGCATCTGCACATTAGGAGCTTACTTTCATCAGTGGATTACATCAAGATCTGTGCTACGCAGACAAATCCGGAAATTCTGGTATTGACTGAAACTTGGTCTCTGGGGACATTCAAATCAAATCAAATTAAATCGTATTGGTCACGAGTGTAGCAAAATGCTTGTGGACTCTGAAAATAATATGGAGGGTTATAATGTGTTCAGAGCTGATAGACAGGGTGGATGTGGTGGAGCGTCAATTTTTATTTAAAAAAATAATTTCTCTGTCTCTTTACTGAAATCCATTTCCCTTGACAAAAAATGTGAGCTACTATGTTTATGCTTGTGTTTGGGGAAAAATGTATCCATAACTGTTTTAGGGGTCTTACCGTCCTCCCTCGGCTAACCTTTGTGCACTCGAGGAGTTGTTATCTTCTTTTACTAAATCAGAAGTTATTATCCTGGTTGACCTAAATTATGATTTGGAAATTCAGGCTTCGGACAATCTGTAAGACATGTGTAATGATCTAAACTAAGCTGGTGACTAAGCCTACAAGGCTCAACCCTGAAGATCCTTCAAAGTCAACTCTGATCTTAATTTAATGAATACACCAGATAAATGTTTCTACTGGTGTCTTCGCCCAAGATATTAGTGACCATTGCCCAGTTGTTTGTGTTAGAGATCTGAGAAGACAAAAATCTAAGCCTCAGTGAACTTCAGTGAATAGGATTTTTTACAGGATCTTTATTTTAGTGACCTTGATTGTATTTCAGCTTTCCCTGAAACTGATTTAGCTTTCTGTCTTGTTGCAGATGTCTTCAATACTATTGTGGATAATCATACTCCCTTCAAAACAATTAAGGGTTAAAGGTAGATCGAATGCCTGGTACGCTCTGGAATTATCAGAAGTCATTCATAAAAGAGATGATGCTTGGGTCAAGGCCAGGAACACAGGCTTAGGCTCGGACTGGCAAGCTTTTAAGCAACTGAGGAATCATTGTGTAACACAATTCAGATCTGATTATTATATTATCACTCTTTTGGAATGTAATGGGAAACCAGCTAAATTCTGGAAAACTTTCTAATCCATGTAGAGGTCTACTTCCTCGTCTTCCTTATCTGCCACAACAAATTATTTCAGACACAGGCCTCATTTCTAAGCTTATTCACAATGATATTGGGGTGGATGCTAATAGGGGAAATTTGCTAAATGATCACAGAAATGATAATCAGAGCTTTTCTTTTAGGATATTTACAGAAAAATAAGTACTGGATGCTTTGCTAGACGACAAGAAATCCACAGGGGCTGACAAATTGGATCCCGGTCTGCTTAAGTGTGCAGCGCCCATCATTGTTGGCTCAATAACCCACATTTTATATTTAACATTGTTATTAGGAAATACTTAAAAGTTTGGAAATCAGCTTTTGTGCTGCCACTCCATAAGGGCGGGGATAGTAAAGATCTTAGAAATTACCACCCCATTTCAAGGCTTCCTTGTTTAGCTAATAAATGTACAAGTTTGATCTTTCTTATCTGAGAAATCTATTTTGAATGTAAACCAATCAGGGTTTAGTCCTGGGCATAGCACAATTTTTTATTTAACTAGGCAAGTCAGTTAAGAACAAATTCTTAATTACAATGACAGCCTTCCCCAGGCCAAACCCTAACCTGGACGATGCTGGGCCAATTGTGCACCACCCTATAGGACTCCCAATCTCAGCCGGTTGTGATACAGCCTGGAATCAAACCAGGGTCTGTAGTGACACCTGTAGCACTGAAATGCAGTGGCTTAGACCGCTGCGCCACTCGGGAGCCCTGTAACTTTGTTTGTGGACCTGTCAAAAGCTTTTGATACTGTTGATCATGCTATTTTATTGAATAAGTTGTCCTCGGTAGGCCTGAGCTCTGATTCAAGGTTTCATGATTATCTTAGTGACAGAACTCAGTCCATCGTGATTGATGGTATTAACTCCGAATTTCTTGATGTACATGAAGGTGTTCTGCAGGGGTTGATACAGGACCTGTTCTTTCACTATATATAAATGCTTTTGGTCATTCTGTAAAAAAGAATACATTTGATCAATATGCAGACAATACTATTATGTACGCAATTGCCTCAACTGCTGACCTGGCAGTGACAAGGCTACAGTCCGATTTTGCAGTTGTGCAGGAAGCCCTTACTGATTTAAAACTAGTACTTAATACAGGCAAAACTAAATACATGTTGCTTTCAAGTTCTCGTAAGATTGTCTCAGATGGAATACATCTTTACTCATCAGATGGTTCCATAATCAAACGAGTCCCTGCATACAAGAATCTTGGTATTTGGATTGACAATGATTTACTGTCTAAAAAACATATGATTCAGCTTGTTAAGAAACTAAGATTTAAAGTGGGCTTTTTTTTACAGAAACAGATCTTGTCTCTCTCTAGTTAGCAGGAAGCCGATTATGCAGACAACCTTTCTACCTGTTCTTGTTTATGATGTTACTATTTATCAAAGTGCATCTGCCTCTAATCTTAAACCCTTGGATTCCATATTTTATAGCGCCCTTTGTTTTATCTTAGGAGACAGTTTTATTACTCATCACTGTATTGTTTACCAAAAGGTCAGCTGGAAACCATTTTGTTTATTTATCAAGGCAAGTCAGTTAAGAACAACATATTATTTTTAATGACAGCAGGTTAACTGCCTTGTTCAGGGGCAGAACAACAGCTTTTTACCTTGTCAGCTCGGGGATTCGATCTAGCAACCTTTCGGTTATTGGCCCAACGCTCTAACCACTAGGCTATCTGCCGCCCCTTTGACATGACATAGATCACATTATGCTCTTTTTGTTTACAAAGCCCTGCTCCACAAACTTCCGACTTACCTAACGTTACTGTTCAAAGGGTTGGTTAACTCTGGAGACTCCTTAGGTGTCTGGATAGTTAGGTAAATCAGCCTTTACTGTCCTTACACTTTACGCGTGGAATGATCTACAATACACCTTAAAATTGGTGCCTCTTGGGCATTTCTAATGGTTGTTAGGGGGCCTTATTACTGAACAATGTGTCTGTTTTTTATGATTGTGTTTTGCTTTTCATGTATTGTTGTTTATTTTGTGTTTTTTATTGTGTATATGAATCTATATTTGAATGTGTTTATTGTATTTTGATGTGTATAGTGGTGCAATATAGGGCTCATCTGGAAAAGAGACGTTGATATGATTTTTCATTGACCATTCTTTGATAGCCTAAAGCAGGGCTTAGTTTTGAATGCCAGAGCATGTAATTGGGCAAGTGTAAGTGGGCAACTGTAAATTGTACATTTCCTTAGAATAGAAAAACCATAATATCAATCAATTTAATTAAGGTAAAATATCAGAAATATATCGTAAATAATAAAGGCCAGTATCAGCGTCTTTAAAAAAATTGTCAAATGATTTGTGCACAAAAAATGTGTGCATTATGTGTGGGAAATGCACTCTACAAATTAAATATTAGAATTACTATTATAAAGACAGAAAAATACATATATAAAAACGGTATTACATAAAGGAATATTGGTGGGAATGAAGCCATAATCTAAACAAGAGGAAGGAGAGTGGGATATATTTGAAAAGCCTAACATAAAAAATGTATTGAGATGAAGCCGCCCCCGTGTGTGGATGGTATTTCATTTTTTTGCTAAATCTTTTTTTACATTGTCTATTGTGCACATTTTTATTAACATCTCTTTGGAGAAAGGAAACAAGTAGGCGGCCAGTAAGGTACAATAAACCTTGTGGACTATTTACAGAAAATACATGCAAAAGAATACAAATCAGCCTGAATATCAGGACACAATACTGCAACACGTTTTGACTGCTAATTCATACACACATTGCAACCCTTGTGTCTCCCCAAAAAGTGTGCTTTAAGGCTCCATTTGAGTTCATTCCACCTAGGCCTATTGACCCAACTCTGGATACATATGACAGACTGGTGCATAAAGACATATCCAAGCTAGAGCTCTCTATCCCCTATGTAGGAAAAACTATACCCTCTTTGAAAAACAAGCCACTAAATCTACAGAATGACACCTCTATAGTCATCCGCCCAGCTGAAAAGGGAGGCGCAGTTACTGTACAAGACTACACTGTCTATAGGACTGAAGTAGTCTGGCAACTGAATGATCAGATGTTCTATAAGAGGCTCACTACAAACCACACAAATGTATATTACGATTTATATTATGGTGTTTCTATTCCAAGAAAAATGTAAGCACATTTTACAGTAGCCTATGTGTTGCCTACCTAAAACATTTGTTAATATATTTGAAGTCCTTCAAAATAGAAACTAGATATCCCCATGTTAGATAGTAGAATATAAGCTATATATAGACTAGGGGTGGGTAGGCTAAATAATTACAATAGAATAATAAAAATATGAGTGATAAAGTAAATGAAAAATGCTAGGCAGAGCATGCCCAGAACTTGTGGCTGTGTAGTACCAGATGGAAATTGGAGTGATAGCCTCAAGCATGCCCGAATTACGCTCTGCTCCTCTATCCACACTTGCCCACGTACATGTTCTGGCATTCAAAAGCAGCCCTGCTTAAGGCTATCAAAGAACTGTCAAGTAACTGCAGCAACCATTACATGGTTCAAACTACAAATAGATACTAAATGGTTTGAATGAGATACTAAGTCATTCAAATTAGATTCTAAGTTGTGTTTTTTTGTTGCTTTGGGCCTCAGGGCTTCTGTTCAACTCAGACTGGTCTACCCTTTTTACAGTTTGAACTGCGTTTCAATCTTAAACGGTGTAAAAGGAATAGCGTTCCAAATTATATTAAGTATGTTGAAGATTTAAAGTGGGGTTTCTTGCTTCGCAAGCCACATTAACCTCTTGGGGCTAGGTGGGACGCTAGCGTGCCACCCGTGGTGCACTCCATCAACAGCAGGTGCATTTCAAGAGCGGCAAATTTGAATCCAAATAAATGTCAAAATTCAAATTTTTCAAAAATACAACTATTTTACACCATTTGAAAGATAAACATCTCCTTAATCTAACCACGTTTTACGATTTCAAAAAGGTTTTACGGCGAAAGCATAAATTTAGAGTATGTTAGGACAGTACATTTACAAGAGTTGTGTGTAATGTTTTGTCAAGTCAAAGACAGGGTCACCAAAACCATAAAACCAGCTAAAATGATGCACTAACCTTTTACAATCTCCATCAGATGACACTCCTAGGACATTATGTTAGACAATGCATGCATTTTTAGTTCTATCAAGTTCATATTTATATCCAAAAACAGCGTTTTACTATGGCATTGATGTTGAGGAAATCGTTTCCCTCCAATAACCGGCAGTCAAGTCAGCGTCACAAATTAAATAATTAAAATTAGAAAACATTGGTAAAATATTATATTGTCATTTAAAGAATTATAGATTTACATCTCTTGAACTCAATCAACTTGCCAGATTTAAAAATAACCTTACTGGGAAATCACACTTTGCAATAATCTGAGCACTGCGCCCAGAAAAATACGCGTTGCGATACAGACTAGACGTCATGTTGGGGAGATCTAAAATCGAAAATACTATGTAAATAATCCATTACCTTTGATTCTCTTCATCAGATGTCACTTCCAGGTATCACAGGTCCATAACGAATGTAGTTTTGTTCAAAAAAGCTCATCATTTATGTCCAAAAATCTCCGTCTCGTTAGCACATGATGTAAGCCAGCCGGACTTCTCGTCATGAACGAGGGGAAAAAATATATTTCCGTTCGTTCAAACATGTCAAACGTTGTATAGCATAAATCATTAGGGCCTTTTTTAACCAGAACATGAATAATATTCAAGGTGGACGAATGCATACTCTTTTATAACGTATTGGAACGAGGGTACCCAACATGAACTCGCGCGCCAGGTGTCTAATGGGACATCATCGTTCCATGGCTCTTGTTCGGTCAGATCTCCCTCCAGAAGACTCAAAACACTTTGTAAAGGCTGGTGACATCTAGTGGAAGCAATATGAAGTGCCAAAATATTCCTAAGCCCCTGTGTTTTTCAATGGGATAGGTTTAAAGTCAATACAACACATCAGGTATCCACTTCCTGTCAGAAAATGTCTCAGGGTTTTGCCTGCCAAATGAGTTCTGTTATACTCACAGACACCATTCAAACAGTTTTAGAAACTTTAGAGTGTTTTCTATCCATATATAATAAGTATATGCATATTCTAGTTACTGGGTAGGATTAGTAACCAGATTAAATCGGGTACATTTTTTTTATCCAGACGTGCAAATGCTGCCCCCTAGACCCAACAGGTTAATAAACATGTTCACTGTTTGCAGATATTATCAAGGCTCGGGCCCTGCATAAATCATATGCATTTAATTCTGAGAATGTCAATGTGTGACTTGCAGCGACACATTGTGAACCAAAACGAGAGAGCACCCGATAAGTAACAGATGCTGTACCTCTGAGCTACAAACACATAAGTTATTGTCTCAACTGCAATTATGAGTTCAGTCTTTTATAAATACAAACGGTGCTCACAAGAACCTTTTGCATAATTGAAAACATCTCTTTAGAAATACGCAGTATGCAGTTGCAACAACATGAATGATCACACAACACACACCACATTAAGCCTAACACACATAACACAATACTTTGCACTGCATCCTCGGGCAATGGCCTACTCACACTGGCTCACATGCAGATGATGCACAGCATACACACAGACACGCACCGAAGGGTAGGCCTAATTCTGTTCACACAATAGGATTTTCATGACCATAACCCTCATTTGACGACTTGGAACAGCGCTCTCCGGCTGGCGCTTTCTCAATTTGCCCACTCTCAAACTTGAACAGTCTACTGGCATGCATACACCGGATTTACAGACTAGCAGCAAATAAACTTAAACAAAGTGGAATCAGGATATGAATGCCCACACTCCATGGCAGATCCCGCCTTCATTCTGCTTTGATCAACCTTATCATGTGAATCCAGGCTGGTGATATCCCACTTTGCTTTATAGAGGAGCCGGTATGCAGTTCCCCAAAAATTGGAGGTGCCATTACCCCTCCAGCCCAAGTAGAGCGAGCGAGAGAGAGGTGTTTATGGGAGTTCATCCTGCACTCTGATGGTTTGTGTCACACACCCTCATGCCCCATCCAATTTCTGAAGAGGTTATCTGTACCACTGACCCCACTCTGGCTAGATAACCTGGCATGGCTCCTCAGTCCCAGACACACTGAGGAAATGTCAGCAGAAAAAGTCAGCAACAAAAAAAAGCTAAAATCTAAATACTTACTCAAAATGAAACAGTTGGCTGTCAGAGGGACTACAGAAAAAGAACACATCATACAGCCATTCACCAACTGAACAAGATGGACAACATGTCCTGTCTCCTAGGAAAGAAATCTCATTTGTCCATTCTTCACCAGTGATCTCAAAGTACTACCCAGCATGCCCCCCACTCAGAGAGAGAGACACAGCCAAATGGGAGCTCTCACATTTTTCAACATGTTTTTTACAGACGGATAGATTTGGAGTTAGATAAACTTGGATTTTCGGCAGGTACATATGCAGGATGCTACTCTCCACATCATGGCCTTCACATCAGATCAAAACTCCATACCTACAACCTAATTTTGACCAAAATGATCCAGAGAGATTACTGCTTCCAAGGTTTTCTTTTTTCAAGCCATACAGAGCTCTAGCAAACAAACAGTAGAGACCTGAGGACACCATTCCAACCTGGAACAGAGCTCCCAGGCTTGAAAGGACAGACCAGATACAAATTCAATTCGCACTAAGGTGTGAAGTAAAAGGGCTGTTGGCCCAACAAGTGTCAGGAGTCTTTGAAGCGTCCTCTGAAGCCCCCTCCTGCTGTTCAAAGACCATTCACTGGCATTTTCTACAAGAAATCTGCCTCCAGAAATAAAAGCTTCTTCCAAGTGGGTGTGACACACACCTACTCCCATTGCCTGCTGCACTGCTGCTTGGATTCCACCTGGTGATCTGTTCACTGTCCGTCCTGGCCTGTCTCCCCCTGTCTGGTGCAGGTACCTCCACCACACTCACCCCTCTCTCTCTCCCAAGCTTTCGCTAGACTCCAGCACACACGCTGTTGGGGCGAGTGACTCTGAAGTTACAGTCGCTATCCTCAAGTCGTTATATATTTAATTTTTTTGTTGTGCATCTTGCTATTTTGCCATTTGCCTCATGACTCCTGCATACTTTGATGACTACAAACTTTCTTTACCTAACCGTGGGACAGACTGTTTGTTCCCACACTCGGGACTCTGATTCTCTATTGGTTACATGGACTTTTGGCCTCCCATCCTATTCTAACCACCTCTCGCTGGCTTTGTATTCATGTTACCTGATGAAATTGCTGTACAATATGATCGTGTTGCCATCTGATGCACATTCAGATGTCATAAATCAGCACTGCAGAGCTCTCCCTGTACTTTGCCGTGCCCTGATTGTATTACTGTTGATGATATCTGGAAATGTGCATATACACCCTGGCCCACCTACTGTTGCTAGCCCCAATTCTGACTTGTGCTTCTATGTTAACACAAGAAGTGTACTACCTAAAATGGATACATTAAAAGTGTGGGTTCACAGCTCCAATCCAGATGTGTTGGTCATTACTGAGACGTGGTTAAGGAAGAGTGTTTTGAATACTGATGTTAACCTTTCTGGTTATAACCTTTTTCGGCAAGACAGATCTTCCAAAGTTGGGGGAGTGGCAATCTTTACTAAGGATCACCTTCAGTGCTCGGGTGTCTCTACCAAGTCTGTCCCCAAACAATTGGATTTGTGGGTTGTAATTAAGCATTAAACTTTCAAATAACTCTTTGTTGAATGTTTCTGGGTGCTATTGTCCTCCATCAGCACCGGCCTGTACCCTACCTGCCCTAAGCTCTCTCCTGGCCCCGTACACAAAGTCTGAATGTGTCCTGCTAGGTGACCTAAACTGGGACATTCTTAAACCACCTGACCAAGTCCTAAAGCAATGGGACTCCCTAAATCTTTCTCAGATTATCACCAATCCCACAATGTATGACTCCAAACACCCATAAAAGGGTGCTCTCCTCGATGTTATCCTCACAAATAATCCTGATAGGTATCAGTCTGGTGTTTTCTGTAATGACCTTAGTGATCACTGTTTTACAGCTTGTGCTCGTAATGGCTGCTCAACGAAACGACCTGTCCTGATCTGTCATAGATGCTTGCTAAAAAACTTTAATGAGCAAGCCTTCCTTCATGAACTGGCCTCTGTAAAATGGTATAGAATCAGCTTGATCCCCTCTGTCGAAGACGCTTGGACCTTCTTTTTTGATATTTTAAGTGGTATTGTTAACAAACACGCCCCCCATAAAGAAAATTTGAATTAAAAACAGGTTCAGCCCCTAATCTTGCAGAGTTACTCCACCTCAAGTATTGCATTTGGCGAAAGGCTCGGCACACGCATACTCAGGCTGACTAGCTATCGTTCAGGCAAATGAGAAATAAGTGCACTCAGGCTATCCGGAAGGCCTAAGTTAGTTACTTTAAGGAGCAGTTCTCTCTCTGTGGGTCTAACACCAAGAGGTTCTGGGAAACGATTAAATACCTGGAGAATAAACCCTCCTCCTCACAGCTGTCCATGTCCCTTATTGTTGATGATGTGGTTGTTCCTGACGAGAAGCACATGGCTGAGCTCTTTAATCACCACTTCATTAAGTCAGGATTCCTATTTGACTCAGCCATGCCTCCTTGCCCATCCAACATTTCCTCATCTCCCAACCCTTCTAATGCGACTATCCCCGATGCTTCTCCCTCTTTTTCCCCTGCCCCGCCCTGCAGACAGTCACTGAGTCTGAGGTGCTAAAGGAGCTCCTTAAACTTGACCCCAAAAAAACATCTGGGTCAGATGGTTTAGACCCTTTCTTATTTAAGGTTGCTGCCCCTATCATCGCAAAGACTGTCTCTCCTTTCTGTGGATGATGCCATTGCTTGGAAGGCAGCCACAGTTTGTCCTTTATTTAAAGGGGGAGATCAAGCTGATCCTATCTGTTATAGGCCTGTTTCTATTTTGCCCTGTTTATCAAAAGTGTTGGAAAAACTTGTCAATAATCAACTGACTGGCTTTCTTGATGTCTATAATATTCTCTTGGGTATTCATTCTGGTTTCCGCTCAGGTTATGGATGTGTCACTGCAACCTTAAAGGTCCTCAATGATGTCACCATTGCCCTTGATTCTAAGCAATATTGTGCTGCTATCTTTATTGACTTGGCCAAAGCTTTTGATATGGTAGACCATTCCATTCTTGTGGGCTGGAGTATTGGTGTCTCTGAGGGGTCTTTGACCTGGTTTATACACTACCTTTCTCAAAGAGTCCAGTGTATAAAGTCAGAAATCTGCTGTCTCTGCCACTGCCTGTCACCAAGGGAGTACCCCAAGGCTCAATCCTAGGCCCCATGCTTCTCAATTTACATCAACAACATAGCTCTGGCAGTAGGAAGCTCTCTCATCCATTTATATGCAGATGATACGGTCTTATACTCAGCTGGCCCCTCCCTGGATTTTGTGTTAAATGCTCTACAACAAAGCTTTATTAGTGTCCAACAAGCTTTCTCTACTCTTGACCTTGTTCTGAGCACAAATGAAGGTCATGTGGTTTGGAAAGAAGAATGCCCCTCTTCCCACAGGTGTTATTACTACCTCTGAGGGTTTAGAGCTTGAGGTAGTCACTGCATACAAGTACTTGGGAGTATGGCTAGACGGTGCACTGTGCTTCTCTCAGCACATATCAAAGCTGCAGGCTAAAGTAATATCTAGACTTGGTTTCCTCTATTGCAATCACTCCTCTTTCAACCCAGCTGCCAAATTAACCCTGGTTCAGATGACCATCCTACCCATGCTAGATTACGGAGATATAATTTATAGATTGGCAGGTAAGGGTGCTCTCGAGCGGCTAGATGTCCTTTACTATTCCACCAATGCTCCTTAAAGAACACATCACTGCACTCTATACTCCTCTGTAAACTGGTCATCTCTGTACACCCGTCGCAAGACCCACTGTTTGATGCTTATTTATAAAACCCTCTTAGGCCTCACTCCCGCCTATCTGAGATACCTACTGCAGCCCTCATCCTCCACATACAACACCTGTTCTGCCAGTAATTTTCTGTTCAAGGTCCCCAAAGCACCCGCTTAGGCCTCACTTCCCTATCATGACGTTGCCCTGTTGGGGGAGGTTTATGACCCCCCATAAATACCTTTCCCCCTTTTTCTCTCCACTCTACAGAATGGACTCTTGGAAAGCCCTTTTGTTAACCCCTGGTCGGGCTCCGTCCCATATGCGGGACGGACATCCAGCGAAAAATCCTATCGCCATTAGCATAACAAAATGTAATATATATATTTTTTCAAATTTAGGACTATGTTATATCGTTTTATAGATACACCTCTCCTGAATCAAACCACGTTGTCCGATTTCAAAAAGGCTTTACAGCAAAAGCAAAACATTAGATTATGTTAGAGGAGTATATCGTAAAAGTAGCCACATAGCCATTTTCCGACCAACCACATGCATCACAAATAACCAAAAAAACAGCTAAATGCAGCACTAACCTTTGCAATCTTCATCAGATGACACTCCTAGGACATCATGTTACACAATACATGCATTCTTTTGTTTGATAAAGTTCATATTTATATAAAAAAACAGCATTTTACATCGGCGCATAACGTTGACTAACTATTTTCCCTCAAATGCGTCCGGTGAATGAGCGCTACAATTTACTAAATTACTATTCGAAAAAAAAATTAAAATGTAATATTGTCATTCTAAGATTTATAGATTAGCATCTCTTGAAAGCACCTGCAATGAAAGATTTAAAAATAACTTTACTGGGTAATCACACTTTGCGATATAAGGGGATGCGATACTCAGAAAAATAGGCTACCGTTACAGGTCAGCGCCATCTTGCAACAATCGCATATCAAATCTACTCTTGTATACTATTGTCAATAATCCCTTACCTTTGATTATCTTCATCAGAAAGCACTTCCAGGAATCCCAGGTCCACAACAAATGTATTTTCGTTCGAAAAAGTTAATCCTTTATGTCCCAATAGCTTGTTCTTGTTAGCACGTTCTGAAGGCTGCACCAAAAGTCCCGTTGGCTGCGGGACTCCTCTTTCAATAAAATGCATTTTTTTTTTTTATTTAGGTTCGTTCAAACATGTCAAACGTTGTATAACCTCTCTGGGCTAGGTGGGACGCTTGCGTCCCACCTACTCAACAGCCAGTTGAATCCCGTGGCGCGTTATTCAAATACCTTAGAAATGCTATTACTTCAATTTCTCAAACATATGACTATTTTACAGCATTTTAAAGACAAGACTCTCGTTAATCTAACCACACTGTCCGATTTCAAAAAGGCTTTACAATGAAAGCAAAACATTAGATTATGTCAGCAGAGTACCCAGCCAGAAATAATCAGACACCCATTTTTCAAGCTAGCATATAATGTCACATAAACTCAAACCACAGCTAAATGCAGCACTAACCTTTGATGATCTTCATCAAATTACAATCTTAAGACATTATGTTATACAATACATGCATGTCTGTTCAATCAAGTTCATATTTATATCAAAAACCAGCTTTTTACATTAGCAGGTGACTAACATGTGACTAGCATTCTCACCGAACACTTCCGGTGAATTTACTAAATTACTCACAATAACCGTTCACAAAAAACATAATTATTTTAAGAATTATAGATACAGAACTCCTCTATGCACTCGATATGTTCGATTTTAAAATAGCTTTTCAGTGAAAGCACATTTTGCAATATTCTAAGTAGAGAGCCCGGTATCACAGGGCTAGCTATTTAGACACCCAGCAAGTTTAGCACTCACCAAAGTCAGATTTACTATAAGAAAAATATTATTACCTTTGCTGTTCTTCGTCAGAATGCACTCCCAGGACTTCTACTTCAATAACAAATGTTGGTTTGGTCCCAAATAATCCATTGTTATATCCAAATAGCGGCGTTTTGTTCGTGCGTTCAAGACACTATCCGAAAGGGTAAATAAGGGTGACGAGCACGACGCGTTTCGTGACAAAAAAATTCTAAATATTCCATTACCGTACTTCGAAGCATGTCAACCGCGATTTAAAATAAATTTTTATGCCATTTTTCTCGTAAAAAAGCGATAATATTCCGACCGGGAAATCGTTTTTTAATACCAAGAGAGTGAAAGTAAAAGCATGCTATCCCCTCATGCACGAGCCTCAGTCTGATGGCCCTCTGATAGAGCACTTTCCAAAAGCGCTAATGTGTTTCAGCCTGGGGATGGACTTACATCGTTCAGCTTTTTCCCGCCTTCTGAGAGCCCATGGGAGCCGTAGGAAGTATCACGTCATGCCAGAGATCCCCTGTTTTTGTTAGAGATGATCAAGGAGGGCAAGAAATGGTCAGACAGGGTACTTCCTGTAAGGAATCTTCTCAGGTGTTTGCCTGCCATATGAGTTCTGTTATACTCACAGACACCAGTCAAACAGTTTTAGAAACTTTAGGGTGTTTTCTATCCAAAGCCAATAATTATATGCATATTCTAGTTACTGGGCAGGAGTAGTAACCAGATTATCCGGCCGTGCAAATACTGCCCCCTATCCCCAACAGGATAACATACATCTTTAGGGCCTTTTTCAACCAGAGCTCCAGTAAGATTCAAGGGGGACGATTGCATTGTCTTTCAAAACGTTTCGAAAGGGGATGGTAGCCAGGGGCGCCGGCTTCATAATGGTGATGGCCCTCCTCATGTGACCACTTTCCACAGCGTCTCATTCAGTCAGTTTTCACAGTAGGAGACTCAAACCACTTTGTAAAGACTGGGGACATCTAGTGGAAGCAATAGGAAGTGCTCAATGAACCATTGCTCACGGTGTGATTTATAGGCAAAGTGATGAAGTTGAGTCCGCAATTCAGAATTCCACATCCTGTTACGATCGGTCTCGGGGTTTTGACTGCCATATGAGTTCTGTTATACTCACAGACACCATTCAAACAGTTTTAGAAACTTTAGGGTGTTTTCTATCCACAAGTATTAATTATATGCATATCCTAGCTTCTGAGTTTGAGTAGGAGGCCGTTTAAAATGGGCATGAATATTTTACAAAAATCGATGTAGCGCCCCCTATCCTAGGCGACCGTCAAGAGGTTAATAACAAATAGAGAATATTGTAACATCAAAAGGTTGGGGTAAGAACAATCTTTACAGTGAGGGGAAAAAGTATTTGATCCCCTGCTGATTTTGTACGTTTGCCCACTGACAAAGAAATGATCAGTCTATACTTTTAATGGTAGGTTTTTTTGAACAGTGAGAGACAGAATAACAACAAAAAAATCCAGAAAAACGCATGTCAAAAATGTTGTAAATTGATTTGCATTTTAATGAGGGAAATAAGTATTTGACCCCCTCTCAATCAGAAAGATTTTTGGCTCCCAGGTGTATTTTATAGAGGTAATGAGCTGAGATTAGGAGCACACTCTTAAAGGGAGTGCTCCTAATCTCAGTTTGTTACCTGTATAAAAGACACCTGTCCACAGAAGCAATCAATCACATTCCAAACTCTCCACCATGGCCAAGACCAAAGAGCTCTCCAAGGATGTCAGGGACAAGATTGTAGACCTACACAAGGCTGGAATGGGCTACAAGACCATCGCTAAGCAGCTTGGTGAGAAGGTGACAACAGTTGGTGCGAAAATCCCTCCTGAGATGTGTGCAAACCTGGTGGCCAACTACAAGAAACATCTGACCTCTGTGATTGCCAACAAGGGTTTTGCCACCAAGTACCCAGTCATGTTTTGCAGAGGGGGTCAAATACTTATTTCCCTCATTAAAATACAAATCAATTTATAACATTTTTGACATGCCTTTTTCTGGATTTTTTTGTTGTTATTCTGTCTCTTACTGTTCAAATAAACCTACCATTAAAATTATTGACTGATCATTTCTTTGTCAGTGGGCAAACGTACCAAATCATCAGGGGATCAAATATTTTTTTCCCTCACTGTAGGTAATCCAACCAGCTGAAAGTATTCTTTGGTACTTAAAAAATATGATGTCAGTTCAGTTGTCGTTTGAGACATTATTACTGATGATAGGATGACATGAACTGTATCTTGGAAATTTTACACATTCTAGATTAACATGGAATTGTTGTGCAATTGAAATGTTTAAATATGATTAAATGTAATTTTAGCTTCTAAATGAGAGAATTGTTTTCATAAGGGAACTATGCTCACTCACTGGCCTCCTCCCAAGTGAACAGGCATTGGCTGTGAATGAAACACGCCCTTCTCTCCCCCACTACAAGGCCCATTGACGAAAGTCAACCTCTTATTTTCCCGATGACGTGAGGACTGCTGTCCATACTTTTAAAAGGGCTAATATCAACTACAGAACTAAGCCAACATCAGCGTGAGCTCTGGTTGCGAATGGTTGAACTACTACAACCCCAAGATATTAACATTGTGTTCCCGATGAAGTGAGGACTGATGTCCATACATTTAGAAGGGCAAATTTCAAAGTGGATGTGATGATTGTCACGCTGGAAGGATGAATGTGACTACACCAGCCAGAATATAGCTTGAGCTTATAGTACGTCGAGTTATCAGCAGCAGCTGTAAACGTGCTTGGCTTAGGAAAAGACAGAAAATCTCTTCAGAACAACAGGGTACTACATCGAATCCATTCTACCACCAGACAACAGGTTACTACAACGTATTCATTCTACCATATTCTTCAAAGGACAAGGGATATCTCTGCTGGGCAACCCAGCCTTCCATCTTCGACCAATCTATCGAAGCACAGCTCAAAGTAAATATATTTCTTGCATTTTCCGAATGTATTGTTGTCTCTGCCTTCTTGTCCTTTGTGCTGTTGACTTTGCCCAATAATGTCTCTCTTGTTGTGATGTGTGTTTTGTCCTATATTTATATTGATTATGTATTTACGTGTCGTCTGGATCAGTTGTATTTCCGTTCTGATGGAGATGAAATGGGGAAATGGTCAGTGGTCCTGGCGTTGGAGCTTGCAACCAAAGAAACTTCTTCCCCAGTCGGAGCCCACGCACATATGAGCCCGTTGTTCTTTCTAAGACGTGATGATATCGACCCCGAGGGTTGTTAGGAGTTAGCAGGGGCCTGCTCTCGCTCTGTCTCAGTCCTCAATTCCGTTCAGTCCAAAGAGATAAAGTTTGTTAAAGGCACTATAGTGCAATAAAATGTTCGGGTCCCCTTTTGGGACAGACACAACTCAGTGGTTTGTCGAGAGTGAGCAGAGTGTGTTGTTCTGCAAAGTTCCTCTCGGGTGATTCTTCCGTCGAGTTGGATAAGGCTTCCTTGATCTCTGTTTTGGGTTTCCAAGGAGATGGGATCATTCATCCCACGGGCATGGCCTCGCCTTGTGTAACTTGATCTAATTTCTGGTTAGTAAGCGCTCTAATTTATAGGGAGACTCACAGAAGGCGGGTTCTAATGGCCGGACAGTGTCATTGAGACTGCCCCGTTGATTGTAAGGATTCAGCATAGCAATATTCATCTGATATAAACTTGAGACTTGGTCATTAATGTTCACAGCATGTTTTTCTTGTCTGGAAGGCAGTTTCACATTACCCATGATGAAAACGTAGCCTGTAAAGTACAAACATGACCATGGTTCCTTTACACACTCTGTATGTTACAGCAAAATCCACATTATATCCTCTTTTAATGACTGACAAATCTGAAAAAAGATATTCATTTCATATCAACATGTCATAAGTCATTAAATAGCTTCAATAGTGAAGAAAACTTGTTTAAATGTCCTTTGCACTCTTGGCACCATTTCCTGTGTTATAAAGAGTAACAATTCCTGACTCTCCTCTTCGGATAGACATGCAGGCAGTCTGCTGACTTGCAGAAAGGTCTGGTTTATGTCTCCTGACCTGCTCAGGGTTGTAAAGGGAGAAAGGGAGAGCAGTTTATTTGTCTTGTGATGGGTTGAACGGGGGCACTGTCAATTACAGAACTGTAAATCTTTGCCTGGAATGTGGGACTCTGTCCGCTCGTGGGCTCTCATTGCAACAGTAATATGCCATTATTTGTTTGACTGAATAATGGGAAAATGTTTGTGTGAGAATTTTAAATAAGGTCAGGATGAAACTATCAGAATGAAAAATGTTAGCTAGGTAATCCAACATTTTCCCTGACATGCAACCATCCCAGAGACAGGAGACAAATGATGGTGAGCCTGTTGCTTTGAGAGTCCCTGCTGCTTCTTCTTGTCAGCCAGCCACATCCCAAGCATTTGCACCTGATTCATCCTAGCTAGCTAGTCAAAATACAGAATAAAAGTCAAGCATTTTGTCAAACATTGATGACAGTTTGGAAACTGCAGGTAGGCTGTGTCCCTACTACATTGACTACGGTTTGCTGTATGACAAAGTCGCTCACAAATATGTTTGAAATGATTAGCAACTTCTGGGGTAACTAGCTAGATAGCTTTAGCTTGGAACCTAACTAGAACCAATGCAACCAACCTGACCAGAAACTGCAATCATTTTCAATATTCTTAGCAATGATTTAGTACTCCTTCTGTCTAAGTATTAGCCAGGCAGCCACTTTGTTGTTTCCTATTGAAATAGAACTTCAGTTCATAAACATATATAGCTAACTAGCTTTTTATCAAACTAAACCAGCAAGCCAGATACTTTGCCCTGTGGCCACAAGCTAACTTTATAAGCAGCTAGCTAGCTTCATCTGGCTAGTGTGGCTTGACGGGACTGGGTATGACCATCATCAACCAAATACAAAAACTGTCTCATAAATTAGGGATATTTTAGATTATGAGATCTAGCTAGATAGTTTACTAGCTAACTATAGATACTGAAACCCATGATTTCATTTTTGCTATATTTTTGAGGGAGAATATTGTTTGCATCAATCAGCTAGCTAACTTTTCCCAGATGTTGGGGAAGAGTGTGTGACCGCCATGTGTGAGAGAAAAATTGCAAGATTATGTTATAATACTATTATTGCATCAAATGGTTGTTTTATGCAACATAATAGAGTATTCTGTTAACTATTGTGTGTGTGTTCTACTGAGGATGGGCCTCTGGGAGATAACACTGACAGGAGATTTACGATGTCTTTTGGATGATAAAACCTAAAGAGCATTCCAGAGCATGAGTTAATGTTTCTGTTCTATACCATACCAGGGAGAGGTGGTTCCAGTTTACAGTCGGAGGGACAGACACTGGTCCATATACAATGAAAACTGTTGACACAGCAGATATTGTCTGCTATGTATTATAGGTATCTTTCATATAAATCTTAACCTTGTGACCCATTCTATATATCTGTTTTTCGTCATGTAGGTTGAAAGGGGTGTATCTTGGCTATAAAAGAGCTTTGTACTTTTGTCTCAGGGCTCTCAACGAATCATTTGATCGTGAATTGGCGACCAGCCATCATTATCGTAGCGCACTCAATCGATTTACTTTATATGTGTGCGTTGTATTGACCTGCTCTATTATTAATAAGTGATTAAAGATTTAGTTTAAGTATAACTCTGACTTGTGTGATAAGTTTGTCTCTCCTCATTTGATAGTAAAGAAATGAACCACCACACGCGCGGCAGTGGCAGTTGCATGAGAAAAAACTTTACCAGCACCATAGCATACGTATTGGTGAATCACTGTCACATATGAAATACGAGTGATAGTGTAATCAAGTGTTATTTGACGCGTGAAATAGTGTCATTTCACGTGTATCTGTTTTGACACGCAAAAATCCAAACGGTGTTGTCACGTCCTGACCAGTAAAGGGGTTATTTGTTATTATAGTTTGGTCAGGACGTGGCAGGGGGTGTTTGTTTCATGTGGTTCGGGGTTTGTTGGGCTATGTACTTAGGTAAGAGGGGTGTTTGTTTTATGTGTTCCGTGGTTTTTTGGTTTATGTTCTATGTTAGTATATTTCTATGTTCTAGTCTAGTCCTTCTAGTTAAATGTTTAGGGTTTTGATTGACCTTCAATTGGAGGCAGCTGTTCCTCGTTGCCTCTGATTGAAGGTCCTATGTATAGGGGTGTTTTTGTATTGGGATTTGCTGGTAGTTGTCTCATGTTTTGTGTCTGTGCACCTGACAGGACTGTTTAGTGTCGTTCGTAGTTTTTTTTGTATACGTGTTTCTTTTTGTTATTTCCTTCTTTTTATTTAATAAAAAAGATGTGTGTACACGTTCCCGCTGCACTTTGGTCCAATCCTTACGACAACCGTGACAGGCGTTCATATGTGGCTGCTGGAATACATGTAAAGTCAAGTCCAAAATTATTGGCACCCTTGATAAAGATGAGCAAAAAGACTATAAAATAAATAATGCAAATACTGAACAATATCATATTCTAAAATAAAATGTAAAATTCTATTAATTTATACTAATTCAATTTCTCAGAGGAATATATTTTGTTTAACAAGTAATAATTATTTTTTCAAAAAGATAGGTGTCAAAATTATTGCCATCCCTGTTTTCAATACTCCGGCACCCTCGCATTGCAAGGATAGAACCACCTAGCCTTTTTGTAACATTTTTTATTTTGTGACTTTACTTTCATTAATCTGATGACTGTTATTTATCAAATCAACTAACTTGTTTAATTGTTACCCAATTAAATGAATAAAATAACAATTAACTCATTAGGAATTTGGGGCACCACGAGAGCGGTTGTTTAAAGAGTTAATATGTCCCGAATTAAACTCTAATGATATTTACCTATCACATCCATAAAACAGTCAAAGTATTAATCATAACCTCTTATCATATCATCATTCTGAACTGTCATAACCTCCTGCATCTGCAAAAAAAAACAGCCTTACTTTTGATTCAGTACTACACAAACTGTGTCACATCCTGACCAGTAAAAGGGGTTATTTGTCATTGTAGTTTGGTCAGGGCGTGGCAGGGGGTGTTTGTTTTGTGTGTTTCGGTGTTTTTGGTTTAGGTTCTGTTTTCTATTTCTATGTTTAAATCAAGTTTTCTATTTCTATGTTGGGTTTTTGGTAGGACCTCCAATTAGAGGTAGCTGGTTGTCGTTGGCTCTAATTGGAGGCCATATTTAGTTGAGGTTTGTGTCACTTGTGTTTTGTGGGTGGTTATTTTCTATATAGCCTGTGTGCCTTATGGAACTGTTTATCGTCGTACGTTTACTTTGTTTAAGTGTTTTCATCAAATAAATTTGTATGAGCACTTTACCCGCTGCACCTTGGTCCTATCCTTACAACGCCCATGACAGAACCACCCACCAAAAAACGACCGAAGGAGGAACTAGAGGCAGCAAAGGCAGAGTGGCGCTATTATGAGGCGCTGTATAGGCCCAAAGGCAAGTGCGAGAGGCAGCCCTAAAAACTTTTTTGGGGGGTGCAAACGGGGAGTTGGGCAGAGTCAGGGTGGAGTCCTGAGCCAACTCCCCATGCTTACCGTGGGGAGTGGGTGACGAGGAGAGCACCAAGCTATGCAGAAATGCGCACGGTGTCGCCCATACGCACACACAGTCCGGTGTGGCCAATAAGGGCTCCGCAGCGTTGCCGGGCGAGAGTTGGCCGGCAGCCAGAGAAGGTGCGCCGGCGCAGCGCATCTGGCCACCAGTGCGTCTCCTCGGTCCAGCTTACCCTGCGCCTGCTCTACGCACGGCAGCCCTCACTCTCCAGCACATCCCAGTGCGCCCTGTGCCAGCACTCCACCCATGCCGGGCTACAGTGACCACTCAGCCAGGACGGGGTGTGCCAGCCCTGAGTTCCAGACCGCCGGTGCGCCTCCATGGCCCAGTGTTCCCCGTGCCTGCTCTGCGCTCCCAATCTCCTGTAGGTCTCACCTCCACGCAGGAGGCCTCCAGCGACGCTCCTCAGCCCTGAGCCTCCAGCGACGCTCCTCAGCCCTGAGCCTCCAGCGACGCTCCTCAGCCCTGAGTCTCCAGCGACGCCGCTCAGCCCGGGGCCTCCAGCGACGCCCCTCAGCCCGGGGTCTCCAGCGACGCCCCTCAGCCCGGGGTCACCAGCGACGCCCCTCAGCCCGGGGTCTCCAGCGACGCCCCTCAGCCCGGGGCCTCCAGCGACGCCCCTCAGCCCGGGGCCTCCAGCGACGCCCCTCAGCCCGGAGGCTCCAGCGATGCTCCCCAGCCTAGAGTCTTCTGAACGGGAGCTACGCCCAGAGCCAGAGCCACCTCTGTAGTGGGAGGATTGGGAAGGAGGGGTGTAGCACAAGGACCGTCGTTGACGGTGGCCACCCTCCCTTCCCTCCCTTTAAGTTTGGGGTTGTTTTTGTGCGTTTTTTTGTTTTTGAGGTGCATTCGGTGTCTGCACCTTTGGGGGGGGTACTGTCATGTCCTGACCAGTAAAAGGTGTTATTTGTCATTGTAGTTTGGCAGGGGGTGTTTGTTTCGGTGTTTTTGGTTTAGGTTCCCTTTTTCTATTTCTATGTTTAAATCTAGTTTTCTATTTCTATGTTGGGTTTTTGGTAGGACCTCCAATTAGAGGCAGCTGGTTGTCGTTGCCTCTAATTGGAGGCCATATTTAGTTGAGGTTTGTGTCACTTGTGTTTTGTGGGTGGTTATTTTCTGTATAGCCTGTGTGCCTTAAGGAACTGTTTTTCGTCGTACGTTTACTTTAAGTGTTTTCATCAAATAAATTAAGTATGAGCACTTTACCCGCTGTGCCTTGGTCCTATCCTTACGACGCCCATGACAAATTGGTTTAATTTATTTATTTACTAGTTAACTAAATGATAACACAGAATAAACATACACACTTAATACATTAGGAAAAGGTCCCTAAAGGACTGACACAATATGGTGGTTTTTACACAACGACATGGAGACGGAGAGAGAGAAAGAGACACTTATCATTGATACATTTTAGAAACTATTCTCACAGTAATCATATACTTTCAAATTGAAATCAAATTTTATTTGTCACATACATGTGTTTAGCAGATGTTATTGTGGGTGTAGTGAAATGCTTGTGTTTGTAACTCTAACAGTGCACTAATATCTAACAGTAATATCTAACAATTTCACAACAATACACACAAATATAAAGTAAAGGAATCGAATTAAGAATATATGAACATTTGGGCTAGCATTGTCAGAGCGGCATAAATTAAGATACAGTAGAATAGGATAGAATACAGTATATACATTTGAGATGAGTAATGCAAAATATGTAAACATTATTAAAGTGACTAGTGTTCCATTATTAAAGTGGCCAGTGATTCCAAGTCTATGTATATAGGGCAGCAGCTTTGATGCCCCTGTGCAGACCTCGCCTTTTGATAGCAGTGTGAACAGGCAGTGTCTCGGGTGGTTCTTGTCCTTGACTATCTTTTTGGCCTTCCTGTGACATCGGGTGCTGTTGGTGTCCTGGAGGTCAGGTAGTTTGCTCCTGGTGATGTGTTTGGCAGACAGCATCACCCTCTGGAGAGCCCTGCCGTTGCGGGCAGTGCCATTGCCATTGCAGTGCCATTGCCGTACCAGGCAGGATGCTCTCGAAACTCGATTCTTAAGTTTGTGAGTGTTTTAGGTGCCAAGACAAATTTCTTCAGCCTCCTGAGGTTGAAGAGGCGCTGTTGCGCTGTTGCACCTTCTTCACAACACTGTCTGTGTTGGTGGACCATTTCAGTTTGTCAGTAATGTGTACACCGAGGAACTTCAAGCTTTCCAACTTTTCCACTGCGGTCCCGTTGATAGGGGGTGCTCTCACTGCTGTTTCCTGAAGTCCATGATCAGCTCCTTTGTTTTGTTGACGTTGGGTGAAAGGTTACTTTCCTGGCACCAAACTCCCACTCACCACATGAACCGCCGCCCGTTTGGAGTAAGAAATCATGAATGTATTGACGTGTGAATGCCATCGTTTGCCGTGGATCTGTCGGAACCAGCCTTCCTTAGGAAGGGTGATGGGCCTTTCAGCGGCATGCTTGTAAGCTCTCATTGTCCGAAAGGGATCCGGACCAGTCTCTTCTACTGTTGTTCACTCAGGACCATGCTCCTTTGAAAATAGGCTAGACAGCCGTGTCGATGGTTCCCATTGGGTGATGAGAGTAGCGAACTATGGTGATTTGAGATGAGTAGTAGAGTGGTCCCACTTAAATTAGCTTTTTTAGATACTTTTCTTAGGACAGCTAATCAGCTGTACCAGCGATTGTCTGAGGTGAGCTTCGCGCCTCTTCCTTGTGTTGATATGTAGAGTTCAAACCACTTTAGACATGGGCTGCAGCTCCCTATCTTTCCTGGTCTGGGAGGTGAGATTCATTTTCTTCACCTTGTGTTGAGGTTCAAAGTTCCAACCATTTCAAACGTGTAGCTACCGCTTCACCCTTTTCTGGTCTAATGTTCATTTCTTTACCAATCCTTTTATGCACTCTGGCCGAAGTGGACGGTTCCTTCAGGCTGATACGGTCTCTGACCTCACTCGGGGCGTGGCTACTTACTATGCACAGTTTATAGGAGACAGATTCTCTTATGGCTCCTAAAATCACATTTCTATCTTAACAAAAATCATTTTTCAAATTTCAAATACAATGTTAAGGTATTTGAAAATCGCGCCACAGGATTCAACTGGCTGTTACGTAGGTGGGACGAATTCGTCCCGCCTGCCCTAGAGAGGTTAATATTTATTTACCGTGGTTGTCCTTGGTCAACGTTGGCTTTCACTGCGCTTCTGTTCTCGATGTCGTTCAACAACGTGAACAAGTGAACATCTTTTTTTGCTGAGTAATATTACTACAATTACCTGCACATGGGTATTTCACAACACTTTCTACAATTTCCAGCTGGATATAAATTTTAACTCTGAAAGTGCACGCTCAAATCCAATACTGTTTTTACCTGACCAAAGGATTTTTAATTGAACATGTATCATGTGCTAAGTGATATATTGTCTGCAAAAAACAGCAGAAAAACAAAAAAGGTTACCACAAGGCTTAACATCTTCTACCCCCAAACCATAAGACTGCTGAACAGTTAATCAAATGGCTATAAACATGCATTGAAGAGAATAATCAAAGCTTTCCAGTGGCCAATGTCCTTCATAATTGTGTATGTGCTGTTCTCTCCTCTGTGTCCAGGCTGCATTCCAACTCTGGACTGCAAGCCCATGTAGAGCAAGTGAAGAGCTTAGGAGACGCACACCCTTCTGGTCTACCTTTGGCCTGCAGCCTCAAAATATTTAATGTCTGCCTGGAAAGCTTTTGTTCTCCTATTTCCAACAATGTGGATGTGTTCCTACTGCTACTGAAAAAGTTCATTAATAATCATAGTAGAATGGAACTGAATGTAATTGTCACGACAGTGACGGATGGTGGCGCCCCTCCTCGGCCGGGCGGAGCTCGGCGGTCGTCGTCGCCGGCCTACTAGCTGCCATCGATCCCTTTTTGTTTCACTTTCGTTTGGTTAGGTCTAGGTAGGCACGCACCTGTTTTGGGTTAGTAATTAGTAAGGGGGGGTTATTTAGGTTAGCGTAGGATGTATGTGGTTGTACGTGATTGTGTTGCTTGTCCGGGTTTTGTGTGTTCGTCAGAACGTGTATTGAGTTTTCCCTTCTGCCAGTGGTTTCTTTATTTTGTGTACACCACCGCAGAATCTTTCAGGGCTGCGCCCCTATACCGTATCGACCGCGTACAGTACTTCAAATAAAGAAGTGTGGTCACGAACTCTCTCTGTCTCCTGCGCCTGACTCTACCTCTCCTGTTGTTCCTCGAGCCAGCCCGTGACAGAAATCATGTACCCAACCTAAATGGAGTCAGCAGGAGCTTCAGCGCCAGCCATGTCCATGGAGGAAACCGTCGACCAACACTCCACCCTGCTCCACCGGCTGGGGAACGCCATGGATCAGGTGTTGGCGCGCCTGGAGAGCTGGGACCAACGCGCTCTCGGCCCCCTGAACGCGGCAGGCCAACAGCCTGCGCCCCCACCAGCACCCATAGCACCCAGTACCAGTGGGGTGAAACTCGCTCCCCCCAGGGAGTACGATGGAACGGCCGCTGGGTGTAAGGGCTTCTTGCTCCAGTTGGAGTTATACCTGGCGACCGTTCGTCCCTCTCCCTCGGGGGAGGAGAGCGTCAGCGTCCTCGTCTCCTGCCTCACGGGTAAGGCCCTGGAATGGGCAAACGCCGTGTGGGACAGTCCGGACTCAGCCAGGGACAACTACCCAGAGTTCACCCGCCGCTTTCGGGCAGTATTCGATCATCCCCCGGAGGGGAGAGCGGCGGGTGAGCGACTATTTCACCTGAGGCAGGAGACGAGGAGCGCGCAGGACTTCGCGCTCGAGTTCTGGACCCTGGCCGCGGGAGCAGGGTGGAATGAGAGGGCCCTTATAGATCACTACCGTTGTAGTTTGAGGGAGGACGTCCGCCGGGAATTAGCCTGTCGGGACACGACCCACACACTGGACCAACTGGTGGATCTGTCCATCCGACTGGACAATCTGCTGGCCGCCCGCGGACGTCCGACCCGGGCCCTGCTCATTCCACCCTCCAGCCCTCCTGCTCCCACGCCTATGGAGATAGGGGGGGCAGCAGCCAGGAAGACTGGAGGGGGAGGTCGCTCCTGCACCTCATGTGGTCGCAGAGGGCACACTGTGGACCGGTGCTGGGGAGACTCCCCTAGGAGTCCAGAAGGCAGGCAGAGCGCTCCTTTGACTCCTCAGGTGAGTCAGCACCAGCCTCACCCAGACCCCCTGTCCGTCACATGTATGTGTCAGTGTCCTTTCCTTGTTTCTCCCCTCACTCCCGGTTTAAGGCGCTAGTCGATTCAGGCGCAGCAGGGAGTTTTATGGACCGTGGGGTCGCGGCTAAGTTAGGGATTCCCCTGGTCCAGTTGGACCAACCCTTCCCTGTGCACGCCCTAGACAGTCGACCACTAGGGTCAGGGCTGGTCAGGGAGGTCACTGTGCCTCTGGTCATGGTAATGCGGGGGGGTCATGAGGAGCGGATTAGTCTTTTCCTCATCGATTCCGCAGCATTTCCAGTGGTTCTAGGGATTCCCTGGCTAGCCACTCACAACCCTAAGATTTCGTGGGGACAGAGGGCTCTTAAGGGGTGGTCAAATGAGTGCTCGGGCAGGTGCATAGGAGTTTCCATCGGTGCGACTACGGTGGAGAGTCCAGACCAAGTATCCACCATGCACATTCCCTCAGAGCATGCCGATTTGGCTATCGCCTTCAGTAAAACGAAGGCGACCCAATTACCACCTCATCGACGAGGAGACTGTGCGATAAACCTCCAGGTGGGCGCTGCCCTTCCTCGTAGTCACGTTTATCCCCTGTCTCAGGAGGAAACAGCGGCTATGGAGACATACGTCACTGAGTCCTTGAGGCAGGGATACATTCGGCCATCTCACTCACCCGTCTCCTCGAGCTTCTTTTTCGTGAAGAAGGAGGGAGGTCTGCGCCCGTGCATTGACTATAGAGGTCTAAATGCCATCACAGTGGGTTTCAGTTACCCACTACCTCTCATCGCCTCGGCGATGGAGTCATTTCACGGGGCGCGCTTCTTCACGAAATTGGATCTCAGGAGCGCATATAATCTGGTGCGTATCCGAGGAGGGGACGAGTGGAAAACGGCATTTAGTACCACATCTGGCCATTATGAGTACCTCGTCATGCCGTATGGGTTAAAGAATGCTCCCGCAGTCTTTCAATCCTTTGTGGACGAGATTCTCCGGGACCTGCTCGGTCAAGGTGTAGTGGTGTACATCGATGACATTCTGGTCTACTCCACTACACGCGCCGAGCATGTGTCTCTGGTGCGTAAAGTGCTTGGGCGACTGGTGGAGCATGACCTATACGTCAAGGCTGAGAAATGTGAGTTTTCCAAACCAGCCGTCTCTTTCTTGGGGTATCACATTTCCTCATCAGGGGTAGTGATGGAATGTGACCGCGTTTCAGCCGTGCGTAATTGGCCGACTCCCACCACGGTGAAGGAGGTGCAGCGGTTTTTGGGATTTGCCAATTACTACCGGAGGTTTATCCGGGGCTTTGGGCAGGTGGCGGCTCCCATTACCTCACTGTTGAAGGGGGGCCCGGTGCGGTTGCAGTGGTCCGCGGAGGCGGACAGGGCCTTTAGTCGTCTGAAGGTTTTGTTCACCGACGCTCCGGTGCTGGCGCACCCAGACCCCTCTTTGCCCTTCATAGTGGAGGTGGACGCGTCCGAGGCTGGGGTAGGAGCCGTGCTGTCCCAGCGCTCGGGCGCCCCCCCAAAGCTCCGGCCCTGCGCCTTCTTCTCTAGGAAGTTGAGTCCGGCGGAGCGTAACTATGATGTGGGGGACAGGGAGCTGTTGGCTGTGGTCAGAGCCCTGAAGGTGTGGAGACATTGGCTTGAGGGGGCACGTCACCCTTTTCTCATCTGGACTGACCATCGCAATCTGGAGTACATCCGGGCGGCGAGGAGACTGAACCCGCGTCAAGCCAGGTGGGCGATGTTCTTTACGAGATTTCGGTTTAACATCTCGTATATCCCAGGTTCCCGGAACACTAAGGCCGACGCACTGTCTCGTCTCCATGACGCCGAGGAACGGTCCACCGATCCCACGCCCATACTTCCAGCCTCCTGCCTGGTGGCACCGGTGGTCTGGGAGGTGGACGCGGACATCGAGCGGGCGTTACGGACGGAGCCTACTCCTCCGCAGTGTCCAGTGGGTCGTAAGTACGTTCCGCTCGATGTTCGCGATCGGCTGATTCGGTGGGCTCACACGCTTCCCTCCTCGGGTCACCCAGGGGTTGAGCGGACGGTGCGTGGTCTTAGTGGGAGATACTGGTGGCCCACCTTGGTGAGGGACGTGAGGCACTATGTCTCCTCCTGTTCGGTGTGCGCTCAGAGTAAGGCTCCCAGGCACCTGCCTAGAGGGAAATTACAACCCCTCCCGGTTCCACAACGACCATGGTCCCACCTGGCGGTGGATTTCTTGACCGATCTCCCGCCGTCTCAGGGCAACACTACGATCCTGGTCGTTGTGGACCGGTTTTCTAAGTCCTGCCGTCTGCTTCCGTTACCCGGTCTTCCTACGGCCCTACAGACCGCGGAAGCCTTATTCACCCACGTCTTCCGGCACTACGGGGTGCCCGAGGATATCGTCTCAGATCGAGGCCCCCAGTTCACGTCCCGAGTGTGGCGGGCGTTTATGGAGCGACTGGGGGTTTCGGTCAGTCTGACCTCGGGGTTTCACCACGAAAGTAATGGGCAGGTGGAAAGGGTAAACCAGGAGGTGGGCAGGTTCCTGCGGTCCTACTGCCAGGACCGGCCAGGGGAGTGGGCAAGGTTCGTGCCATGGGCCGAAATGGCTCAGAACTCTTTGCGCCACTCCTCCACCAACATATCACCATTCCAATGTGTGTTGGGTTATCAGCCGGTCCTGGGGCCATGGCATCAGAGCCAGACGGAGGCCCCTGCGGTGGAGGAATGGGTTCAGCGCTCAAGGGAGACCTGGAACGCTGTGCAGGAATCCCTGGAACGAACCAGGGTATGACAAAAGCGAGCGCTGACCGGCACCGCAGCGAGGCCCCCGTGTTCACCCCAGGGGAGAGAGTCTGGCTCTCGACCCGGAACCTGCCCCTCCGCCTGCCCTGCCGGAAGCTGGGTCCGCGGTTTGTGGGGCCATTTAAAGTCCTGAGGAGAATAAACGAGGTGTGTTACAGATTACAACTTCCTTCTTATTATCGCATTAACCCCTCGTTTCATGTGTCTCTCCTCAGGCCGGTGGTAGCTGGTCCGCTGCAGGAAAATGAGGTACGGGAGGTCCCTCCACCCCCCCTGGACATCGGGGGGCCCCCGGCGTACACAGTCCGGTCCATCTTGGACTCCAGACGCCGGGCGAGGGGCCTGCAGTACCTCGTGGACTGGGAGGGGTACGGCCCGGAGGAGAGGTGCTGGGTACCGGTGGAGGACATACTGGACCCAGCGCTCATCCGGGAGTTCCACAGCCTCCATCCGGATCGCCCTGCGCCTCGCCCTCCGGGGCGTCCTCGAGGCCGGCGTTGGCGCGCTGCGGGAGCCGCGCGTCAGGGGGGGAGTACTGTCACGACAGTGACGGATGGTGGCGCCCCTCCTCGGCCGGGCGGAGCTCGGCGGTCGTCGTCGCCGGCCTACTAGCTGCCATCGATCCCTTTTTGTTTCACTTTCGTTTGGTTAGGTCTAGGTAGGCACGGTAGGTTAATGAATTTGACACAATAAGAAAGTTTGGGTTGATGACATTTTTAGAAAGTTGTTCACAATCAGGGGCTGCATCACCCAAAAGGGCTTCCAAAAATAACTTTTTTGTTGTTTTTACACTGGGATGGCATGCTTCATTGATGATTAAATAGTTGGGCTGGTGGTAGACCTGCCAAGGTAAAAAAACAACAACATCAATTTGACTTCCTTTGTTGATAGCTGACACCCACAGATGATCTTTCACCCCCCCCCCCCAAAAAAAATGAAGCATAACAACCATACACAAGGTACTGGTGAGTGTGGGGCTCTCTGCTAAGTAGTGCTTGGTGCTTGCCAACGGAGCCATGAGTGGAACGGCACCTCCGTACCTTCAGGCTCTGATCAGTCCCTACACCCAAACGAGGGCACTGCGCTCATCCACCTCTGGCCTACTGGCCCCCCTACCTCTGAGGAAGCACAGTTCCCGCTCAGCCCAGTCAAAACTGTTCGCTGCTCTGGCACCCCTATGGTGGAACAAGCTCCCTCACGACGCCAGGACAGCGGAGTCAATCACCACCTTCCGGAGAAACCTGAAACCCCACCTCTTTAAGGAATACCTAGGATAGGAAAAAGTAATTCTTCTAACCCCCCCCCCCCCCTAAAAGATTTAGATGTACTATTGTAAAGTGGTTGTTCCACTGGATATCATAAGGTGAATGCACCAATTTGTAAGTCGCTCTGGATAAGAGCGTCTGCTAAATGACTTAAATGTAAATGTAGTTACATGTTAGTCAGTGTTCCATGGCTTAGGTTATTACAAAAGTGGAGCAAGGTATGGCGAGCAGGTCTTTCCAGGCTGAAGATAATGTGGTTTAAGGGCAAGTTAAGGTTTTGTTACCAAAATCCGGGTCTCAGTGGGTTGAGTCTGGGGGCTATCGTGGATTTAATTTAATTTCTGAAAAAAAGATGTGGGTTTCTATTGTCATATTCTATTGATCTCATTTGTTAATTTCTTTGTTACAATATTGCAGACTTGCACCGGGGCTACACTGATTGAGGATGGCATTGCACAGAGGTTAAGGACCTTGACAAGAATGATGTAAAGCCTGAGAATGGTGAGACGTGCATTGTGATTGTTACAGTTGTTGATAAACACAGAATTATGGGCAATTTTGACACTATTTTTACCCATTCACTCTGAGGACGTTTTAGCTCACTTAAAAACTGTATTTAAAAGGGTGTTTTTAATAATCAGGCTTTTGGGATATTTAATACATTATTTACTAGATAGCTTAAAGGGGCTCTTCAACATTTAGTTTGCTTTGCAACCCATCCTGACCAGTGGTTCCCACAGGTATTTACGGTAGGTTATGTTTCATTATGGAAGGGCAGCATGGCATGACTGGGGAGTCTTGCACCACTGTTTCAGAAAAATTAAGTAAAAGCTGTTACAAATGTGTTTTGAGTACTGTTTTTAGACCTGCAACTATTTTGATAATCAATCTGTCAGTTATTACTTTGATTACTAACTTTGTTGGAATTTTAAAAAGCCTGTTTTGCTGACTGAATATAGGCTGTGTTTTATCAAATCTGAAAATGTTTACAGTGCAGATAGCAACAACAGACAAACTCAAACTCAGTTATTTTGTGACAACTTCCATTAAAGTGTATTTCCACATGAGATAGGAGCAGTGTCAGCTCAAGACAATTTGGGACCTTAAGTGAGATTTGATTTCGGTGCCTCTGCTATTGAAGTTGATGGTCATACTTCCTGGGACACTCAAGTCTTCTCATAAAACTAACATTTGTCTTACCTCTCATTATTGACTGTTTGCAACAACTCCCTGAGGAGGTTCAAGAGGAGGAAGGGTTTCCAAACTGGGTCAAGTTCTCTACGGAGGTTGGTGGTGATGGATGAATCCAAGTTCTCGCACAAGAAAAAGGTATAGCCAGTGGTGTAAAGTACTTAAGTAAAAATACTTTAAAGAATTGCTTAATTTGTTTTTTTGGGGGTATCTTTACTTTACTATTTATATTTTTGCCCAATTGTACTTTTACTTCACTTACATTCCTAAAGAAAATAATGTACTTTTTATACCATACATTTTCCCTGACACCCAAAAGTACTCGTTTAGACAGGAAAAGGGTCCAATTCACAACCTATCAAGAGAACATCCCTGGTCATCCCGCCTGCCTCTGATCTGGCGGACTCACTAAACACATGTTTTGCTTGTAAATAATTGAAGTGTGCCCCTGGCTACCCGTCAATAAAAGTAATACAAATATTGTGCCGTCTGGTTGTCTTAATATAAGGAATTTCAAATGGTTTATACTTTTACTTGATACTTAAGTACATTTTAGCTCATCCTCCATATATAACACCCGTTCTGACAGTCACATTCTGTTAAAGGTCCCCAAAGCACACACATCCCTGGGTCGCCTGGCTTTTCAGTTTGCTGCAGCTAGGGAGTGGAACGAGCTGCAACAAACACTCAAACTGGACAGTTTTATCTCAATCTCTTCATTCAAAGAGTCAATCATGGACACTCTTACTGACAGATGTGGCTGCTTTTCGGGATTTGTTGTTGTCTCTACCTTCTTGCCCTTTGTGCTGTTGTCTTTGCCCAATAATATTTGTAGCCTGTTTTGTGCTGCTACCATGTTGTGCTGCTGCCATGTTGTGTTTCTACCATGTTGTTGTCATGTTGTGTTGCTACTACGCTGTTTTGTCATGTGTTTCTGCCATGCTATGTTGTTGTCTTAGGTCTCTCTTTATGTAGTGTTATCTCTCTTGTCGTGATGTGTGTTTTGTCATATATTTATTTTTTATCCCAGCCCCAGTCCCCGCAGGTGGCCTTTTGCCTTTTGGTAGGCCGTCACTGTAATTAAGAATTTGTTCTTAACTGACCTGCCTAATTAAATTAAAGTTAATAAAAATAAAAAATAAATATTGCATCGACTTTTGATACTTAAGTATATTTTCAACCAAATTTTTAAAGTACTCCTCAGTACAGATATGGATAAAAAAAGGGTTTACCCATTTCATATACTGAATTATTTGATAAATACACATCATTAGTGATGTTTCCTAGGATCATGTTTCAGGTATTTCAACATTATACAACTTCAGACCTTAGCTTGTGTCATATGTGATATTACGCTAGTTCCCATGGATTTACTAATCCCCTGCCATTTCAAGGTGTGACTAACCACTGGCCAAGTCCCTGTCACAGAATAACAATATGGACTTGTTCCTATATTTCAGTACAATCGTGGAAGGATGGGGCCAACATGGAGAAGACAGGGTTGGGTGTTTGGGATGATGGAGGTCAAACACAACAGACGGCACCCAGTTCTTAAAATGGTGGGAAACCGTTCACAGGAAACCTTAATCCCTATCATCAGACGACATGTGCGAAGAGGTTCCTATACTCTGAATGACTGCTGGTGAGCATATTTCAGGTCTCTGAATAGGCTGGGTTAGAATCACCAGACAGTCAACCACACAAAGAACTTTGTGGATCCCCACACGGGATGTCACACACAACACATTGAAAGAGATTGGCAAACAATTAATGACAGGTTCAAAAAGAGACTACTGTGATGAACTATCCGAGTTATAACTGAAACCGTTCCATTTTCATTCAATGTGAGTAGAATACTTACAGATGAGTTGCTTGTTGCACGGAGCCAAAAAAAGGACATTGAATTCTAAATATGTTTTGATTTTTATATAAAGTGTGGTTGCATTTATGAAAACTTGCCAAACACTTGCCGGGTACTTTGCTGCGTCAATTTAAATAGCGGTCAATACCGGCCCTTTAAATAAACGCAACCCCTGCCAGCTCTATTTTGCCAAAAATAACAGAATCTCAACTTTTCATTTATATCAACCAATACGATGTCTTTGTAACTATGATCCTACAGCAAATTAACGAAACACATTATTTTGACAGGGTTATAAGCATGTTTTGTTGCTAACAGTGTTTTTTGGGTCACTCCACATAAAAATATTTGATATCACATGAAACTGGAGACTGGATTCCATTGCTTCCAAACATGGTCCCAGCCTGTCTGATCAATAGGCTATGCAGCAACCCCCAAGAAAGTGGATTACCAAACTTCACCTACTACAATCAAAAACACGTTGTAACGTAGTAACTACATATTCATTTTATGAGTAAATAAAATGTTTCACTTTACATTAAGTTGCTTGTTCCTGTGTAGAAACATTGTAGTTATGATTCTTAAAAATGTATTTAAAATGACATTGTCATTTATTTTATTTTTACCTTTATTTAACTTGGCAAGTCAGTTAAGAACAAATTCTTATTTTCAATGACGGCCTTGGAACAGTGCCTTGTTCAGGGGCAGAACGACAGATTTTTACCTTGTCAGCTCGGGGATTCGATCTTGCAACCTTTCAGTTACTAGTCCAACGCTCTAACCACTAGGCTACCTGCCGCCCCATAATAACAAATGTTGATATGCCCTGCAACAACAAAAAAGTACATAGTAATTACACCATTTTCTTCCTAGCTTGAAATGAATGCCCATTTATCACAACTACAAGTACTGTATAGGGCGTCTGCCGTAACATAGTAACTATATAGTAATTGTATGAGTAATTCACAGTACGTTTCATATTACATTAAGTTCCTTATTCCTGTGTTGACACATTGTAATTACAATACTTTTCTTTATAACAACATTGTAATAACCTACATTTTTATATACCCTGCAAAATATTTAATAATATTGCAAGTACATAGTAATTACACTTAAAGGTGCTGTAATAACATTCTTCCTAGATTGAGTTGGATTCCCATTGATCACAACTACAAGTACTGTATTGGGTATCAGCCATCGTTGTAACATAGTATATAATATAACATACTACATAATAATTACATGAGTAATTCATGATGTTTCACTTTACATTAAGTTGGTTGTTCCTGTGTAGAAACATTGTAGTTACGATACTTTTCATTTTAACAACATTGTAATAACTGACATTTTGATATATCCTGTGAAATATGTAACTGCATTGAAAGTACATTGTAATTATACTTACAGGTGCTGTAGCAACATTTATTCTACATTGAAGTGTATTTTCCCATTGATTGTAATAAAAATATTACCCTACTGTGTTTCACTTTACTTGAAGCTGCTTGCTTATGAGTACATTAACATTATACATTATAATTATTTTGAACAACATTTCACTTACATTACACCTTTGAAGCCAGGGAAATAAACCCAAAATGCCTTTTCAAAGGCAGGTACATAGTATTTACAAAAGTTATACCCTTACGTGTTTCACTTTACATTAAGTTGCTTGCTCCTGGGTAGGTGCATTATAGTTACTTGCGTTTCCATTGTAAGTACATTGCTCTTACATTTAATTCAGTACATACTTTAAGCCAAATAATATGGAAATAAGATAACTGAAGTTGTAGTCATACGCTTGACCTCATCTTTACTAGATGCTGTTCTTCCACTAATCTCATTGCAACTCCCCTCCAAATCTCCGACCACTACCTTGTATCCTTTTCCCTCTTGCTCTCATCCAACACTTCTCACTCTGCCCCTACTCGGATGGTATTGCGCCGTCCCAACCTTCGCTCTCTCTCTCCCGCTACTCTCTCCTCTTCCATCCTATCATCTCTTCCCTCTGCTCAAACCTTCTCCAACCTATCTCCTGATTCTGCCTCCTCAACCCTCCTCTCCTCCCTTTCTGCATCCTTTGATTTTCTCTGTCCCCTATCCTCCAGGCCGGCTCGGTCCTCCCCTCCTGCTCCGTGGCTCGACGACTCACTACGAGCTCACAGAACAGGGCTCCGGGCAGCCGAGCGGAAATGGAGGAAAACTCGCCTCCCTGGGGACCTGGCATCCTTTCACTCCCTCCTCTCTACATTCTCCTCTTCTGTCTCTGCTGCTAAAGCCACTTTCTACCACTCTAAATTCCAAGCATCTGCCTCTAACCCTAGGAAGCTCTTTGCTACGTTCTCCTCCCTCCTGAATCCTCCTCCCCCTCCCCCCCCTCCTCCCTCTCTGCGGATGACTTCGTCAACCATTTTGAAAAGAAGGTTGACGATATCCGATCCTCGTTTGCTAAGTCAAACGACACCGCTGGTCCTGCTCACACTGCCCTACCCTGTGCTTTGACCTCTTTCTCCCCTCTCTCTCCAGATGAAATCTCGCGTCTTGTGACGGCCGGCCGCCCAACAACCTGCCCACTTGACCCTATCCCCTCCTCTCTTCTCCAGACCATTACCGGAGACCTTCTCCCCTTCCTCACCTCGCTCATCAACTCATCCTTGACCGCTGGCTACGTCCCTTCCATCTTCAAGAGAGCGAGAGTTGCACCCCTTCTGAAAAAACCTACACTCGATCCCTCCGATGTCAACAACTACAGACCAGTATCCCTTCATTCTTTTCTCTCCAAAACTCTTGAACGTGCCGTCCTTGGCCAGCTCTCCTGCTATCTCTCTCCGAATGACCTTCTTGATCCTAATCAGTCAGGTTTCAAGACTGGGCATTCAACTGAGACTGCTCTTCTCTGTGTCACGGAGGCTCTCCGCACTGCTAAAGCTAACTCTCTCTCCTTTGCTCTCATCCTTCTAGACCTATCTGCTGCCTTTGATACTGTAAACCATCAGATCCTCCTCTCCACCCTCTACGAGTTGGGCATCTCCGGCGCGGCCCACGCTTGGATTGCGTCCTACCTGACAGGTCGCTCCTACCAGATGGCGTGGCGAGAATCTGTCTCCGCACCATGCGCTCTCACCACTGGTGTCCCCCAGGGCTCTGTTCTAGGCCCTCTCCTATTCTCGCTATACACCAAGTCACTTGGCTCTGTCATATCTTCACATGGTCTCTCCTATCATTGCTATGCAGACGACACACAATTAATCTTCTCCTTTCCCCCTTCTGATAACCAGGCGGCGAATCGCATCTCTGCATGTCTGTCAGACATATCAGTGTGGATGACAGATCACCAGCTCAAGCTAAACCTCGGCAAGACGGAGCTGCTCTTCCTCCCGGGGAAGGACTGCCCGTTCCATGATCTCGCCATCACGGTTGACAACTCCCTTGTGTCCTCCTCCCAGAGTGCTAAGAACCTTGGCGTGATCCTGGACAACACCCTGTCATTCTCCACTAACATCAAGGCGGTGACCCGATCCTGTAGGTTCATGCTCTACAACATTCGCAGAGTACGACCCTGCCTCTCACAGGAAGCGGCGCAGGTCCTAATCCAGGCACTTGTCATCTCCCGTCTGGATTACTGCAACTCGCTGTTGGCTGGGCTCCCTGCCTGTGCCATTAAACCCCTACAACTCATCCAGTTGAAGCTCGCATCCGCTACAAGACCATGGTGATTGCCTACGGAGCTGTGAAGGGAACGGCACCTCCATACCTTCAGGCTCTGATCAGGCCCTACACCCAAACAAGGGCACTGCGTTCATCCACCTCTGGCCTGCTGGCCCCCCTACCTCTGAGGAAGCACAGTTCCCGCTCAGCCCAGTCAAAACTGTTCGCTGCTCTGGCACCCCAATGGTGGAACAAGCTCCCTCACGACGCCAGGACAGCGGAGTCAGTCACCACCTTCCGGAGACACCTGAAACCCCACCTCTTTAAGGAATACCTAGGATAGGATAAAGTAATCCTTCTAACCCCCCCCCCCTTAAAAGATTTAGATGCACTATTGTAAAGTGGTTGTTCCACTGGATATCATAAGGTGAATGCACCAATTTGTAAGTCGCTCTGGATAAGAGCGTCTGCTAAATGACTTAAATGTAAATGTAAATGTAGTCAATGATATGGTGTGCATTGTTACAACAGCTGACGAAGTCCTAGCCTAGCTCATTCTGGTGGTAGTGACTTATGTAGTTACATGTGACAAGGTTACATGATATAATGGTGCTACACAGGAGACTGCAAAAGTGTAATTACAGAACATGTTAGTTGCATTTGGAACAATACATCTTGAAATTACATATACCGTAAATTCCGGACTATAAGCCGCAACTTTTTTCCCAGGCTTTGAACCTCGCTTCTTAAACAATGATGCGGCTAATATATGGATTTTTCCCGCTTTCAAATAAAAAAAAAAAAAAAAAGCACATTCTGTAACGTGCTCAGTTTTTTGGCGGCATGAAGCTTTCATTAGACCAATGAAATTGCCGAACATGTTAAGGTCAAACAACTTTTTTTTTACTGTTTAGATTAAATCGAGCGCTCTCAAACTTCCCATCATTCTGATTACAGTAGTCATTTTGTCACCCTCATCATGGCAAAGACACGGAGAAATGCATATGATGCAGCTTTCAAGTTGAAGGCGATTGATCTGGCTGTTGGAAAAGGAAATAGAGCTGCTGCACGGGAGCTTGGTCTTAATGAGTCGATGATAAGACGTTGGAAACAGCAGCGTGAGGAATTGACTCAGTGCAAAAAGACAACTAAAGCTTACTGCTATTTTTTTTGTTTGTTACAAGCCGTGTTTCGTTAAAGCCTATTTATTTTTGTTACAAGCTGTGTTTCGTTAAAGCCTATTTATTTTTGTTACAGGCCGTGTTTCGTTAAAGCCTGTGTAAAGTCCTTTTGTTTCAATGTACTGGAAGGCACCTGTGGCTTATAGACATGTGTGGCTTATTTATGTTCAAAATAATATATTATTTTTAATTCATTATTTCTATATTCAGGTGCGCTTAATAGTCCGGAAATTATGGTAGATAAATCATGAGTAATTACACATGTGGAATAACCTCAGACAAGCTGATTTGAAATTATGTATCCTTGTTCCACTTGTGTAATAACCTATATTGCTAAACCTTATAACAGTGTAATTACATAGTATTTACATAGTAATTACACGTAACTACTATGTAATTACATAGTATTTACATAGTAATTACATGTAACTACTATGATATAAATACATGTATTTCTATTTAGATACATATTAATAAATGTACACTTAATGTAAAGTGTTACCTTATTTTATTTACAGAGTCGTTCAAACAAAATACTAAGTAGTTCTTACGAGATACTAAGTTGTTCAAACGAGTTATTAAGTCGTTCAAACAAAATAAATCCATGAGTCTAATTTGCTTGGGCTTTAGCGCTTCCGTAGAGTTGCTGGTTTAAAACATTTTGAAATATTTTACACTTTTTAAACTAATACCATTTTTTTTACTTATTTTTGTCCTCCATCCACTTTCGTGGGATTTCCTCTGCATTCTAAAGGTCACCTTGTGACATCATCAATGTAACTTTTGACACAAATCAGCTACTTTGGCCCTTCTGCCTTACAACTTATACAAAAAGTTAGATGGCATGGCATCTTGGTCTATTTCCCTGCTATTCAAATTTGAAATTGGAAGATAATTATCTGGTACCGACCAAACGTTACAGCTGTTTTAGAAACTGCATTAACAACATTTTCTCTAACTTCTGAATAACTGAAATTTTGACCAGCTATCTAGCTAGCTATAGTCTATTCCTCTATGACTGAATGTATGTTAGCTAGTTAGTTAACGTGAGGAGTGTAATGCACATGATGTAACTAACATTAATAACGCTAGCTAGATAGCTAGCTAGGTTGACTTGTGGGTTTAGTTAGCTAACTAGCTAATGAAATTTGAGTAACGTTAGCTAGCTTGTTTGTTCATGCTGTCTGTAACTAGCTAGCTAAATGTATTAGAATTGTATATTGAACAACAGACGTGGCTATCATTCTTTCTACTTTATAATACATATTTAGATTAGTTAGATTATCTTGAGCAATGTCATCATCACAGTCTGTCTGCATGTGTTTGTGATCATTGACACAGATCAGAACACAAGCAGAACACACATAATTTATATGATGATGATTCTGTGATAATATAGCTGTTTTCTAATCTGTGGAAATAGACACATTTTTACACAACTCCTCTCTTTTTCTCCTTAGCAGTTATCCATTCCAGACTGTTTCTTGGAGTAGGCAACGACTGTCAAGGACCTTATCTACCCTTGCAATTCTGTTCTAGGCCTATATCCTCAGTGAGTAATCACAATATATCACCTCACACTTCACAATGAAGTAATGAACAGTAATTTACCCCAATAATCAAGAAACAACATAACTTCCCTAATAACAACGCATACAGTAGCCTACATGCACGTACATGAACACACACACAGCCAACCCTTAAATCTGAATATCTTTCGGTGGCTGTCAACATTTAGTGTCCCTTCCCTCAAACTATTATACTAATCAGAATATTCACAATAATTGTAGTATTATCATTGACAACAGATAAGAGCACAGACAGACCACACACATAATTGATTTTATTGTGGAATGACAACGTTTTCAAATACCGTCTATAGTCAAGTTTACAGTGCATTCGGAAAGTATTCAGACTCTGAATATTTACACATTTTGTTACGTTACAGCCTTATTCTAAAATGGATTAAATAAAAATAAAATCTTCATCAATCTACACACAATACTCCATAATGACAAAGCAAAAACTGATTTTTGGAAATGTAGAAAATGTATTAAAACAAAAAATCTAAATAACTTATTTACATGAGTATTCAGACCCTTTGATGTGAAACTCAAAATTGAGCTCACGTGCATCATGTTCCCATTGGTCATCCTTGAGATGTTTCTACAAGTAGATCATGACAGTCATGATCGAGGGAAAGACGAAGGGAGTAAGAGAGATCGTTGATGAAAACCTGCTCCAGACTGGGGCAAAGGTTCTCCTTCCAACAGGACAACGACCCTAAGCACACAGCCAAGACAATGCAGGAGTGGCATTAGGACAAGTCTCTGAATGTCCTTGAGTGGCCCAGCCAGATCCCAGACTTGAACCCAATCAAACATCTCTGGAGAGACCTGAAAATAGCTGTGCAGCAATAATCCCCATCCAACCTGACAGAGCTTCAGATGACCTGTAGAGAAGAATGGGAAAACTCCCTAAATACAGGTATGCCAAGCTTGTAGCATCATACCCAAGAAGACTCGAGGCTGTATTTGCTGCCAAAGGTGCTTCAGCAAAGTACTGAGGAAATGGTCTGAATACTTATCTAAATCTGATATTTCATTTATTATTATTTTTTAATTAGTAAAGATTTCTAAAAACCTGTTTTCGCTTTGTCATTATGGGGTATTATGTGTAAATTGATGAGGGGGAAAAAACTATTTAATCCATTTTAGAATAAGTGTCACGGGTGTTGTAGGGTAGAGACCAAGATGCAGCGGGGAAATGTACACTCATGTTCTTTTTTATTTGGTGAAGAAGGAAAACACATAAACGTATACAAAACAAAACGAACTTGACAGTCTTGTCAAGCAAATAGCTAAACAAGAACAATCTCCCACAAAAACCCATGAAAAACAAACTCCTAATTATAGGACCCTCAATCAGAGGCAACAATAACCAGCTGCCTCCAATTGAAGGTCCAACCCCAATTAACTAAACATAGAAATACAAAAGACTAGATAGAACATAGAAAATTTACTAACATAGAACAATGACTAACAAACCCCGGACTAATAAATCAAATACCCCTCTACCTAAACACATACACAAAACACACCCTGAACCACATAAAACAAACACCCCCTGCCACGTCCTGACCAAACTACAATAACAAATAACCCCTATACTGGTCAGGACGTGACAATAAGGCTGTAATGTAACAAAATGTGGAAAAAGTCAAGGGGTCAGAATACGCACCTTATTTACACTTCTCTCTCTCTCCACTACCACAAACTTTTAAAGAGCTAAAGAAAGCCCCACAACTTTACTTAATGTAAAATTACCATCTAGTTATGTTATAATAACACACAGCAAGAGAGAAGAGAATGTGTCATAATGCATGAACATATGACCAGATTGCATGACTCTAAACCACGTAATTCTGCTAATGAAATGTGATGGGAAAAAAAATCTGCCTTGTCTCCACTCCCTCCCCTTCCTCTACCACCCCCACCTCTACAACCCACAACCCCTGCTGGCCATTTATTAACATAGTCTTCTGTGTAGGGCGTGAAAGAGCTCAACAACACTTTGTCACAAATGTATATGTCAAGGGGTGTGTATGTTTGTGTTTGCATTTGTGTTTGCATTTGCGTGTGTGTGATGGGGGGGGGGGGGGTGTCCTCACTATGTTCAGTCAATTACAGAACTGTTCTCTCATATCATATTCATTACAGGAGGATAAGCCAATTATCCCATCTAAAGGACGGGTGTGCCTCCTCCAACTCCAAATAAGCAATATTCTCTGAATGCCAAGAAAGAGATGTAGCTTTTAACATGAGACTAATAATTGCTCCAGGGGCCAAACTCAAAATATACACTGCTCAAAAAAATAAAGGGAACACTTAAACAACACATCCTAGATCTGAATGAAATAAATAATCTTATTAAATACTTTTTTCTTTACATAGTTGAATGTGCTGACCACAAAATCACACAAAAATAATCAATGGAAATCAAATTTATCAACCCATGGAGGTCTGGATTTGGAGTCACACTCAAAATTAAAGTGGAAAACCACACTACAGGCTGATCCAACGTTGATGTAATGTCCTTAAAACAAGTCAAAATGAGGCTCAGTAGTGTGTGTGGCCTCCACGTGCCTGTATGACCTCCCTACAACGCCTGGGCATGCTCCTGATGAGGTGGCGGATGGTCTCCTGAGGGATCTCCTCCCAGACCTGGACTAAAGCATCCGCCAACTCCTGGACAGTCTGTGGTGCAACGTGGCGTTGGTGGATGGAGCGAGACATGATGTCCCAGATGTGCTCAATTGGATTCAGGTCTGGGGAATGGGCGGGCCAGTCCATAGCATCAATGCCTTCCTCTTGCAGGAACTCCTGACACACTCCAACCACATGAGGTCTAGCATTGTCTTGCATTAGGAGGAACCCAGGGCCAGCCGCACCAGCATATGGTCTCACAAGGGGTCTGAGGATCTCATCTCGGTACCTAATGGCAGTCAGGCTACCTCTGGCGAGCACATGGAGGGCTGTGCGGCCCCCCAAAGAAATGCCACCCCACACCATGACTGACCCACCGCCAAACCGGTCATGCTGGAGGATGTTGCAGGCAGCAGAACGTTCTCCACGGCGTCTCCAGACTCTGTCACGTCTGTCACGTGCTCAGTGTGAACCTGCTTTCATCTGTGAAGAGCACAGGGCGCCAGTGGCGAATTTGCCAATCTTGGTGTTCTCTGGCAATTGCCAAACGTCCTGCACGGTGTTGGGCTGTAAGCACAACCCCCACCTGTGGACGTCGGGCCCTCATACCACCCTCATGGAGTCTGTTTCTGACCGTTTGAGCAGACACATGCACATTTGTGGCCTGCTGGAGGTCATTTTGCAGGGCTCGGGCAGTGCTCCTCCTTGCACAAATGCGGAGGTAGCGGTCCTGCTGCTGGGTTGTTGCCCTCCTACAGCCTCCTCCACGTCTCCTGATGTACTGGCCTGTCTCCTGGTAGCACCTCCATGCTCTGGACACTACGCTGACAGACACCGCAAACCTTCTTGCCACAGCTCGCATTGATGTGCCGTCCTGGATGAGCTGCACTACCTGAGCCACTTGTGTGGGTTGTAGACTCCGTCTCATGCTACCATTAGAGTGAAAGCACCGCCAGCATTCAAAAGTGACCAAAACATCAGCCAGGAAGCATTGGAACTGAGAAGTTGTCTGTGGTCTCCACCTGCAGAACCACTCCTTTATTGGGGGTGTCTTGCTTGTTGCCTATAATTTCCACCTGTTGTCTATTCCATTTGCACAACAGCATGTGAAATGTATTGTCAATCAGTGTTGCTTCCTAAGTGGACAGTTTGATTTCACAGAAGTGTGATTGACTTGGAGTTACATTGTGTTGTTTAAGTGTTCACTTTATTTTTTTGAGCAGTATAGAATTGCCAAGTAGAGAAAAATAACTCTCAGAGAGAAAGCTGATAAACTAATTACTTTAACTGCATTGTTTTTGAGAATGGGGTTTTGATGTAAATGGGAAGTAAATGGAAAGTTGGGAAGCAAGAGAGGGAGCGAGAAAGAGTAAAAGAGTGTGTGTGCACGTGCATGCGTGTTTGTGCGTGGGCATTCGTGTGTGTGTTTCCACACTCTTGTGTGAGTGTTTGACTGAAATCGGTGTGTCCCAAAAAGTCATCTGTGTGAGAATATTGTTATATGTGTTTGATCTTCCCCAATTATACAGTTATTAGTGAGACTTTCACCAGCCTTCACAGTCCACAACACTGTCAAGTTTCAGTCGGTCTCAGAAAACCACCAGACTACCGCCACGCAACTGCCGTCTCACAGGCTATTTCTGCTGCTTTAAGCCCCCTCCAAAGCCCTGTACCAGGAAATCAAATCAAACCTAAATAAGACAAACAAGCAAACTAATATTCCAATAAACAAAGTAAGGCTGACATAGCACCAAAATCAGTGATCTGCAGCTACTGCACAGGGAACATCAATTAAGAGCAGTCCTGTGGTTGCTTGTGTTTTTGTGTGTATGTCTGCCTGTGCATGCATGCATGCATCTTTACGTGGGTTTGTGTGTGTGTGTGTGTGTGTGGCAGATCAGTGGGTGTTTCGGGGAATTGTCTGCTGTTCCCTTCTGATAAGAATATTTGTGCTGTTTTTTATTCAGTTATGGTGAGAGGAGATTATGGTTTGGCTGAGGCCAGCGGTAGGGCCCAACTCATTAAGCGGTGGGTTGGTGCCAGTCCTTTGTGCCCTGTGCCAGGGTCTCAGTACATTCTAATAGAGGGCTGGTAATAACAGCAGCTAAACACTGTGACTGTGTGAAACCAGGCCCTGTTTTAGTCACGCCAACAGAATTATTAACATTTGGCCTCCAGTGGACATGAAGTGTGTTTGTTTCCTTGTTCGAACCGGTTGTGTTGTGGTGTTGTATTGTAGTGGATGAATGTGTGAGATATTACTGCTGTTGACAGTAGTAGGATGTTGGGGGAGTGATGAAGGATGCATTTGCGGTTTTATTTTTACAAGAGGACATTGCATAGGTCATTGCATGGGTCCCATGTATGCTGCAGTTAAAGGAAAGATTCACCCATATTGAATGCTATATTGTTTTGGGGCATCTCTGGGTGATGCTTTATCGATTCCCGGGGAAATTTAATGGTTTCATGTGCATCTGAGATATTGCCTTTCAAGCAGGCAGAAATTCTGTCGGTATGACATAGCATTGCGATAAAGCCGCTCTCACTACACTGGAAGGTAATAGGAATACAACTTTTTGACCACGAAAACATCTATCTTACTCTATACTACCATTCAAAAGTTTGGGGTCACTTAGAAATGTCCTTGTTTTTGAAAGAAAAGCACATTTTTTGTCCATTGAAACAGCAGACCTTTTATGGAATATCTACATAGGCGTACATTACTCCTGTGTTCCAATGTCACGTTGTGTTAGCTAATCCAAGTTTATAATTTTAAAAGGTTAATTGATCATTAAAAAACACTTTTGCAATTATGTAAACACAACTGAAAACTGTTGTGCTGTTGTGCTGTACCCTTGTGTAGTCTTAACATTCTGTATACTCCCCTTGTCCTAAGGGTCAAAAATGACCCGCCTTCACTAAACCCCTAAAATAAAGCAGCTTAATTGAATTTTAAACCCCAAATATATTTTGCATGAAGAAACAACCTGTCATTCATCACAAACTTTGTGAATATCTGGGTTTTCCCTCTTCACAATGCAGAAAGACTGCATTTAATCAGTGAACACCACTCGTTTTTAATACAATACACCTGTCATAATTGTTTTCTTTACTAAAGTAGAGGTTTATTATTATTTATTTATTATTATTATTATTATTATTATTGCTATAGGTACTGCATAGGTGTAAACATACATTTTTAACAAGAGATAGCACTTGTATAGCCTAAGAAAGTAGCAGAAAAGTGCAGAAAGTAGTTTTGAATGCATTTTTTTGAAGGGAAACAATAACAGTCTTGAACTTTTTTGGCAACATAGTGATATATTCTTATATACTGTACAATGAGAAATTCAACTACAAAATACTAGTCTTCTCCCATTTTTTTAACCATTGCCCCCACCCACAAGGTGTATAAACAACAACAATAAATAAGAATAAAATAAGATAATGGATACAAAACAAAAACGTGAAGAACATAAATCAATCAACTGTAATTAGCACATGTAGGACAGTATGCAAGTGTGTGTGCATGGACTTTGCAGATGTATTCCTCACATGTGCAGCAGAACAAAAGTTTTCAGCTGTGCTAGTATTATTGCAAACGGGTTTTCTAATGATCAATTAGCATTTTAAAATGATAAACTTGGATTAGCTAACACAACGTGCCAATAGAACACAGGAGTGATGGTTGCTGATAATGGGCCGTATTTCTGATCAATTTGATGTTATTTTAATGGCTGACAAATGTGTTTTCTTTAAAAAACAATGACATTTCTAAGTGACCCCAGACTTTTGAACGGTAGTGTATATATATAATGTCTTACAGATCCATAAGTCCACTGAAGTTCCTTCAACTCTCTTCTGACTGTGATTAGAGCGATGTTTATGTTGTGCGGTGATGCCAGCAGATTCCAGATTACCTTTGCCGATCGATCATCTTCACCCATCAGTGAGTCAATGGCTTAAATGGTCTCGTTGGAAATGGAATATCAAGGTAGATGCTGTGTTTTGCTTGAGGGCCAATATTAAAAACAATCAAAGGCATTTGTGAATTCAATCGCTTTATTGTTTAATTATTTAAGGCTCCTTTCTCTTCTCTGTGTTGGAGTTCTTTTAAGTAAGCTAATGAAGGCAACACATTGTTGCTTACTGGAAAACCCAAAGTCATCTAATTGTTATAATAGGATTTGAAGCAATGGCCACCCGCGTGTGGTCAACTATTTCAGCACCATTTCACGCTGCTCTGAGACAAGCATGGGGACTTGTCTTGATAAAATCAATGATGATTTTTATTTTCACAGAATCTCTGTTTGGGTATTGGTTAGTCTACATTTAGGTTGTGGAAATGTTAGGATTATTTTGCTCTTCACTCGCAGTAACTTAGTAGCCACTCCCGACCGGTCACGTTGTACAGCTCAATTTTTGAAATCCAGTCACTGCTTCTCCCCCACCCCCCCCATGTTAACAAAACTTTTTCTCTGTTTCTAATTCTCTAAAAAAAATATTGCTAAAGTAAAGGTGCTGTAGTTGCCCAGATACTTCCCACCTTTTCCTTAGCTATACATCCATGGCTCTTCCTATAACATCTGCCTCCATCTAATACTTGTTTATTGTTACTGAATCAGGCTTTGTCTGTCAGATGTATGCTGTTCCGTTTCCTTGGAAAAGAAACACCATGATATTAATCAAATTAATTAATAATCAAAATTTCTTAAAATCAATCCCATGTACTATGTTCTTACAAAAAAAACTTTTCTCTAGTACAGACAATTTTAAAGACAGTCAAATGCTTCTTAAAACCTCTTCAGCGTCTCATCCCGTCAGCGGGATCAAAATCCAGCGAAAAATCATATCGCCAATTAGCATTAAAAAAAATCATAATTTAAAAAAAAAAAAATTAATATATATATATATATATATTTTTTTTTTTTAGATACACCTCTCCTGAATCGACCCACGTCGTCCGATTTCAAAAAGGTTTTACAGGAAAAGCAAATCATTAGATTATGTTAGATGAGTCCATCGTAAAAAGCAGCTTCATAGCCATTTTCCGACCAACCACTTGCATCACATATAATCAAAAAACAGCTAAATGCAGCACTAACCTTTTACAAACTTCATCAGATGGCACCCCTAGGACATCATGTTATACAATGCATGCATTATTTTGTTCAATAAAGGTCATATTTATATATAAAAACAGCATTTTACATCTCTGTCTGACGTTGAATAAATAATTTACCCTCAAATGCGTACCGGTAAACAATGCTACATTTCCCTAAATTACTATCCTATAACGATTTTTTAAATTTATATTGTCAATCTAACATTTATAGATGAATATCTCTTGAGAACACCTGTCATACCAGATTTTAAATTAACTTTACTGGGTAATCACACTTTGCGATAAAAGGAGATGCGATACTCAGAAAATGAGCTAATATACAGAGCTCGGCGCCATCTTGGAAACAATTGCATGTCACATCTCATCTTGTATAATATTGTCAATAATCGCCTACCTTTAGTTGTCTTCATCAGAAAGCATCCCAGGTCCACAACAGATGTATTTTCGGTCAAAAAGTCCATACTTCACGTTCCATTAGCCTGCTGTTGGTAGCGCATCCTATGGCTCTCTCCAAGCGCAGGGCTGAAGTTCCGGATAAAATGAGATTCTCCCGCCTGTAGGTTCGTTCAAACATGTCAAACGTTGTAAAACATTAATCTTCAGGGCCTGTAACACCAAGAGAGCCAATAAGATTCGAGGGGGATGATTTCATGGCCTTTAAAACCGTTTCCAAAGGTGGGGGTAGCCCTGGCCGCCGGCGTCATAATGGTGATGGCCCATCCCCTGTGACCAATTTCCAACTCGTCTCATTCAATGAGTTTCGACCGTATAAGGCTCAAACCACTGTGAAAAGACTGGCGACATCTAGTGGAAGCAATAGGAAGTGCTCACTGAACCATTGTTAACGGTGTGATTAATAAGGAAAGATGAGAAGTCGAGTCCACAATTCAGAATTCCACTTCCTGTTTCAATCGGTCTCGGGGTTTTGACTGCCATTTGAGTTCTGTTATACTCACAGACACCATTCAAACAGTTTTAGAAACTTTAGGGTGTTTTCTATCCATATATAATAAGTATATGCATGCCCTAGCTTCTGAGTTTGATTAGTAGGCCGTTGAAAATGGGAACGATTTTTTTCAAAATGAGCTGTGGCGCCCCCTATCCTAGGGTATCCTCAAGAGAGATGCTCTCTGGTGGTCAAACTAGCAATAACTAGCATTAATGGTAGCAATGGCTGACACTTAAATAATGTGCCATAGAATTCTGTGGCACCCCACAAGCTGTGCTGCAGTACGACACAACATTTAACTTGTTATGGATAGGGGGCAGTATTTTCACGGCCGGATAAAAAACGTACCCAATTTAATTTAGTTATTACTCCTGCCCAGAAACTAGAATATGCATATAATTATTAGCTTTGGATAGAAAACACTCCAAAGTTTCTAAAACTGTTTGAATGGTGTCTGTGAGTATAACAGATCTCAAATGGCAGGCCAAAACCTGAGAAGATTCTGTACAGGAAGTACCCTGTCTCACCATTTCTTGGCCTTCTTTGCCATCTCTATCCAAAACAAAGGATCTCTGCTGTAATGTGACATTTTCTAATGCTCCCATAGGCTCTCAGAAGGCGCCAGAACGTTGAATGATGACTCTGCTGTCTCTGGCTGAAAAACAGTAGCGCATTTGGTAAGTGGTCGATCTGAGAACAATGAGACGGGGGCGCGCGTGCACGAGACGACTCCATGTTTACATTTTCAGTCTTTGAACGAAAACAACGACTCCCGGTCGGAATATTATCGCTATTTTACGAGAAAAATTGCATAAAAATGGATTTTAAACAGCGTTTGACATTCTTCGAAGTACGGTAATGGAATATTTTGAAATGTTTTGTCACGATACGTGCCGGGCGCGTCACCTTTCGTTACCCTTCGGATAGTGTCTTGAACGCACAACAAAACGCCGCTATTTGCATATAACTATGGATTATTTGGAACCAAAACAACATTGGGTGATGAAGTAGAAGTCCTGGGAGTGCATTCTGACGAAGAACAGCAAAGGTAATTCAATTTTTCTTATAGTAAATCTGAGTTTGGTGAGTACCAAACTTGGTGGGTGTCAAAATAGCTAGCCATGATGGCCGGGCTATCTACTCAGAATATTGCAAAATGTGCTTTCACCGAAAAGCTATTTTAACCTCTTACATCTAGACGTTCCCCTAGCAGAACACCTGCTCCAATATCCAATGATAGGCGTGGCGCGAATTACAAATTCCTCAAAAATACAAAAACTTAAATTTTTCAAACATATGACTATTTCATAGCATTTTAAAGACAAGACTCTGCTTTATCTAACCACACTGTCCGATTTCAAAAAGGCTTTACAGCGAAAGGAAAACATTAGATTATGTCAGCAGAGTACCCAGCCAGAAATAATCAGACACCCATTTTTCAAGCTAGCATATAATGTCACAAAAACCCAGAAGACAGCTAAATGCAGCACTAACCTTTGATGATCTTCATCAGATGACACACCTAGGACATTATGTTATACAATACATGCATGTTTTGTTCAATCAATTTCATATTTATATCAAAAAACAGCTTTTTACATTAGCATGTGACGTTCAGAACTAGCATACCCCCCGCAAACTTCCGGGGAATTTACTAACAATTTACTAAATTACTCATGATAAACGTTCACAAAAAGCATAACAATTATTTTAAGAATTATAGATACAGAACTCCTCTATGCACTCGATATGTCCGATTTTAAAATAGCTTTTTGCTGAAAGCACATTTTGCAATATTCTAAGTACATAGCCCAGCCATCACGGGCTAGCTATTTAGACACCCGGCAAGTTTAGCCTTCACCAAAATCAGATTTACTATTACAAAAGTTTGATTACCTTTTGTTGTCTTCATCAGAATGCACTCCCAGGACTGCTACTTCAATAACAAATGTTGGTTTTGTCCAAAATAATCCATCGTTATATCCGAATAGCGGCGTTTTGTTCGTGCGTTCCAGAAACTATCCGAAATGGTAAATCAGGGTCGCGCGCATGGCGCATTTCGTGACCAAAAAAAATCTAAATATTCCATTACCGTACTTCGAAGCATGTCAACCGCTGTTTAAAATCAATTTTTATGCAATTTATCTCGTAAAAAAAGCGATAATATTCCGACCGGGAATCTCCTTTTCTGCAAACAGAGGAAAAAACACAAAGACGGGGGCGGCCAGTGCACGCGCCTAAGCCCACAGTCCCTTGATCGGCCACTTTAGAAAGGCGATAATGTGTTTCAGCCTGGGGCTGGAATGACGACATTCAGGTTTTTCCCGGGCTCTGAGAGCCTATTGGAGCCGTGGGAAGTGTCACGTTACCGCAGAGATCCTTAGTTTTAGAAAGAGATGTCAAAGAAAGACAATAAATGGTCAGACAGGCCACTTCCTGTAAAGGAATCTCTCAGGTTTTGACCTGCCATTTGAGTTCTGTTATACTCACAGACACCATTCAAACAGTTTTAGAAACTTTGGAGTGTTTTCTATCCAAAGCCAATAATTATATGCATATTCTAGTTACTGGGCAGGAATAGTAACCAGATTAAATCGGGTACGTTTTTTATCCAGCCGTGAAAATACTGCCCCCTAGCCATAACAGGTTAAAATCGGACACCGAGATTGCATAAAGGAGTTCGGTATCTATAATTCTTAAAATAATTGTTATGTTTTTTGTGAACAATTATCGTGAGTAATTTAGTAAATTCACCGTAAGTTTTCGGTGGGTATGCTAGTTCTGAACATCACATGCTAATGTAAAAAGCTGGTTTTTAATATAAATATGAACTTGATTGAACAAAACATGCATGCATTGTATAACATAATGTCCTAGGAGTGTCATATGATGAAGATCATCAAAGGTTAGTGCTGCATTTAGCTGTGGTTTTGGTTTTTGTGACATATATGCTTGCTTTGAAAATGGCTGTGTGATTATTTTTGGCAGGGTACTCTCCTGACATAATCTAATGTTTTGCTTTCGCTGTAAAGCCTTTTTGAAATCGGACAATGTGGTTAGATTAACCAGAGTCTTGTCTTTAAAATGGTGTAAAATAGTCATATGTTTGAGAAATTGAAGTTATAGCATTTTTGAGGTATTTGTATTTCGCGCCACGCTCTACCATTGGATATTGGTGAGGCGTTCCGCTTGCGGAACGAATGTCCTTAAGAATTCATAACCTCTTGCATCTAGACGTTCCGCTAGCGGAACGCCTTGCCAAATATCCAATGGAAGAACGTGGCGCGAAATACAAATACCTCAAAAATGCTATAATTTCAATTTTTCAACCATACGACTATTTTACACCATTTGAAAGACAAGACTCTCGTTAATCCAAATTCTGCTGAATTCTAGCTAAACCACTAGCTAAATTCTGCTGAACTCACAACCTCTTCATTGCAAGTTACCTGAAGTTCCTGCTGCGCCACCAAGTCTGTGGACCTGATGAAGATTTGCCAGAAAACATTTTTGCACTATGCCAAAAATATAGGTATTATTTGTATAAAATGACAGTATGCTGCTATATTCTCATTTCAATTAGTGTGGAACATTTTGTATAATATTGTACTGTGACCACACAATTGGATTTGAATTCTTGGTTGCTAGCAACCTGAAATGTCCTGCTAGAGCACAGCTGCCCCATCATCTATGATTGTGTAACATCAACATAAAACTTGCAGTGCTCAAGGACACTTGACATAGAGTATACATTCATTATTTTTCAGATTTGAACTTGCAACCTCTTGGTTGGGAGTGCATCGATGTTTTTGCAGTGTCACCAGGTTTGTACTTATTCAAATTATATACATCAAAAACAGGGGTATGGTTAGGGTACAGAGTTGTTACCTAGCATACAAAAACGTCAAAGGCACACTTCACAGGTACACATATGAAGTCACATTGTACAGTTCAATACCTTGTAGATAAGATAGTAACTTTTTCTACCCAATATTTTTTTACATAAGGTATCATCATCACTGTGCTTTGAAGGTGGGGGCAATGTACTGGTGAGTCTCATTAGCATATCTGGGGGTGTGGTCAACCGTCTGGGGGTTGCCAACCGTCAGTGGAAGTATTGTAGCAGTTTAAGTGGTTGATGGGTATGCCACAGAAAATAGCACATCGTGGGTGATGCTGTCTGTTAGGTAAAATATGTAAACAAATAATGTGTTGTGCTGTGACAGTAATGAGATGCACTGTGAAGATGTTAGTGTGCTGTTTCAACTAACTAATTGATGTGAATGTGTTATTTCTTAACCTGTTAGGGCTAGGGGGCAGCATTGACACGGCTGGATAAAAAACATACCCGATTTAATCTGGTTACCACTCCTACTCAGTAACTAGAATATGCATATACTTATTACATATGGATAGAAAACACCCTAAATTTTCTAAAACTGTTTGAATGGTGTCTGTGAGTATAACAGAACTCAAATGGCAGGTCAAAACCTGAGAGATTCCTTTACAGGAAGTGGCCTGTCTGACCATTTCTGGAACTTCTTTGCCATCTCTATCATTTACTAAGGATCTCTGCTCTAACGTGACACTTCCCACGTCTTCCATAGGCTCTCATAGCCCGGGAAAAAAGAGAATGTCGTCATTCCAGCCCCAGGCTGAAACACATTATCGCCTTTCTCAAGTGGCCCATCAAGAGACACTAGCTTATGCGCGTGACCCCGACCGCCCCCGCCTTTGGGATTTTTTCCTCTGTTTGCCGAAAAGGAGATTCCCTGTCGGAATATTATCGCTTTTCTACGAGAAAAATGACGTAAAAATTGATTTTAAACAGCGGTTGACATGCTTCGACGTACGGCAATGGAATACTTTGAATTTTATTGTCAGGAATTGCGCCAAGCGCGCGACACTTCTTTACTATTTCGGATAGTGTCTGGAACGCACGAACAAAACGCCGCTATTCGGATATAACGATGGATTATTTTGGACCAAACCAACATTTGTTATTGAAGTAGACGTCCTGGGTGTGCATTCTGACGAAGACAACAAAAGGTAATGACATTTTTATAATAGTAAATATGATTATGGTGAGTGCTAAACTTGCCGGGTGTCTAAATAGCGAGCCCGTGATGCCTGGGCTATGTACTTAGAATATTGCAAAATGTGCTTTCACCAAAAAGCTATTTTAAAATCGGACATATCGAGTGCATAGAGGAGGTCTGTATCTATAATTCTTAAAATAATTGTTATGCTTTTTGTGAACGTTTATCGTGAGTAATTTAGTAAAATGTTAGCGAATTCCCCGTAAGTTTGCGGGGGGTATGCTAGTTCTGAACGTCACATGCTAATGTAAAAAGCTGGTTTTTGATATAAATATGAACTTGATTGAACAAAACATGCATGTATTGTATAACATAATGTCCTAGGGTTGTCATCTGATGAAGATCATCAAAGGTGAGTGCTGCATTTAGCTGTCTTCTGGGTTTTGGTGACATTATATGCTGGCTTGAAAAATGGGTGTCTGATTATTTCTGGCTTGGTACTCTGCTGACATAATCTAATGTTTTGCTTTCGTTGTAAAGCCTTTTTGAAATCGGACAGTGTGGTTAGATTAACGAGAGTCTTATCTTTAAATGGCTGTAAAATAGTCATATGTTTGAGAAATTGAAGTAATAGGATTTTGAAGATTTTGAAAATCGCGCCACAGGCTGGCAGTGGATGTTACGTAGGTGGGACGAATTCGTCCCGCCGGTCCCATAGAGGTTAAAGGTTTTGAGTAGTCATTCTGACAATAAATGTAGTTCTCGTGGCTGATACAATGAAATATGTAAGGACAGGGTGTGTAGGCGGGGAGCTTATATTCATGAGCTTTCCTTAACTGACCTGGGCTGACTGTTGCGAATATGTAAAAACTTACAACATGTTACAAGTTTGCAAAATGTATGATATGTTACAAACTCTAGCTAGCTGGCTAATGTTAGTCAACTAGCTAACGTTAGTTAGGCTAGGCATTAGGGTTAAGGTTGAGGTTCGGACTCGCAACCTTTGGGTTATACATGTTGTCGTGTCTTTGGCATAATTAAACTGAAGACTTATTTTTATCAAAACTTCTCCGTAATTATTGTTACGTGATTAAACCAACTTAATCATGTAACTGTAATTAACTAGGAAGTCGGGGAACCAAGGAAAATATTCAGATTACAAAGTTATAATTTTCCTAATATACATTTCAGATATTTGAATATCGGATCAATTAATCTTTCAATTAATGAATTATTCTTTACCTCACGTTAGTCTCATTCCAAACGTCGTAAATTGTTGGTTATCTGCATGAACCCAGTCTTCACTATGAGTCATCCATACATCAATTGTCTTAAATCATTTATTTATTAACTAACTAAATAATCACAGAAATGCACAAACAAACAAGTAGATATGGTTACAAGAAAATGATAGGGGAATGTGCCCTAGTGGGCTAAACCGGCATGGTGGCTTGGTGGACAAAAGGGAAGTGGTGGTCGACTGAGATAAAAAGACACTACAAAGTTTATAATTATAACAATTGAAATGCTAAGCCTTTGCACATGAACGTTCACTCATTTGGAATAATTTCAATCAATATATATATTTACGCTCAGTGTGTCATCTTGATCTCTGTTGGAAAGTTAGTTTCTGTTGGAGAGTTTGTCCGCCCTCCCTCTCTCTCTGCCGTGGTTAGGATGGATAGTTCAGAGTAACATTCAGCAATGTTGTTATAGAATAGATGTTTCGGCGGTTGTCGGTCTTCGCGTTCAATGATACCAAATTCCTAGCTGCAGACTAGTAATTAGTATCAAAGATTTGCTCTTACTCTGTCGGTTCGATAGTCTCAGAGTTTATCCATGTGGTATGGTTAAGAATTCAGCAATGGGCTCAAACCTTAGCCCTCTTGTATTTGAGGTAAGCTTGGTCTCTACTCAAACCTTAGCTCTCTCATAATTGAGAGAAGCATGGTCTGAAGTGGGAAAACCCAGGTGGGGGTTTTATTCGGAACATAGAAAAGGGCTGTCCCATGACGCCAGGTCATGTCTGTGCTCCTGGGGGCGGGCCAATGACTCAGTGAAACTTTAAACAGAAATAAAGTTCTCTCACATTAACATCATTAACCTGTTAGGGCTAGGGGGCAGCATTGACACGGCTGGATAAAAAACATACCCGATTTAATCTGGTTACCACTCCTACTCAGTAACTAGAATATGCATATACTTATTACATATGGATAGAAAACACCCTAAATTTTCTAAAACTGTTTGAATGGTGTCTGTGAGTATAACAGAACTCAAATGGCAGGTCAAAACCTGAGAGATTCCTTTACAGGAAGTGGCCTGTCTGACCATTTCTGGAACTTCTTTGCCATCTCTATCATTTACTAAGGATCTCTGCTCTAACGTGACACTTCCCACGTCGTCCATAGGCTCTCATAGCCCGGGAAAAAAGAGAATGTCGTCATTCCAGCCCCAGGCTGAAACACATTATCGCCTTTCTCAAGTGGCCCATCAAGAGACACTAGCTTATGCGCGTGACCCCGACCGCCCCCGCCTTTGGGATTTTTTCCTCTGTTTGCCGAAAAGGAGATTCCCTGTCGGAATTTTACCGCTTTTCTACGAGAAAAATGACGTAAAAATTGATTTTAAACAGCGGTTGACATGCTTCGACGTACGGCAATTGAATACTTTGAATTTTATTGTCAGGAATTGCGCCAAGCGCGCGACACTTCTTTACTATTTCGGATAGTGTCTGGAACGCACGAACAAAACGCCGCTATTCGGATATAACGATGGATTATTTTGGACCAAACCAACATTTGTTATTGAAGTAGACGTCCTGGGTGTGCATTCTGACGAAGACAACAAAAGGTAATGACATTTTTATAATAGTAAATATGATTATGGTGAGTGCTAAACTTGCCGGGTGTCTAAATAGCGAGCCCGTGATGCCTGGGCTATATACTTAGAATATTGCAAAATGTGCTTTCACCAAAAAGCTATTTTAAAATCGGACATATCGAGTGCATAGAGGAGGTCTGTATCTATAATTCTTAAAATAATTGTTATGCTTTTTGTGAACGTTTATCGTGAGTAATTTAGTAAAATGTTAGCGAATTCCCCGTAAGTTTGCGGGGGGTATGCTAGTTCTGAACGTCACATGCTAATGTAAAAAGCTGGTTTTTGATATAAATATGAACTTGATTGAACAAAACATGCATGTATTGTATAACATAATGTCCTAGGGTTGTCATCTGATGAAGATCATCAAAGGTGAGTGCTGCATTTAGCTGTCTTCTGGGTTTTGGTGACATTATATGCTGGCTTGAAAAATGGGTGTCTGATTATTTCTGGCTTGGTACTCTGCTGACATAATCTAATGTTTTGCTTTCGTTGTAAAGCCTTTTTGAAATCGGACAGTGTGGTTAGATTAACGAGAGTCTTATCTTTAAATGGCTGTAAAATAGTCATATGTTTGAGAAATTGAAGTAATAGGATTTTGAAGATTTTGAAAATCGCGCCACAGGCTGGCAGTGGATGTTACGTAGGTGGGACGAATTCGTCCCGCCGGTCCCATAGAGGTTAAATAGCATTACATCATATCACAAATAGTTTCATCTTTACTCATTCATTTTATAACACAATTAGATGCAAGCCTCACAACTGAGACTCTTGTATAAACAGGGTTATGGTAATGTGGTTGTATTGTCTCATGAGTTTCACAAAATTGTACCGAACGGACCAGTTCGTAGCTGGCTACTTCACCGACCTTTTATACATTCTCCAGAACATGAATATTGTTCAGTTCTCAAGTTCTGTGAGGTGGAAGAAATTCCTTTGTTCTCTCTATGAAAACTCACTCTCCTCCAGGAATTGAGGACCTGCCTAACAGCAGCCTGGGTGTAGGAGGGAGAGGGAGAGGGAGAGGGAGAGAGAGAGAGAGAGAGAGAGAGATGGTGCTCGCTGTGCCCAAAGAGGGCAACGTCATGACAATGTTATACACCTTTGGGTTCATGTTATACACCTACCCATCCACCCAGACCAACCGCCCTACTTTCGTTTTTGGCTTAATCAAACCACATTGTCCGATTTCAAAAAGGCTTTACAGTTAACCTCTCTAAGGAAGGTGGGACGAAATCGTCCCACCTACGTAACAGCCAGTGGAATCCTGTGGCGCGTTATTCAAATACCTTAGAAATGCTATTACTTCAATTTCTCAAACATATGACTATTTTACACCATTTTAACCTCTATCGGCTAGGTGGGACGCTAGCGTGCCACCCGTGGTGCACTCCATCAACAGCAGGTGCATTTCAAGAGCGGCAAATTTGAATCCAAATAAATGTCAAAATTCAAATTTTTCAAACATACAACTATTTTACACCCTTTGAAAGATAAACATCTCCTTAAAGACAAGACTCTAGTTAATCTAACCACACTGTACTATTTCAAAAAGGCTTTACAACGAAAGCAAAACATTACATTATGTCAGCAAAGTACCCGGACAGAAATAATCAGACACCCATTTTTCAAGCTAGCATATAATGTCACATAAACCCAAACCACAGCTAAATGCAGCACTAACCTTTGATGATCTTCATCAGATGACAATCCTAGGACATTATGTTATACAATACATGCATGTTTTGTTCAATCAAGTTCATATTTATATCAAAAACCAGCTTTTTACATTAGCATGTGACGTTCAGAACTAGCATACCCCCCGCAAACTTCCGGTGAATTTACTAAATTACTCACGATAAACGTTCACAAACAAACATAACAATTATTTTAAGAATTATAGATACAGAACTCCTCTATGCACTCGCTATGTCCGATTTTAAAATAGCTTTTCGGTGAAAGCACATTTTGCAATATTCTAAGTAGATAGCCCGGCATCACAGGGCTAGCTATTTAGACACCCACCAAGTTTAGCCCTCACCAAAGTCAGATTTACTATAAGAAAAATGTTATTACCTTTGCTGTTCTTCATCAGAATGCACTCCCAGGACTTCTACTTCAATAACAAATGTTGGTTTGGTTCAAAATAATCCATAGTTATGTTCAAATATCCTCTGTTTTGTTCGTGCGTTCAAGACACTATCCGAAGTGTAAAGAAGGGTGACGCGCCCGACGCGTTTCATGACAAAACATTTCTAAATATTCCATTACCGTACTTCGAAGCATGTCAACCGCTGTTTAAAATCAATTTTTATGCCATTTTTCTCGTAAAAAAAGCGATAATATTCCGACCGGGAATCTGTGTTTTAGTTCAAAGAGAGAGAAAATAAAAACATGGGGTCGCCTCGTGCACGCGCCTCAGTCTCATTGTCCTCTGATAGACCACTTACCAAAGGCGCTAATATTTTTCAGACAGGGGCTGCAAAGACGTCATTCAGCTTTTTCCCGGGTTCTGAGAACCTATGGGAGCCGTAGGAAGTGTCACGTTACAGCAAAGATCATACGTTTTCAATAAAGAGAGTCAAGAAGCCCAAGGAATGGTCAGAGAGGGCACTTCCTGTACAGAATCCTCTCAGGTTTTTGCCTGCCATATGAGTTCTGTTATACTCACAGACACCATTCAAACAGTTTTAGAAACTTTAGGGTCTTTTCTATCCAAAGCCAATAATTATATGCATATTCTAGTTTCTGGGCAGTAGTAATAACCAGATTAAATCGGGTACGTTTTTTATCCGGCCGTGTAAATACTGCCCCCTAGCCCTAACAGGTTAAAGCAAAACATTAGATTATGTTAGGAGAGTACCCAGCCAAAAATAGTCACACAGCCATTTTCAAAGCAAGCATATGTCACAAAAACCCAAACCACAGCTAAATGCAGAACTAACCTTTGATGATCTTCATCAGATGACACTCCTAGGACATTATGTTTTACAATTCATGCATGTTTTGTTCAATCAAGTTCATATTTATATCAAAAACCAGCTTTTTACATTAGCATGTGATGTTCAGAACTAGCATACCCCCCGAAATCTTCCGGTGAATTCATTAAATTACTCATGATAAATGTTGACAAGAAACATAACAATTATTTTAAGAATTATAGATACAGAACTCCTTTATGCAATCGCTATGTCCGATTTTAAAATAGCTTTTCAGCGAAAGCACATTTTGCAATATTCTGAGTACATAGCTCGGCCATCAAGGCTAGCTATTCAGACCCGCCAACGTCGAGGCAGCCTAAACTCAGAATTACTATTAGAAGAATTGGATTACCTTTGCTGTTCTTCATCAGAATGCACTCCCAGGACTTCTACTTCAACCACAAATGTTGTTTCGGTTCCAAATAATCCATAGTTATATCCAAATACCTCCGTTTTGTTCGTGCGTTCAGGTCACTATCCAAAGTGTAACACGCGAGCGCATTTCGTGACAAAGAATTTCGAAATATTCCATTACCATACTTAGAAGCATGTCAAACGCTGTTTAAAATCAATTTTTATGCTATTGTTCTTGTAAAATAGCGATAATATTCCATCCGGGCAACGTTGTATTCATTCAAAGAGTGAAAGAAAAAAAATGGTGAGGTCTCGTGAATGCGCACTGTCCCCAGGCAGTCCACTTACAAACTCTGCTGCTATACTTTGCCCAGAGACAGGAGACTCGTCATTCCGCTTTCTAAAGGCTTTAGAGAGCCAATGGAAGCCTTAGAAAGTGTCACGTAACAGCACAGATGCTGTAATTTCAATAGAGATGCAACAGAAGGACTACAAATTGTCAGACAGGCCACTTCCTGCCTGGAATCTTCTCAGGTTTTTGCCTGCCAAATGAGTTCTGTTATACTCACAGAAGCTTTAGAGTGTTTTCTATCCAAATCTACTAATTATATGCATATTCTCGTTTCTGGGCAAGAGTAGTAACCAGATTAAATCGTGTACGTTTTTTATCCGGCCGTGCAAATATTGCCCCCTATCCACAACAGGTTAAAATGGATTTAATTGTCTTTTTTTTGTCAATGGTCTACACAAAAATTCTGTAATGTCAAGGTGAGAAAGAAAATCTTACATTTCTTGAAGATTTATGAAAAATGAAACACAAATACACTTTGATTAGATACATATTCAACCCCTGATTCAATATGTTAGAAACACCTTTGTCAGCGATTACAGCTGTGAGTCTTTTTAGGTTAGTCTTTAAGAGCTTTGCACACCTGGATTGTCCTGTCAATGTGTTGGGGATCATGACTAGACAGCAATTTTCAAGTCTTGTCATAGATTTTCAAGAAGTCAAAACTGTATCTTGGCCACTCAAGAACATTCACTGTCTTCTTGGTAAGCAACTCCAGTGTAGATTTGGTTTTGTATTGTAGGTTATTGTACTACAGAACGGGGAATTCCTCTACCAGTGTCTGGTGTAAAAAAGAACGAAGCAGGTTTTCTTCTAGGATTTTGCCTGTGCTTAGCTCCATCCCATTTATTTTATAATTTTTTATCTTTGCTGATGTCAAGCATACCCATAATATAATGCAGCCACCACCATGCTTAAAAATAAGGAGGCAGTTACTCAGTGATGCGCTGTGTTGGATTTGCCCCAAACATAAGGCTTTGCATTTAGGCCAAAAAGTGTATTCCTTTATCATGTTTTCTTGCAGTATAACTTTAGTTCCTTGTTGCATGTTTTGGAATATTTGTATTCTATATATTTGTATTCATTTTTTTCACACTGTCATTTAGGTCATTATTGTGGAGTAACTACAATGTTGTTGATCCATCCTCAGTCTTCTCCCATCATAGCCATTAAACTCTGTAGCTGTTTCCTTCCTGTCCTGCAGTTCATACATCATCCACAGCATAATTATTAACTTGACTATGTTTAAGCTATTCGATGTCTGATTTACCGAAAAACCACATGATTTGTACATGTAAAATGTTATTTCACATGAAATTCACATGTGAGACCATGTGATTTTGGAACACTTCACGTGTGATGATAATTCACATGAAGTTCCACTTGTGGATTTTCCATAAGGGTTGTTACCGATCTACCAATCCCTGCCCTCTTTTATGAGGCTTCATGGTCTTTGTAGTTGAATCTGTGCTTGAAATTCAACACTTGACTGAGGGACCTTACAGATATTGTATGTATGAGGGACACATTTTACTCCTGGACTAATTTAGGCTTGCCTAAACAAAGGGGTGTGAATACTTATGCAAATACCATATTTTAGTTATTAAACTTTTATTAATTTGTAAATATTTGTAGAATTTTCTTTTCACATTATGGAGTATTTTGTGTAGATCAATTACAACAACAAAAAAATCACAATTGAATAAATTTCCCAATTTGTAAACCAACAAAATGTGAAAAAAAATTCAAGGCGGGTGAATGCTTATGATGCCCACTGTTGCTATGAGCAGTTGACAGTAGTGCCAGTAGTTTTTCTCTCTTCTGACTCCAACCATATGAAAATGAATTGATAGCCTGCGCTGCTGTGTATGAGGATCTGTTTTCCGTCTTCTTGTTATTAAATAATCTGGGATGTGGTGGAGCATTTATTGTGCAATCAGTCTCCTCTCTAAATGAAATTGAGGGGAGGACCTTTATCTTTGGATTGAGGTGGAGACAGGAAGAGAGAAAGTTAGTCATAAACAGTGTGAGACAGACAAAATAACATAAGAGTGAGGGGGGTTGTTAACAGTGAGATAAACGACAGAGTGCAAGAGGGGGAGAGTGCAAGAGAATGAAAGAGAGAGAAAGAAAATGAAAGAGAAAGCGAGATAGAAGAGATAGAGACGGCTGTTCATTCAAGTGTAATTCCATTACAGCTAGAAGGTATTGTGAAGAGGAACCATTAGAAGTGCAATCAGGATGGATGTGTCAAGATGAGGACGAAGATGGAGGATGGAGAGAGAGAACGAGGGAGGCTGCGGAAAGATCTACAGCTGACGGGCCGAGATAGAGCCCCGAAATCTGACCCCCACCCCCTCGACAGCCTCAGGAATGGGAGGCAGGAGGCACTGATGGAAGAAGGGCAGACACCTGTCATCGATAAGATAATGGTGTCAACACATGAGCTCTTTGTTAGCACATGAGCTCTCGCCCTCTCGCTCTCTTTCACTCCCTTTCTCTCTCAGTACAGGGCCATCTCAGTCACATAATATAGCTCCAATAAGCCCCAACCCTGACGATCCTGCATTGTCTTTATTATTTTGTTCCTGTATCAACAAGTCCATTAACTAATCAGAAATATAATTGTGTAGTCCTGGATCGTCTTGTGCACTGTATCGTTGAGATCGTCATATGACTTTGTCGGTCTTAACTCGTCTTGTGCGCTGTGCCAGTCCTGTGTTGTCTTCAGAGAAGGATTCATGCCGTGACATAACATTGTTAGGACTATTCTGAGAGTAACTTGTTTTACAATGGGTTTATTTCTCAGTCCTTAGGGGTTTTCTAGCCGGTCCCCTTCTTAAACCACTAACTCTCGAGTGCCATTTCCAAACAACAATTAGAAGAATCTGGTTGGCTCAGGGAGTGTCAGTTGGTGGCTGAAGAGGAAGTGTAGCTGCCTGTGGTAAAGTCCTCCAGGACACAGATGGGCTTAGAAGCACAGAAAATACTAATTATCCACCATCTAGTCAACCAGTCAGCCTTACAAACTGCCTTACTGCCTGCCTGCATGGCTGGGCTCTGCTCTGCTCTATCCTATCAAGGAAATAGTCAAACAAATCTCCTTGCCTTGTTTAATATTACCCATTTGTTTTCCTCCAGCGTACCAGGAAAGGCCTGTTTTGAGTTCCCCCACTGTATCTCCCTCTCCTCTGTCTGTATATCTCTTATAGGCAGGACAAGGCACAGTGAGAGATGATGAATGTTAAAGGCATTCTGGCCAAAGTTAAAGACCTTTGGGTTCTGTTATTTTCTACAGGAGACATGAGGCGGAATATAAAATAGATTCCATAGGGTGAAAACGCGCTTTGGTTGTAAAATGTCACTTCCTTAAGTTTTTTACCAAGACTCGTTCAGTGGGGTCTTTTTCTAACATGTTTTAACCTAATACATCCGGAAAAAAATGTATGAGCTCTGTTGACATAGCGTTGCAGGTGTCTATATTTTTATATTTTGTGATTGTTGTTTTCAAAGTTGTTTCCGTGGGTCACAAAAAGCTAAATTAGCATGATATGAGCTGAAGTAAATGTAAAAGGCTTTGAAAATACTAAACTTAGTATAGCCTACATTCAGTGCTCTGTTGACATTTCACAGAGATACGTTTGTTTTTGGTAAAAGAACAGGAATTTCAAATTAATATAAAAAGAAAATATAAAAATACTACATCTCATGTCTCAAAAACCAATATCCATCTTACCTCTATATTGTTTTATGTCCTGTGGATTTGAGAAGGAAGATGATGAGTTCAAGGGGAAAGTGAGACTGTCAAGTAGCCTGTAGCCTTAATTCTTGCACAGAATCCAGCCGAGCTGATGCAATGGAATTTTCCAGATTTTTGACCACTTTTTTCTCTGGCCTCCATTGATTTAGTCACTAATTCTGGCCAGCCTAGAGGGGAAAAACTCCAATAATCCGTTCAAAAGTTATGTTAGACATGAGGTTTGGACCATTGGTTTTCTAAGAGGATTATCAACACAATTAACATACTGTATAATTTGACCCATTGGTCAAAAGATGCGTTTTTGATTAGACACCCTAGATTACAACAATATAACACCAGAGGTATGGTAGAATACCCCCTACCTTGGTGGTTGAGATCTGCATTCTAGTGCATTCTACAGTGGTTCCTCCTTTAAAAGTTGCAGCGTACTGCGGCGCAGCTTGCATGGTGCCGCAGAATTCTATGGCACGTTATTTAAGTGTGAACCACTGGTACCATTAATGCTAGTTAGTGCTAGTTTGACCACAAGAGGGCATCTTTGAGAAGTATTTGATAGCCTTCAATGATGGCTGTACTAGAGAATGCAGGAAAACGGGGCTCAATTCCCCGACAGGGAGGAAGGAGTAGGCTGTCCTGATTCAGTATGTGTTATTTCATAGTTGTGATGTCTTCACTATTATTGTACAAAGTAGAAAATAGTAAAAATAAAGAAAAACCCTGGAATGAGTAGGTGTATTCAAACTTTTGACTGGTACTTGCTTAATTGATTTGATTAATATAATGGTGTTTCTATTCCAAGAAAAACGAAAAACTCTCTGGATTTCCATTAGGATGGAACAGAAAATATGGTGCTGTACAACGTGACGGTCGGGAGTACAGTACTGGGCTATTTAGCTAAATAATCCCTGTGTTTTGCAGGCACTTGGGAGACCGGGGTTCAATTCCCCGATGAGAAGGAAGGATTAGGCTGTCCTTGTAAATAAGAATTTGTTCTTAACTGATTTGCCTACCCAAACGAAGGTTCAGTGAAAATAACAATGTCATTGATTGTATCAAGACCAGTCCCCATGCTTGTCTCAGAGCTGCGCGAAACGGTGCTGAAATAGTTGTAGGCTATTGCTTCAAATCCTATTACTTCTAACTTCAATATGCTCTTTAAATAAATAAGACCTACACTACTTTTAAACAGCACATTACTTAACACTAGTGAGACTCATGTTGCCTACGGTAGACCTACAGTATATCTAAAAATATGATGTGACTCTCTGCCAATAATTACATATAGAGGATTGGAGGACTCTAAATTAAAACCAAAAGCCACCTCATGGGTCTCCCGGTGGCGGCTGGCACGGGTGTCGAACCTGCATCTGTAGCAACGCATTTTGCACGGCTATTGCTTCAAATGCTATTGCTTCTAACCTCAAAATGCTCTTTAAATAAATAAGACCTACACCACTTTTAACAGCACATTACTCAACACTAGTGAGACTCATGTCGCCTACGGTAGGCCTACAGTATATCTAAAAATATGACGTGACTCTCCGCCAATAATTACATATAGAGGATTGGAAGACTCTAAATTAAAACCAAAAGCCGCCACATGGGCCGGCACAGGTATCAAACCTGCATCTGTAGCAACGTTACAAATTGAACCTACAGATGTAAGTTCGATACCTGTGCTGGCCGCCACCGGGAGACCCATGTGGCGGCATTTGGTTAAAATTATCATTTTGCAAAAATGATTTGTCTTTCTGAAATTAAAACATCAGGTGACAGATTTTAATGTCTGTCATTGAAAAACCCAAAGCCATGAATAGACAGTGAACAAATTCATAAATCTCATTCATATTTTCTTGAAACAATTCCAGCTAATTTACCAACATTTCTGAAAATACATATATAGCATTTAAAGAAAGGTTCTATATACAGTGAGCTCCAAAAGTATTGGGACAGTGACACATTTTTTATTGTTTTGGAAAGATGACTGTGAGGTTAGACTGAGTATTTTCATGCATATTGGGTAAACCGTTTAGAAATTACATAACTTTTTGTACATAGTTCCCATATTTTAGAGGATCAACATATTTGGGGACAAATTCACTTATATGTGTAATAAAGTAGTCAAAAGTTAAGTATTTGGTCCCATATTCCTAGCACACAATGACTACGTTAAGGTTGTCACTGAACAAACTTGTTGGATGTATTTGCTGTTTGTTTTGGTTGTGTTTCAGATTATGAATAGAATGAATGGTAAACAAGCTGGTGTCATTTTCAAGTCACTTTTTTTATAATAAGAATAGCATATGCTTCTAAACACTTCTATATGAATATGGATGCTACCTTGATTACGGATAATCAAGGTAGCAGAACGAGCAGTATGGCTGGTGGCATTGTCATGCTGGAGGTTCATGTCAGGATAAGCCTGCAGGAAGAGAACCACATGAGGGAGGAGGATGTCTTCCCTGTAACACACAGAGCTGAGATTGCCTGCAATGACAACAAGCTCAGTCCGATGATACAGTGACACACTGCCCCAGACCATGACGGACCCTCCACCTCCAAATCGATCCCGCTCCAGAGTACAGGCCTCGGTGTAACGCTCATTCCTTCGACGATAAACGCGAATCTGACCATCACCCCTGGTGAGACAAAACCACGACTAGTCAGTAAAGAGCACTTTTTGCCAGTCTTATCTGGTCCAGCGACAGTGGGTTAATGCCTATAGGCGACGTAGTTGCTGGTGATGTCTGGTGAGGACTTGCCTTACAACAGGCCTACAAGCCCTCAGTCCAGCCTCTCTCAGCCTATTGCAGACAGTCTGAGCACTGATGGAGGGATTGTGCATTCCTGGTGTAACTCAGGCAGTTGTTGTTGCCATCTTGTACCTGTCCCGCAGGTGTGATGTTCGGATGCACCGATCCTGTGCAGGTGTGGTTACACGTGGTCTGCCACTGCGAGGACGATCAGCTGTCCATCTTGTCTCCCTGTAGCGCTGTCTTAGGCGTCTCACAGTACGGCCATTGCAATTTATCAATCAAATGTATTTATATAGCCCTTCTTACATCAGCTGATGTCACAAAGTGCTGTACAGAAACCCAGCCTAAAACCCCAAACAGCAAGCAATGCGGGTGTAGAAGCACGGTGGCTAGGAAAAACTCCCTAGAATGGCCAGAACCTAGGAAGAAACCTAGAGAGGAACCAGGCTATGAGGGGTGGCCAGTCCTGTTCTGGCTGTGCTGGGTGGAGATTACAACAGAACATGGCCAAGATGTTCAAATGTTCATAGATGACCAGCAGGGTCAAATAATAATAATCACAGTGGTTGTCAAGGGTGCAACTGGTCAGCACCTCAGGAGTAAATGTCAGTTGGCTTTTCATAGCCGATCATTCAGAGTATCTCCACCGCTCCTGCTGTCTCTAGAGAGTTGAAAACAGCAGATCTGGGACAGGTAGCACGTCCGGTGAACAGGTCAGGGTTCCATTGCCGCAGGCAGAACATTTGAAACTGGAGCAGCAGCACGGCTAGGTGGACTGGGGACAGCAAGGAGTCATCAGGCCAGGTAGTTCTGAGGCATGGTCCTAGGACTCAGGTCCTCCGAGAGAAAGAAAGAAAGAAAGAAAGAAAGAAAGAAAGAAAGAAAGAAAGAAGAGAAAGAAAGAAAGAAAGAAAAAAGAGAGAAAGAGAGAATTAGAGAGAGCATACTTAAATTCACACAGGACACCGGGTAAGACAGGAGAAATACTCCAGATATTACAGACTGACCCTAGCCCCCCGACACATAAACTACTGCAGCATAAATACTGGAGGCTGAGACAGGAGGGGTCGGGAGACACAATTTATTGCCCTGGCCACATTTGCAGTACATCCAGTCCACCCTGTCTCCCTGTAGCGCTGTCTTAGGCATCTCACAGTATGGAAATTGCAATTTATTGCCCTGGCCACGTCTGCAGTCCTCATGCCTCCTCGCAGCATGCCTAAGGCACATTCACGCAGATGAGGAGGGACCCTGGGCATCTTTCTTTTGGTGTTATTCAGAGTCAGTAGAAAGGCCTCTTTAGGGTCCTAAGTTTTCGTGTGTGACCTCAATTAATTGACTACCGTCTGTAAGCAGTTAGTGTCTTCTCTAGGGCCAGTGGGACGAAATCGTCCCACCTACGTAACAGCCAGTGAAATCCTGTGGCGCGTTATTCAAATACCTTAAAAATCCTATTACTTCAATTTCTCAAACATATGACTATTTTACAGCTATTTAAAGACAAGACTCTCGTTAATCTAACCACACTGTCCGATTTCAAAAAGGCTTTACAACGAAAGCAAAACATTAGATTATGTCAGCAGAGTACCCAGCCAGAAATAATCAGACACCCATTTTTCAAGCTAGCATATAATGTCACAAAAACCCAGAAGACAGCTACATGCAGCACTAACCTTTGATGATCTTCATCAGATGACAACCCTAGGACATTATGTTATACAATACATGCATGTTTTGTTCAATCAAGTTCATATTTATATCAAAAACAGCTTTTTACATTAGCATGTGACGTTCAGAACTAGCATACCCCCCGCAAACTTCCGGGGAATTGACTAACAATTTACTAAATTACTCACGATAAACGTTCACAAAAAGCATAACAATTATTTTAAGAATTATAGATACAGAACTCCTCTATGCACTCGATATGTCCGATTTTAAAATAGCTTTTTGGTGAAAGCACATTTTGCAATATTCTAAGTACATAGCCCAGCCATCACGGGCTAGCTATTTAGACACCCGGCAAGTTTAGCCTTCACCAAAATCAGATTTACTATAACAAAAATGTTATTACCTTTGTTGTCTTCGTCAGAATGCACTCCCAGGACTTCTACTTCAATAACAAATGTTGGTTTGGTCCCAAATAATCCATCGTTATATCCGAATAGCGGCGTTTTGTTCGTGCGTTCCAGAAACTATCCGAAATGGTAAATCAGGGTCGTGCGCATGGCGCAATTCGTGACAAAAAAATTCTAAATATTCCATTACCGTACTTCGAAGCATGTCAACCGCTGTTTAAAATACATTTTTATGCAATTTATCTCGTAAAAAAGCGATAATATTCTGACCGGGAATCTCCTTTTCGGTAAACAGAGGAAAAATCACAAAGACGGGGGCGGCCAGTGCACGCGCCTAAGCCCACAGTCCCTTGATCGGCCACTTGAGAAAGGCGATAATGTGTTTCAGCCTGGGGCTGGAATGACGACATTCAGGTTTTTCCCGGGCTCTGAGAGCCTATTGGAGCCGTGGTAAGTGTCACGTTACCGCAGAGATCCTTTGTAATGGAATGAGATGTCAAAGAAAGACAATAAATGGTCAGACAGGCCACTTCCTGTAAAGGAATCTCTCAGGTTTTGACCTGCCATTTGAGTTCTGTTATACTCACAGACACCATTCAAACAGTTTTAGAAACTTTGGAGTGTTTTCTATCCAAAGCCAATAATTATATGCATATTCTAGTTACTGGGCAGGAGTAGTAACCAGATTAAATCGGGTACGTTTTTTATCCAGCCGTGTCAATACTGCCCCCTAGCCCTAACAGGTTCAAATCAAATTTTATGCCATTTTTCTCGTAAAAAAGCAATAATATTCCGACCGGGAAAGCGTGTATACGTACAAGGAGAGAGAAAATAAAAACATCTCGTGCCCTCGTGCACGAGCCTGAGTCTCAGAGTACTCTGACCGGCCACTATCCAAATGCGATAATGTGTTTCAGCCTGGGGCTGCCTCGATATCATTCAGCTTTTTCTCGGGCTCTGAGAGCCTATGGGAGCCGTAGGAAGTGTCACGTTACAGCAAAGATCCTCAGTCTTCAAAAAACAGAGACAAGAAGAACAAGATCTTGTCAGAGAGAGCACTTCCTGTAAGGAATCTTCTCAGGTTTTTGCCTGCCATATGAGTTCTGTTATACTCACACCATTCAAACAGTTTTAGAAACTTTAGAGTGTTTTCTATCCAAAGCCAATAATTATATGCATATTCTAGTTACTGGGCCGGAGTAGTAACCAGATTAAATCGGGTACGTTTTTTATCCGGCCATGTCAATACTGCCCCCTAGCCCTAACAGGTTAATGACCGTTCCACAGGTGTATGTTCATTAATTGTTTATGGTTCATTGAACAAGCATGGGAAACAGTGTTTAGACCCTTTACAATGAAGATCTGTGAAGTTATTTGGATTTTTACGAATTATCTTTGAAAGACAGGGTCCTGAAAAAGGGACATTTCTTTTTATGCTGAGTATTTATGTCCTGTATCTTCGGACAGACACTTCAAAACCTTATTCCTTATGATTTATTATTTTAGTGTCTTTTTTGTCATTCATGAATGTGTTATTCAATGTGTTTCTATGGGCTATAGTAGTAAAGGCCAAATGCAAAACATCAAATAATAAAACATTTAAAAATCATACCTAAAGGAGTCCTATGTGTGGCTGTGTGCGGCTGCTTGGCCATGGAAACCCATTTCATGAAGCTCCTGACGAACAGTTATTGTGCTGAAGTTGCTTTCAGAGGCAGTTTGGAACTCGGTAGAGAGTGTTGCAACCGAGGACAGACGATTTTTACGTGGTACGCGCTTCAGTACTCAGCGGTCCTGTTCTGTGAGCTAGTTTGGCCTACCACTTTGCAGCTGAGCCGTTGATGCTCCTAGATGTTTCCACTTCACAATAACAGCACTTACAGTTGACTGGGGCAGCTCTATCAGGGCAGAAATGTGACGAACTGACTTGTTGGAAAGGTGGCATCCAATGACATTGCCATGTTGAAAGTCACTGAGCTCTACAGTAAGGACATTTTTCTGGCAGTATTTGTCTATGAAGATTGCATGGTTGTGTGCTCGAATGTATATACCTGTCAGCAATTTGTGTGGCTTAAATAGCTGAATCAAATCCTTTGAAGGGGGGTCTACATACTGTTGTATACATAGTGTATCTCTTAATCCATGATATGTCAGAAGTTGAAAATTCCTAATGCATACATTTTTTCAACATCAAGTTATGGACAATAATATGAAAGAATGCACAAAAAATTCTAACAGTACAGCTCCCACAATCTTCTTATTTTCAATTTCTTTCAACCAGTCAGTCATTTCTGTCAGTGCAGTACATGTTGAGTGTACTTCTCTATAATAAGCTTGCTGAAAGTTGGTGGTTAATTTGTTTACAGAGAAATAGCATTGTATTTGGTCAAACACTATTTTTACAAAAGTTTGCTTAGAGCTGGCAGCAAGCTGAAAGGTCGGCTGTAAGAACCAGTTAAAGCAGCTTTTGTTACGATTGATTGTAGAGAAGGACCAAGGCGCAGCGTGAGTATCGTTCCACATCTTTATTAATATGTGAAACTTTGCAAGACATACTATAAACAAAATAACAAACCGTGACGACAGAGGTGCAACATGCACTAACTCAAAATAAGATCCCACATACAACAGATGGGAAATAACTTCCTAAATATGATTCCCAATCAGAGACAACGATAGACAGTTGCCTCTGATTGGGAACCATATCAGGCCAACATAGAAATATAACATCTAGATTACCCACTCTAGTCACACCCTTACATAATCAAAAATAGAGAATAAAAAGATCTAAGGTCAGGGCGTGACAGTACCCACCCCAAAGGTGCGGACTCCGGCCGCAAAACCTGACTCTATAGGGGAGGGTCTGGGTGGGCATCTAGCCTCGATGGCGGCTCCGGTGCGGGACGTAGACCCCGCTCCGCTCGCGGATCCGCCATCTTCGGTGGCAACTCTGTTTCAAGGATCGTCGCCGGAAGCTCCGGAACGTGGATCATCGCCGGAGGAACCGGACCGTGGATTGTCGCCGGAGACTCCGGACCGTGGACCGTCGCCGGGGACTCCGGACCAAAGATCACCGCAGAAGGTTTCGGACTGGGAACTCCTGCTGGAGGCTCTCAACTGCCGACTGTCGCTGGAGGCTCTAGACCACAGACCGTCGCTGGAGGCTCTGGACCGCAGACCGTCGCTGGAGGCTCTGGACCGCCGCTGGAGGCTCTGGACCGTCTCAGGAGGTTCCGGACTGTGGACCGTCTCAGGAGGTTCCGGACTGTGGACCGTCTCAGGAGGTTCCGGACTGTGAAACGTCGCCAGAAGCTCTGGACTGGGAAGTGTCACCGGAAGTTCTGGACTGGGAACTGTCGCAGGAAGCTCTGGACTGGGAAGGCGCACTGGAGGCATGGTGCATGCACTGGAGGCATGGTGCGTGGAGCCAGGACAGGTGGCACCAGACTGGTGACATGCAACTCAGGGTGAGTGCGGGGAGCAGGCACAGGACGTACCTGACTGGGGACACGCACTTAAGGAAGAGTACGAGGAGCAGGCACAGGACGTACTGGGCAGTGGAGGCGCACTGGAGACCTGGTGCGTAGAACCAGTGCAAGTTATACTGGACCATGGAGGCGCACTGGAGGTCTGGAGTGTAGAGCTGGCACAACCCGTCCTTGCTGGATACTCACTTTAGCCCGGCAAGTGCGGGGCGCTGGCACAGGACGCACTGGGCTGTGAAGGCGCACTGGCAACACAGTGTGTAGAGCCGGCGCAGGATATCCTGGACCGAGGAGACGTACTGGAGACCAGGAGCGCTGAGCCGGCACAACCCTTCCTGGCTGAATGCCCACTCTAGCCTGGCAAATGCAGGGAGCCAGCAACGAGCGCACCGGGCTGTGAATGCGCACTGGAGATACAGTGCGTATCGCCGCATAACACGGTGCCTGACCGGTCACACGCTCCCCACGGTAAGCACAGGGAGTTGGCTCAGGTCTAAACCCTGACTAAACCCTGCCTATCTCCCCGTGTGCCCCCCCCCAAACATTTTTTTGGAGCTGCCTCTCGGGCTTCCGTTGTTGTTCTAACTCCTCGCATCGTCGCCGTTCCTCTCTTGCTGCCTCCATCTGCTCCCTTGAACGGCGATACTCTCCACTTCGCGTCCAGGGCCCTGCTCCACTCATGATCTCCTCCCATGTCCACTCATCCTAACCATGCTGCTTGGTCCGTTTTTGGTGGGATCTTCTGTAACGGCTCTCGTTGGTGGTAGAAGTGGACCAAGGCGCAGCGTGAGTAACGTTCCACATCTTTATTAATATGTTTAACGATAGACAGCTGCCTCTGATTGGGAACCATATCAGGCCAACATAGAAATATAACATCTAGATTACCCACCCTAGTCACACCCTGACCTAACCAAAAATAGAGAATAAAAAGATCTCTAAGGTCAGGGCGTGACAGCTTTACCATTCTTGAGTAGAGGAATGACTTTGGCTTCCCTCTAGCCCTGAGGACAAACACTTTCCTCTAGGTTCAGATGAAAGATATGGAAGAAAGGAATGACTATAGAGTCAGCTACTATCCTCTGTAGTTTTTAATCTACGTTGTCAATGGAAGGAAATGTGGAATTATTGATTGATAACAATAATTTGATATCGATCAATAATGGTTGATGCAGCTTGTTGGTCATTAGTCAATTGGAGTTTCCCAATGATTTCAAAGCACGTGAATATATCCAACTGGTTTTTACAACTTCACAACTGGTAAATTCCCACCTCCCACTTGGTTACGAACGCAGCTTTATATTTAACATATTGAGTAGAAAATGTACAATTACAGTGCCTTCAGAAAGTATTTACACCACTTTTCGTTATCCTAATTTTGTTGTGTTTTAGCTTGAATTAAAAATGGATTACATTTCTTTCTTTTTTGTCACTGGCCTACACACATTTTTACAAATTAATTGAAATGAAAAGCGGCACGTCTTGAGTCAGTAAGTATTCAACCCCTTTGTTATGGCAAGCCTAAATAAGTTCAGCAGTGTGCATGGTGAAGTTTTTTTATTTTTTTATTTTTTTTATTTCACCTTTATTTAACCAGGTAGGCCAGTTGAGAACAAGTTCTCATTTACCAATGTGACCTGGCTAAGATAAAGCAAAGCAGTGCGACACAAACAACAACACAGAGTTACACATGGAATAAACAAGCGTACAGTCAATAACACAATAGAAAAAATGAATAAGTCTATATATAGTGTGTGCAAATGGCGTGAGAATGTAAGGCAATAAATAGGCCATAGTAGTGAAGTAATAATTTAGCAAATTAACACCGGAGTGATAGATGTGCAGATGATAATGTGCAAGTAGAAATACTGGTGTGCAAAAGAGCAGAAAAGTAAATAATAAATAATAAATAAATAAAATAAAACAATATGAGGATGAGGTAGGTAGATTGGACGGGCTATTTACAGATGCGCTATGTACAGCTGCAACGATCGGTTAGCTGCTCAGATAGCTGATGTTTGTAGTTAGTGAGAGAAATATAAGTTCCCAACATCAGCGATTTTTGCAATTCATTCCAGTCATTGGCAGCAGAGAACTGGAAGGAAAGGCAGCCAAATGAGGTGTTGGCTTTGGGGAGGACCAGTGAAATATACTTGCTGGAGCGCGTGCTACGGGTGGGTGTTGTTATCATGACCAGTGAGCAAAGATAAGGTGGAGCATTGCCTAGCAAAGACTTATAGATGACCTGGAGCCAGTGGGTCTGGCGACAAATATGTAGCGAGGGCCAGCCGACGAGAGCGTACAGGTCGCAGTGGTGGGTGGTATATGGGGCTTTGGTGACAAAACGGACGGCACTGTGATAGACTGCATCCAATTTGCTGAGTAGAGTGTTGGAGGCTATTTTGTAAATGACATCGCGGAAGTCGAGGACGGTAGGATAGTCAGATTTACAAGGGTATGTTTGGCGGCGTGAGTGAATGAGGTTTTGTTGCGAAATAGTAAGCCGATTCTAGATTTAATTTTGGATTGGAAATGTTTAATATGAGTCTGGAAGGAGAGTTTACAGTCTAGCCAGACACCTAGGTATTTGTAGTTGTCCACATAATCTAAATCAGAACCGTCCAGAGTAGTGATGCTGGACGGGAGGGCAGGTGCGGGCAGCAATCGGTTGAAGAGCATGCATTTAGTTTTACTTGCATTTAAGAGCAGTTGGAGGCCACGGAAGGAGAGTTGTATGGCATTGAAGCTCGTCTGGAGGTTAGTTAACACAGTGTCCAAAGAAGTGAAATCATTTGCTGACACAAACTTGGTGGCTTAAAAGAAAGATTTGAATGCTGTGAACCAGGAAGTTGTGAGTTCAAATCCCAGGTAAGAATGTGTTGAATAATGTTTACCGTATAAATAAACGTACACAATGTAGTAAAATATGGAAATTTCACATGTGAAATCATATGATTTTCCTCATGTGAAATCATGTGGCTTTCCCGTAAGGGAATTGTCAGTAGTGCTATATTGGCATCTAGGCATAGCTTGAGAGTCCATCATTATTTAAGCCAGACAGGCAAACAAACACACAAACACCAAATTACACAAATGGGCAGAACCTAAAGGGGTCAAGCGTGGGTTACTCTCATTTGTCTTACATATTGATTAGAAGGGGCTTGTGTGTAACCTGAGGTCAGAATGTGTCGGAGTAAATCAAAGCTAAATACTAATGCTAAGAAAATGGTGGGAGATCCAGCTTCCTCTCTCTCTGGCTGTTTCCCAAGTGGAACCATTTCCTTATATAGTGGACTAATTTTGGCCAGAGCCTTCTGGGTGCACTACATAGGGAAAAGGGTGCCATTTGGGACTCTTTCTCTGCCTCCCCTGCTGCCATGCTGTTAGGTCGGCTGTTAGGTCGATTGAATTATAATAAGGAATGGGTCCCAAAAGGCACCCTATCCCCTATATAGTGCACTAGTTTCCCACAGGACGGAAGGACCAATTAGGCCCACAGCCTCCGGGTAGTAATGGGAGTGAATATAACACATCAACAAGACCCTCTCAGGAGCACACACCAGCATTGCAAATAAAAGCTACTTTTGAGCCCTTACATATGATTTGGAGAGCACACAGGCATACACATGAATGATTAGACCGCTTCTAATGATGCTTATGATTCATTTTGCATGACTTGTAATGAGTTTGAGGTGAAGCAATTATGTATATGTGTACGCTGGAGCCTAAATGTGAGGATGATTTTCTTTAACACGTTTCCCATGGTCCACAGCTTCTGATATATATCACAATAAATAAAGTCTGTTCATTAATTAGCATGCATAGTAAGCTTAAATCAGATGCACGGTTGACAATCCATCTGTAATTTTCAAACATTAAATTTATAATTTGCCTGTTCAGAACTATTTGTTTAAACATTATATTTTCAACAGTTTGTTACTTAGGCTGTGTTATCTATGTTCGATGGGGCTCATACAGTCTGTATGTATTTGAGAGCCATGCCTGATTTATCAATTCCAAATCTAAGCCTTGAGTTAGAATTTTGTCCGCTTGTGATTGTTATGCTGGTGTCACAGGAATTGACTGTTATTTAAGATAAACACTTTTAGCATATCCTGGCTTCTACGCATAGCATCCAAGCCACCTTTGGAACATCTACATTTTACAAGTCAAATACATCCATTTAATATAACCTACACCATCACAATACATCTATCATTTATTTAAGGCAGATTTAAAGAAACATGATATGAAGAAAATGTAGCTATTTCAGAAGAACAGAATAGCATATTCTGAGTCCTCCTTACAGCCCCGATCTGGCTATGCCATATGGCTGTGGGCTACACTCGTTAATTTATCAGACAAGATTTGCTTATAATTCCCATGGCATTATTTTTATATTATTTTGCAGTAAGAATAATACAAATGAATATAGCTGAATAAAATCGAAAAGGACCTATGCGGCTATTTTTTGGTAAGCCGTTAACAAAGAAACAGGTCATTCTATATGCTTAATTTAGAGTTGTTTACAACTTTAGTTGTGATACAGACGTTAGGCTATATCTTTAGAATTGTTATGCATTCTGAGGCTGCATGATGTGACTCTAATGATGATTTGAAAAATGTTTTTAAGGCATGAAAGGCATTAGCTCTGCTGTTTCTTGTGCAGGCTGCACATATCATCAGTCTCTCACTCACAATTTGACAAGCATTTGATAATATTCTCACCCATCAGACTATACTCAATTTAATCTGGTCTTTACATATAGTCTACTAATATACACTACCGGTCAAAGGTTTTAGAACACCTACTCATTCAAGTGTTTTTCTTTATTTTTACTCTTTTCTATATTGTAGAATAATAGTGAAGACATCAAAATTATGAAATAACACATATGGAATCATGTAGTAACCCAAAAAGCCATCACTCTGTTTTCTCACGCAATTGCGTAGCCTATAGAAATGTTGCTCAACATGGGCTTATGGGCTCTCATTAAGTTTTTGATTTGGTTTCGATTGCATTTTGTGGTGGTAATGTGGTCACCGTAACAGCCCTAGTGGTGACAGGTTTGCATGTGGGCTAATGGGGAAGTAAAATATTGTGTCAGAGTGTTACACCCTGATCCGTTTCACCTGTCTTTGTGATTGTCTCCACCCAACTCCAGGTGTCGCACATCTTCCCCATTATCCCCTGTGTATTTATACCTGTGTTCTCTGTTCGTCTGTTGCCAGTTCGTCTTGTTTGTCAAGTCAACCAGCATTTTTGCCTCAGCTGCTGCTTTTCACAGTCTCTCTTTTTCTCGTCCTCCTGGTTTTGACCCTTGCCTGTTCTGACTCTGAGCCCACCTGCCTGACCACTTTGCCTGCCCCTGAGCCTGCCTGCCGACCTGTACCTTCGCCCACCTCTAGATTATTGACCTCTGCCTACCCTGACCCTGAGCCTGTCTGCTGTCCGGTACCATTGCCCCACCTTTGGTTTACTGACCCCTGCCTGCCTTGACCTGTCTATTGCCTGCCCCTGTTGGATTATTAAACCATTGTTAATTCGACGTTTACTGCATCTGGGTCTTACCTTCATACCTGATACTGAAAGAGAGGGAGATAGGGATATCCTACTGTGCAGAATAAAATAGTAATCATAGCCATGTGAGAGGTATTATGTGCATATGTACTCATTGGAAATGTACTTTAAAGATAATGACAAAGATGATCGTCTATATCCCTGCAATATTATGTAGCAATGGCAATATAGGGCACCTAAGCTCTCTAGTTGGAGCCCATTCATGTATTGCATCCACTTCAGAATAAAGTGAACACAAACAGTTTGTAGCAGTCAGATACTGAATACCAACAACAGCAGCAAAAGTCCTGGGTAACTGCCAAATTTGCAGCCTATTTCCTATGTCGTGCACTACTTTTGACCAGGGACCATAGAGCTCTGGTCAAAAGTAGGGTGCCATTTGGGATGCCCTGGTTGTGTTCATAAATCTTCATTATGGACTCCGCAGCACTATGACTAACAGATACTCATAAGTAGTCTCCTCCATCAATTAACCAGAAAACACGTTTTGGCCGGGGAGCTATTTGGACGAATTTGGGGCTAATTTCCTCTCTAGGCTTCGAGTCCAATGAGGGATCTGCCATTAGAGAGACCCTCCTAACCAGTGTGCATCCTAAATGGCACACGATTCCCTTTATAGTGCACTACTTTTGACCAGAGCCCTAGTCAAAAGTAGCGCCCTATATTGGAAACAGGGTGCCATTAGGGACACAGTACAGCTGATGGAGAGGGAATGGCATTCAGCTAGTTTGGTTTGGGGAGAGACATTTTTTATATTATCCACAGATGAAGAGGTACATTAGCATATCATTAGGACTGTTGGTAAGCGACTGCGTTTGTTGGTTAAAGGGGTTCTTCTCATCATATTCAGAAACATGTAACATAGCCACTATCAATCTCCATTATAGATGAAACTACTGAATAAGCTGCATGAATAGCTGGATGATAGGTTTGTGTGTGTGTGTCCTTTTGTGAGTTTTTAGCAAGTGAGATGTTAACTGCAGTATTAAGTAGCACTTATCTACACTCGTCAATCCTAAATAAATGGAAAATACTTCCACCGTGACAAACTTTGGGAACAGTGTATGGTGATGTGTACCACATTCATAGACGCTATCTATCTTTAGCGGCTATTGCTAAAGGTATCTTCTTCCCGAGGAATTTTTGTTAAGAGCCCCGATTAGGAAACATATAGTAAGGCCGACTTTCATATCAGCGAGAAATCATTTTCAGAAAACAAAAGGTGAAATTACTACACACCTTTATACGGCTGGGTTAGTGTTCCCACATGGCCATATCTCCATGTTACAGTGTGTGTTTATAGAAGACAGACGGAAGACATTGGTGACCACCTCTGCTAATTAGCTATCTAGCTTGTTCCGGACACCTGTGTGTAAAGGAAGAAGGTTGCCAGAAACTTGTTGTGACTGAAACAAGCTGCAGCTGTGTTAAAGATATTCTCTGGTACTTTTGTACAGTTTTTAGAAGTAGAACCCACGAGACAAAATTGTCCCCGAAAATTGCGTACTACATCAAAAACGTGCAGATACAGTTCATTCGGAAAGTATTCAGACCCCTTGACTTTTTACACATTTTGTTACATTATAACCTTATTATAAAATTGATTAACCTGTTATGGATAGGGGGCAGTATTTTCACGGCCGGATAAAAAACGTACCGATTTAATCTGATTATTACTCCTGCCCAGAAACTAGAATATGCATATAATTATTAGCTTTGGATAGAAAACACTCCAAAGTTTCTAAAACTGTTTGAATGGTGTCTGTGAGTATAACAGAACTCATTTGGCAGGCCAAAACCTGAGAAGATTCCAAACAGGAAGCGCCCTCTCTGACCATTTCTTGGCCTTCTTGATCATCTCTATCCAAAACAGGGGATCTCTGCTGTAAAGTGACACTTCCTACGGCTCCCATAGGCACTCAGAAGGCGGCAAAAAGCTGAATGATGTCTTTGCAGGCCCTGGCTGAAAAACACTAGCGCATTTAGATAGTGGTCGATCAGAGAACAGAGACTGGAGGCGTGTGCACGAGGCGACTCCATGTTGTTATTCTTTCGTCTTTGAACGAAAACAACGACTCCCGGTCGGAATATTATCGTATTTTTACGAGAAAAATAGCATAAAAATTGATTTTAAACAGCGGTTGACATGCTTCGAAGTACGGTAATGGAATATTTAGAATTTTTTTGTTACAAAACGCGTCGGGCGCATAACCCTTCGTCACCCTTGGATAGTGTCTTGAACGCACAAACAAAACGCCGCTATTTGGATATAACTATGGATTATTTTGAACCAAACCAACATTTGTTATTGAAGTAGAAGTCCTGGGAGTGCATTCTGATGAAGAACAGCAAAGGTAATCCAATTTTTCTTATAGTAAATCTGAGTTTGGTGAGGGTCAAACTTGGTGGGTGTCAAAATATCTAGCCTGTGATGGCGAGCTATCTACTCAGAATATTGCAAAATGTGCTTTCACCGAAAAGCTATTTTAAAATCGGACACCTCGATTGCCTAAAGGAGTTCTGTATCTATAATTCTTAAAATAATTATTATGTTTTTTGTGAACGTTTATCGTGAGTAATTTAGTAAATTCACCGGAAGTTTGCGGTGGGTATGCTAGTTCTGAACGTCACATGTTAATGTAAAAAGCTGGTTTTTGATATAAATATGAACTTGATTGAACAAAACATGTATGTATTGTATAACATAATGTCCTAGGTGTGTCATCTGATAAAGATCATCAAAGGTTAGTGCTGCATTTAGCTGTGGTTTTGTTTTTTGTGACATTATATGCTAGCTTGAAAAATGGGTGTCTGATTATTTCTGGCTGGGTACTCTGCTGACATAATCTAATGTTTTGCTTTCGCTGTTAAGCCTTTTTGAAATCGGACAGTGTGGTTAGATAAAGGAGAGTCTTGTCTTTAAAATGGTGTAAAATAGTCATATGTTTGAAAAATTTAAGTTTTTGGATTTTTGAGGAGTTTGTAATTCGCGCCACGCCTATCATTGGATATTGGAGCAGGTGTTCCGCTAGCGGAACGTCTAGGTGTAAGTTAAACACACAATACCTGTAACGTTCGTCGCCTGGTGACGAGGAAGCGGACCAAAACGCAGCTGGGAGCGAACACATGTTTATTCAACACACTGGAATTAAACATGTACACAAAAATCAAGAAAAATGCAGATACGTTACGTGCTCAAACAAAGAGACAACACCCCACAAACAGCGTGGGGAAAACAGCAACTTAAATGTGATCCCAATCAGAGACAATTAGCGACAGCTGTCTCTGATTGGGAATCGACAGAACCCAACATAGAAATAAACCCACCTAGAGCCTACACAAGGCTAAAACGTAATCCAAACACAAACCAATGAAAAATACCTAACATGACACACCCTGACCCAATATACCCAAGTTCACCTGGTCAGGGCGTGACAGAACCCCCCCCCCAACGGTGCGTACTCCCGGCGCACCAAACTTAAGTCTATTAGGGGGGGGGACCCGGGTGGGCGCCTCACCCTCGGTGGAGGCTCTGGCCCCGGGCGTGTTCTCTCCCCCGCCTTCACCTTAACCCTACCCCTCTGGCCCGGACTGGACCACTGTGGAGCGGCATGCTCAGGCTCCGGAGCGGAGCCGTCGACCGGAACAGGATTGGGGACACGCACCACTAACCTGGTGCGGGGAGCAGGGACGGGCCGGACAGGACTGGGGACACGCACCACTGACTTGGTGCGGGGAGCAGGGACGTGCCGGACAGGACTGGGGACACGCACCACTGACTTGGTGCGGGGAGCAGGAACGGGCCGGGCCGGACTGGGGACACGCACCACCAACCTGGTGCGGGGAACAGGGACGGCCCGGACAGGACTGGGGACACGCACCACTAACCTGGTGCGGGGAGCAGGGACGGGCCGGACAGGACTGGGGACACGCACCACTAACCTGGTGCGGGGAGCAGGGACGGGCCGGACAGGACTGGGGACACGCACCACTGACTTGGTGCGGGGAGCAGGGACGAGCCGGACAGGACTGGGGACACGCACCACTAACCTGGTGCGGGGAGCAGGGACGGGCCGGACAGGACTGGGGACACGCACCACTAACCTGGTGCGGGGAGCAGGAACGGGCCGGACAGGACTGGGGACACGCACCACTAACCTGGTGCGGGGAGCAGGGACTGGCCGGACAGGACTGGGGACACGCACCACTAACCTGGTGCGGGGAGCAGGAACGGGCCGGACAGGACTGGGGACACGCACCACTAACCTGGTGCGGGGAGCAGGGACGGGCCGGACAGGACTGGGGACACGCACCACTGACTTGGTGCGGGGAGCAGGGACGGGCCAGACAGGACTGTGAACACGTACTGGTGACCTGAAGCGTGGAGCCGGTTTAGCCACTCGTCCTGGCTGGATGCCCACCCTAGCACGGCATGTGCTGGGCATGTCCACCGGACGCACCGGGCTGTGCGGGCGCACTGGCGACACAGCGCGCAACTCCGCATACCATGGTTCCTCCTCCAGATCTTCCCTCTGCAGGTCCTCAATCAACTGCCTCATCATCTTCGTCTCTTCCTCCGCCGTCATCCCCCACGAGAGCAGTGGTCTGGGCTCTTCCTCTGCCCTTCCGGACCACCCCATTAGCCCCCCCAAAAAAAATTCTTGGGGGTGTTTTCCGGGCCTCCTCGACCGCCGCCTGCGACACCGGCTGGCTTTACCTCCTCGACCTGGGAATCCTTCCGCCAGGGTCCTTTCCCCGACATGATCTCCTCCCAGGTCCAGAACTCCTTCCCCTCGCGAGCCCATCTCTCGCGCTCCTTTTCCTCCCGCTGCTTAGTCCTGGTTCGGTGGGGTGTTCTGTAACGTTCGTCGCCTGGTGACGAGGAAGCGGACCAAAACGCAGCTGGGAGCGAACACATGTTTATTCAACACACTGGAATTAAACATGTACACAAAAATCAAGAAAAATGCAGATACGTTACGTGCTCAAACAAAGAGACAACACCCCACAAACAGCGTGGGGAAAACAGCAACTTAAATGTGATCCCAATCAGAGACAATTAGCGACAGCTGTCTCTGATTGGGAATCGACAGAACCCAACATAGAAATAAACCCACCTAGAGCCTACACAAGGCTAAAACGTAAACCAAACACAAACCAATGAAAAATACCTAACATGACACACCCTGACCCAATATACCCGAGTTCACCTGGTCAGGGCGTGACAATACCGCACAATGACAAAGCGAAAACAGGTTTTTAGAAATGTTTGCACATTGTTTTATATATATATATTTTTACAGAAATACCTTATTTACACAAGTATTCAGACCCTTTGCTATGATACTCAAAATTGATCTCAGGTGCATCCTGTTTCCATTGATAATCCTTGAGATATTTGTTCAACTCGATTGGAGACCACCTCTGTGGTAAATTAAATTGATTGGACATGATTTGGAAAGGCACAGACCTGTCTATATATATGGTCACACAGTTTATAGTGCATGTCAGAGCAAAAACCAAGCCATGAGGTTGAAGGAATTGTCAGCAGAGCTCAGAGACAGGATTGTGTCAAGGCACAGATCTGGGGAAAGGCACAAACACATTTCTGCAGTATTGAAGGTCCCCAAGAACACAGTGGCCTCCATCATGCTCAAATGGAAGAAGTTTGGAACCACCAAGACTCTTCCTAGAGCTGGCTGCCCAGCCAAACTGAGCAATCTGGGGAGAAGGACATTTGTCAGGGAGGTGACCAAGAACCTGATTATCACTCTGACAGAGCTCCAGACTGAAGCTACTCCTCAGTAAAAGGCACATGACAACCCGCTTGAAGTTTGCCAAAAGGCACCTAAAGACTCTCAGACCATGAGAAACAAGATTCTCTGGTTTGATGAAACCAAAATTGAACTCTTTGGCCTGAATGACAAGAGTCACGTCTGAAGGAAACCTGGCACCATCCCTATTGTGACGAATTCTGGTGGCAGCATCATGCTGTGGGGATGTTTTTCAGTGGCAGGGGCTGGGAGACCAGTCAGGATCGAGGGAAAGATGAATGGAGCAAAGTATAGAGAGGTCCTTGATGAAAACCTGCTCCAGGGCGCTCAGGACCTCAGACTTGGGTGAAGGTTCCAACAGGAGAATGACCCTAAGCACACAGCCAAGACTATGCAGGAGTTGCTTCGGGACAAGTCTCTGAATGTCCTTGAGTGGCCCAGCCAGAGCCCGGACTTGAACCCAATCGAACATCTCTGGAGAGACTGAAAATGGCTGTGCAGCGACGCTCCCCATCTAACCTTACCGAGCTTGAGAGGATCTGCAGAGAAGAATGGGGAAAACTCTCCAAATACAGGTGTGCCAAGCTTGTAGCATCATACTCAAAGAAGAATTGAGGCAGTATTCACCGCCAAAGGTGCTTCAACAAAGTACTGAGTAAAGGCTCTGAATACTTATGTAAATGGAATATTTCGGTTTTTGCTAACATTTCTAAAACCTGTTTCTGCTTTGTCATTATGGGGTATTGTGTGTATTAATGAGGGGGAAAAATGATTTAATCCATTTTAGAATAAGTCTGTAAAGTAACAAAATGTGGAAAAAGTCTAAGGGTCTGATTACTTTCCGAATGCACTGTATGTGCACCATGTCATTGCTCTCTCTTTCGCTCTACTGTGTGCTCGTCTTACTAGCTGTCACTCGAATGGTGAGGGGCTGAAGCTCACTGGCTGAAACTCAAATTGCTAGGGTGCTGGACCACATTGGCGTACATGTAGGGAAAATGGCTGCACACAGCTTCCAGAAAATAGCCGCTTTCAAACAAAAATTTCATGGATAATTGAGGTAAGACAGTAAATATATATGCTCATTGATTATGCATGTATGTATACTGACACATCCAGCCCAAAGTAGGAGCTTTAAAAAACACTTACTAGTCACCATGTCATTTTGACATTTAGATGGTGGCTATTTTGGCTGCCAGAGCCAATCTACATCTGAAAATAAGAGTTAGATTACATTCTTGGGCTAGGTGAAATCATGCACATTTCCACTTATCATGCACCTATTACATTTTTTTCACCGGTAATGGAAAAACAAAACAAGGAAAAAGGAAAAAAGGCCTGCATACACACTTAATCTTACATCTAGACGTTCCGCTAGCGGAACACCTGCTCCAATATCCAATGATTGGCGTGGCGCGAATTACAAATTCCTCAAAAATCGGAAAACTTCAATTTTTCAAACATATGACTATTTTACACCATTTTAAAGATAAGACTCTCCTTTATCTAACCACACTGTCCGATTTAAAAAAAGGCTTTACAGCGAAAGCAAAACATTAGATTATGTCAGCAGAGTACCCAGCCAGAAATAATCAGACACCCATTTTTCAAGCTAGCATATAATGTCACAAAAAACAAAACCACAGCTAAATGCAGCACTAACCTTTGATGATCTTCATCAGATGACACTCCTAGGACATTATGTTATACAATACATGCATGTTTTGTTCAATCAAGTTCATATTTATATCAAAAACCAGCTTTTTACATTAGCATGTGACGTTCAGAACTAGCATTCCCACCGAACACTTCCGGTGAATTTACTAAATTACTCACGATAAACGTTCACACAAAACATAACAATGATTTTAAGAATTATAGATACAGAACTCCTTTATGCAATCGCGGTGTCCGATTTTAAAATAGCTTTTCGGTGAAAGCACATTTTGCAATATTCTGAGTATTTTGACACCCACCAAGTTTGGCCCTCACAAAACTCAGATTTACAATAAGAAAAATTGGATTACCTTTGCTGTTCTTCGTCAGAATGCACTCCCAGGACTTCTACTTCAATAACAAATGTTGGTTTGGTTCCAAATAATCCATAGTTATATCCAAATAGCGGCGTTTTGTTTGTGCGTTCAAGACACTATCCGAAGGGTAAAGAAGGGTGAAGCGCCCGGCACGTTTCGTGACAAAAAAAATTCAAAATATTCCATTACCGTACTTCGAAGCATGTCAAACGCTGTTTAAAATCAATTTTTATGCGATTTTTCTCGTAAAAAAGCGATAATATTCCGACCGGGAAACCTTGTTTTCATTCAAAGACGAAAAAATAAAAACATGGAGTCGTCTCGTGCGCGCCCCCCCAGTCTCATTGTTCTCAGATCGACCACTATCCAAATGCACTACTGTTTTTCAGCCATGGCCTGCAAAGTCATCATTCAACGTCCTGGCACCTTCTGAGAGCCTATGTGAGCGTTAGAAAATGTCACGTTACAGCAGAGATCCCCTGTTTTGGATAGAGATGATCAAGAAGCCAAAGAAATAGTCAGAGAGGGCGCTTTCTGTTTGGAATCTTCTCAGGTTTTGGCCTGCCAAATGAGTTCTGTTATACTCACAGACACCATTCAAACAGTTTTAGAAACTTTGGAGTGTTTTCTATCCAAAGCTAATAATTATATGCATATTCTAGTTTCTGGGCAGGAGTAATAATCAGATTAAATCGGGTACGTTTTTTATCCGGCTGTGAAAATACTGCCCCCTATCCATAACAAGTTAAGCAAGAGGGTTCCTCAAGAGTTCTTTGGGAAGGGTGATGGTTCTACGTGGAACCATGACTAAAATACCCCTTTGAGCCCTTCAATGTTTCTTTACATTTCAGAAAAGGGTTCTTTCCTCTTTAAGCAACAGCTGCAAAATGTCAGTCTGATATATCATTGCTGTCACGACTTCCGCCGAAGTCGGTCCCTCTGAGTAAAATTGCGTACATTACTCATATCTGCTGTCCTGTGCCTGACTCATCTACATCAGCTACACACAGACACATTACAGTATCACTCACCACCGAATGGAGTCAGCAGGAGCAGATGCCCTCCCTGTGGCGGTAGAGGAGCTCGTCCAGCAGCACACGACAGCACACGATGTTGCATCGTCTGGGCACCGCCATGGATCACATGCTGCAGACGATGGATCGTTGGGAGAGAGGAGGAGGTCTTCCAGCGCCTCAACTAGCCCCACTACAGCAGGCCCCACTGTCCACCCCTCCTTCACCCGGTCCCAGTGGGATTCGGCTCACGCTCCCAAGGGAGTATGATGGGACGGCTGCTGGATGCCAGGGGTTCCTACTCCAGCTGTAACTCTACCTGGAGACCGTCCACCCGGCTCCTTAGGGACATGAGAGCGTGTCCACCCTTGTTTCCTGCCTCTCATGCAAAGCCCTGGAGTGGGCCAACGCCGTATGGAGTGAAGGAGACGTAGCGTTGTACCATTACACAGAGTTCACCCGCCGCTTTCGGCAGTTTTCGACGACTTGCCTGAGGGTCGAGCGGCGGGTGAACGTTTGTTCCACCTGAGGCAGGGGACGAGGAGCGAGCAGGATTTCGCTTAGGACTTCCGGACCCTGGCCGCCAGTGCAGGATGGAACGACAGGGCCCTGATCGATCACTACCGGTGCAGTCTGAGCGAGGACGTCCGTCGGGAGTTGGCCTGCCGAGACACCACCCTTACATTGGACCAGCTGGTGGACCTGTCCATCTGGCTGGACAACCTGCTGGCTACCCGCGGATGTCCGGATCAGGGCCTGTCAGTTCCATCCCCCAGCACCTCTGCTCCGACGCCCACGGAGCTGGGAGGTGCAGCGCTTAGGGCAACCGTTTAGGGATCCCCCTTGTTCCTGTGGATATGCCCTTCCCTGTGCATGCCCTAGATAGTTGACCATTAGGGTCAGGACTGATTAGGGAGGCCACCGTTCCACTAGATATGGTTACGCAGGAGGGTAACAAGGAGAGAATCAGTCTCTTCCTTATTGATTCTCCTGCGTTTCCCGTGGTGCTGGGCCTACCCTGGTTGGCCTGTCATGGCAACAGAGGGCTCTCAAGGGGTGGTCAGGGAGGTGTGTAGGGGTTTCCATCGGTGCGACTACGGTGGAAAGTCCAGACCAGGTCTCCACTGTGCGTATCCCCTCAGAATATGCCTTCTGTAAGAAGGCGGCGACTTAATTACCACCCCATCGCTGGGGGGATTGTGTGATAAATCTCCTGGTAGACGCAGCACTTCCCAGGAGTCACGTGTATCCTCTGTCACAGGAGGAGATGGCGGCTATGGAAACATATGTCTCCGAATCCCTGGGGCAGGGATACATTCGACCCTCCACTTCACCTGCCTCCAAGAGTTTCTTTTTTGTGAAGAAGAAGGATGAACTTCTGCGCCCGTGTATTGACTATCGGGGTATCAATCAGATCACTGTGAGGTACAGCTACCCGTTTCCTCTCATCGCCAGTGCGATCGAGTCAATGCACGAGCTTCTTCACACAATTGGATCTCAGGAGCACTTACAACCTGGTGCGTATCCGGGAGAGGACTAGTGGAAGACGTCATTTAGTACCACCTCAGGGCACTATGAGTACCTCGGCATGCCGTACGGATTGATGAATGCTCCATCAGTCTTCCAGGCCTTTGTTGACGAGATTTTCTGGGACCTGCACGGGCAGGGTGTAGTGGTGTATATTGATGACATTCTGATTTACTCCGCTACACGCGCCGAGCATGTGTCCCTGGTGCGCAAGGTGCTTGGTCGACTGTTGGAGCATGACCTGTACGTCAAGGCTGAGAAATGTCTGTTCTTCCAACAGTCCATCTCCTTCCTAGGGTACCACATTTCCACGTCAGGGGTGGAGATGAAGAGTGACCGCATTTCAGCCGTGCGCAATTGGCCGACTCCCACCACGGTAAAGGAAGTGCAGCGGTTCCTAGGGTTTGCCAACTACTTCTGGAGGTTTATCCGGGGCTTTGGTCAGGTAGCGGCTCCCATTACCTCACTGCTGAAGGGGGGACCGGTGCGACTGCAGTGGTCGGCTGAGGCGGACAGGGCTTTTGGTCACCTGAGGGCTCTGTTTACCTCGGCTCCCGTGCTGGCTCATCCGGATCCCTCTTTGGCGTTCATAGTGGAGGTGGACGCGTCCGAGGCTGGGATAGGAGCCGTGCTCTCTCAGCGCTCAGATATGTCACCGAAGCTCCGCCCCTGTGCCTTCTTTCGAAGAAGCTAGGCCTGGCGGAGCAAAAATATGTGGGGGACCGGGAGCTGTTGGCTGTCGTCAAGGCTCTGAAGGCGTGGAGACATTGGCTTGAGGGGGCGAGACACCCTTTTCTCATCCGGACTGACCACCGCAATCTGGAGTACATCCGGGCGGCGAGGAGACTGAACCCTCGCCAGGCAAGGTGTGCCATGTTTTTTACCCGTTTTGTGTTCACCCTGTCCTACCAACCAGGTTCCCAGAACGCTAAGGCAGACACACTGTCCCGGATGTATGACACAGAGGAGCGGTCCATGGATCACACTCCCATACTCCCGGCCTCTTGCCTGGTGGCACCAGTAGTGTGGAAGCTGGACACGGACATCGAGCGGGCGTTACGTACAGAGCCCACTCCTCTCCAGTGTCCAGCTGGGCATCTGTACATTCCGTCTGCTGTCCGCGACTGGTTGATCTATTGGGCCCACACGTCACCCTCCTCTGGTCATCCTGCCATCGCTCGGACAGTGTGCTGTCTTAGTGGGAAGTACTGGTGGTCCACCTTGGCCAAGGATGTGAGGGTTTATGTTTCCTCCTGCTCGGTGTGCGCCCAGTGCAAGGCTTCCAGGCACCTTCTCTACCCATTCCACAAAGGCCGTGGTCGCACCTGTTGGTGGACTTCCTGATGGATCTTCCTCCCTCACAGGGAAACAACACAATCCTGGTAGTTGTGGATCGGTTTTCTAAGTCCTGCTGTCTCCTCCCTTTTCCCGGTCTCCCTAGACTGCGGAGGCCCTGTTCACTCACGTCTTCCGGCACTACGGGGTGCCTGAGGACATAGTCTCTGATCGGGGTCCCTAGTTCAGGTCCAGGGTCTGGAGGGCGTTCATGGAACGTCTGGGGCTCTCAGTCAGCCTCACCTCAGGTTTTCACCCTGAGAGTAACGGGCAGGTGGAGAGAGTAAACCAGGATGTGGGTAGGTTTCTGCGGTCATAATTCCATGACCGGCCAGGGGAGTGGGCAACGTTCATCCCCTGGGCAGAGATGGCCCAAAACTCACTCCGCCACTCCTCCACTAACCTCTCCCCCTTCCAGTGTGTACTGGGGTATCAGCCGGTTCTGGCACCTTGGCATCAGAGCCAGATCGAGGCTCCTGTGGTGGATGAATAGTTTAAGCACTCGGAGGAGACCTGGGACGCCGCCCATGTGCACCTGCAATGGGCCGTGAGACGGCAGAAGATGAGCGCCAACCGCCACTGCAGTGAGGCCCCGGGGGGACTGGGTCTGGCTCTCGACCCGAAACCTGCCCCTCCGCCTGCCCTGCTGGAAGCTGGGCCCGCGGTTTGTGGGGCCATTCAAAGTCCTGATGAGACTGAACGAGGTATGCTACAGGTTACAGCTTCCCCCAGATTACCGTATTAATCCCTCATGCCATGTGTCTCTCCTCAGGCCAGTGGTGGCTGGTCCAGTCCAGGAGTCTGAGTTGCGTGAGGTTCCTCCGCCACCTCTGGACATCAAGGCGTATGCCCCGGCGTATGCTGTTTGAGCCATCCTGGACTCGAGGCATCGGGAGAGGGACCTTCATTACCTCATGGAGTGGGAGGGGTACGGTCCGGAGGAGAGATGCTGGTTGCCGGTGGAGGACGTCTTGGACCCTACGTTGCTGCGGGAGTTCCACCGTCTCCATCCGGATCGCCCTGCGCCTCGTCCTCGGGGTCATCCCCGAGGTCGGTGTCGGCGCGCTGCTGGAGCTGCGCATAAAGGTGGTTGGTACTGTCACGACTTCCGCCGAAGTCGATCATTCTCCGTGTTCGGTCGACGTCACCAGCCTACTAGCCATTGCCGATCCACTTTTCATTTTCCATTTGTTTTGTCAATGTCTTACACACCTGGTTTCAATCCCCCAATTACTTGTTCATTATTTAACCCTCTGTTCCCCCATGTTTGTTTGTGAGTGATTGTTTATTGTATTGCGGTCCGTATTGTGGCCTTGGATTTATTGACGTGTATTGTGATTATTGTTGAGTAAAATTGCATACATTACTCATATCTGCTGTCCTGCGCCTGACTCATTCACACCAGCTACACACAGACGCATTACAATTCCATTCGTTGGACATAAGACGCAGAGGAATACTTTTTTAATGATTTTCCTTCAAGTTGGATAGAAAAGGTGAGTTTTCATGAAATCTTTTGGCAAATTATTTTGTTAAAGGTGAAATACGCAGAAACTGCTCTTCCATTTCCTGGTTGCAAAAATTCTAGTATGTGTGGCAATACAAGCATTGTACTATATAGTGTGGAAAATCATTGTACTGTCTAAACCGCTATTAGATATATTTTCAATAATCAAAACTCTAGTATTTTCAGCTGTTTGAAGCTGGTGCACAAAACCAAAAGTAAAAGACGCAAAAACAAAATTTAAGAACAGGAAGCATAGATTTAGCGCACATTTAACAGATCTACCGCTTCTTAGACTTGCTTTCAAGTCTTTTTTTATAACTCACATTTCTATGTGAATTTGGTCTGTCACCCAAAAAGTTACATATTGCAGCTTTAAGCCACTGAAAAGGTAGCTAACCAAGCTTAGTTTTGTTGCTTTGTCAATGACGTGTGCCGACACACCTGAGCAAATCATCTATCTAATCGAATAGAATCCAGATTGAGAGTTGAAGATGAATACTTTTGCTAAGAGTATTAGTATATTAGTAATTGACTGACCCGGTCTCTCCAGATCTCCTAACAGTACTATTTCTAGGGTCAATTTTAAATTGCCATTCCTGAACAGCCATTCCTGAACTTGAGACCAGAAACAGGCTACCTGAGGTCAATACCAAAACAAATGGTGTATTGATTCTGTATCCTCACAGCACAATCTGCAGAGCTTCGATGATTTTATGCCCAAATATTCAACATTATGTTGGTGGCAAGAATTCTGTATAATAATTTTAGCTGAAAAGCATGAAGTCTTGAATCTTTCATTGTTTAATATATCAACTCATACACCCAGTACCATGGAATCGGTACATCAAAAATCTCTTCCAAAATATTTTGCAATCTGTATGGCACAGTTGTCAACATCCTGGTCCTCAAATGAAACTGGTATACTTTCCTATTCATGATATTTTTATTCCTCCGCAAGTTTTGATCCTTTATATTGGACAGACATACCAGTTCCCTACCTCCTTCCGCTGCCACATGCCTCCTCCATTTTTTGGGGTAATGCTGTAATCAATTGGTTGTATTCTTGGATTGAGCAGACCTTCCCATACAATTCTGATAACTCCATGAAGGACGTAATTCTACCATTCCAATTTACAATATAATTTAAGAATAAAATACCCTTTTCAAACATCTTCCCCATAAATACAGGTATTTTATCAACCAGCACATTTGAGTTCAGCCATAATATTTGTTCTAATATTTGTTCTATCTTTTCAGGGAGATGAAATTGTAGCCAGCTCTGCAATGCTTAGTTGAAAAAGAGAGATACTTTGAAAAAAGTATCATTTTCAATTAATCAAAAATGAGATATGGCAATCTTCACAAAGGCAAAAAGGCCGTTTTTAAACAATGGATGCTCTTTTCTTAGTAATCTACTTGAGAATCATTTAGGGTTCTTGTAAAACTTTTGACTAAGTGAAGCTTTTAGAGAGAGGTTTAATGATTTTATATTTCATAATCTCAACCCACCCAATTCACATTCATTATATAGATAGGCATGCTTTATTTTGTCTGGTTTAGCGTCCCAGATAAAGCAAAATATTGTTTGCTCATATGATTTGAAAAACGAATTATCAGGAGTAGGCAGCGCCATAAGTAATTGAGTAAACTGAGAGTTAACAGGGCAATTTTTCCATAAAAAGACAGGTATTTACCTCTCTGTGTTTGCAGGATCTTGTCTATTTTTACAAGTTTTCTATTGAAATTCATTGTGGAGAGCTTATTTATGTCACGCCCTGGCCATTAGAGAGGGTTTTGTTCTCTATTTTGGTTAGGCCAGGGTGTGACTAGGGTGGGCATTCTATGTCCTTTTTTCTATGTTTTGTATTTCTTTGTTTTGGCCGGGTATGGTTCTCAATCAGGGACAGCTGTATATCGTTGTCTCTGATTGGGAGCCATACCTAGGCAGCCTGTTTTCCTTTGGGTTTTGTGGGTGGTTAATTTCTGTTTACTGTTGCTAACCTGACAGAACTGTTTGGCTGTCGGTTTTTGTTTCTTTGTTTATGTGTTCTCAGTACAATAAATACATGATGAGCACTCAACACGCTTCGCCTTGGTCTACTCCCTGCAACAGCCATTACAATTTATATATTTTGTGATATGAATACCAAGTATGTCTACTTCACCATCATACCATTTTATAGGTAAATTGCAGGATAATGTAAAAGTTGTATTTTTTTAAGATCCAATACCTAATATTGTACACTTATCATAATTAGGTTTTAGTCCAGAGAGTACAGAAAAGTTATCTAGATCTTCAATGAGACATTGCAGGGATCTAGCTTTCGGACTTAATATAAAATGTGAGTCATCGGCATACATGGACACCTTTGTTTTTAGACCTTGGATTTCTAATCCTCTAATGTTGTTATTGGATCTGATTTTAATTGCTAGCATTTCGATGGCCATAATGAATAGATATGGTGACAGCGGACACCCTTGTTAAATTCCTCTTGACAATTAAAAACTCTCTGAAAAGTAGCCGTTATTTACTATTTTACACCTGGGGTTGCTAAACATAATTTTTTACCCATTTTATAAGAGAATCACCAAAATGTAATTATTTATGAATAAAATCTAGTCTTACTTTATCAAATGCCTTTTCAAAGTCTGCTATAAATACCAGGCCTGGATTCTTAAATGTTTCATGATGTTCTATTTTTTCTAGTAGTTGTCGTATATCATCTCCAATGTATCGTCCATGTAAAAAACCTGTCTGATCAGGATGAACAATATCTGGTAAAACCCTTTTAATTCTGAGTGCTATGCATTTCGTTAGTATTTTTGCATCACAACGTTGAAGTGCCTCCAGTTTTTTAGATAGACTGGGTCTTTATATTTGACATCTGGGTTTTGTTTTAATAATAGAGATATCAGACCTTCCCGCTGAGTACCTGACAGACTACCATTTCTATAGGAGTAGTTAAAACAATCTAACAATGGAGATTTAAACTCAGCAAACAAAAAAATGTCCCTTTTTCAGGACCCTTTCTTAAAAAATTATTCGTAAAAATCCAAATAACTTCACAGATCTTCATTGCAAAAGGTTTAAACACGGTTTCCCATGCTTGTTTAATTAACCTTTAAACAATTAATGAACATGTACCTGTGGAACGGTCATTAAGACACTAACAGCTTACAGATGGTAGGCAATTAAGGTCACCGTTATGAAAACTTAGGACACTAAAGAGGCCTTTCTACTGACTGTGAAAAACACAAAAAGAAAGATGCCCAGGGTCCCTGCTCATCTGCGTGAATGTGCCTTAGGCATGCTGCGAGGAGGCATGAGGACTGCAGACGTGGCCAGGGCAATAAATTGCAATGTCCGTACTGTGAGATGCCTAAGACAGTGCTACAGGGAGACAGGATGGACAGCTGATCCTCCTCGCAGTGGCAGACCACGGGTAACAACACCTGCACAGGATCGGTACATCCGAACATCACACCTGCGGGACAGGCACAGGATGGCAACAACAACTGCCCAAGTTACACCAGGAAAGCACAATCCCTCCATCAGTGCTCAGACTGTTGGCAATAGGCTGAGAGAGGCTGGACTGAGGGCTTGTAGGCCTGTGGTATGGCAGGTCCTCACCAGACATCACCGGAAACAACGTCGCCTATTTACACAAACCCACCGCTGCTGGACCAGAGAGGACCGGCAAAAAGTGCTCTTCACTGATGAGTCGCGGTTTTGTCTCACCAGGGGTGATGGTCAGATTTGTGATTATCGTTGAAGGAATGAGCGTTACACCGAGGCCTGTACTCTGGAGCGGGATCGATTTGGATGTGGTCATGGTCTAGGGCAGTGTGTCACAGCATCATCGGACTGAGCTTGTTGTCGTTGCAGGCAATCTCAACGCTGTGCGTTACAGGGAAGACATCCTCCTCCCTCATGTGGTACCATACCTGCAGGATCACCCTGACATGACCCTCCAGCATGACAATGCCACCAGCCATTCTGCTCGTTCTGTGTGTGATTTCCTGCAAGACAGGAATGTCAGTTTTCTGCCATGGCCAGCGAAGAGCCCAGATCTCAATCCCATGGAGCACATCTGGGACCTGTTGAATCAATTTATAACATTTTTGCCATGTGTTTTTCTGGATTTTTTTTGTTGTTATTCTCTCACTGTTCAAATAACCTACCGTTAAAATTATAGACTGATCATTTCTTTGTCAGTGGTTAAACGTACAAAATCAGCAGGGGATCAAATTCTTGTTTTTCCCTTACTGTATCAAAAAAGGCTTGATATACCTCTACTGGTATGTCATCAAGCCCTGAGGTTTTTCCAGACTGAAAGGATTTAATTGCCTCAAAGTTCCTCCTCTGTAATTTGACCTTCGCACTGATCTTCCTGTATATTTGTTAATTTTCCATTTTTGTATTATTTGGAAATAATTCCTTACCGTAATCTTCATTCAGTGGGAGAGGAGGAGACGGAAAAGAGAACATCTGCCTAAAATTATTAGCTTCCTCTTTTAAAATATAATTCTGAGAATCATAGATGACTCCGTCTTCACAAACGAGTTTCTGAAAGTACATTTTGTTATCGTTCCTGTATTGGAGATTCAGGAAGAATTTTGTGCATTTTTCTCCGTATTCCATCCAGTTTACTTTATTTTTGTAATAGATTAGATCGATAATTAGATCTTTCTTAAATAAGTTCCTCAAGTTCTTTTTGTTTTTCCTCAAACTTATTTTGTGTCTCTCTAGTATTGTTTTTATTGCTATCTACCTATACTATTAGTTCATGGATTTCCCTTGTTAATCTTGTTTCTTTAGCCAGAAACTGCTTTTTATTATTGATGAATATTGAATTGAATGACCTCTGAAGGTACATTTAAAAGGTATCCCAAACAATAAGGGGATTTGCTGAACCTGTATTACACTGGAAAATTTCAGTTTTAAATTATTTTGGCTTAGTAAAAAATAAGTTGTCCTCCAGTAAACTTTGATTAAATTTCCAATATCCCCGTCTACATGAAAAATCTATAAGAGTTATGTGAATGCCAATTAGATGATGATCCATTCGCATTCTGTCTCCTATTAAAACCTTTGTAACCTTTGATGCAAGAGAGAAAGAGACAAGAAAGTAGTCAAGACAACTTGCTTGATTAAGTCTCCCCCATGTATATCACACTTTGTCAGGGTTTTTTAGTCTCCAAATATTCACTATTTCTAATGTGTCCATAATATTTGTGATTTCCTTAAGGGCACGGTGATGATAGTTTGTAGAGAGATTACCTTTACAGTCCATTGAGGTACTCAACACTGTGTTATATTCTCCTACCATAATGATTTGATCATTTGTTGCCTGTCAGTTCAATAAATTAGTATAAATGTTTTTGAAGAAGTATGGATCACCCTGTTCTGGACCATATAGATTAATGAGCCAAATCTCTTTTTCGTCCAATTTCATATTCAAAAAGATCCACCTTCCTTGCGAATCATTCCTGACTATTTGCACATTCAGATCAAAATGTTTGTTAATTAATATCATAATTTCAATTCAAATGTATTTATATAGCCCTTCTTAGATCAGCTGGTATCTCAAAGTGCTGTACAGAAACCGAGCCTAAAACTCCAAACAGCAAGAAATGCAGGTGTAGAACATGGTGGCTAGGAAAAACTCCCTAGAAAGTCCAAAACCTAGGAAGAAACCTAGAGAGGAACCAGGCTATGAGGGGTGGCCAGTCCTCTTCTGGCTGTGCCGGGTGGAGATTATAACAGAACATGGCCAAGATGTTTAAATGTTCATAAATTACCAGCATGGTCAAATAATAATAATCACAGTAGTTGTCGAGGATGCAACAGGTCAGCACCTCAGGAGTAAATGTTAGTTGGCTTTTCATAGCCGATCATTCAGAGTATGTCTACCGCTCCTGCTGTCTATAGAGAGTTGAAAACAGCAGGTCTGGGACAGGTAGCACGTCCGGTGAACAGGTCAGGGTTCCATAGCCGCAGGCAGAACAGATGAAACTGGAGCAGCAGCATGGCCAGGTGGACTGGGGACAGCAAGGAGTCATCAGGCCAGGTAGACCTGAGGCATGGTCCTAGGGCTCAGGTCCTCAGAGAGAGAGAGAGAAAGAAAGAATTAGAGAGAGCATACTTAAATTCACACAGGACACCGGATAAGACAGGCGAAATACTCCATATATAGCTATATATATGACCCTGGCCCTCCAACACATAAACTACTGCAGCATAAATACTGGAGGCTGAGACAGGAGGGGTCAGGAGACACTGTGGCCCCATCCGATGATACCCCCGGACAGGGACAAACAGGCAGGATATAACCCCACCCACTTTGCCAAAGCACAGCCCCCACACCACTAGAGGGATATTTTCAACCACCAACTTACCATCCTGAGACAAGGCCGAGTATAGCCCACAAAGATCTCTGCCACGGCACAACCCAAGGGGGGGGGGCGCCAACCCAGACAGGAAGACCACGTCAGTGACTCAACCCACTCAAGTGACGCACCCCTCCTAGGGACGGCATGGAAGAGCACCAGTAAGCCAGTGACTCAACCCCTGTAATAGGGTTAGAGGCAGAGAATCCCAGTGGAGAGAGGGGAACCGGCTAGGCAGAGACAGCAAGGGCAGTTCGTTGCTCCAGTGCCTTTCCGTTCACCTTCACTCTCCTGGGCCAGACTACACGGGTCGGGGACCCTTGGTCTTGTTGTTCCATCTCCAAGTATGTGTACTCGGTGGAAAGCCACCTTGTTTACAGTCTCTATAGGACGTTTCAAGGAGGATTGCATGAATTCTCTGATCGTGCCCTCTGGATTATTGGATGCGTCCTCATGAATCCCAGATTTTTTTTTTCACGCATTCTATAACTTTGTATGTCTAGTAGCGACTCCTTCATCATCCTATTAACCCTGAATAGACAATCCATATTGGAATCGTGGATTTTTACCTTGGCTGTGAGTGCCTTGTTTTCTCCTTGGAGCGTGAGAATTTCACTCTGGCTAACTCCAAACACTCCCTCAGCCCTGCTACCTCCTCACACAACTTTTCCAGTGTTGCATGGATTCCAGCCAGAGCACTGGCCTCTACTTCAACGGTAAGTAAAGTGTCTGTGTCTGTAGATGAATCTGTTTTTCTTTTTTTGGGGGGGGGGGCTTAAATTATTTTGTGAGGTAGTCGGATCTTTCCATGATGGAGTATGTTGTTCCTCCATAGCGTAAAGCTGTTGGTATTCGTCAATTTCCCTCAGGATTTCCTTAGTATTCAGGTTGGCTCTTTACTGCAACCAGTTGTAGACAGTACCATGTTCTGTTGCGCGCTCTGATGACGTATCTGATATTATATTCACTCTGATGACACACGTGCACAGCTGTGGGCTAGCACCATTGTATTGTACCACCAGACAAATTCCTATAGCCAGACAGAGGAGAGGAGAAGAGGGTAGGAGGTGAGAGGGGAGGAGTGAGAGGAGAGGAGAGGAGAGGAGAGGAGAGGAGAGGAGAGGAGAGGAGAGGAGAGGAGAGGAGAGGAGAGGAGAGGAGAGGAGAGGAGGGGAGGAGAGGAGAGGAGAGGAGAGGAGAGGAGAGGAGAGGAGAGGCATCATCATCCTAGGTTACAGTAATGTCAAAGACATCATCTGATCTTTGGATCAGAGACTTTATAGAAAGAAAATCTGAAGGATTTGAGGTCATAGTTAGAGATTTAAAGGATAAAGGAGGGTAGAATAGCGAGAGAGGAAGAGATAAGACAAGAGAAAAAGAGAGAGGAAGAGGGAAAAGGAGCAACCACCTGCTGATGGAACAGTAGGGAACTGGGCAACATATTTGCCTAGTGACCTTTTCACTAAATCACCGCCACCTTCCTTAAATTACTGCCCATGACAAACCAGTTACATACAGACAGGCAAGCGGGCAGGTGGGCTGGCGGTCGGACAGACTAAAGTACCATGTCACAATCATTAACATTTGAAAATTTAAAGAAGATGATTAACATTATCGTCCAGGTAACTGGCCACAAAGACAGACATGCTACCATGCTACATCTTTTAACATGAGCATGTTCTGAAAAAACCTTCACACACAGCTGTCAAATAAAAGGCGTGAGGCTGATAGGAAGTTTGGGAGACGGAAATCCCCAGAGGCATTTTACCGATGTGTTATAAAGCCATCACCTACTGTGTCACCACTCTAAGCAGACTATTTTACCCACTGAGACAGCCCGTGCACCGTGCCTGTTAAACTTTAATGTACTGATCATTTGTCTCATCTTCACGATCGGATCCAACCCTCTGCTTTGGACTAACTGACAACTGTCTGTCATTCTGACAGGTCTGTAGATAGTTCTGGTACGCGGTTGGAAAGGAGAGGAGAGGACATGAGATGAGAGGATAGGATTTACGACAGGAGATGAGAGAAATGAGATGAGAGGAGAGGTAATGTAAAGTCCTTTAATTCATGTAAAACTCTCTCCCCAGCTCTCTCCTCTCTCTCTCTTTCTCCTCCCCAACCTTCACAAAAAGCTGAAAGCACAGCATTTTCTTGTTAATTACAGCATAGATCATCCTAGCCCCAAATCAAAAGCCCTTTGTCCTCCTGTACTCGCACCACTTTTTTATTTTTCTGGAGAAATTGCACTCTCACACGATCATACATCTTAGAGAGGATTTCCATTCATATTGATATATGATCCCGATCAGCTCTGGTTTCAATAATCAAGAGCCTGGCCATTACACTGTACTCTAATAAACACAAGAGACAATACAAGAGAGGGTCCAATCAGTTTTGATTATTTGTATTGAATTACATTTCAATCTATAGAGCGAACAATATAAGAGCATTTGTGTGGTGTCGAGTAAGACTTCTATAATTGCTGCATACAACCTCACAATAGCCTGAATAGAAGGAAGCCTAGCACCGGCAGTAGGGACGTGCCCCGTTATTAGAATATTGGTATATCCAAACGGATGTTAGTATTAGAATACTTGTGACTATGAATTTTTTGCGCACTCAAAAATCATAGCCCTATTTTAACACTGAAAAAGCTTTTTCTAAATTAAATTCAAATATGTTGGACAATCAAAGTATCACAGAGGCTCAATGTGTAGCAAGGGGAGTGAGAGTTTACTATGCAATGCAATATTAAATAAAATTACAGAATTAAAAGTTAGCTACAACGAGCAACCAACTGGTAGACTTTTCTTTTATCTAAATAGGGGTTGGGGAGAAAGCACATCAAGCTAGCCTGCTGGCTAGCTATATTCTCTAGGCTACTCCAGTCAAGACAGGCACTCTTATCTGAAATTATAAATAATAATGTGGCTGCTACAAGTTAGCTGGTCTTGGCTGTAGCAGAGTTGCCTTGGTGTCTCTCTCTCTATCTGTTCGCTCCCATCTCCCACACACCGCAACTCCGCAGCTGTAGCAATAGATCGCCAGCCTCTTAAAAACTTAAGTTAAAAAAACACATTTAGAATATCCAGATATCTGACAAAAATGTTAAACACTATTCGAATAGTGAAATTATTTCTAACCCTATCCCTACACACCCGAGCAATCGACATAATAGGCAGGACTGTATCTTTATACTGTGTAATGCGGTTCACATTTCTTAATGACATTACAATACCATTCCCCTCTCCAGCCTGTGTATCCCTTTGTGTACAAGTTACACTTAGATTGCCCCATCCAGGCTTTCATCCAGCCGCTCAGCTAGCCTCTTATCCAGCCTCTAAGCCAGCCTCTCTATCTATGGCTCTATTGACTACACCACAGGAAGCCACTCAGTTAGTCAGTCAGTCAGTCATCTCAATGCAGGGTCACCAGGGTTAACCCACTAATCAACACCTCCTCTCCTCCCCCTAGCTGACACTTAAAGGGGAGGCTTTTAAGAGCAACACACTCACCCGCATGTGCACACGAACACACACACATGCCTTGTCAGCGTGGCAGCTCCATGTGAAGCACATCCTTCCTTCCTGACTCTTCTCTTCCCTCTCCACTGTGAGTGAGTGAGTGTCACACCTGACTGACTGAACATCCCCTCGGAATAAAGAATAAGGACTCTACGAGGATACGCACTGAGCTATTAGCATATGACACACGTATGTGCAATACATAGACAGGAAAAAAAGATCAAAGCCAATACACACGCATCAATTCACACATTAAGTACTACACTCATACGCTCGTCACATGCAAATGCACACATAACACACTTTAGTACACACGCAAACAAATGAATTGCAATTATCCAATTTGCCTAATTGGTACACACAAAAAAATCTACATTGTACCAGATAGGGGTACTTTGGCTTGTAACCATAGCAGAACACTTTCTGTTACAGTAAAGAACCATAACATTTGGTTACAACTCTTTTTGGGGCTGTATAGAACCTTTATGGAGAGTCTGAAAGGTTCTGCATAGATCATTTTGAAGAACCATACAGGTTTTTTTTATCAGCCATATTATATTGTTAAAATTCCCTAGGTGTTACTATTGTGTTAAACTTTAATTATCTAAGCTACCTCTTGAACAGCTGGGAGTCCATGAAGACATAATTGAGATCCACTGACTGATTTAATCAATGATTTTCAAGTGACAGTAGGTCATACATCAACCTTTCACAAGACAGTATTACTGGCCAATATTACATGTGCTGTGTAATGGAATAACACAACACATTAGATTAACTGGAATGACACTCTCACTCACAGTTGCACAAAAAGAGCTGTGCGCAAACCACACCTCAAAATATTCTAATGAGCTGTCTACCCTACATTTAGATTATCTCTAAAAGAACAAAGAACCCCTTCTTGAACTGTAAAAACCAATTTATGCTTAATCTGTAAATGTGGTCGGAGACTCCGTATGGAGGTTGTGACACAATTGTGTCTCTGGAGGCAAGCAGAGGCCAAATTGAGCTCCGTACCGCATTGCTATGCGCCTCCCAAATTGTGTAACAATACGGAGGGCTCAGCATTGACATGATTGGTTGACAGTAGGTGAGGGCGGGAGGTCCGATATAAACACAAACTAATTTCCTTGACAACTTCCTTCACAAGTACTCCAGCGCAAGAAGTATGAATGCACTGACTTCTGCAGAGGCCATGTCACTGTACATGCTGCATGGAGCAGACTAGACTTTTTCACCCTTTTGTGCGTTTCTTTTCTCGAGCAATTTCTTTCACAAACAGATCACAAGCTATGACACAATTACTACAAAAACATGTCATGTATATTGCTTTATACACTAGCTAAACACGAGCAGATAAGGAATAGAAGGAATAGGTATGTAGAGATGTAAGGAATAACATAGGATTGGCAGCAGGAAATCCAGAGGGGTGAAGGGTGAATGAGAGTGAGAGAGGGAGATATAAATAAATAGAAAGAGAGTGGGATGGAGACAGGTAGTAACACGGGTACACTGTAAAAAACATCCTGTTGTTTTTACAGTAAGTTGCTGTAAAAAAAAGAGCACAGAACGGTACATACCACATTTTACGGTATCCAATACGGTTACTGTAATGAAAAAAAAAAATATATATATATATATATATATATATATATATATATATATATATATATATATATATATATTGTTTGTTTTTGGGGGGAATTTTCAATGTTGGACATAAAAGACAAAAAAAAACACTATTAAATAAGCTCCAAGTGATTTTAATTTAACAAATCTGTTCCCAAGTATTCCCACGCATAATAGAGACACACAACGTGATCGTATACAAATGTAAGCAAATAGGTCCACGGCTGAATCTATTTGATGATCCCTGTTTTAAGGCCCAGTTTTCCCCAATATTCAGGTGGCTTTCCCAAAATTCCCTCCCATTTACAAGATTCTTCCAACAAGGAATTCTGGAAAAACTGGGAATTTTGGGAAAGTTTTCAGAATTTTGAAGCCTGCTTGAAGACCTGATGTGGCCTGTAAACCAACATAATCACTTCAAACCTTGCTTACATGTATACAGTCTGGCTTGCCGTTTCAAGTAAAATGTTTTCCTTAATTATATGAGCAAAAAAATATAACAAGTTGCTAGGTGTTGGCAAGGCCATAAGCAAATAGGTAAACTGGGATATGACTAAAGAGTTAACTTTCTATTAAAATATATTGTAGTGAGAATTTATTTTGGGATATGAATACCGAGTATGTCCACTTCACTGTCAGACCATCTTATAGGTAAACTACACGGTCATATAAAAGTTTTTTTTGTGATTCAATGCATAATATAGTACACTTATAATAATTTGGTTGTAATCCAGTGAGGTAAAAAAAAAAGTATCTAGATCCTCAATCAGGCTGTGGAGGGATCCACATTGTGGATTTAAAAGAAAACAATCAAAAACACAGATATTACTTTGAAAAATCTACATGCAGTAGAGCCTCCATACTCAACTGGCAGACCGTGGACAGGATCCGGACAGCAGGTCCTGCTAAAAATGTTTTTAATCGTTTTTATTTCAAAGAATTAATAACGAAATTTGTGTGACCGGACCTTTTCAAATAGTAGTTGAGTACCCCTGCAATAGAGCATGCTGGGAAATATGATAATGATAATGATTATCGTTGTTTTATAGTAACTGGTTGCCAGTAACTTAATGTCAACAAAACAGTTTTATTGTACACTGTAAAAATAAATCCTGTTGTTTTTACAGTACCTTACTGCCAGCCAGTTACCTGTAAGTTACTGTAAAAAAAGGTTGAGTTTTTTACATTAAATTTCAAAGAAGCTTTGGTTTAACTACATTGCTGTAAACAGGATTGTTTTACAGTGTACCAATGCCGTTACTGTAATCAATTGACGATACCATTACTGGTACTGTAATCTATTGTAAGGGATGGGGGAGGCGGAGAGTTGTTTAAATTCAGGCTAAGCTGTGTTGCAAATCGCCTAATTTCCACAAGGGGCCTGCATTTTACATGTAGCTCCTATTTTGTATGTGCTTGGTTTACTTTTCACTATAATAAAAACAGCATGGCCACAAAAAAGTAATTAATATAAAATAACAAAACAGGTACCAATTAACTAAGAATAAAATATTACATTTATAAAAATAATTATCAAAAAAGTTCTCTTGTTTCAGAGGATGTGCTTTGATTTTGTTGCTCGTGCGCTTTTATTGTGGCATTCATTTTAGAATGTTAACAAATACAGTAAGTGAACTGCTACTGTGTTTTACTTAGCCTTTTTTACGATAATGTCCAAAACACATTAAATATTTCCTGACCATGTAATTCTTTCCCACATTGCAATGTAATTTATGGTAATCTACTGTATTCAGCTTATGGAATATGTTTACTGATGATTATACAGCAATTTACTGGGACAATTACATTATTAATTATTTTACAACGTAGATGAAAGACTATAAGGGAGATTGTGTGAGAGCAAGGTAGAGGTATTGAGAGGAAGGAAGGGATGAAGTTAAGATGGTGAGTCACTGAGTGTGACTCAGAGTAAGGTGTGACATAAGATAGTAAGACAGGGGGTGCAGATGCCACATCTAGAAAACTGATAATGTCATAACTTTTAACATTTTTTATTGTCTATGCAGGCAATACAAATACCCATCCTTTTTCCCTGTGGATATAATTTGTTCTGGTGTAGACAGAGCACAGGGCATCACAGGTTATTTATCATTATATTTATTACTCTGTGGTGCTTACCAGGTATCCAAGCTAGCTCCATGTGTGAAGCTTCTGTGAGCTGCAGACCGGCAGGGGTTAGTGGATCTGTAGCTCTGGGTCAGTGGCTCTGTGGGCGGTGTGGCAGTCTGGGTTTAACATCTTAATTTTCCAGGAGTTCAGAGAACAATGAGAGGTGCTAAAATATATCAAACAGCCAATTAGCCTGCTGAACCAGGGGCCTGGGTCACAAAACACTGCAGAGAAACAGAGTTAGCTTCATTATTATCCCCAAGAGGACAAGTGACTTATTATGCTACGGTGCAGTTTGTCACTGGGCTCTGAGTCAGGTATTAGGCTGTGTGGGTTTGGATCCATTTAAAAGGCCTGAAAGGTTGCCTCACACCAGAGTGCTTACCAAACATAATTAAAATGATGTGATTTAATTTCAAACCTGTCTTGACAACACATGATTAAAAGGTGATTTTATAAATAATTAATACTGTAATACTACTAATAATAATGATAATAGATGGATTTTAGACAGAACTTTTTAAGCAGCCAAAGATGTTTATTATAACTTAATCCTGGAATGGAATGATAATGAGATTTAGTAGAGATAATCTGACACCTGGTTTGCACATTAAAGGAGAAGTCTGCATTTGCTACATCCATTTTTGTACGTTTAAATTCAAGATATGAACGCATTGATTCTTGAAGACTATAACTTACAATGCCTCATGAGCTTAGTTCACTGCTGTACCCCATCAGAACCAAAACATTTTACTTGTTTTACTCCAATGTTTGTAAACAAAGTAAATGTAAGCAAACACTTTTTAGCCTCAAAATATACTATAGTTAAAATTATAATTTTGATATCATGTAGATGGTCAGTCCTTGCATCCATAGCTCTGTCTTTGAATTTGAGAGTGGTTACATTTCTACAGCCCCATACCTCAGCTTTTTAAGAAAATATTGTTGGGGAAGGCGTTGTTCTTGTTTCAACTGCTTATTGCCGCTTTAAGCACTTATAGATGTGCTGCTTCAGAATAGTCTGTCTGATAAATGAAATATCATGAATGGTCATAGAGTGGTAATTAGTTCCTAACAATGACCACAGAGCTGTACTTTATTAGATAGTTACGGTTCCTCCAAAGAAGATGACTATGTCCCAAATGGTGTCCTATTCCCTACATGAACTAAGCAAAAAAAGAAACGTCCTCTCACTGTCAACTGCGTTCATTTTCAGCAAACTTAACACGTGTAAATCTTTGTATGAACATAACAAAGTTCAACAACTGAGACATAAACTGAACAAGTTTCACAGACATGTGACTAACAGAAATTGAATAATGTGTCCCTGAACAAAGGGGGGGGGGTCAAAAGTAACAGTCAGTATATGGTGTGGCCACCAGCTGCATTAAGTACTGCAGTGCATCACCTCCTCATTGACTGCTCCAGATGTGCCAGTTCTTGCTGTGAGATGTTACCCCACTTTTCCACCAAGGCACTTGCAAGTTCCCTGACATTTCTGGGGGGAATGGCCTTAGCCCTCACCCTCCGATCCAACAGGTCCCAAATGTGCTCAATGGGATTGAGATCCGGGCTCTTTGCTGGCCATGGCAAAACACTGACATTCCTGTCTTGCAGATCACGCACAGAACGAGCAGTATGGCTGGTGGCATTCTCATGCTGGAGGGTCATGTCAGGATGAGCCTGCTGGAAGGGTACCACATGAGGGATGAGGATGTCTTCCCTGTAACGCACAGCGTTGAGATTGCCTGCAATGACAACAAGCTCAGTCCGATGATGCTGAGACACATCGCCTCAGACCATGACGGACCCTCCACCTCCAAATCGATCCCGCTCCGGAGTACAGGCCTTGGTGTAATGCTCATTCCTTCAACGATAACGCTCATTCCTTCCGACCATCACCCCTGGTGAGACAAAACCGCGACTCGTCAGTGAACAGCACTTTTTGCCAGTCCTGTCTGGTCCAGTGACGGTGGGTTTGTGCCCATAGGCGACATTGTTGTCGGTGATGTCTGGTGAGGACCTGCCTTACAACAGCCCTAGAAGCCCTCAGTCCAGCCTCTCTCAGCCTATTGCGGACAGTCTGAGCAATGATGGAGGGATTGTGTGTTCCTGGTGTAACTCGGGCAGTTGTTGTTGCCATCCTGTACCTGTCCGGCAGGTGTGATGTTCGGATGTACCGATCCTGTGCAGGTGTTGTTACACGTGGTCTGCCACTGTGAAAATGATCAGCTGTCCATCCTGTCTCCCTGTAGCGCTGTCTTAGGCGTCTCACAGTACAGACATTGCAATTTATTGCCCTGGCCACGTCTGCAGTCCTCAAGCCTCCTTGCAGCATGCCTAAGGCACGTTCACACAGATGAGCAAGGACCCAGGCATCTTTCTTTAGGTGTTTTTCAGAGTCAGTAGAAAGGCCTCTTTGGTGTCCTATGCTTTCATAACTGTGACCTTAATTGCCTACCGTCTGTAAGCTGTTAGTGTCTTAATGACTTTTCCACAGGTGCATGTTTATTAATTGTTTATGGTTCATTGAACAAGCACGGGAAACAGTGTTTAAACCTTTTATAATGAAGATCTGTGAAATTATTTGGATTTTTACGAATTATCTTTGAAAGGCAGTGCCCTGAAATAGGGACGTTTCTTTTTTTGCTGGGTTTATATCCCTATGGGACCTGGTCAAAGTAGTGCACTTTATAGGGAATAGGGTGCCATTTGGGACTGAGACAATGCCTCATATGCCCTCAGTGCAGTTCAATGGGATTTGAGGGTTTGGAGCTGTGCCTGTTCTGAATGTTCAAATAAGCAACACCTCCATACACTGTAAAACCAGATAAGTTCTGTCTACTCAAACATTTTGAGGAAACCGATTACTTAAAAAAATAAAAGTTAAGAAACTTAAATAGCCGAAGTGAGCAGTACTACCTTCATATGAGTAATACAAATGCAGTTTTTTTAGTAAGGTATACTTAAATTTAAGTGATATGTAATTCCTATTGGACTCTAGCCAGGGTTACACTATCCAACAGCTGAAATTTGTGTTCACCCGCAACCTGCATTCATAATGACTGCCAGGATTAAACAGTGGGGGGAAATACCTAAGCCATTTAAACTGGAACAACCATTTCAGTAATGAGTGCAAAAATGTAATGATTGGATTAGTTTAGAAAGTTTTTTTTTTAAATCTTTGTGTAGCATAACATTTAATAAATCAATCACTCCATGTACATGCAAAAACACAGATATTAAAAACAATTCCATAAAAATCTACCTGCAGTGGAGCATGCTGGGAAAAAAAGTTAATTTGTCATATCTTAAAAAATTGTTGGTGTGACTTCGCATTTAGATTTGAATCAGTACTATATCAACATTTTACGTAATAATGACTTTTCATTGACTTTCAGTACAACTTAGTAGACGTATTTGAGTTAAGCATGCCTTGTGGTTTACATTGTAGCATGTTTACAAAGGAACTGCACTCAATCCCACAAGCCTCTCAGCATCATCCCAATCCCTGGAGTTGTCACTGGGACAGCTGTTCACATAAACTTAACAGGTGTTGCTGGTTCTTACCAAAGCCTCTCTCTCTCTCCCCCTCTGTTTCTCTCCCAGGCTCTCTCTGTTGCCCTCTCTGTTGCTCTCTCTCTATCTATCACTCTCTCTCTTACTCTCTCTCGATCCCCGGTCTCACAGCCGGTCTCCCGGACATAGCCAACTCCTTGTGGGGCTCTACATCTCTGCTCCACCTCCCCTTTACCTCTCGTCCACCTCTCCTCAACCTCCCCTCCATCTGTCTCTCCATCTCCTCTGGGGGTTAGTAGATCCTTGAACCAGATGGATGGTTGAAGTTATTGTAGTATCTACCACTCAAATAACACAGTGCGTCATCAGAAATGCTTTCTATATATCAACAAACCAACCAACATAACATCAGCAAAGCATAATAATGTTGGTAGCAGGTCAAGGAAAATAAGGATATTAGAAAAATACACAGTCCTATTCAAACTATGGATTTTACACCCGCACAATGTTTTGATTCCTCCTGGATTTCTGGATTTGCAATCAAGCAAATAAGTTATATTTTCTTTCCCCCCTCCGTCTTTGAAATTAAATGAAAGTCATCCCTAGCAAATTATATTCACGGAACAATCTTTTAGTCTATACTAACCTAATTGAAACTATATTGTTTTTCTGGTGACTCATAGAGTAGATAGTGTGTGCATAATCTCCAGGGTTTGAAGGGCTTGAGGAGATTGGGGGGGGGGGGGGGGGGGGGGGGGGGTTGGGGTGTATACGTAATCTCCCGGGTTTGAAGGGCTTGTGGAGATGGGGGGGGGGGGGGGGGTGTATATGTACACGACTACCATAAAGGTTATATCTCACTCCCTTTCATTATTTTGATCCAGAAATAGGTTTTGGTTGCAGTATGCGATGCTGAATTAAATGTCATATCAACAAATACTGCTTCATCCCTCATTGCTTTTCAAACCAACAGCCATTCTAGAATCAGAACCATCGCTCAATGCTCAATCATATAAACCCCATTGTATTTGCTGCATGGAGGGAATCGACCGGAAACTCTGTCATTGTGCTTCCTCTATAGACTAGTATTTCTCAGAGGGATGATGGCACATGTGTTCAGTCGTCTGTGTGTCATTGTCTACCAGCTCTATGAAAATAAATACTGTTAAAATACTGTTAATGACCTTTTCAGGGAATCTGTCAGAGCAATTCAATGGTGGTGGGGAGGTTTCAGTTGATGATCAATGTATGTGTGGGGTGTGTGTGTGTGGAGGGGGGGGGGGGGGTGTTTGTGTGTGCCCAGCAAGAGCAGGAGCAGTGTTGATCCATAGACGGTGTGCGTGTGTGTGTGTGTGTATTGCTCTGAGCTGAACAGTAAGACATGATAATGGCTTAATACACACCTTTCAACATGCTCACCATTTAGTCAGCTTTTTCACGCAACATCTTTGTCCTTGTACTTCAGGTATTGTGTTCAGTTAAGCGCTTGAGCGATGCTTCTTTAACAGGCTGTACTGTTCATTGTGCCATCATGGCTTCATGAAACTGCTGTAGCCTCTAATTCTCTACAAAGTTCAATGTGTTTTAAAGGAATACAGAGAAGAATGACAACACAAGGACGGAGGGGTACAGGGGAGAGGAGGGTGGGAGGAGGGTGGGAGAGGAGAGAGAGAGAGAGATGAGTGACAACACAAGAAGAGAGAGATTCAAAGATTCAAGTGAAGGATTGAAGGGAAAGAGGGGGAAGAAAAGGGTTTGAAGTGTTGACTGTAAGTTTCTCTCCTCTCTCTGAGTAAACTCAAGCAAGTCCCATAGATAAACTTTTCAGTTGGCTTCCCTCTTTCTATCTGAGAGAGATGATAGGAGGAAGAGGGGGGTGGGGTGTTATAAATAAATAGAGGGAGGGGGTTGGGGAAAGGGAAGAAGGATGTTTTGGATTTCAGGGATTATGTTTTGTTGGATCAGCACTTTTAGGTGTCAGAGGCAACGGGAGAGAGGGGCTGTCGAAGGATGCATTGAGATTCAGGAACAAGTGTGTAGACTGCAAACACCTGTCTCTCCTTAGAAAGCATCCTCCATTTGTACCATGGTGAGTGAGGGAATCCTATATTCAACAATATATTCAATAATTTGTAGAATCTTGTTATGGCTATCAGATATCATTGTCAATGGTCAGTGTCATTGAAACAGTTTGGAAATCTGTGTGTGCAGTACAGCAAATAGGAGTCAGATCACTGCAGGCTCTAAACACCAGAAAGACCAATGTAAGAACTATGTGTGAGCATCGCAGTCACAGAACTCAAGGTTAAATATTTCACTTGCCATCAGCTGGGTGCAGCATTCAGTTTGACTGTAGTTGTTTGTAAGCCTCCTTTTATTTGTTGGTTCAATATCAGCTCATACAAAGGTATGTATCGCTGTAAATTGACCTGTTAGATGAAAGTGACACAGACAGACAGATAGACAGACAGACACAAGCACACAGCTGGTGGCACTTTAATTGCAGAGGACTGACACTTAGTAATGGCATGGTTTCCATGTGTTTGATACCAATCCATTCACTCCATTCCAGCCATTGCTATGAGCCGTCCTCCCCTCACCAGCCTCCTGTGAAGCACACACATACTCTCTTTTCTCTCTGTCTCGCTCTTTACCTCAACACCCCTTTCTCTCTCTCCTTCCATCCCTCCTCTCTCTCATCTCCATCTCTCTCTCTGTGTTGGGCTGTGGGCCCAGGCTGGTGCTAACATTAGCAGTATCTGTAGGTTCCTGTAATCCATCCAGAGTGAAGCCCTGCAAGCACCTGCAGCTGCAAACCCCTGAGATGACGAGCACAGGGGACGGGACGGGAAGTAGTGGACGGAAGAAAGGATATAGGGATGAGGACAAACAGAAGAGAGGAACACAAGGAGGGAGAGATGTGTGAACAAAAAGAGCAAAAATAACAGGTTGGGAGGAGACAGCAGGATACAAAGGAGGAGGGGAGGAAGAGAGAGGATATCTTTGGATAGCACAATTGTTTATACAAATCATGTTCCTCTGATGACACATTTCTGTATTACCGCAATCAAAACAAAAATGTACTTTGTAACCGAGAACCCAGATGAAACATCTGGTCATTAGCAAACACATACAGCAGTCCTATCCTCTGTTATAAGATGGTAACAGGTGGAGGAGAGAGCAGAAAGGGAGAGAGAAGAGGAGGAGGGTAGGAGGAGAGGAGGAGGAGGAGAGTGAGGAGGGGAAGAGAGGGGAGAAAAGAGAGGAGAGAGGAGACATGAATGAGCAGAAAGGAGGAGGAGGAGGAGGAAAGTGATGTCCACTGCCTTGGACCCCCGAAGTGTTTCTGGTTGCTGCAGCAGCTGTCATGGTAATCAACGAAGGTGGCACAGACAGCCAATCATTTGGTCACCCAGGAGATGAGGCCTTTCCATCGCCTCCAGGAGCTACAGGAAAGGGAGTCTCATCCCAAATGGTACCCTTATCCCTATGTAGTGCACTACATTTTTTTACCAGGGCCCATAGCACACTATATAGGAAATACGGTGTCAATTGGAACACAGACAGGGCCTCTTCAATCTTAGGATGATCAAGTTTAGAAAACAGATGACCCTGATGGAAAATAACAATCAAAACAACACCAGAACATCACTAGACACAGATATTATAGCAGTGCTGAGGAACTTAGACTGAGTGTACAAAACATTAAGGACAGATTACTAATATTGAGTTGCACCCCCACTTTTGCCCTCAGAACAGCCTCAATTCATCGCAGCATGGACTCTAAAAGGTGTCGGAAGCATTCCACAAGGTTGCTTGCCCATGTTGACTCCAATGCTTCCCACAGTTGTGTCAAGTTGGCTGGATGACCATTGGTTGGTGGGCCATTCTTGATACAAAACTGTTGATCGTGAAAAACCCAGCAAAGTTGCAGTACTTGACATAAACCAGTTCGCCTGGCTAGGGTTGCAGTGGTCACGAAATTTCATTAGCCCCTGATTGTCAAGCAAATAACTGTTGGTCTCGCGGTACATTTTAAAAAGTCTAATAGATCCATGTAATATAGCCTACACCTTCACAATAAATCCATGATTTATTTTAGACAGGTCTAAAGAAGCATGATGTGAAAAAAATGTAGTCTATTTCAGAAGAACATAATTTATTTATATTTACCTAGGTAAGTCAGTTAAGAACAAATTTTGACTTAAAATGTTGAGGGGCAGAATAAAAGATTTTGACCTTGTCAGCTCAGGGATTGAATCTAGCAACCTTTCGGTTACTGTCCCAACACTCTAACCACTAGGCTACCTGCCGCCCACAAAAGCGCTAGAATAGCATGCTCTCAGTTGCCCTGATCTGGCTATGCCAAATGGCTGTGGGCTACACTAGTTGATTTAGGAGACAAGATTTGCTTAGAATTCCGTGGCTTTATTTTAAAGTATGAAGAATAAAATTGAACAAAACTGAATAAAATAGAAAGGACATTTTCTCCAAACGATTTCAGGGAGTTCGAACATGCACCTATTCTGTGTTGAGCAGTTAACAAAGAAATAGGTATTCTTACATGCTTAATTTAGAGTTATTAATGTAACCTTAGTTGTTCTACAAACGTTGGGCTATATGTTTAGATTGTTAACGCATTGTAAGGCTGCATGATGCGACTTCAATGAGGATTTGAAAAAAGTCACTTGAAAGGCTTTGTTTTCTTGCTCAGGCTGTACACACTACATCAGTCACTCATTCAAAATTTGACAAGCACTTGATAATGCCTAGAAATTCACGGCGGCATCCCCTTTGTGTGGCCGTAATGCACCCTAAAAAAATCCATGCCTTTGTGGCAGTGGCCATAGTGCCCTTCTCTCTATTGCGCGCTCCATCACGTGATCGGGTCTTTCTCTCAGTCTACAAGTGAAGACAGACACATCGGGGACGCATCTGGTTTGCACTTTGTGGGACTATCATTTGTAGTGCACCAACACACCTCCAGACTGTGTAAGGGCTATTTGACCCTTACACAGTCTGGATAAGGATGCTGCGCACATCCTTATCCAATTCCGAGGTGCATATTGAGGATATTGGAAGAAGTGTCCACATTTACTTTTCATCGGCTAACAAGATGAGTAGGCATAACGAACAGCAAAAGCACTAGTCTATGTAGATCTACTATCGACCTATTCGTTTCTGTGCGAGAAATAAATATTTCTAGCATAGTCTGGGACAGTTGTGGGATGCAATAGATCCCAAATTAATACAACCACGAGTATCAAAACGCTTTTTTTACGCAATGTGGCTGACGCAACAGATCAGAACGTTTAGCTTAAAATGTTGATAAACTATTAGGCTATTTCTTCACATTATAAGTGCAGCAATGCGAACATGGTAGTAAGCTATAAGCGCAAATGTTCCATTAGTGGAAAAATTACCATTATCAAATGTGACAGCAAATGAAAATATGCATGTAAATATTTTATTATAAATGCGCATTTTTGTGGTGAAAATTAGTTTCCACAAACTTGAAACTCACGCGCTGCTTACAATATGTATGCAAGTTAGGCTCTACACCCCTTGTAAAGCGGATTAATGTGCTTATTCAATTTAAGAAGTTATTTGGCCACTTTTAGTGATACAAACACTATTAAAACATATAGACCGGTGGGCTGGGCTACATGAGGTGTACGACTATGGTTAGAAAAAGTAGCAAAAAAGCCATTGTTTCTTATGCTGGGTATCATTCACAATTGATAATAAATAATTCACAAGTGATAGGCTAATATTGTCACCCATCAGTCTAGTCTTGATTTAATCTTGTCTTTACATATACTAAACAATATACAGTACCTGTCAAAAGTTTGGACACACCTACTCATTCAAGGGTTTTTCTTGATTTTTTAAATTTTCTATATTGTTGAATAATAGTCAAGACATAAAAATGATCAAATAACACATATGGAATCATGTAGTAACCCAAAAAGTGTTAAACAATTCAAAATCTATTTTAGATTTTAGATTCCTCAAAGTAGCCACCCTTTGCCTCGATTACAGCTTTGCACACTCTTGGCATTTCTCTCAACCAGCTTCACCTGGAATGCTTTTCTAACAATCTTAAAGGAGTTCTCACATACTGTATGCTGAGCACTTGTTGGCTGCTTTTCCATCACTCTGCATTCCAACGCATCCCAAACCATCTCAATTGGGTTGAGGTTGGGTGATTGTGGAGGCCAGGTCATCTGATGCATCACTCCATCACACTCCTTCTTGGTCAAATAGCACTTACACAGTCTGGAGGTGTGTTGGTGCACTACAAATGATAGTCCCACAAAGCGCAAACCAGATGGGATGGCATATCGCTGCAGAATGCTGTGGTAGCCATGCTGGTTAAGTGTGCCTTGAATTCAAAATGAATTACAGACATTGTCACCAGCAAAGCACCCCCACACCATCACACCTCCTCTTCCATGCTTCACAGTGGGAACAACATATGCAGAGATCATGCGTTTGCCTACTCTGCGTCTCACAAAGACACGGCAGTTGGGAGAAAAAAAATCTCAAATTTGGACACATCAGACCAAAGGAAAAATGTCCAACGGTCTAATGTCCATTGCTCATGTTTCTTGGCCCAAGCAAGTCTCTTCTTATGGGTGTCCTTTAGTAGTGGTTTCTTTGCAGCAATTAAACTATGAAGGCCTGATTCACGCAGTCTCCTCTGAACAGTTGATGTTGAGATATGTCTGTTACTTGAACTCTGTGGAGCATTTATTTGAGCTGCAATTTTTGAAGCTGGTAACTGTAATTAACCTATTGACGGTCGCCTAGGATAGGGGGCGCCACAGCGCATTTTGAAAAAAATGTGTGCCCATTTTAAACGGCCTACTACTCAAACTCAGAAGCTAGGATATGCATATAATTAATACATGTGGATAGAAAACACCCTAAAGTTTCTAAAACTGTTTGAATGGTGTCTGTGAGTATAACAGAACTCATATGGCAGTCAAAACCCCGAGACAGATCGAAACAGGAAGTGGAATTCTGAATTGCGAACTCAACTTCATCACGTTGCCTACTAATCACACCGTGAGCTATGGTTCATTGAGCACTTCCTATTGCTTCCACTAGATGTCCCCAGTCTTTACAAAGTGGTTTGAGTCTCCTACTGTTAAAACTGAATGAATGAGACGCTGTTGAAATTGGTCACATGAGGAGGGCCATCACCATTATGACGCCGGCGGCCCTGGCTTCCCTCCCCTTTCGAAACGTTTTGAAACACAATGCAATCGTTCTCCTTGAATCTTATTGGCTCTCTTGTTGAAAAACGCCCTGAAGATTTATGTTATACAACGTTTGACATGTTTGAACGAACCTAAATGGAAAAAAAATGCATTTTCTCGAAATGGCTGTCCCGCGGCCGACGGAGCATTTGGATCAGCTTTCAGATGCGTTAACAAGAACAAGCTCTTGGAACATAAAGGAGTAATTTTTTCGGACAAAAATACATTTGTTGTGGACCTGGGATTCCTGGAAGTGCTTTCTGATGAAGACAACCAAAGGTAAGGGATTATTGACAATAGTATACAAGACTAGATGTGATATGCGATTGTTCCAAGATGGCGCTGACCTGTAACGTTAGCCTATTTTTCAGAGTATCGCATCCCCTTTCATCGCAAAGTGTGATTATCCAGTAAAGTTATTTTTAAATCTGGCATTACAGGTGCTTTCAAGAGATATTCATCTATAAATCTTAGAATGACAATATTACATTTAAAAAAATGTTTTCGAATAGTAATTTAGTAAATTGTAGCTTTGTTTCATCGGATGCATTTGAGGGAAAATAGTTAGTCAACGTTACGCACCGATGTAAAAGGCTGTTTTTATATATAAATATGAACTTGATTGAACAAAACATGCATGTATTGTATAACATAATGTCCTAGGAGTGTCATCTTATGAAGATCATCAAAGGTTAGTGCTGCATTTAGCTGTGGTTTTGGTTTTTGTGACACATATGCTTGCTTTGAAAATGGCTGTGTGATTATTTTTGGCAGGGTACTCTCCTGACATAATCTAATGTTTTTCTTTCGCTGTAAAGCCTTTTTGAAATCGGACAATGTGGTTAGATTAACGAGAGTCTTATCTTTCAAATGGTGTAAAATAGTCCTATGTTTGACAACTTTGAATTATGACATTTTGTGGTTTTAAATTTGGCGCTCTGATTTGTCACTGGCTGTTGAATAGTTTGGGACGATTTCATCCCACGTACCCTAGAGAGGTTAAGAAGGAAAGAAATTCCACTAATTAACTTTTAATAATGCCCACCCTTTAATTGAAATGCATTCCAGGTGACCACATCATGACACTGGTTGAGAGAATGCCAAGAATGTGCAAATCTGTCATCAAGACAAAGGTCGGCTACTTTGAAGAATCTGAAATATAAAATATATTTTGATTTTTTTTAACCCTTTTTTGGTTACTACATGATTCCATATGTGTTATTTCATAGTTTTGATATCTTCACTATTATTCTACAGAGTAAAAAATAGTTTGAATAAAGAAAAACCCTTGAATGAGTTGGTGCGTTCAAATTTTGACTGGTACTGTATTTTTTGACTATCTGTTATTCAATGTGTTTCTATGGGCTAATAGCAGTAGGCCAAATACAAACATGTCACATGATGAAGAAAAATATTTAAAAGACTATGTCATGGTCAAACCAGAAAATGAGAGGACAGAAGCGATTATATGTGTGAACAAAAATAATGACATTTGGCATAGAATCAAACATGTGCCTGAACTGTTCAGACGGGGAGTTGGTGAAAGAAAACTGAATGAAAAGCCAATGCCACTTGGTCATTGTTTTGTTTGGCTTCAGAATTACTACTCAGAACCCTTGTTGTGTTTCTTTTTTTGAAGAAATCAGTGATCGTCAGCAGTACCTCTAAAGATCCAATGTAGAAATACAATTCACACACACGTTGATGTGTGAGGTTAGCGGATAGTCAATACTAAATGATGTGGTTATGAACATGGGTATTTCGATATCCTTTTGCAAAGATTCCATTGTCAAGTGGAAACAGTACAATTTTTTATTCAATTATGAAATTGTATTTGTCAAATGCGCCGAGTACAAAAGGTGTAGACTTTACTGTGAAATGTTAATTACGAGCCCTTTCCCAACAATGCAGAGTTAAAAAGTAAGAAAATTAGAAAATAAAAATAGAAGATAGCAACACAATAAATAACAATAACAAGGCTATATACAAGCGGTACCAAGTCAATGTGCCAGGTGAGGGGGTAGTTGAAGTACGTTGTAGGTAGGGGTAAAAGTGACTAGGCAATCAGTTTTAAAACCTCTTCGATGTAATGTCCCCTAATTAGGGGACTAGTAGTGGTTCTGGACCGGTTCTGACCGTCATTTTAGTGCACAGAGCGCTCTGTGAAAGGCGCAAGGTCAAAAGTTTTATACTGAGCGAAACAGCTGAGTCTCCCTGTTCAGCTGGAGCTGCCCGTGAGGAGCTCAGATGGAGAGTGTGAAATCTGACACCTCATTTGCATAGGGCACATGAAACGGGGGTTCCAAGAGAATGCAGCATGATATTTTCCGAGGGATTTACAGCTCTCAACATGAAAAAAATACAACAAACGTTTTTTGGAATTCAAACAAGACCACTTTCTCTTGGTCACAGAGGGATGAAATCACGTTGTGCTTACAGCTGAAGTTGAAAGGAGTTGGCTCAGAGGACACAGGGTAGAACATTCTCTGTCGTCAGTAATATGAAATGGTGCCATATAATCATATTTATTTTACAGTTTAAGAAAGTTGAAATCTTATAGTAAGTCATTTATAATTTGACGGTTACTATATTTAGAAAGCATTTCAATCATTTCAAGCCCTATTCCCCGACTTTTATTTTCATACTATTTGTACGAGAACTTGTCCTCAAAAGTGAGTATCTTCATGTTGAAATCTTAATTTTCAAGTTGTTGACTGCACTTCCCTTCTCAGCACACTAACACAATAAATGTATTCTACATTTCAAAGGAAAAGTAACATCCCATGGGTTATTTGAAGCCACACCACAATCTGCTAATGGTGCAAGGAAATCAACTCTCCACACTGTGAGCTACTTAACTAGCACCACCACCAAAATACAGTACCTCTAGGTTATCTGATTATCAGAAAACGCCATTGGACTTCTGTTTAGGCGCTTTTGTGGAAAAAGTGTTGGATCACGTGCAACTACATTGATGATATTAATTGGCTGATAAGAAATGTGTTACCGGACAGAATTATTTGCTCAGCTGGTCGTACAGTGCTTATCATAGTGGCTGTTGTGCTAGGTTGTCCTATGAGAAAATCTATCAGTTAGCCATTTTAGACCGCAGGTCTTTATGTGAGGAAAATAGAGGGAAAGTGATAGGCACAGATTTCCTCGTTATGGTCAATGTCAGTGTTATTGTTTAGTGTTAAATTGTGTGTGTGCGGGCATGCGTTTTTTTAATTTGCATTTGTGTGTGCGTGTGTGTACGTGTGTGTGTGTGTATGCGTGCTTGCGTGCGTTCGCATGTATTTATTTGTCTGACCTCATCGCTCTGATAAGATTTTATGCATGGATATCCAAAGTATTCATCTCATGTCATCTACTCACTCACATAATGCCTGCATGACGTTTGATGTTTTATTTACAGTGTATTGGTGGGATGAAGAGATGTGATAAAGTGTCAAACACATTTACTGCCTTCAGATGGCTGTTGTAAACTTTACTGCCCCTCATTCAGAGTTACTCTGGTAGAGACACGGTAACAGAGCACTGGTATGACATTTTTTACATTTATCAGAGGCTCTTATCCAGAGCAACTTACAGGAGTTATGGTTAAGTGCCTTACTCAAGGGCACATTGACAGATTGTTCACCTAGTCAGCTCAGGGGATTGAAAACAGCGACCTTTCGGTTACTGGCCCAACGCTAGGGCTAGGATACCTAGGGCTAGGATACCTGCTGCCAGGTATAGGCTACTCTGATATACAACCTATTTTTTACAGCTTCATGAGAGAAGATCAAACCACATCCAGATAACTTTTTTTACTGGCCCAACTCTCTAACCAATGCCACCCCTCGCAAGATGAGTAGCCTTGTTGTCCGACACTGTACTTTCCAATCATGTCCAATGTAAGGCATTGGATGATGTACTCTGCCATAGGCTACTATCATATACCCTAATTTTAATGTATTTTTATTTTTCTCTTCCTGGTTACCTCTAGTCACAAACACAAACTCCCCCAGACAAAATGTAAAGAATGTAGATTCAATTGTACATTCTTCAACTGGGCTAGTGTGGGGAGATGTTGTTTACTCAATATATGTATGTTGTATTTGTGTATCTGATTGCATTGTGTGTGTAGGTGCGAGTGTGCGTATGTGCACGCGTGTTTTATCCAGTCTAAAAGAAGGGATTAAGCGTCTGTAAAATTAGCTCTAACCAGTTTGTGACTTTAGAACAGATAGAGAATGATGTCAGTGTCATAAGCTTCATCTTCTGATGAGGAGAAATCATCGGACCAATACGCAGCGTGGTAAGTGTCCATACTTATACTTTTATTTTTTTAAACACGAACACTAAACAAAATGAACGGCAGTCCTGTAAGGCTACACAGCTATACAAAGAAACAACCACCCACAAACACAAGAGAACATAAACCCACTTAAATATGGCCTCCAATTAGAAGCAACGACAACCAGCTGCTTCTAATTGGAGGTCGTTGACAAAACTAACATAGACATAGACAAACTAGAAAACCCACATAGAAATAGAAAACATAGAACATAAACCCCGAAACACACAAAACAAACACACCCCTGCCACGTCCTGACTAAGTACAATAACAAAATTACCCCTTTACTGGTCAGGACGTGACAGTACCCCCTCCCCCTCCCCGCAAACGTGCAGACCCCGAATGCACCTGAAACAAGAAATACCAAAACAATAAACCCAAACTAAAGGGAGGGAAGGGAGGGTGGCCACCGTCACCGACGATTCCTGTGCTACACACCCCCTTCCCAAACCTCCCCCCACGGAGGTGGCTCTGGCTCTGGGCTTAATCCCCACTCTAACCTGTCCACCCCCGCTGAAGGCTTAGGGATGAGGGGCGACTCTGGCCGCGCCGGGCTGGCGGGCGACTCTGGCCGCGCCGGGCTGGCGGGCGACTCTGGCCGCGCCGGGCTGGCGGGCGACTCTGGCCGCGCCGGGCTGGCGGGCGACTCTGGCCGCGCCGGGCTGGCGGGCGACTCTGGCGGCTCCGGACTGTGGGACGTCTCTGTCGGCTCCGGACTGTGGGACGTCTCTGTCGGCTCCGGACTGTGGGACGTCTCTGTCGGCTCCGGACTGTGGGACGTCACCGGAAGCACTGGATGGGGCACTGTCGGCGGAAGCTCTGGACGGGGCACTGTCGGCGGAAGCTCTGGACGGGGCACTGTCGGCGGAAGCTCTGGACTGGGCACTGTCGGCGGAAGCTCTGGACTGGGCACTGTCGCCGGAAGCTCTAGACTGGGCACTGTCGCCGGAAGCTCTAGACTGGGCACTGTTGCCGGAAGCTCTAGACGGGGACTGCGCACCAAAGGCCTGGTGCATGGGGCTGGCTTTGGCGGCACCAGACTAGGGATGCGCACCACAAGGCTAGTACGAGGAGCAGGAACAGGACGTACTGGACTGGGCAGGCTCAGTAAAGGCCTGGTGTGTGGGGCTGGCTTTGGAGGCGCCAGACTAGGGACACGCACCTCAAGGCTAGTGCGAGGAGCAGGAACAGGACGTACTGGACTGGGCAGGCGCACTAAAGGCCTGGTGCGTGGGGCTGGCTTTGGAGGTGCCAGACTGGTGACATGCACCTCAAGGCCAGTGCGAGGAACAGGAACTGGACACACAGGGCCTTGACTACACACTGGAGGTCTCGAGCGCACAACCTGCACAACCCGTTCTGGCTGGATTGTTACCGTAGCCCGGCATGGGCGGAGTGCTGGCACAGGGCGAACTGGGCTGTGCTGAGGCATGATGGCTGCTGTGCGTATTTCCGCAAAGCTCGGTGCCTTCATGATCCGTTGCTCCCCATAATAAGAATGGGGAGTTGGCTCAGGTCTACGACCTGACTTAGCCATACTACCCGTGTGCCCCCCCACAAATTATTTTTGGGGCTGCCTCTCGTACTTGTTCATCCTTGCGTATAACACCTCGTAATGGCGCTGCTCCACCTTAGCTGCCTCCAGCTCCTCCTTAGGGCGCCGGTACTCCCCCGCCTGGTGCCATGGTCCTGCCCCATCCAGGATCTCCTCCCAAGTCCATGAGTCTTTATAGCTCCTCTGCTGCTCCTTCCTCCGCTGCTTGGTCCTGGTTTGGTGGGTGGTTCTGTCATAAGCTTCGTCTTCTGATGAGGAGAAATCATCGGACCAATACGCAGCGTGGTAAGTGTCCATACTTATACTTTTATTTTTTTAAACGTGAACACTAAACAAAACAATAAAACAACCACCAGTCCTGTAAGGCTACACAGCTATACAAAGAAACAACCACCCACAAACACAAGAGAAAATAAACCCACTTAAATATAGCCTCCAATTAGAAGCAACGACAACCAGCTGCTTCTAATTGGAGGCGTTCCCAAAACTAACATAGAAATAGACAAACTAGAAAACCCACATAGAAATAGAAAACATAGAATATAAACCAAAAAACCCCAAACACACAAAACAAACACACCCCTGCCACGTCCTGACCAACTACAATAACAAAATGACCCCTTTACTGGTCAGGACGTGACAGTCAGAGGACACTTACCATGCAAATAATATAACCATGATGGATTCAACCCATTTACAGACATGTGCAGTGAATACTGGTCAAACGCGCATGTCCTCCACTACCCCATATTGAGCAGGGATTAAGGGGATAAATGAAGACTCCCCTCTGTGAGAAATATTGATGATTGGTTTCTGGTTTCCATTCAATTGCTGGGGAGCTGGACACCAGGAACAGGACCCCACCCCTCTCGTGTCCCCTACATGGCCTAACATGATTGGTTGGTCCATGGTTAAATTTGTTCAGTTATTTTGGTTGGGTTTGTCATGACGTGCCCTGGGGGAAGGATCATAGCCCTCTCTCTCTCCACAGTTTGTGACTTAATGACAGGTCATAAATACCGGGTAAAAATTACCATGAAGTATTCAGAGAGAGAGAACAAAGGAGATAATTAAACAATATGTCTAATTTTGAGAATGTGGGAATGGTCCGTGGACACTTAAGGTGAGTGTGTTTATTTTGGCGATCTCATGAAGGACAGGATACACACATAACGGTATCTTTTAAAGAGTACATTTCCCAGCTGTCAGGTTTACATCTAAATATTGTGAAATGGATGTGATTAAACATGAAACTATTTGTGAAAAGATGTAATGTGATGTTAACCTTCTAAATGAGAGTATGGATTTTCAAAAAAGATTAACTAGTCAGTGGCCACACCCACGTGAGCATAGACATTATGTCTGCGTCATGGAACCGCCCTTTTCTACTGAAACGTATAAAACCCACTCCTGATGAAATTCACACCAGACCACGCAAACCCCGGTGTGAGCTAAGGTTGCAAATAATTGAATTTCTAAGACCAAAATATGCCGGGTGTGTGAAGTGATCTAAACTACAACTCTACCAAAGGAAAAGACAATACCACGTGGAGCATTGGCTGGAAATGGGTAACCTCTTGACGGGCTCGCCCCATATGCGGGACGGACATCCAGTGAAAAAATCCTATCACCATTAGCATAACGAAATTTAATTAAAACAAATTCAAATATAGGACTATGTTATATCGTTTTATAGATACACCTCTCCTGAATCAAACCACGTTGTCCGATTTCAAAAAGGCTTTACAGCAAAAGCAAAACATTAGATTATGTTAGAGAAGTATATTGTAAAAGTAGCCACATAGCCATTTTCCGACCAACCACATGCATCACAAATAACCAAAAAACAGCTAAATGCAGCACTAACCTTTTACAAACTTCATCAGATGACACTCCTAGAACATCATGTTACACAATACATGCATTCTTTTGTTCGATAAAGTTCATATTTATATATAAAAACAGCATTTTACATCGGCGCGTAACGTTGACTAACTATTTTCCCTCAAATGCATCCGGTGAAACAGCGCTACAATTTACTAAATTACTATTCGAAAACATTTTTAAAATGTAATATTGTCATTCTAAGATTTATAGATGAATATCTCTTGAAAGCACCTGTAATGCCAGATTTAAAAATAACTTTACTGGGTAATCACACTATCTATCTATCTATCTATCTATCTATCTATCTATCTATCTATCTATCTATCTATCTATCTATCTATCTATCTATCTATCTATCTATCTATCTATCTATCTATCTATCTATCTATCTATCTATCTATCTATCTATCTATCTATCTATCTATCTATCTATCTATCTATCTATCTATCTATCTATCTATCTATCTATCTATCTATCTCTCTTAATGGTACTCTGAAGTATCCAATCTAATCACTTACAACCACGAAGAACTTTGTGACTTCAATGAAAGTTAACCAGAGACTCTGATAAACCCTACCAGACGATCCAGGATTCCAACAGAGAAGACAACAACGACATACGGGTGTAAATATATATGCATTGCAATTATTCTCAAATGAGCGGCCGTTCATGTGCTAAGGATTAGCATTTCCATGAATATAATTGTAGACTGTGTGTAATGAATCCATTTTGTCTTTCCTGCTCTTTCTCAGTCCCACCCCTTTCCTTTTGTCTACCAAGCTGTCATATCGGCTTAGCCCACTAGGGCCTTGTCTATCATTGTTATTAAACAATATCTATTGTTTGTTTGTTATGTATTTCTGTGATTATTTAGTTAGTTAGTAAATAAATAATTAAGCCAATATGTACATCATTGATTCATAATTTATGTTAGGGTTCGTGTAGATAACCAAAAATTTTATGACGTTTGGAATGAGACTAACAAGGTAATAATAATACATTAATGAGCATGACTAATCGATCAGATATTAAAATATCTGAAGAGTTATATTTGGAAAAACTATAGCTCTGTAAATCAACATTTTCCATCGTGTCCCGACTTCCAAGTTAATTAAATTTGCCTGATTAGTTGAATCCCGAAGTAATAATAATTACACATAGTGATTGGATAAAATAACAGTCTTCACATTTAATGATAGTAGACACAACAGGTTCTTGGTTGGTAGTCAACATGAGAGTTATTGTAACGATGACAAAGGACCCAGTTTAGCTTTGTGATATCCATTTATTGTGTATCCTGGGGAAAAAGAGAAGAGGTAAACCGAACAGTCAACCATTTACAGTAACTTGTTGCAGGAGATGAGGAGTAGACAAATATATGCCATTTAGCAGACACTTTTATCCAAAAAGTCCATGAGACCCAACAACGGTCAAAAATACAGGGGAGGCGGAAACATGCAGTATAGAGGGACAGAGCAAAAGGAGAGCGTTAAGAGATCCATACTCAGAGAAAGAAAGGAAAGGACGATGGTTTTAACAAGGAAAGTAAGCTGTCAGAATCCGCTCTGTCTCTGCTCAGTATAAGCAGGTAATATGTAGCAGTCCAGATTTCTGCGGTGCCTTTGGAGCCACATCTCCATCAATCACATGGTAGGGATCCATCAGTTAGATGCCTAGCCCCAGCCCAGCCTGGCCCCAGCCATGGGCACAAGCCCAGGGTCCCTTCCCCACCAGACAGCCATCCAGACAGCCCAGACAACACCTGTCGCCTCTCCGCCTCCCTGCCACCGCACCTCTCAGTTCTGATGACAACATCCAGTATCCATTCAGACAGTATCTAGTAGCTAGCAACCAGGATCGAGACAGAGCCCAGAGAGAGCTCATCTCAGAGAGAGCTGACAGCATGTCACCATCATTTCTCTGAACCTGAGGAGAGGAGAAAGAGGTAAAGGACAGGAGGAGGGAGAGGCAGGTGATAGGGAAAGGAGAGGAGTGGGTAGGCGAGGCATGATGAAGAATGGAAAGAGAAGGAAGATGGGAGGGGGAGGGGAGGATGTTGAAAGGGTATGGAGGTGAGGTCAGGAGAGGCAATCACCAGAGCTGACAATCTAAGATCTCAAATGAAGAAAACATTTTACCCTTTCTTTGCATGTGCTTTCACAAAATGAGATGATCCTTTTCCTTTGCAACGACATCCATGACTGTGTTGTATACCAAGACAAGGATGAGTGGGTGGACTACGTGTCTGACAGGCAGTGAATATGGAGTTGATTTTTTTATTGGATCATTGATTGCATTTTTCATTGGTGTTTATTGGATTTTGTGGTGTCTATGGATTGATTACTTCTGATGGCTGTTTGTAATTTGTGCCTAATAAAAATAACACTAAACTGATTGATGAAAAACTAATATGTGTCCATATAGAGTCTATCTGGTATATAAAGATTTATCCTGGACAATGCCCAGATCAGAGATTTAATCTACAACATTTACTTCCCTGACTACAAATCCTACCCAGCTGTCTAATCACTGCTTTGTGTACTATGGACAATAATTCCTGCTGTTTCACATATCAAAACAAAATCAAATACTAAATGTATACTAAAAGGGCTTTTCTTCGCAAAAACGGTATTTTGCCTGTGTACATTTTTCTCTCCAATCACTAAAGTGCTGTTGCTAACGAGGAGTAAAATTACCTATTATTTTCTGCCGAGACTGAAGTGTCAAAAACTGTTATCAACAAACACCCAAAACAAAAACAGTTTTACTATAAGTCCCATACTTTCTCCCTGTTGTTCCTTTAGACCAGCAGGGAGTTGATATTGTCAGGCAGTTTGTAGCCCTCCTCCCAGAGGATTGTGGGTCCTAATCTGCCAGCTGCATGCCCAAGCATTACCTTATCGACTTTATCAATAACGCATTTGAGGAACGGGCCAAGTTGCACACCCAGGGTTAGGGGTGACTGAAAGCCAATCGGCTGCTCGGCAGTTAGACAATAATTGCTCGACTTCGCACACAAAGAGCCTGGAGGAGAAGGGATGAGATAGAGGGGGGATGGAAATGGAGAATCATTCTACTATTTATCACAGACTTTTAGGAGCATCTAAGGTCATCTGTAGCAACAGAAAAATATCCCTATACTCATGAGAGAAGGAGAGAGATGCAAAAGAGAACACTGAGACCCAAGACAAAGTGGGCAAAGAAAGAAAGCATGATAGAGTAAAAACAAACAGTCCTGTTGCTCTGTAAATCGGAACTAAACAGAGGGAAGTTGACAAATCACTCAGTTCAAACAACCCAGAGCTTCAAACACAACAACCCATAGAAACAATGAGCCTGTAAATCAAAACAATCATAACGAACTCTCCAGAAGGGCCAGATTTATCAGATATTGACAAATGAGAATGTATGTGTGTACTTTGTAGATTTTTATAATAATTTAAAATGGTAATGGATAAGCTGGAGAAATGGGTTTTTCCTTTGCTGTTGGATGCTGTCCATGGCCCTGAATGGGAACACTTTGGTTGCTGTCCATGGTGTCCATGCTGTCCACGAGCTGACAAGGTACAAATCTGTCGTTCTGCCCCTGAACAAGGCAGTTAACCCACTGTTCCTCGGCCGTCATTGAAAATAAGAATTTGTTCTTAACTGACTTGCCTAGTTAAATAAAGGTTAAAAAAATTACATTAAAATATTTAAAAATATGGTGCTGAATGTGTTAATGCAGTGTCCATTTCTGTCCTGTGTTTAATATTGGGTACATGATATGTTGCTGTCCATGGTGCTGAATGTGTTGGTGTAGTGTCCATTTCTGTCCTATGTTTACTATTGGGTACAGGATATGTTGCTGTCCATGATGTTAAACTGAATGGGAACAATTTGGTTACTGTATATGGTGCTGAACTAGTTGCTGTGTTACTTAAGTTTGAAGTACTAAATGTCTTTGTGGAAAGAGTACTGAATGAATACAGTGCCTTGTAAAAGTATTCATCCCCTTTGGTGTTTTTTCCTATTTTGTTCCATTACAACTTGAAATTTAAATTAATTTACATTTTTATTTCAAGTAGTGCGTTCATATGTATTCACCCCCTTTGCTATGAAGCCCCTAAATAAGATCTGGTGAAATCAATTACCTTCAGAAGTCACATAATTAGTTAGATTGCACACATGGACTTTATTTAAGTGTCACATGATCTGTCACATGATCTCAGTATATATACACCTGTTCTGAAAGGCCCCAGAGTCTGCAACACCACTAAGTAAGGGGCACCACCAAGCAAGTGGCACTATGAAGACCAAGGAGCACTCCAAACAGGTCAGGGACAAAGTTGTGGAGAAGTACAGATCAGGGTTGGGTTATAGAAAATATCAGAAACTTTGAATATCCCATGAAGCACCATTAAATCCATTATTAAAAAATTGAAAGAATATGGCACCACAACAAACCTGCCAAGAGAGGGCTGCCCACCAAAACTCATGGACCAGGCAAGGAGGGCATTAATCAGAGAGGCAACAAAGAGACCAAAGACAACCCTGAAGGAGCTGCAAAGCTCCACAGCGGAGATTGGAGTATCTGTCCATAGAACCACTTTAAGCCGTACACTCCACAGAGCTGGGCTTTACAGAAGAGTGTCCAGAAACAGCTATTGCTTAAAGAAAGAAATAAGAAAACACATTTGGTGTTCGCCAAAAGGGATGTGGGAGACTCCCCAAACATACTCTGGTCAGATGAGACTTAAATCAAGCTTTGTGGCCATCAAGGAAAACGCAGTGTCTGGTGCAAACCTAACACCTCTCATCACCCCGAGAACAACATCCCCACAGTGAAGCATGGTAGTGGCAGCATCATGCTGTGGGGATGTTTGTCATCAGCAGGGACTGGGAAACTGGTCAGAATTGAATGAATGATGGATGTCGCTAAATACAGGGAAATTCTTGAGGGAAACCTGTTTCAGTCTTCCAGAGATTTGAGACTGGGACAGAGGTTCACCTTCCAGCAGGACAATGACCCTAAGCATACTGCTAAAACAACAAAGCATTTAAATGTCTTGGAATGGCCTAGTCAAAGCTCAGACCTCAATCCAATTGAGAATCTGTGGTATGACTTAAAGATTGCTGTACACCAGTGGAAACCCATCCAACTTGAAGGAGCTGGAGAAGTTTTGCCTTGAAGAATGGGCAAAAATCCCAGTGGCCAGATGTGCCAAGCTTATAGAGACATACCCCAAGAGACTTGTAGTTGTAGTTGCTGCAAAAGGCGGCTCTACAAAGTATTGACTTTGGGGGGGGAATAGTTACACACACTCCAGTTTACAGTTTTTTAAAACGTATTTCTTGTTTGTTTAACAATAAAAACATTTTGCATCTTCAAAGTGGTAGGCATGTTGTGTAAATCAAATAATACAACCCCCCCAAAAAATGTATTTTAATTCCAGGTGGTAAGGCAATAAAATAGGAAAAATGTCAAGGGGGGTGAATACTTTCGCAAGCCACTGTAGCTGCAGTAATGAGTATTGAATGTTTTCCATGTACAGCTGTGGAGTGAGTCTTTCTGAATATGTTGACAGGTACAGTATGTCTTTCACAGCATGAACCACTTCCTCACACGTCATGGTCTGAGTTGAATTGTTGAGCAGCAGGGGTTTTGCTGGTATAGCTAATAAAAGGCAGTTCCTTAGTGGAGTTTCAAGTAGGCTGTCACATTAGTCTCACTTAATAGCTGTCCTCCATTTGATTGACAGACGTAATAGACATACCAATACAGTTTGAGTGATGGTAATTGCTTCCATAGCAAAGCAGCCAGTTGTCAAATTCGATATTCTGCCAAAACAACAACCATTTCTTCCTGGGCCACACAACTTTTTTTTAAACAACTTGTAAAAAAATGATCTACTGACAGCCAGTTTGTCTGTTATTTCAGAAACGTAGTCTTTTCCATGAAACAGCTGTAGAAAAAGAGGATTACACTCACCTATTTAAATAAATGGCTGATACAGTAGAACTGTACGTTGTGACTCAAATATAGTGTCCCCATGCAGCTACCGTGAAGCTTATCGACTTCGCTCTCTTTCTCTCAAATACAGTTAGATGGTAACAAATCATGCAGATGAATAAATTAGGTGTTTCTATCAATGTATGGAACAGTGCCATGAATTGATTTACCGCCTTTGTCACGTTCATGATCCATTGCCTACAAAGTTCCGCTTATAACATCAATGAAATTGGTTTAGAGGAAATTGGTATTTAATTTATGACTCAATAACAAGGGACCTCTATTCATATTGGCTCCATGTGATCTATTGCCTGCTTATGGTAGGTTTTGCTACAATCATATGCATTAGGCCAGGTAAAGCATGAACGCTGTTCTATACATTAGTATGACTGGAAAACATATACAATGTGGCAATGATAATAGGATTCTCTCTCAGCTCATGATTTGGTTCATATTTAGACCAAACTCATCCTTCAGCAGACTGCTTCGATAATCATTGACTTATTTTATGATGAACACTAATTGTGTAACTTCCGATTGGCTGGCACACTTATATTCGGTTGATGATTGAACATAAGATCTTCTATCCCCAAGAGACAATCAGGGACTAGTTTGCTCCACTCCTGATGATGCAAAGGAACCAGTGTATTCAAACCTGCTAGTCTGAACAACAAGACAATGGAATCAGCTGTCAGCGGTTTCAATTATACGTCTATGGCTGAAACCATTGGGAGGTCTGTATCAAGAAGAGTTTGTGGAAGGAGAGGGATGATGTGGATGGGATAAATGTATAAACTCCCCTGCTGAAAAAAACTGCATAGAACAGCATACATTTCAAGCTGGTCCGTGTTGGTTGGATGCCAGTCAAGCTGTTGAGACCAGCATGGTCTGGCAGGTCAAGCTGGTCTGAACAGCATGGTTTAGCTGGTTGTGTTTTTGCTAGTGACCACCCATCATTCTATTTTTGCTGGTGACCAGCCACTCATTGTGTTTTCTCTGTTTTGGACCAGAGTAAACTAGAACAAATCCAGCAGCAAGTCAGAATTCCTATTGGAATCCAGCCAGAGTGAATTTCCACCTACTGCATTCAAAATGAGTGCCAGGGTTGGAAAGAAAGCAATGAGACTAAGTAAATAATCATAACTGGATCAAGCAGTAACGGGTACAATAAATCCACCCAACAGATTAGATTTGTTTCGAAAAATGTACAGTATGTTATTTATCTTTGTGTGGAATATGTTAAATTAATTGATTCATGAATTAATCAATGTACATGCAAAACACAGATATTGAAACAAGCAATTCAAAAAAAATCTAACTGCAACAGAGCATTCTGAGAAATATGATAATGATGGGTGTGGTTTTGCAAACCAGCAAAATTCACTTGGGATTTGAAGTCATAATCTCTCTGTTGCCAGCGACCAGAATTTCCTGCTACACCACTGGATCTGTGGTTAAGAAAAATATTATTAAAAGATCAGAACCAATAGACATTCTGTAATTTGTCCCTATGGGGAACCCTTTTGGTAGACACGCATAACCCTTTGATTTGTCTCTATAGGGGAACCCTCTGGTTCCAGGTAGAACCAATGACAAGTTCTACAGTTATACCTATAGGCAAAATTCAGATGTGCTTATGGCACACACTTAAAGAATTACCTGTAATTTGACAATAAGTTGTTGGCTACTGACTTAAAGTAAAAATATAGTATTTTTCAGTGAATTAAGGTGTTATAGTTGTAAAATGACATGTTTCTTACTTTACTTTCACTGCACTTTGAAATGTGGGGAGGGGTGATATGTAATTTGTAAAAATGTCTGAAAAACATAATTCCACTTTGACGTTATGGGCTATTGTGTGTAGGCCAGTGACCTATGCAGGCAAATCCTAGAGGAAATCCTGGTTCAGTCTGCTTTCCAACAGACACTGGGAGACAAATTAACCTTTCAGCAGGACAATAACATTAAACACAAGGCCAAATATACACTGGAGTTGCTTACCAAGATGATGTTGAATGTTCTTGAGTGGCCTAGTTACAGTTTTGACTTAAATCAGCTTAAAAATATATGGCAAGACTTATAAAACGCTGTCTAGCAATGAACAACAACCAACTTGACAGAGCTTGAAGAATTTTAAAAAGAGTAATGTGCAAAGCTCTTAGAGACTTAGCCAGACAGACTCACAGCTGTAATCAATGCCAATGGTGATTGTAACATTTTTACTTTGTTTTTGTGGTGTATTGTGTAAAAGGGTGAGAAAAATTATTTATGTAATCCCTTTAGAATTCAGGCTGTAATACATCAAAATGTGGAATAATTCAAGCGATATGAATACTTTCTGAAGGTACTTTATATCAGATCACATGCCCAAATATGTTAATGAGCCCCACAGGTACATTTCCCCAACCTACATTTCAAAGCATAGTGATGATTTTACCTAATATACAAAATATTGGGTAGGAAAAAAATTACCATTATACTAGATTATCTGCACATGTACCCTAAAAGAAACCGACCAGTATAATGTGAAGATACCTTATGTGTACCTTTGTCATTTTTGTACCCCAGGGAACAACACTGTACTTTTTTGAAACATTTTATTTAACTAGGCAAGTCAGTTAAGAACAAATTCTTATTTACAATGACGGCCTACCCCGGCCGAACCCGGACGACCTTAACTGCAGTATAGCCTAATTTTGAGAGTGTGCTTGGTAGTAAAGATGTAGTAAAACTGGTGGCGCTGCTGAAACATTAATGCACTTCCACCCAAAAGCTTGCAAATCCCCAAAGCATTTGTGCACACTTTACATCAAGTTTCCCTGAGCAGTGCTATTTTTTACATTGGTATTGTCAGATAATCTGACAATTATTGACTTGATTCTGGGCAACGTTTAGCAAAGTGCAGAAATGTATTCATGCCATTAAATCTGTGCCCAATCTCTGTCCTTGCCCATACCTGGTGGTGTAGCAAGAAATTAATGTCATTAGCAAACCAAGAGGTTGTAAATTCAGAATCTCATGGGAAGTACAGTCTCCAGTATCCAGAATTACAGCAATAACACCTTAATATCAGCAGTAAAAATGTACTTGTTGTTTACCTTACTTTCACTGCAACCAGTAGCCTGTAATGTACTGTAAAATTACAACAACTTTTTAGCAGTGTAGCATTTCATGGCATAAAAGGAAAACATGGTGGAGAGGGAAAGAACATAATTGTTCTTCACAACCATCACAGCAGTAAAGAACCCTTCCTGATTTGAATTTTTATATCACCCTCACCCCTGACAAAGGATCCATCAATAACCTTTTTTGATGTATATGCTGGTCCAGCATGGCCTGGTCAAGATGGTCTGCAAAACCACGCCCATCATTGCATATTAGATTTTTTTCATTGTTAGTTTCAATATCTATGTTTTTGCATGTACATTGATTGTTTAAATAATTCATAAATTAATTGATCTTATGTTACACAAAGATAAATAACATAATTATCTAAAATAATCTAATCTGTTAATTGGACTAAAATGGTTGTTCCAGTTTAGATGGTTTAGCTAGTCTCATTCTTTCTTCTTTCTAATCCTGGTAGTTTTTCTGAATGCAGATTGTGTGAATTCACTCTAACTGGATTCCAATAGGAATTAAGCACCACTTTGCAAGCCAGCATAATGTGACTTGATGCTAGTTTTGCTTTAGTTTATGCTGGTCACCAGCATCCAAAACACAGTGAAGATTGGTCACCAACAAATACACAATGAAGGCTAGTCACCAGCAAAAAGACAAAGGCGGCGGGTAACCAGCGAAAACACAACAAAGGTTGGTCACCAGCGAATACTAATGATGTTATGTTTGATATTGGCGCTCTGAGGCATTCATCGAAATCGCTAACAGTTTACTTCTGTTAGCAATTTATGTTATTCTTCAATAACACAAACTCCAAAGCAAATCAGGGGGAGAAAAATAGGTTTATTCAGAGAGGACAAATCAAGATGTTATGCTGGGAGTTTTTCCCCACCGAACAAAGGAAAAGGATGTCATTTATAACACCGCACCCTAGCCTGGGTTGACCAATCTGAAGTCCTTGCAGTACGACTGGGCCAATGGCCAAAAAAACAGTATCCTGCGCCCAACTCAATGTATACACAATGTAGCACACGTAACACACGTCACTCTGAGTTCAGGAGTGACATTCCACAGATTCTAAACAGCTGTTGAACTGAAAACCAACTCCTATTGATTGTTAATCCTAGTCCTCTTGTCCTCTGCGTTGTGTATTTATCTTCCAAATATTCTGATACCTCGAAGCAGTGTGCCGATGCAAATATAATTTTATCAGACGCACGTGATCAATGACGTCCGAAGCTTTGTTTTGTCGAACAACCACCTGATTGGTTTGGTATTGGTTTGGAAGAAGACAAAAAGGCTACTCTGTGTACGCGCTACGGCGTGTGCAATGTCATCTATAATCATTCGTTTGTTCTAAATTGTTTTGACCAGCAGCTGCCACTAGGGTACAATGGCTTGATCAAAGCCTTACGTAATGAGCCTATTTTCCACACAATTGGCTGGAAAAGCTCAATGCTACAGGAAGGTTTGTTTCCCCATCACAAGCGAACACACAATGAAGGCTGGTCCCCAGCGAAAACACAACGAAGGCTGGTCTGCCGGCATAACCAGACAGACCATGCTGGTCTGACCAGCTAGACCATACTGGTCTGCCGGCAGAACCAGTTAGACCATGCTGGTCACACAAGCGTGACCAGCATCTGAATACCACTGACTAGGGTAGACCAGCATGGACCAACACGGATCAACAGAATGGACCAGCTTGAAATGTATATTGGTCTATTCTGTTTTTATTCAGCAGGGGTGAGTCATACATACTTGATTTTCCTCTATGTATTCTTATTGCTTTGCATCAACAAACACTTCACAATAGTGAAATAACATTTTCCTTCATTAGCAGATCTATTACTTTGAGGGCGTTCTATCCAAAGCGAGATGAGAAAACAATGACTTTGAGGACAGAGATGAGGACAGAGAGCAGAGAAATGTTGATGAGTGTATCAGTGAAGAGACAAACAGAAAGATTCCCATGAGTCATTTTACAAATAGGACGATATATGTTTTCTTTCATCAGAGTACTCAGCAGTGGTGAGGCATGGGTTGGCTTTAATTCTGTATTGTTCGAGCCTGCAAATAATAGATTTGACCCCTTTGTGGGTCAAATAAGAAAGATAATCCCAAAACAAAACAGCCAGATGCTAAATTTGGCATTGTCACGCCCTGACCTTAGAGACTTTTTTATTCTCTATTTTGTTAGGTCAGGGTGTGACTTCGGTGGGCATATCTAGGTTTCTATTTCTTTGTTGGCCTAGTATGGTTCCCAATCAGAGGCAGCTGTTTATCATTGTCTCTGATCGGGGATAATACTTAGGCAGCCCTTTTTCACACCTGTGATTGTGGGATCTTGTTTGTGTGTAGTTGCTTTCTGCACTGCATATGGCTTTATGTTCGTTTTTGTATTTTGTTGTTTTTCCCGGTGTCAATTTTTATTAAAAGTAAAATGTACGCCTACCACGCTGCACCTTGGTCCAGTTCTTCAGACGAGTGTAACAGAAAATCTACCGCCAAAGGACCAAGCAGCGTGGCCAGGAGGAGCCGACATCCTGGACATGGGAGGATATCCTGGACGGTAAGGGATCCTGGACGTGGGAAGAGATCCAGGCCAGAAAGAATCGCCTTCCATGGGAGCAGGCGGAGGCAGCGAGAGAGGAACGGCGAGGAAAACAGGGATCAAGGAGACGACGGAAGCCCGAGAGGCAGCCTCAAAAAAGCGGAGCAAAGGTGGGAACAAGAACCAACTCCCTGTAATTACGATGAGGAGTTGGTCACGGTTCAGATACCGTGGTTTCCGGTTCTGCGCACCGTGCTTCCAGTGCGCAACCTTAGCCCGGTGTGTTCTGTGCCTGCTTTCAGGAGTTGCCGTGCTAAGGTGAGCATCTGTCCAGGACGGATTGTTCCGGCTCAGCGGTCCTGGTCTCCAGTGCGTCTCCTCGGCCCAGGATATCCTGCGCCAGCTCTACGCACGGTATCCCGAGTTCGCCAGCACAACCCAGTGTGGCCTGTGCCAGCTCTCCGTACTTGCCGTGCTACAGGGGGTATTCAGCCAGGACGCATTGTGCCAGCTCTACGCTCCAGACCTCCAGTCCACCTCCACGGCCCAGTGTATCCTTTGCTGGCTTTACGCACTATGCCTCCAGTGCGCCTTCACAGCCCAGTGCGTCCTGTGCCAGCTCTCCACACTTACCGAGCTAAAGCGGGTATCCAGCCAGGATGCGTTGTGCCAGCTCCACGCACCCGGCCTCCAGTGTGTCTCTCCAGCCCGGTGCGTCCTGTGCCAGTTCCACGCACTCGGCCTCCAGTGGTGATCCATGGCCCGAAGCCTCCAGTGGTGATCCATGGCCCGAAGCCTCCAGTGGTGATCCATGGCCCGACGCATCCAGTGATGATCCATGGCCCGAAGCCTCCAGTGATGATCCATGGCACAAAGCCTCCAGTGATGATCCATGGCACAAAGCCTCCAGTGATGATCCATGGCCCGACGGTCTGCTGTCCAGAGCCTCCAGCGACGGTCTGCAGTCCAGAGCCTCCAGCGACGGTCTGCAGTCCAGAGCCTCCAGCGACGGTCGGCAGTCCAGAGCCTCCAGCGACGGTCGGCAGTCCAGAGCCTCCAGCGACGGTCGGCAGTCCAGAACCTCCAGCGATGGTCGGTAGTTCAGAGCCTCCAGCGGGGGTTCTCAGTCCAGAGCCTCCGGCGACGATCCACGGTCCGGAGTCCCCAGTGACCATCTACGGTCCGGTTCCTCTGGCAACGATCCACAGTCCGGAGCCTCCGGCGACAATCCATGGTCCGGTTCCACGGAAGTGGGGGGAGCCTCAAGCGGAGTGGGGTCAGCGTCCCGCAACGGAGCACCCTATAGGTTCAGGTTTGCGGCCAGAGTCCGCATCTTTGGGGGGGGTACTGTCACTCCCTGACCTTAGAGCCTTTTTTATTCTCTATTTTGTTAGGTCAGGGTGTGACTTGAGTGGGCATATCTAGGTTTCTATTCTTTGTTGGCCTAGTTTGGTTCCCAATCAGAGGCAGCTGTTTATCGTTGTCTCTGATTGGGGATCATACTTAGGCAGCCCTTTTTCCCACCTGTGATTGTGGGATCTTGTTTGTGTGTAGTTGTTTTCTGCACTGCATATGGCTTTACGTTTGTTTTTGTATTCCGTTGTTTTTCCCGGTGTCATTTTTTATTAAAAGTAAAATGTACGCCTACCACGCTGCACCTTGGTCCAGTTCTTCAGACGAGCATTCTGTTACATCCAGCCTTGCCCACTGAGAGAGACTGTGTGGTCAGTGTCAAGAAAACACACATTGAAACCTTGTGCTCTGTTTACATTCTGTCCTCTACTGATGAAGTCATGCTTAAGCATACGAAAATATGAGGGTTTGTCTAGTGTGTTCTCAGGTGCATCCTACAGTGTCCAGGCAGGCAGGCATGGGTGTACTTCGAACTGAAGGCCATCCGGTCAGACTGATAATCTTCTCTGTCTCTCTCTCTCTCTCTGTGTGTGTGTGTGTGTGTGTGTGTGTCAAGCTTATTGTCCGCCTCTCAGACAACCACATTATGCTGCTGTCATGGGGAAGAAAGTAAGGGAGAAAACATGGTTGTTTGAAATAAAACACACAGTCAAGATTTAACTATTGTACAATCTTGGGCTGGGGTGTGACACTATTTGTTGATAAACATTCTAGGAGGCAATTCAATTCTGTGAGGGTTTACAATTTAACCATATCGTTCACATCTTTCTCCTTGACTGAAAAAGGAAGTACTGTAAGAGGATGGCTCCCTTTTCACTTTATACTCCCCAATATCCATCAGCCAGCAGGGAATTTGCATCGTCACTGTCTGGGGTACCTTATTGTCTGTCTGAGTGGTAGGCGTTGAATCTAACCTAATAACATCTTAATTTCAGCCGAACCTTCCTAATTACTGCTTCCGCTAGCATTTTCAACGCAGCGACTTTATGATGACACTACAGAAGAGACAAATGACTTGTGGTACTGCACTGACCCCTGTTGGCACCCTATTCCCTATATAGTGCACTAATTCTGACTAGAGCCCTATAGGTTCTGCTCAAATTAGTGTAATATAAAGGGACTAGGGTATAATTTGTGATGTATCAACTGTCTCTTTGTTGTTTAGAGCAATTCATCTGAGAAACTTCAGAGAGTAGTGAACACGCTTTCAGCTCGAAGACGAGGACAACAGAGAGAGAGAGAGAGAGAGAGAGAGAGAGGGGGGTAGATAAAGAGAGAGAGAGAGAGAGAGAGAGGGGTAGATAAAGAGAGAGAGGGGTAGATAAAGAGAGAGAGAGGGGGTAGATAGAGGGGTAGATAGAGAGAGAGAGAGAGGGGGGTAGATAAAGAGAGAGAGAGAAAGACAGGGTAGATAAAGAGGGGGGGTGGGTAGGGAAAGACTATGGCGGAAGTGCTGACTCAGACTTTTGATCATACCACTGCTCTGAGAGAGAGAACACCTGAGAGACTGACACACTGGCAGAGAAACACAACGCTCAGATTCAGATGAGTGAGTCTCTGCATTTATTACTGTAATGCAAAACACACACCTCCACTAGAGCAGTATCACATCATTCAACAATTAATTGACGTACCCTCAAATTTGAGATTAATTTTAATTGACTTAAACAGTGTGTATGGCAATTCAATTGCTTTTAATTAACATTAAATTGATGGGCAGGTTGGTGGATGTCTTATATGTAATCTTTATACAATTCAGAGTCTCCTTAGTACTTCTTAAAGTCTCATCCCTTTCACTTAACAATCTAAAGTAACGAGTCACGACCCACATGCTAATATTTACAGACCCACTAATATATATCTAATATAATAATTGCCATTTAGCAGATGCTAATATCCAAAGCAACTTACATCAGTGAGTTCATATATTTTTGTGTGGGATATTTTTCTCTGGGTGTTATTGCCACTGACATTGGGGGTCATAGCTAAAAGAGCAGCACTAGGAAGGCATACACAGGCATGGTATTGGCAGAAAATCCATCTTTCATCTGTTTATTTGGACACACAACCCATCACTTCCTTTCACATCATCGGGCTCACTTATTCAGAGGGTGAAGGGATAATAAAGAGAGCTTATGAAAGACAAACACACTTGCGTCTAACGCACGCATGCACACATGCACACGCACACACAGGCAAGCACACAAAGATAAAGTAGATGCGTACTACAACTTTAGTTTAACTATGTCATTTCTTAGCTGGAAGGACAACAGGATTCCTACTAGGTAAGACAACAATCAACTAAAGGACAACATATTGTCGATGTGAAATGGCCCTAGCACCTAATGAGCAATCAGCCACAGTTCAACATCCCTGCTTAATTGCACTTTTCATTTGTTTGAGCAACAGGTTCAGAGATAAGTGAGTGTTTTGTGAGACCCAAATTGTATTAGTCTGCTGGCACAAATGGGGTGTCCACTGAGACATCTATCAAAGTAGCAAACGTCTCTCTTGATGGATCTATGGCCTCTGAGTATGATAATTTGTCAAGCTGGGGTTTCAGCTGCTGTTCTTGGCCCACCTGCCAGTCTGTGTTAACTCAGCTGTCTGTAGACTCTCTGCACTCACTCTCCACGACAACCTATCCATGTTCTAGTGGATCTCTTAGTGGAGCTTATAGTGGATCTATGAGTGGATATATGAGTGGATTTCTGTGGGATCCAATTGTGCAATTCTGAGTGGATTTCTGTGGGATCTATGTGTGAATCTCTGAATAGAACTTTGACGGGATCTCTGAGTGAATCTGACTGGAGTGGATGTATTTTGAGTGGATGTATGTATGGATCTCAAACTGAATCACCTTATGGATCTCAGAGTGGATCCCTGGTATATTTGTTGGATCTATGTGTGATCATTTGACATTGAATTTTTGTCTATAATGTTTCCCTATAACACCTCTCCATTGTGTGTTTCCTCATTTACTCCAGCATCCAGCTAATTGTGTTTTGACTGATTTGAACGTTGACTTTGTCGGATCCATGAGCAGTCAATTGGAGAAGTAGTTGTTTTAATTATGTTGACTAACTTATGTATAATCAGGGTAATGATCCTTATCGATTATACAGTGGTTGATCACAGGTAATTACAACCTGATTTGTTTTGTGTTATAATTGACTTTTTAAACAAACAATCTAGAGCTTCAAATAGATTTAAAACTATCGTGGTAATCTCATGGACTGTCATGTCCTTACACCCAAACCTGTGTCCATGAAATTAAGAGGGATTATATAGCACTTTTCCAGTCCCTTCTCCAATATTTAGTGTAAAAAACACAAACTTGACGGTTACATTAGGTTAGTGTGACAGGTTGGTTAGGCGGGCGGTCAGGTTGGTAGGTAGGAGTGTCTTTCTGTGGCTTTAGACGCAGAGTGACAGTGAGCTGGATTTACTTAGTGGATTTACAGTACCTTCTGCCTGTCTCAAGTCTGGCTCATCTTTTGGTCTTAACCCTGGATAAGAGATACTGGCGTGCACTGACCTGGTCTAAAGTAACCATAACCCCTAGTCATTCATCTACCGCCCTCCACTGATTGGGTCTACAGAGCCTTAACCCCCGATCACACAGCTACTGCCCTCTACTGATCTTCTCTAGCCTGTGGAAGACAATCTACAAGTGACAACTTTGACCCTGATCATAGTGACGGCAGAGACCCACTCTGAGTGGTCTACTTGACATACGGGATTAAAGCCTTCAGAAATGACAGTATATCTCAACACACAGGACCAACAGGGCTTGTAAACACATATTCACAATCTATTAAAAAAAATGGACTCAAGCAAACAAGTAAAATTGAATGAGTGGGATTTCCTAATATAATGCTATGCAGTTTTGTGATGGGTGAACTAGTTCAGGGACAATCAACTAGATTCAGCTGTGGAAGTGAATGGTCCTGGGGGGGGGCATAATATAATTACTAATAATTTGTAGACTGCAAATTAGCCGCAAGAAGCCAAAACAGATATAATGTTTGACTTAAGCATAATAATTTCAAACTTTGCTTACATTTGTATACCATCTATTATGTGTGGGAATATTTGGGAAGATATTTCTTAAATTAAAATCACTTGGAGCTGATTTCCTGTTGTTTTTACAGTCTTATGTATAACAATGAAAATAAAATTAGCTCAGAAAACTTGGGGGGGGCAAATAAAACCACCCGCGGGCCAAATTTGGCCTGCGGGCCACCAGTTGGGGAACCCTGAATTATGGTTAGATCTGTGAATGAACCCAACCCACAATTTGTTAAAATAACCAGCTGTGACGTCATCTGATCCATAACATACAATCCCAAAATAAAATCAACCATCAGAATTATTCAAGTGTACAACTTTTGACCAGGGAAGTAGTGCACAATAGGTTGTTATCAATAACATCATACTTTGTTTCATTTCAAACATTCCATTCCTAGCTGGAGGAAAGCTCCGCCCACTCCAATGCATTACAGCACATACATACTGCTGGATTACACCGCTATCTCTTAATATTGGCCACCATTAATTGGATATTTGAGTGATATACAACAGAAGTGTAATCCCAGATAACAACCAGGGTTGGAGAATAAGTGATTACATGTAATCAGTTACATGTAATCTGGTTACAAAAAACTATAACTGTAATCGGTTACGTTACCAGCTAAAAGAATGTAATCAGATTACAGATGCTTTTGAAACTAGATGACTGCTTTTTGGATGACGGGCTGACCGAGTCTAACCAGATACTGTGTCTTCTTCTAATGGCACATAAGGGGAAAGTCATCTAAAAGTAGCTGAAAGTAATCAGATTACATTACTGAATTTGGGTAATCCCAAAATTACCTTACAGATTACAATTTTGGACTGGTACCTAAAACTTAACAACCCTGCTAACAAAAAACGTTTCCATACCTTAAGAGAAAGTTCCCTTAAGAGTCTTATTAGGTTATTACCTAACGTTTCGTAGAAATGTTCCGGTGATGTGCAAAGACAAGTTGAGGAGACTAAATTATTTGGCGTTACCTTAGATTGTAAACATATAGATTCAATGGTTTTAAAGATGGGGAGAGGTCTGGCCGTAATAAAGAGATGCTCTGCTTTTTTGATGCCACACTCCAAAAAGCAAGTTCAGCAGGCTCTAGTTTTGTCTAATCTTGATTATTGTCCAGTCGTGGGATCCAATGCTGAAAGGAAAGACCTAGTTATGCTACAGCTGGCTCAGAACAGAGAGGCACGTTTTTTTCTTAATTGTAATCAGAGGGCTGACATAAATATCATGCATGCCAGTCTCTCTCGGCAAAGAGTTGAGGAGAGACTGACTGTATCATTTCTTCTTTTTATAATAAACAATGTGTTGAAAATCACAAATTGTTTGCCTAGTCAACTTACACACAGCTTACAGCAACTTACACACTCTATTTTAGCACCTGGCCATGCAGATGCTCGCTGAGGCGCTCTAGCAGTGTGGGTTCAATGATTGAATAACATGTATGTGTACATTTATTTTGCCACACTCGCGCATGTGAACGAGCGGTGTGGTCAGCATGTGATGGTCCCAAAAAATCTTGTTTCATTACACATCACCCCCCATTACTCTTGCTGAGCCAATCGAGGCCCTGATTGGTGAACCACTGATCCATTCACAACTCTTTGTTGGCAAGGTTAGGGACACTCTCACAAACAGTGCTTTTCACATACAATCAGAGATGGGCAGTTTTTCTGCTGCATGTATTTGAAATATGTATTTGAATTACTTTTGAGTATTTTGTCATTTGAATTACACTGGACTGAACTACATTCCAAGGTATTTTGTATTTTCTAAATAAAAAATACACACAAAAAATGAGGCTTACTCAAGGATTTTTTGTGAAGGGTAATGATTTTATGTGGAAGCAAAATGACTCAAATAACCCATTGAGCTGTTCAAACGATTACCTTACTAGAAGTGTTTTAGAAAAAAATACTTTACCGTGTTCTTTGCAGTTCACAAAAATGGTTCTTTGCGCTTTTAGGGGAGGGTGTTCATTAGAATATTTTGGGGTGTGGTTTACCCACAGCTCTTTTTCTGCAACCGTTAGTGAGAGTGTTATGGGATATAAAGAAGAACTTTATCGAACAAAACGACCATTTATTATGTAGCTGGGACCCTTGGGATTGAAAACAGAGGAAGATCTTCAAAGGTAAGTGATTTATTTTATTGCTATTGCTGACTTTTGTGATGCCTCTGCTTACTTGGAAAATGTTTGTAATGCTTTTGTACGCGGAGCGCTGTCCTCAGATAATTGCATGATATGCTTTCGCCATAAAGCCTTTTTGAAATCTGTCAAAGCGGCTGGATTAACAAGAAGTTAAGCTTTGAAACGATGTAAGACACTTGTATTTTCATGAATGTTTAATATTACGATTTTGTATTTTGAATTTGGCGCGCTCTGATTTCACCGGATTATCTATCGTAATTTATGAGAAATTGTGCAATCTACAATTGATGATGGTTAAAGAAATGTAGGCTTTTTCCCCAAAAAAGTTACAGATCCAGTTGCGGTGTGTTCAGACGAATCTGCTAAGGTTGTTTTCGGAGCTCTATGTAATTTCTGTGATTTTCTGAACTCACACACACACCCAGTCAATGGGGAGTCTCACAGTGTGAGGCTTACAGACACACAGAGCTTTCAATAGTTACCTGCGTTTGAACTATCAAAGAACCGTCAGACCTAGAGGTCTGAAACTTTAAAAACAGGTTCTAGAGCTTAAGTCTATAGTGCACAGTGAGTTATGTGGCTCTTGAAGGTTCTCAGGCTGAGAAACAGCCTCATACATTTGCAATGACTTCAATTAATTTTGACCAATTTGACCGAAAATGACAACATTTAGAAAAGTCCCAGAGTCACAAGACTAGGTGCATTTAAACCACCTCGGCCCATAGAGACGGACCCTAATGTTTCTGTCCGGTAGCTCATTCAAGGACCCTTTAGCAACCCGAAAAATTTTCAGCACTAATTAAGGTCGCTGCTCCGGCTCCGAATGACCAATCGAGCCGAAACTCGGGATTCGGGGGTCGTCTTAGCTAGACCTACACATAATGTTGGAACTGGATCCGCACCTAGAACGTAACTACGTGTTTTACGTTTTTATTATGTTTAAACAGAAGGCTCTGGGAATTTTGGGCCTGCTCTGAAATATTTGATAGTTGGCTTCTAAAAGAGTTGGACAGAGTGTGTTTGGTGTCCATTTGTATCAGTTTGGTGTCAGAATGATATCTTATTGACTGATGGAAGTTGACTTGATGGCTGACTTTTGTCCGTTTAAAATAACAGTGATGAACCACCACCAAATTGACATGCTGAAATCAACACCAATGAGCAATGGAGAGGAACCACTATCACTGCCCGGCCATTCCGAGTTCAACGGGCCAGTCCATTGGTCTTTTCTGCAGTATATTAGAGCATGTCCAATTTGTGATGGTAAATGCCCATTGTAAGACATTGCATATAGACAGTACATTTGCAATGTTTTTAATGAGGGATTTACCATCACAAAATGGACATGCTTAAAGATTTAAAAATAAATCGCCCTCTATTGTTTGGGCACCGTTGGGGGGGGGTGCTCCCTACCCGGCCATGGACCCCTTGCACCCCCTTAAAGGCCTTAAAAACCATTAAAATAATTTGCTCCTGGTAACCCATTCAGGTAACCAGGTGCACGGCTGTCCAATTGCAATGTCTTATAATGGGCATTTACCATCACGAATTTGACATGCTCTAATATACTTCAGAAATGCCCAATTGACTGGCCCATTGAACTCGGGATGGCCGGGCAGTGATAGTGGTTCAACTTCATCACTCGTTGGTGTTGAGTTAACCTCTATGGGCTAGGTGGGACGCAAGCGTCCCACCCGTGGTGCACTCCATCAACAGCAGGTGCGGCAAATTTGAATCCAAATAAATGTCAAAATTCAAATTTTTCAAACATACAACTATTTTACACCCTTTGAAAGATAAACATCTCCTTAATCTAACCACGTTTTACGATTTCAAAAAGGTTTTACGGCGAAAGCATAAATTTAGAGTATGTTAGGACAGTACGTTTACAAGAGTTGTGTGTAATGTTTTGTCAATTCAAAGACAGGGTCACCAAAACCATAAAACCAGCTAAAATGATGCACTAACCTTTTACAATCTCCATCAGATGACACTCCTAGGACATTATGTTAGACAATTCATGCATTTTTAGTTCTATCAAGTTCATATTTATATCCAAAAACAGCGTTTTACTATGGCATTGATGTTGAGGAAATCGTTTCCCTCCAATAACTGGCAGTCTATTCAGCCACACAAATTAAATAATTAAAATTAGAAAACATTGGTAAAATATTATATTGTCATTTAAAGAATTATAGATTTACATCTCTTGAACGCAATCAACTTGCCAGATTTAAAAATAACCTTACTGGGAAATCACACTTTGCAATAATCTGAGCACTGCGCCCAGAAAAATACGCGTTGCGATACAGACAAGCCGTCATGTTGGGGAGATCTAAAATCGAAAATACTATGTAAATAATCCATTACCTTTGATTCTCTTCATCAGATGTCACTTCCAGGTATAACAGGTCCATAACGAATGTAGTTTTGTTCAAAAAAGCTCATCATTTATGTCCAAAAATCTCCGTCTTGTTAGCACATGATCTAAGCCCGCCGGACTTCACTTCATGAACGAGGGGAAAAAATATATTTCCGTTCGTTCAAACATGTCAAACGTTGTATAGCATAAATCATTAGGGCCTTTTTTAACCAGAACATGAATAATATTCAAGGTGGACGAATGCATTCTCTTTTATAACGTATTGGAACGAGGGTACCCAACATGAACTTGCGCGCCAGGTGTCTAATGGGCCATCATCGTTCCATGGCTCTTGTTCGGTCAGATCTCCCTCCAGAAGACTCAAAACACTTTGTAAAGGCTGGTGACATCTAGTGGAAGCAATAGGAAGTGCCAAAATATTCCTCAGCCCCTGTGTTTTTCAATGGCATAGGTTTAAAGGTAATACAACACATCAGGTATCCACTTCCTGTCAGAAAATGTCTCAGGGTTTTGCCTGCCAAATGAGTTCTGTTATACTCACAGACATCATTCAAACAGTTTTAGAAACTTTAGAGTGTTTTCTATCCATATATAATAAGTATATGCATATTCTAGTTACTGGGTAGGATTAGTAACCAGATTAAATCGGGTACATTTTTTTATCCAGCCGTGCAAATACTGCCCCCTAGCCCTAACAGGTTAACCTGTTAGGGACAGACGTTCCGCTAGCGGAACGCCTCACCAATATCCAATGGTGGAGCGTGGCGCGAAATACAAATACCTCAAAAATGCTATAACTTCAATTTCTCAAACATATGACTATTTTACACCATTTTAGAGACAAGACTCTCCTTTATCTAACCACATTGTCCGATTTCAAAAAGGCTTTACAGCAAAAGCAAAACATTAGATTACGTCAAGAGAGTACCCTGCCAAAAATAATCACACAGACATTTTCAAAGCAAGCATATATGTCACAAAAACCAAAACAACAGCTAAATGCAGCACTAACCTTTGATCTTCATCAGATGACACTCCTAGGACATTATGTTATACAAAACATGCATGTTTTGTTCAATCAAGTTCATATTTATATCAAATACCAGCTTTTTACAATAGCATGTGATGTTCAGAACTAGCATACCCACCGAAAACTTCCGGTGAATTTACTAAATTACTCATGATAAACGTTGACAAAAAACATAACAATTATTTTAAGAATTATAGATACAGAACTCCTTTATGCAATCGCGGTGTCAGATATTAAAATAGCTTTTCGGCGAAAGCACATTTTGCAATATTCTGAGTACATAGCCTGGCCAACATGGCTAGCTAATTTGACACCCACCAAGTTTGGCCCTCACCAAACTTAGATTTACTATAAGAAAAATTGGATTACCTTTGCTGTTCTTCGTCAGAATGCACTCCCAGGACTTCTACTTCAACAACAAATGTTGTTTTGGTTCCAAATAATTCATAGTTATATTCAAATACCTCCGTTTTGTTCGTACGTTCAGGTCACACTCCGAAGGGTGATGCGCGAGCGTATTTTGTGACCAAAAATTTCTAAATATTCCATTACCGTACTTAGAAGCATGTCAAACGCTGTTTAAAATCAATTTTTATGCAATTTTTCTCGTAAAATAGCGATAATATTCCAACCGGGTGACGTTGTATTCATTCAAAGGCTGAAAGAAAAAAATGGACGCGCATCTCCAGTGTCACTGTTCGCTGCCTGACCACTCACAAAAACTCCTGCTGTTTTTCGCCCAGAGACTGCAGACACCACATTACACTTTCTGGCGCCTTCTGAGAGCCAATGGAAGCCTTAGAAAATGTCACATTACAGCACAGATGCTGTATTTTCGATAGAGATGCCACAGAAGGAGAACAAATTGTCAGAAAGGGCACTTCCTGTATGGAATCTTCTCAGGTTTTGGCCTGCCATATGAGTTCTGTTATACTCACAGGCACCATTCAAACAGTTTTAGAAACTTTAGTGTTTTCTATCCAAATCGACTAATTATATGCATATTCTAGTTTCTGAGCAGGAGTAGTAACCAGATGAAATCGGGTACGTTTTTTATCCGGCCGTGAAAATAATGCCCCCTATCCCAAACAGGTTTTAACCTGAAGAACCCAGGTCCTCTCAGAGACATGCTCCAGATCCACATCGTAGGGCTGGGCATTACTATAAATGACAAGAAGAGTCGTCTGATGCCCACCCAGAGGGTGGCAGAACTGGACTCAGTCCTCATGAGAGCACGTCTGCCCATCAGAAGGCTTCAGGCGATCTTATCTTGCCTCGACCACTTTCGACAGGGGCGGGTGGTATCCGCCCTGACCTGCCAACGCCTGTTGGGCTTGCTGACAGCAGACTCAACAGCAAGCCCTGATTCCCCTGGGCCTCCTCCAACTCCGGCCTCTTCAGTGCTGGTTCAACTACCACCGGCTGCACCCGAATTGCCACTGCCACCTGCGGGTGACCTTACAGTGCCACAGGGCATTGTTGTGGTGGCGCTGTTGATCCTTTCTCTCAGGTGGGGTGGAGATGCTGAGGACGTGCCGCCGGGAGCTGGTCAGCACAGACACCTCCCAGATTGGCAGTGGGGGTGTGACCAAGGGCAGGCCGGCCAGTGGCTATAGGCTACCCCCTTGGAGTGGCAGGCACATCAATACACTGGAGTTCTGAGCTGTACTGCTGGCTCTGCGGTCTTTCCTTCCACATCTGTAGGGAAGACATGTCCTGGTGAGAACGGACAATACCACAGTGGTGGCTTACATCAACCATCAGGGTGGCCTAAGGTCCCACCGCCTCAATCTTATAGCACGGGAGATCCTTCTCTGGGCCCAGGGATGTCTAGCATCTCTACGTGCAGCATATGTACCTGGCATCTTAAATGTGGCAGCGGATATGCTCGCAAGGGAGGACCCGCCACCTTGGGACTGGAGCCTACATCCCCAGGTCATGCAGCCCATGTGGGACAAGTTTGGGAGGGTGCAGGTGGACCTGTTTGCCTCCCTGGTCAATGCACACTGCCCCCTGTGGTACTCATGTTGCCTCCACAAGGGCTTCTGGGCTTGGATGCACTGGCTCAGGATTGGCCAGTGCAGGAGCTTTACATTCACCCCTCTTTTTCCCTTGATCCAGGCCGTGCTGGACAGGACCAAAATGGCGGAGCATCGTCTGCTGCTGGTGGCCTGATACTGGCCTAGATGACCCTGGTTCAGCCTTCTCCTGTCCCTGTTGTCTGGGACACCTTGGATACTGCCCCTGAGACCCAACCTGCCAGGGGGAACTCTATGGCGTCCTAGACCGCACCGCCTCAGTCTGTGGGCTTGGCTGCTGAACGGCACCAATGGTCCATGTTAGCACTACAGGAGGGTGTGATGAACACCATGCAGAGCGCAAGGGCACCGGCTACAACCGCAGCATACCAGTTGCGCCGGCGGTTGTTCTGCTCTTGGTGCACTGATAATGAGGTTGTGCCCGAGTCATGCGGGGTGCAGTATGTCCTCCAATTCCTACAGTCTCGCTTGGATGAGGACTTGGCAGCCTCTACACTGAGAGGGTATTTGGCTGCTATATCTGCCTGCCATGTGTGGTGGATGGACAGGCCGGTGGGGTGCTATCCCTTGTTCTCCAGGTTTAGCCAGCTAGGACCCGCTCAATGGTGAGCTGGGATCTGGATGTGGTCTTGGCAGGTTTGGCAAAGCTGCCTTTCAAACTGTTGGAGTCCGCCTTCCTGTTGTACGCGGAACGAGGAAGAGTTCGATTTTGTTTGGAAAGTTTTTTGTTTAAAAGTATATTAGAAAGTTCTTGGTAGCTACCTTGATTCTTATGTTGGATCCCGCGACGCAGTTGGCATCAGTTGCTGGGACTGCTTGTATCTTTCCAGTGACCCTGCTGACCAAGGATGGGTCTGAGGAGATATTTGGCATCGCAGCTAGCCTAGCTGCTAGCTAGCTGGACATCAAGCTAGCGTGGTGTTCTTGAATGAAGCCCGCGACGCGCTTAGCCATTGTGGCTGAGACAGCGGATTGTCCCCCGTTTGTGGCTGTCTAGATCCCTGCTTTTTTTGTTTTCAATATTCCCCATGACCTGTCTGGAACTGTGAGTAGAAACAGCTTAACATACGTTGCTAGCTACCATGACAAAGACCAAAACCGGCGGAGTACCATTGAGGACAGTACAAGTGGTGTATCTCTATCACACGTGAAGGGTCTTTTAAACAAACAAAAAGAGACCTATAAGTAGCCGTTACAACAACAAGAAAATAGTTTCAAGTGTTTTGTCCAAATACTTGTGGATTCTACTAATAAAAGAATGGACAACCTGACCAGAGAGGTCCAGGACCTGAAGAACAGTTTGCAGTTCTCCCAGGGTCAGCTCGACGAGTTGAAACGGGAGAATGGCAAGATGACAGCATTCTGTAAGTCATTGAGAGAGGACATCAGTTCTATCTGTGAATCCATGACCGATAAATCGAGGGACAATCAAGGCGAAACAACATGGTTGTGGATGGAATTGCAGAATTTCCACATGAGACCTGGATGGAGTCTGAGGACAAAGTGAGGGAAATGATCTCTGAGAAATTGAAGATGGACCATAGGAAGATTGAGGTGGAGCGCGCCCACAGGATTGGAAAACCCACCACCGGCCCAGGTGATAGGCCCAGGCCGATAGTGATCAATTTCCTGGGGTTGAAAGACGAGGTAGCTGTTCTGGAAAGAGCCAAGAACGTATATCTTCCTCAACGAGGACTATCCTGAAGCTGTGCACCAGAAGAGGAAAGCACTGATCCCAGCCATGAAAGCTGCCAGAGCACGTGAGGACATTGTGTACATCCGCTACAACAGATTCATTGTCCACCCTCCCTCTCAGAAGCCTGGAAGGAACGAGAAAGCCAAGCCTATGGGTTCGTAGCCTCAACCCCGCAGCACACACACACACCAATTTATTAATGGACTGCTGAATGTATATTTTTTTCTCTTGCTTTGTCTGCTCTTTTCAATATTATGTCTATCTCTGATAAGCTACCCAGGAAAGGGCTGAAAATATCCCATATTAATATATGTAGCCTTAGAAATAAGATTCATGAAATCAATAACTTCCGAACATCAGATAACATTCATATATTAGCCATTTCTGAGACTCACTTAGGTAATTCATCTGATAATACACCAGTAGCAATACAAGGATATGACATTTATAGAGGAGACAGAAATGCTTATGGGGGAGGAGTTGCTCTATATATTCAGAGCCATATCACTGTAATGCTTAGAGAAGATCTTATGTCAAGTGTTATTGAAGTGTTGTGGTTGCAGGTTCACTTGGCACATCTAAAGCCTTTTCTTTTGGGGTGTTGCTATAGGCCACCAAGTGCTAACAGTCAGTATCTAAATAATATATGTGAAATACTTCATAGTGTAAGTGATTTAAACAGAGAGGTCTACTTTCTGAATATTGACTGGTTTTCATCAAGCTGTACGCTCAAGAGGAAGCTTCTTACTGTATCCAGTGCCTGTAATCTGGTTCATATTATTAATCAACCTACCAGAGTGTTTACAAACACTACAGGAACAAGATCATCCACATGTATCGATCACAATTTTACTAATGCTGTAGGACTTTGTTCTAAAGCTATATCTGTACCCATTGGATGCAGTGATCACAATATAGCGGTTATATCCAGGAAAGCCAAAGTTCCAACAGCTGAGCCTAAAATAGTGTATAAGAGATCATACAAAAGATTTTCCTGTGACTCTTTAATTTGATGATGTTAAAAACATTTGTTGGTCTGATGTGATTAATGAGGAGCATCCAGACAATGCACTTGATGCATTTATGAAATTGCTTCTTCCAATTATTGATAAACAAGCACCTGTTGAGAAACTGACTGTTAGAACTGCTCCATGGATTGATGAGGAATTGAAAAACTGTATGGTTGAAAGAGATTGGGGAAAAAGGAGTGGCTAATAAGTCTGACTGTACATCTGACTGGCTTACTTACCCCAAATTGAGAAATTATGTGACTGAACTCAACAACAAAAAAATAATACATTTTATTATGAAGCCAAGATCAATGATATAAAGATTGATGGAAAAAAACTTTGGAGTACTTTAATGAAATTATTGGCAGAAAGACAAATTAAATTCCATCTTTCATTGAATCAGATGGCTTATTCATCACAAAACCATTTGATGTTGGCAATTATTTTAATGATTATTTAATTGGCAATGTGGGCAAACTTGGCAGGAAATGCCCACGATAAACAGGGAGTAATTATATTCATGCATAAAAAAAAACAAATAATGAAAGAAAAGCAGTGCACGTTTGAATTTTGTAAACTTAGTGTGGGAGAGGTGGAAAGATTATTGTTAACGAGCAATAATGACGAACCTCCTGGCATTGACAACTTAGATGGAAAGCTACAGAGGGTGGTGGCTGACTATAGCCACTCCTATCTGTCATATTTTCAATCTGAGCCTAGAGGAAAGTCTTTGTCCTCAGGCCTGGAGGGAAGCCAAAGTAATTCCGCTACCCTAGAGTGGTAATGCGGCCTTTACTGGTTCTAACAGCTGCCAGCTCTTAGCAAACTGTTGGAAAAAATTGAGTTTGACGAAATACGTTATTTCTCTGTAAACAAATTAACAACAGACTTTCAGCATGCTTATAGAGGAGGGTGCTCAACATGTACTGCACTGACACAAATGACTGATGGTTGGTTGAAGGAAATTGACAACAAGAAGATTGTGGGAGCTGTACTGTTAGATTTCAGTGCAGCCTTTGATATTATTCACCATAACCTGTTGTTGAAAAAACTTAAGTGCTATGGCTTTTCAACCTCAGCCCTGAATCCACAATATGGAAATCTATCTAATAGAACGCAAAGGGTTTTCTTTAATGGAAGCGTCTCTAATGTCAAACATGTAAAGTGTGGTGTTCTGCTGGGCAGCTATCTAGGCCCTCTACTCTTTTCTATTTTTACCAATTACCTGCCACTGGCATTAAACAAAGCATGTGTGTCCATGTATGCTGATGATTCAACCATATATACATCAGCAACTACAGCTAATGAGTTCATTGAACCCCTTAACAAAGAGTTGCAGTCTGTTTTGGAATGGGTGGCCAGTAATAAACTGGTCCTGAACATCTCTTTGTCTGCTATGGTGAGAGAGTCCTGGGGGCTGGGCTATCAAAGCAGAGGCTTTCTCACTGGATCTTGGACACGATTATGACAGCATACGGCCTGGCTGGGAGGCCAGTGATGGGATCTGTGGTGGCACATTCAACACAAGGTGTGGCTGCGTCCTGGGCACTACTGAGATGAGTGCCCCTCACTGATATCTGTGTTGTGGCCAGCTGGGCTTCCTCTTGCACCTTTACTAGGTACTATCGGGAAAATGTGGCACCTCCCTCTGTGGTTGACTCAGCTGGGGACTGTGCCAGGACCCCCCATCCACATTGACCGCTCCTGCATCTCGGTCCCACGCTGGGACTTTGCCGCTGGCTGGCCAGGTCCCTCTAGCACTGACTTATCTGGTACACCAATATATTGGAATGATCCAATATAGTGAAACATAACACAGGTTACGTATGTAACCATGGTTATGTGAGCTATATGGATCACTCCAATCATCTATGGCAGCCTTTCTTAAAGTATGGGTCGTGACCCAAAGTGGATCGCGGACCTGTTAATGGTGGGATGCGATGTGTCAGAGTAAATGTATCATTATTTAATTCATTGATTTTGGTAAGTGCAACTGCGGTCTCTGTTCAGTGCGCTCTCTGCTTAGCAGCGGTCTCTGCTCAGTTTGGCAGCTGCACGAGTGGGAGTTTTCTGGAGTTTTCTTGCAGATCACTCTGCAACACAAGCTGCAGTGCTGTCGTTCAACAGCAGATGATGCGCTATAAGCCACTAATTTGTCATTCCCACTCGCCAATTGGACTCATGCTCGCAACAAGTTCTGACTGAGCTCAATCGTCATGAAAAGCCAATACACAGATGAGTTTCTCTTTCATACAAACTTTGAGAATTAATGAGGAGCTCCCTCAATGTGTTTTGTGCGTGGAAGTGCTTAGTAATGAGTCAATCAAAACGAACAAAATCATATAACGACACGTCCTGACCAAATATCCACAGCATGATGGTATACCAACGGAATTCTTTCAGAACAGGACAGAATGCTTCAGGAAACAGTGCTTCAACAGTGGAAAAGTAAGTCAGCTAGCAAGGCACTGTTGTCACTTTATAAAAGCTGATGATAAGCAGAAATAAGACTATCTCATAGTAGTGTACAGTTGAAGTCGGAAGTTTACATACATTTAGTTTGGAGTGAGCCTGGGCTCAAATGTAAGACATGTCCAAAGGGTTTGTGATGTTTGTTGGAGAGAACCTAAATGCAATCTGTATGTGTATGTATCAATATACAGTTGAAGTCGGAAGTTTACATACACTTAGGTTGGAGTCATTAAAACTCGTTTTTCAACCACACCACAAATTTCTTAAAACAAACTATAGTTTTGTGAAGGCGTTTAGGACATCTACTTTGTGCATGACATAAGTCATTTTTCCAACAATTTTTTTACAGACAGATTATTTCACTTATAATTCACTGTATCACAATTCCAGTGGGTCAAAAGTTTACATACACTAAGTTGACTGTGCCTTTAAACAGCTTGGAAAATTCCAGAAAATTATGTCATGGCTTTAGAAGCTTCTGATAGCCTAATTGACATAATTTGAGTCACTTGACATCATGGAAAAATCTAAAGAAATCATCCAAGACCTCATAAAAAAAATTGGAGACCACAAGTCTGGTTCATCATTGGGAGCAATTTCCAAACGCCTGACGGTACCACATTCATCTGTACAAACAATAGTACGCAAGTATAAACACCATGGGACCACACAGCTGTCAAACCGCTCAGGAAGGAGACGCGTTCTGTTTCCTAGAAATGAATGTACTTTGGTGCGAAAAGTGCATATCATTCCCAGAACAACAGCAAAGGACCTTGTGAAGATGCTGGAGGAAACAGGTACAAAAGTATCTATATCCACAGTAAAACGAGTTCTATCAACATAACCTGAAAGGCCGCCAAGCAAGGAATTACCGCCATTAAAAAAGCCAGACTACGGTTTGCAACTGCACATGGGGACAAAGATCGTACTTTTTGGAGAAATGTCCTCTGGTCTGATGAAACAAAAATAGAACTGTTTGGCCATAATGACCATCGTTATGTTTGGAGGAAAAAAGGGGGAGGCTTGCAAGCTGAAGTACACCATCCCAGCCATGAAGCACGGGGGAAGCAGCATCATGTTGTGTTGGTGCTTGACTTCAGGAGGGATTGGTGCACTTCACAAAATAGATGGCATCATGTGGCAGGAAAATTATGTGGATATATTGAAGCATTGAACATCTGAAGACATCAGTCAGGAAGTTAAAGCTTGGTTTCAAATGGGTCTTCCAAATGGACAATGACCCCAAGCATACTTCCAAAGTTGTGGCAGGACAACAAAGTCAAGGTATTGGAGTGGCCATCACAAAGCCCTGACCTCAATCCTATAGAAAATGTATAGGCAGATCTGAAAAAGTGTGTGAGAGCAAGGAGTCCTACAAACCTGTCTCAGTTACACCAGCTCTGTCAGGTGGAATGGGCCAAAATTCACCCAACTTATTGTGGGAAGCTTGTGGAAGGCTACCCGAAACATTTGACCCAAGTTAAACAATTTAAAGGCAATGCTACCAAATACTAATTGAGTGTATGTAAACTTCTGACCCACTGGGAATGTGATGAAAGAAATAAAAGCTGAAATAAATCATTCTCTCTTCTATTATTCTGACATTTCACATTCTAAAATAAAGTGGTGATCCTAACTGACCTAAAACAGGGATTTTTTTCCAGGATTAAATGTCAGGAATTGTGAAAAACTGAGTTTAAATGTATTTGGCTAAGGTGTATGTAAACTTCTGACTTCACTGTATGTGAGTTTCTCTTTCAAACAGTCCCCTGGCATTGCCAAAGCAAGTTAGCTAGCTACTGATTGCAACCTGAGTGCAACCCTAAGTAACAGTACAGATGAAGATGAAAAATAATCAGGCCTACTGTACATCTTACCGTAGAAGTTCTTGTTGGAACCGTTGCTGTCAAAAGTCATAATTTTTATTCTGAACTGGAATATACTGATTGATGCAAGATACTTTTTGAGGCAAACACACACACACACAGTTTTGGGTTGCTCATCTACAGCAGGAAGCGGTCTCCTGCCTGAATGAGAAAGAAGTAGAGGTTCTGGTCCTGTTTGACACCACCTACCTATGTCAGTCAGGGTTATCAACTGAGGAATACTTAAAAAACAAGTAAAAAAACATTCTCAATGCTGAGCATGACCTCAATGTTGCACTGTCAAAAACTGAGCCCAGAATAGACATGCTTGTTGAAAACTTCAACCAGCCGCACACCTCTCATTAGGTGTGTGTGTGTATTTTTCCTGGTCTACATCCGTGTGATTTTTTATTTTTTTTTTTAAATCTTTTTTTAAATTGAACCTTTTTTTAACTAGGCAAGTCAGTTAAGAACAAACCATTATTTACAATGACGGCCTACCCCGGCCAAACCTGAACGAAGCTGGGATAATTGTGCACCGCCCTATGGGACTCCCAATCACGGCCGGTGTGATACAGGCTGGATCAATCAGTTTATTCCTGTTCAGAAGAAAATTATGGCTGATTCGATTTTAAAAGCAACAGCTCCAACCTAGACTTTCTTTCGACAATAATTTCTACATTAAGATGTACAGTAGGCCTGACATTTTTCATCTTCATCTGTACTGTTACTTAGGGTTGCACTATCAAAAGCCTGCATATCTGCTCTGTTATGCATCTGTGTGATGTGATCAATCAGTTTGTTCCAGTTCAGAATTAAAATTATTTGTTGAATTTTAACAGCAACAGTTCCAACCTAGACCGATATGTAAGAGTTTTTAATGGGGGAAATAAGCATGACTAGCTATTTATATGGCTATTTCATTTAATTATTTATTTTTGTCTATATTGCATTTGTTTGTTTTATGCATAAGAGCAATGAAATGTACCAATATTTACGTATAGTTGCATTTGTTCCTAAGCTTGGATCCCAGGAAAACACAGAATTTCTCATTTGGGTCCCAGGCTGAAACAGTTTAAGAACCCCTGCTCTACGGTGCTAGAGGTGCCTCAAAAATGATATAAAGAACGTGTGTCGCGGCCATAGGGGCGGACCCCAGCCGTGACACAGGTGTACACGGGAGTAAATCTGTAAATCCTCACCTCGGATGTATCCCTCCGCCGTGGAGTGATACCAATATATTGGAGTAATCCATATAGCTCACATAACCGTGGTTACATACGTAACCTTAGTTTCTTTGGGACCATTAGGCAACAACCTGACAACTGATACACAGGAATGTTCTTGCAACTTTCCCACGTAACTTGACTAGAACATTATTTTATAATATTCTGAGAACATGGCAACCACATTCTGTTTATGTTTGATGTGACATTAACAGAATATTCTCCTAACTCTCAGAAAACTGGACACAGGAATGTTCTTACAATGTTCCAAAGAAAAATGAATAGAACATTAATATCTGATATTCTGTTTCACATTAAGGGAATGTTATCCTAACTCTAATGCTAAAACATGCTAAATAGGAGACTTTTGCTAACATACATTACGGGTAACATGACGCAAATATTCTCTTACCCTACAATTGTTAGCTGGGCTATATCCGACAAGTATGTGCGGTTTAGGTTAATTTTACATCTATTTTGGGCTCTGCCTGTCAAGCATCAGAAGGGCGCATTTGCTCATGTAATGTACTGTAGCTAGCTAATAATGTTTGCAAGCTACCGGTAGCTAGAAACTTTGTAGGCCTACAGTTGCCAAAACATTTTAGTAAGTGATATCCTTTTTTTCCTCAACCATCATACCTAAGCTAGCTAACAGTATTCCCTTTACATCATTGTTTTTCAGACTGTTAAATCACGATTGCTGCTGACAGACATATTATGATAGATTGATTGATGGACAATGTCAAATTGGTTTGCTAGCTAGCTAGCTAATGACAGATCAATTAGGCTATTTAATGAGCTAACTTTCAGGGGAAGCTAGATAGATATTGTTACGGATACAGGTATCCTGTGTGTGTATCCTGTGTGTGTATTTCTTTTCTCTCCTTCTCCTCTTCACAGGTGACAATCATCACTCCCCAATCAGTCATCAATCAGAAGACACCTGTTCCTTTTCCCTCAACCAATCACAGCCCCTTTCCCTTGGTTTAAAAACCCAGTCAGTTGTTTTCTCCCCAGATCAATCTTTGTGTTCATTCTCTCAATCTCTCTGTGTCCCTAGCGCTACATCTCTGTGTCCCTAGCGCTACATCTCTGTGTCCCTAGCGCTACATCTCTGTGTCCCTAGCGCTACATCTCTGTATTGATCTCTTTTGTTTTGCAACTACATGTCACTTTGTCCATCCCACCTGTGAGTATTATTTTGTTAAAGTGTTGACTGTTTGTTTGTTTGGTGGGAAAAGGGGGTACTAAGACAAGTCGCACATGGGCATACATTACCCGTAGGAATACTTTGTCTAAGTACCCTAGTTAGAACTGGGCGGACCACCCACTGTATTTTTGGTTAGTTAGCTAGCTGTTCTTGAAATAGGCTAGTCTAGCTTAAGGGTGTTTTTGGCTTATTGTTTATTTGCTTGGGTCCAGCTCAGCCCGTTTTCTCACACCCCATTACCGTGTGTTTAGCAATAAACCTTTAGAGTTTGACGGTAAACTTAAGTTATCTGTGGTTTTTGGTTCTCACTGTTACTCGTCACTATTATAATTTGCATGATTTATGTTACGGGTCTCGTATCCATCCCCCCCTAGACTGCAGGGCCAAAAGGGATTCGTAACAGATATCTATACATATTGCTTGCTTTGCTTGCTATCTATGATGGTGATGACAGTAATCAGACTGACATAGTTACCAGGATGAGTTTAGATTCAAATACTTGCCGATGTCAAGCTCTTTCCGAAAGCCTAATCTCTGATGAAGCAAGCTAAATGACACAAGTCGTTTGCTTAGCTAGCAAGCAACATGCCAAATGGATAGCCTACCCTCATGTCTGAAAATACATGATGAAATTATGTTTGCTAAACATAAAAAATATTCCGGTACTTTCTGTATAACTCTGATGTTTGTCATGGAATAAATCAGAAATTAGTCATTCTGACTGTGTTCTGCAAGAGTTGATTATTTTACAACTAAATAGTTGCAACATTTCTTTAAAAATCCCTTAAACCGCATGCAGTTGTCAGTGGTTTTAGCAGAGATGGGGGTCTCCTTGCCCCCCGGCAGGCAAATCGAATGTTCTGCACCTTAGTCTGACTTTTGTTGACAACAGCCTACACTGAGTGTACAAAACATTAAGGACACCTGCTCTTTCCATGAAATAGACTGACCAAGTGAAAGCTATGATCCCTTATTGATGTCATTTGTTAAATACACTTCAATCAGTGTAGATGAAGGTGAGGAGACAGGTTAAAGAAAGATGTTCAAGTCTTGAGACAATTGACACATGCATTGTGTATGTGTTCCATTCAGAGAGTGAATGGGCAAGACTAAATATTTAAGGGCCTTTGACTGGGGTATGGTATTACCGGTTTAAGTGTGTCAAGAACTGCAACACTGCTGGGTTCTTCAATCTCAACAGTTTCCTGTGTGTATCAAGAATGGTCCACCACCTAAAGGACATCCAGCCAACTTGAAACAACTGTGGGAAACATTGGCATCAACATGGGCCAGCATCCCTGTGGAATGCTTTCGACACCTTGTAGAGTCCATGCCCTGACGAATTTAGTCTATTCTGAGGGCAAAAGAGGGAGGAGTGCAACTCAACATTATGTTCTTAAAGTTTTATACGCTCAGTGTATAAACCTAGTCAACCAGCCAGCTCTCTCTCTATCGAACCGTCTGGTTTCACGGCACCACAGAATGGAACTTGAAAGCCCATGGCAGGAGCGGGCGAAACAACCGGTGGTTTTAATTAGATGATCTTTCAGTCCATCACCATCTAGCATAACCCTTAGAACCTCCTCCCTACATTGTAGACTTCAGCTCGCGAGCAGCGCAAGGAAGTGAGTTCGAAAAATCTGAAACTACTCATCTTAGAAATAGTTTCACATATGCATTTTATGGACCCTTATAAATCAGCTTGTCTTAGTAATTTGTACCACATATTTCTGAAGCTGTCTGCCTTCATCACCTCAGCCCCTATCACTTGCCTCTTCAACCTTACCTTACAAACATCTGAAGTCCCACAAGAATGAAAAGCTGCTGCTGTCACACTACTCTTCAAAGAGGGCGACAAGCTAGACCCCAACTGCAAACTCCATCTTGCCTTTCCAAAGTTTTTGAACAGTTAACATGCCATCTGGAGACTAGCAGAAGAAAGTTTTCTTCTGCTATGCAGTCTGGCTTCAGAGCTGGGCATGAGAGTATTTCTTCAACACAAAGTTCTTAACAACATCATATCTGCTTTTGGCAACAAGCAGTATTGTGCAGCTGTTTTTATTGATCTGCCTAAGCCTTTGATTCTGTTAGGCTAAAGCCTTTGATTCTGTTAACCACTGTATCCTGCTCAACAGTCTCATCGACTTAGGTTTCTCAGAGGATTGTCTAGCCTAGTTTGAAAACAATTTCTCTGGTCTTGTACAATGTGTCAAATCCGAGGCCCTGCTATCCAAACCACTTACTTTGTCTATGTGGGTTTCAAAAGTATTGATTCTTGACCCGACCCTATTCTTTGTGTATATTAAAACCCCCTAATGTCAATGTCCGCACTTCTACTGAAATTTAATTAGCTTATTAAACAAAACCCCAATAACAATCTGTATGTTTAAGCTAGATATATGTGTTTCAATCCACCACATCCATCTATGTTGCACTTCCGTATCTGCGGTGAAAGGTAACAGAGCTGGAAAACCGGTCTTCTCACAAAATCATCTGTAGCATCCGAACGGTATATATATTTGATACTTCAAGGGGTCTTAAAATTCTATATGAATTTTGATCCTTGGTAAATTCCATATAGCTTGGTAGAACCCCCCTCCCCTCCCAGCTTAGACGGGGCTTAGACTCTGATGGGATAACAATGTTGTGTATGCTGCTGGTGACTCCCTCACCCGCCTTTATGCCGACGACACTATGCTGTACACAACTGGCCCCTCCCTGAACACTGTGCTGACCACCCTACATACAGTAAGCTACAAAAGTATTGGGACAGTGAAATTCTTTTTTGTGGTTTTGGCTCTGTACTCCAGTACTTTGGATTTGAAATGATACAATGACTATGGGGTTAAAGTACCGACTGTCAGCTTTAATTTTATGGTATTTTTATCCATATCCGGTGAACCGTGAATAATGCTAAATTTAATGAAAAGTTACAGATGCAAATATCATAACCCCCCAAAAATGCTAACCTCTTGTTATTTTAATACTGAGAGGTTAACATGTCTTGGGGGTATGATATTTGTACATCTGTAACTTTCATTGTTCACGATTATCGGTAATTATGTTAGCATCCACATTAAGTGTTTAGAAACCTATTCTATTCTTATTTACAATAAAAGTGATTACATCATGACATAATACATTAGTTACCATTCATTTCTATTGGGCACATCATTATCTGAAACACAATTAAAACAAACAGCAAATGCATCCAACAAATGAGTAGATTCACAAGCTTGACATTGTCATTGCATGCTCTGAATATGGGACCAAATACTTAACTTTTTACAACTTTAATACACGTATAAGTGAATTTGTCCCAATTCTTCTGGTCCCCTAAAATGGGGGGACTATGTGCAAAAAGAGTTGAAATTTCTAAACGGTTCACCCAATAATGGATGAAAATATGAATTCATTTTATATTTTCAAATCCAAAGTGCTGGAGTACAGAGCCAAAACAAAACAAATGTGTCACTGTGCCAATACTTTTGGAGCTCACTGTAGCTTTAACAAGAACCAGTATGCCCTTTCTCGCCATGAATGGGTCAGAGCTAGAGTATGTCAACAGCTATAAATACCTTAGTACATGGCTGGACTGCTCACTCTCATTCCGTATCCACATCACTAAAATTAAATCCAGAATTTGTTTCCTGTACCGCAACAAAGCAGCTTTCACCCACTCTGTCAAGCACACCTTTGTAAAAATGTCCAAGGACTATGGTGATGTAGTTTACAGGCTTGACCCCAAAAGCATCCTCAATAAACTAGACTTAATTTACCACACTGCCATCCGCTTTGTTACCAGTGCCCCCTTCAACACTTATCACTGTGACCTTTATACTCTGGTCAACTGGTCTTTGATACATACATGACACCAGACCCACTGGTAACAATTTATATACAAGTCCCTCATAGGTAAGTCCTCTCTCTACCTCCGCTCACTCCTCAAAATCTCCACTACCAATAACAACCTGCCCTCTGGTAGATATATCACACTAAGATATATTCTTTGGCTGTCATTCTTTCCAGTTTTCCGCCGTCAATGACTGTAACGAGCTCAAAAAGACCCTCAAATTTGACACATTCATTCCGCAACACTCCTTCAAAAACATATTAACTGAGCTGCTATCTGATCAATGTACCCAATCATTAAGTCTGCCTCTGTGTTTTCTGCTCTAACCCACTGAATATTTCTCATTTTTTCTACTTGATGAATTTGTGTCTTTTCTCTGTATATAGTATCATTTTTGTGGAATGTTGTGTTGTCCTGTTCACTGTTGCAATGTTATGCCTCTTGGTCAGGTCGTTATTGTAAATGAGAATTGGTGAAAGAAAGAAATATCAAATATGCCCGAACTCAGAATCAATTGGGCTTCCCAAAAATAACATGGTCAATGTGTTATAACATTTATTTTGATTGCCGATTTTCGATGTCCCATCTAATACAGATGTAGCAGGCTCACTCCATCTTCGGGCTAGATTTGTTTTTTAAATGATCTCTATGCATGCAGCACCATTTACACTTAAACCACTAGATGCTGTTTTCCATTGTGCCCTTAGGTTTATTACTGGTGATGGTTATAGAACTCACCATTGTGTTTTGTATCAAAACGTGGGTTGGACCTTATTGTACAGTATGTGGAGAGAGAAGCATTTTCTTGTGTTTATCTCCGAAGAACTCATGCAGAAACTTCCTGTATATTTATCATCATGAATTAAAATGTAGACTTACAAATGGCCAATCCTGGTCTTAGGCTTGGTTTAACACTGGAGGCTTCTACGGTCTCCACAGATTTGGGTAAAGCTGCTTTTAGTTGTTTTTTTTTACCAGTATGTGGAACAACTTACCAAGTTCTCTGAAATTAGATGTTCTGGTTCCCCTTGGTCAGTCCAGAGTAAGGATCGGGGATCTCTATGTTGATAAATGTGTCTGTTTTTCTTAATATTTTTTTCTCGCAATTTTGCATATTGTATGTGTTTGATGTATTTATGCAGGGCTCATCTGTAAGGGCTCATCTGACTTCCATGTCAAAATAAAGGTGTGTGTGTGTGTGTGTGTGTGTGTGTGTGTGTGTGTATATATATAACACTCCACTTTGAAGCACAGTGTTACCAGCCTCCATATGCGGTAGCAATTGAGACTAGGGACGAGGTTAGCACTTTTACAAACTCTAATTTGTTTCCCTAGGAACTACTACAGGCAATGAATAGTGCTCTAAAATTGATTTTCTTTAGTCTAAATGAGCTTTTAACTCATCTGAATGAGCCGTTTTAGCAAGGGGCAACTTTAAGCCTCTAAATTACTTTGACTGCCGTATCAGGGATTAATACCATTTAGTGATAATTGTCTTTCCATTCTATTTATGTTTAATAGCCTGTAAATGTTAGCCAGAGAAGAATATGCAAGGACATAGCCTTGGTTAAAGGTTTGGGATAGTGCCAAAACTTTCAGCCAGGAAGGTTTTAGGGATATGTTCAGGTTAATTTAAGATACAGGTTGGGTCTTACGCCTGGTCTATTCCCAGTCCCTCAGATTGGATTCCCTGTATAATCTTGCCCAGACAGAACACCTATAGAGACTGGATTACAACCCGACATGCAAACTAGACCAAGATAGCAAACAAGTTGCTCACAGGGGAGAAACTCAAAAGGGAGCATCTGATTGGCTGACATAGGTGCAACTAAGTAACTGGGGTGAAACACGGTGATACACAGCACTGTTAGACCATACGATTAAAGTAATCACTCCATCTAATCAAGACCAGCATGTCTAACGATGTTAGTTAGGGTTGCGCAATGAGGGCTGTCCCTGTCACTTTGGCGCTGTCCGTGGTGCTGAATAGAATTATGCTGCATTAGGTCTTGTCCATTGTGCTGAATTGAGTGCAGCCAAGCATGATCAATGGTGCTGTCATTTTGACAGGCATGTTTAGCTACCAATGAGCTGTTGGTCAATTCTTAAATGACCAAACATAGAAGTACATGACTATGACCATCAATCAATATAAAGATAAGATTATAGCTGATTAATACCCGTAGAGTACGCTGTCTGTCTGTATGTCTCAATAAAGGGAAGGATTACAAACGGGATATTGAGTGACTGAACATGAGTGCAGATTAACGTTTTATAACATTTTCTTTAGCAGCTACAAGCGAGTGTTGAAGGGAGAGAGGAATGAGAGGAAGAAGTCACAGACACGCGCCCAGCCGGTGATGGCTGCGCGGACGGTGACAAGCTGCCCGACTAAATGTAACTACTGTGCTCAGCCAAGAAGAAAAAGGATCTGGAGGTAAACCAATTTTGTGACGGCACAGACAGTGAGAATGTGCCTGATGAGGCGTGATGGGGCCTTAATTACAATCTCATCAGGCAGCGGGATGGACAGCAGTGTCTGGACGCGATGATTGGAAGGACCCACTTGTAGCGGGCAGATGTACTCTGAGGAGGGCTGGAGGGGCTGTCTTGGGGCCGATCAGGCTGAAGGAGGGCTTTTTGACTGATTAGGGAATCACTGAGCCGCAGAGTCCATGATCGTCTCACTATCTCTGTCTATCTCTCTCGCTCTGTTGCACTAGTTTACTCACACATCTGGTAGCAGGTGCATGCACAAGCTAGCACAAATCACAAAAAAAAATGATCAAAAATCTGGATTAAATATACAGTGGCTTGCGAAAGTATTCACCCCCCTGGGCATTTTTCCTATTTTGTTGCCTTACAACCGGGAATTAAAATAGATTTTTGGGGGGTTTGTATCATTTGATTTACAAAACATGCCTACCACAAATATTTTTATTGTGAAACAAACAAGACATAAGACAGAAAAACATATAACTTGACCGTGCATAACTATTCACCCTTCAAAGTCAATACTTTGTAGAGCCACATTTTGCAGCAATTACAGCTGCAAGTCTCTTGGGTTATGTCTCTATAAGCTTGGCACATGTAGCCACTGGGATTTTGACACATTCTTCAAGGCAAAACTGCTCCAGCTCCTTCAAGTTGGAAGGGTTCCACTGGTGTACAGCAATCTTTAAGTCATACCACAGATTCTCAATTGGAGGTCTGGGCTTTGACTAGGCCACTCCAATACATTTAAATATTTCCCCTTAAACCACTCGAGTGTTGCTTTAGCAGTATGCTTAGGGTCATTGTCCTGCTGGAAGGTGAACCTCCGTCTAGTCTCAAATCTCTGGAAGACTGAAAAAGGTTTCATACAAGAATTTCCCCGTATTTAGCGCCATCCATCATTCCTTCAATCCTGACCAGTTTCCAAGTCCCTGATGATGAAAAACATCCCCACAGCATGATGCTGCCACCACCATGCTTCACTGTGGGGATGGTGTTCTCGGGGTGATGAGAGGTGTTGGGTTTGCGCCAGACATTGCATTTTCCTTGATGGCCAAAAAGTAACATTTTACTCTCATCTGACAAGAGTACCTTCTTCCATATGTTTGAAGAGTCCCCCAAATGCCTTTTTAGCGAACAGCAAACTTGTTACCTTTTTTTTTCTTTAAGCTATGGCTTTTTTTCTGGCCACTCTTCCGTAAAGCCCAGCTCTGTGGAGTGTACAGCTTGAAGTGGTCCTATGGGCAGGTACTCCAATCTCAGCTGTGGAGCTTTGCATCTCCTTCAGGGTTATATTTGGTCTCTTTGTTGCCTCTCTGATTAATGCTCTCCTTGCCTGGTCCGTGAGTTTTGATGGGTGGCCCTCACTTGGCAGGTATGTTGTGGTGTCATATTCTTTCCATTTTTTTATAATGGATTTAATAGTGCTCCGTGGGATGTTCAAAGTTTCTGATATGTTTTTATAACCCAACCCTGATCTGTACTTCTCCACAACTTTGTCCCTGACCTGTTTGGAGAGCTCCTTGGTCTTCATAGTGCTGCTTGCTTGGTGGTGCCTCTTGCTTAGTGGTGTTGCAGACTCTGGGGCCTTTCAGAACAGGCATATATATACTGAGATCATGTGACAAATCATGCGACACTGAAATAGATTGTACACAGGTGGACTTTAACTAATTATGTAACTTCTGAAGGTAATTTGTTGCACCAGATCTTATTTAGGGGCATCATAGCAAAGGGGGTAAATACAAATGCACCTACCACTTTACGTTTTATTTATTTTTTTATTTTTGAAACAAGTATATATTTTTTTTCACTTCACTGATTTGGACTATTTTGTGTATGTCCATTATATGAAATCCAAATAAAAATCAATTTATATTACAGCTTGTATTGCAACAAAATAGGACAAACACCAAGGGCGGTGAATACCTTTGCAAGGCACTGTACACACTTAGAAACACATAACTTCCCCATCTCTCTCGTTCTCTCCCTCTCTCTCTTTTGGCTGGGTAGTGTTTTTCGGAAAGGAAATCAGCAAGCTGGGACTTGGGCTCTATAATCGAGTTCTACCACCCTCTCATATCGACTGCTGAGCCTGGAGAATGTAGCCCTGCATGTCTGCCTGTCTGCATGTCCTGCCTGTTTGTCCTTCAGCATGCCTGTCGCTTTGTCATAGCTGGTTGTGTTTCACTTTGTACAATGTGATTATGTGACCCTTTCACCAGTGACTGTACCACAACATACACACCAACGCGGGCAAGAGGGATAGAGCTAATATTTCATCTAAGTTCAGGATTTTCTGAAAATTTTACAGGCAGGTGTATGCCTAGGGTTTTTCAGAGAAAGGTATTGACGGGTGTAGCTAGACGTAAGCTTTTTTTGCGCAGTGCTGATATTTACACGCTACGCACTTCATTACTTACTGGTCCCATTCTGTGAGCTTGTGTGGTCTATCACTTCGCGGCTAAGACGTTATTGCTCCTAGACGTTTCTGCTTCACAATACCAGCATTTATAGTTGACCGAGGCAGCTCTAGAAGGGCAGAAATTTGATGAACTGACTTGTTGGAAAGGTGGCATCTTATGACGATGCCACGTTGAATGTCAACGAGCTCTCCAGTAAGGCCATTCTGCTGCCTGTTTGTCTATGGAGATTGCATGGCTGTGTGCTCGATTTAATACATTCGTCAACAGTGGGTGTGGCTGAAATAGCCGAATCCACACATTTGAAGGGGTGTCCACATGCTTTTGTATATATAGTGCATTTGGAAAATATTCAGACCTCTTCACTTTTTCCGCATTTGTTACGTACACAGCCATACTCTAAAATTGATTAAATAAATGTTTCTCCTCAACAATCTACCCCTCAATACCCCATAATGACAAAGTGAAAACATGTTTTGCAAATGTATAAAACAGATAAAAACTGAAATACTTTATTTACATAAGTATTCAGACCCTTTGCTATGAGACTCGAAATTAAGTTCAGGTGCATACTGTTTCCATTGATCATCCTTGAGACGTTTCTACAACTTGATTGCAGTCCGCCTGTGGAAAATTCAATGGATTGGACATGATTTGTAAAGGCACACACCTGTCTATATAAGGTCCTACAGTTGACAGTGCATGTCAGAAAAAAAAGACTCTGGTCCTTTAGAGTATCTGGTCTGATGAAACCAAGATTGAACTCTTTGGCCTGAATGCCAAGTGTCATGTCTGGAGGAAACCTGGCGCCATCCCTACGGTGAAGCATGGTGGTGGCAGCATCATGCTGTGAGGATGTTTTTCAGAGGCAGGGACTGGGAGACCAGTCAGGATTGAGGGAAAGATGACTGGAGCAAAGTACAGAAAGATACTTGATGACAATCTACTCCAGAGCACTCAGGACCTCAGACTAGGGCGAAGATTCACCTTCCAACCTGACAACGACCTTAAGCACAAAGCCAAGACAATGCAGGAGTGGCTTTGTGACGCGTCTCTGAATGTCCTTGATTGGCCCAGCCAGAGCCTGGAATTGAACCCGATCGAACATCTCTGGAGAGACCTGAAAATAGCTGTGCAGCGACGCTCCCCATCCAACCCGACAGAGTTTGAGAGGAGCTGCAGAGAAGAATGGGAGAAAATCCCTAAATACAGGTGTGCCGACCTTGAGGCTGTAATCACTGCCAAAGATGCTTCAATAAAGTTCTGAGAAAAGTGTCTGAATATTATATTCTACAGTTGGGTTTTTTTATAAGCTTGCACAAATGTCTAAAAAACTGTTTTTGCTTTGTCATTATGGGGTATTGTGTGTTGATTGATGAGGGGGGAAAAAATTATTCAATCAATTTCATAATAAGGCTGTAATGTAACAAAGTATGAAAAAGTCAAGGTGTCAGAATACTTTCTGAATACAATGTATAGTGTACTTGTCTATAAAAGAAATTCCAGCAGTTCACCATTTTCTGGCCCCATTTCACCCTGCATTAGTATCAGAAGTCTGATGGCACTATGGGTGATAAGAGCATTTGCTAAATTAACTAAATATAAATGGACTCTACATGAAAAATGAACAATTGCAATGCATGCTGAGTATTATTCTAATGAGCTCTGATCTGAAACAAGGCCAATAATAATAATGACTTTGCGTTGCAGTTCATTTTGGTGTGGTCATTTACATTTTTGTCATTTAACAGACACTCTTATCCAGAGTGCCTTACGGTCAGTGCATTCAACTAAGGTAGCTAAACAAACAACATATCACAGTCATAAATCAGGTTTCTATCCACTTGCTGGATGGAAACAAATTGACTTGTTGAAGATAAAAGGCTGTGCGTGATGAGGTAGTGCACATATAAATACATTTTGCGGTTAGATTCCCATTTACCTAATAAAAAAAAATACAAGTTAAATGGGTTTCCATCGCATTCTCAACTCTACTGATGGTTTTCTCACAACAAAATGTGTTACATAGCAAGTGTGCCCATTCTTTCAATGGCACGTGCACTCTAGCCAACAGTGCTATCTGCTGTTTGCTAGAGCGCACGTATAGCCTACATGATGAGATTATATGGACAAATGTGAGATTATTTGAATTTTTCAAACGGCAGCCAAGCATTGACTATCATGTCACCATGATGAGGCCCTAGATATTTATTGTAAAGGAGTATCAAGCTCATCTCCTTGCACTTTCACCACCCTGTGAAGTTCATTATAATTTATTTAATCTGTAGTTTAATTTAATAAACCGCATGATTTCCCGACAAGTCGTAGTTGGAGGACAACACAACATGTCATTGTGTAACTCCAAGTTTATGTTGATATGATGGTTATTATATCAATATCTGCATAATACATTTTTACCATCCAACCTTTTCATGTGGGTAAAGTATATGCGGGATAAAAAAAGATCCTGACAGGCCTGATGAAAACTGATTGATGCATGTAAAACGTTTCTGTAACCATTACTGAGAATGTTGTTTGCTGTTTGGTCCAGTTACATGCAAAAGTATTTCTGTATTTTAGAATAGAAAATGCATGTATTTTGATATGTTGATCTTAATGGGATTTTGAAATTGTCACGAGTATCGTAGGGATTGGACCAAAACGCAGGGGGAACGTGTAAACTCATCTTCTTATTTTATTAAAGAAGGAAAACAAAAGAAACACTTATACAAAAACAACAAATGACACCCAACAGTCCCGTCAGGTGCACAAACACAAAACAGGAAACAACTACCCACAAATCCCATAGAAAAAACACCCCTCTTAAATAGGACCTTCAATTAGAAGCAACGAGGAGCAGCTGCTTCCAATTGAAGGTCAACCCAATAAACCACATAGAAATAGACATACTAGAACTAACATAGAAATATACTAACAAGAACATAGCCCAACAAACCCCGAAACACTCTAAACAATCACCCCCTGCCACGCCCTGACCAAACTACAATAACAAACAGCCTCTTTACTGGTCAGTACGTGACAAAAATAGTATTTTGTAAATTTTTACCATCCTTGAATTATGATTGGCCACCAGTAAATGTAATTCCAGATCATCTGTTCTATTGTATTGTCAACACATATTGTATTGTTAAATATTGTATTGTTAAATGTCATGAACAATCAATATCATGTCTTTCATGAAATTGGATGATATTTAAAGGAAACCAGATCAAAGTATGAAAAATTACTGTTGCTGCTACATTGAGAAAGTTTGTTCATAAAGTTACAGGTCCTCTTCCCCATGTCAAACATTTGGATTCAAGAAGCTGGATTATTAAGGGGATAGGGTGACATCACTCTAACTCCTTATTTTAATACACCAATGACAACATGACATTCTCTTACTTAATTTAAATAAGTACTGCCTTGTAGCAAACGTCGGAGAAGGCGTTTGCAGAAGGGCGTGGTGTACTGTATATAGCTAGATACCTACTCTACTGGTGCCAAAATTTGACTCTAAGGTGTCAGCAAATATAGTTAAAAAAGTTTACACTATTCGATTACATACTTATGTTTCCCCTTTCATCTGTGTCTGGTGTTAGCTAGTTACTGGCTAGCCAGTTGTTCAGCCAGCATGTAACTAAAGGGGGGAAGGTTAATTCAAATTCAGACACAATTGTCACATCACAAGAAAAACAATATGTTGTTTTAGTTGCTTCCTTAGTGTATGACCAAATTTGCCTAAGATGATTTTACTGCATCCAAGTTACTTAGCATAGGCCTATGAAATGGCAGCCAATCAGGGTGCGTTCATGATTAAAAAGTTTACAGACCTCTACACCTGCCCATTCACAGTTCTGGATTAAACAAACATTATATAATGGACATGAATGACATTTGCTTTTATGGGTGGCCAGAAATACCTAACTGAAAGCCAAGCCTACAATAGGCCACACCTCCTGAAAATAACCTATGGATTACATAAAAAAAGACCCAGCATGAAAGTGAATAAAAACCCAACTGATGGTTGAATAAAAACCCAATTGATGGTTAAATAAACACAAGTTTGTGTAATCCAAAGGCGTGGCCAATTGGGGACGTTGCTTTCAGGTAGCTCTTTTTGATAACCGTTAGAGTAAATGTCATTCATGTTCATCATGTTCAGTTATTACAATTCCGTTTATGTATTTCCTTTATAAAATGTGCACATTACATATTATAATATACAATTAATGACATTATTATATAATAACAAACTTATACTTTTCTGCAACCCTTAATGCTCCAGAACAGTTATTCTGATTCCCATGTATAGTAAATAGCCTTTTGAGTGACTGAAATATCACCTATAATATTCTTTGAGGATAGAAATGCAAAAAAAAAAAAAACATTACATTTAGAAATACCAGGAAGTGTGACGTTTGAAAGACTGGCTGAGTGGATGGGGAGCTTATATTCATGAGCTCGCGTTAACCTCATAGATGTAATGGCAACATTTTGATTTCCACCGAATTAGACATACCCAAAAGTAACTGCTATTCATGTGTAATTACATGATTCTGACATGCCAAAATGAGGTATATTTGGAAAGAAGACATGATTTTGAGAAAATTATCAGAAGACAGGGGTTACATAGTTCAGCACACACAAGATCAAGCACACACAAAATAACTGTTTTTTTTTTCTTTTTTAAATTTTGAAAGTAATATATATCAGCTTTAAGTGAATTATTGATGCCCAGAGCAGGAAACACAGATGGCTTCCACAACATATGAACAATATCAGAAAAACATGGGATTGATAGACCTAACAACTAGAAATGGGCAGATGTTTTAGTAAGTGGTGTCAGGTATGGTCACGGGACATTTCCAAGTGTCCCTAAACCTCTCCAAAGTGACATATGTCTGTAAATTAGATAATTCCAGTGCTATTACATACAGTATTCGCAATCCCTGAATGCTATTTATTCAGTCTAAAACCACAATTTAAACCATATCAACCTCACTCAAACATTGTAATGGGGGTATCCAGGGTACATTCATGAGTCCTTTCAACCTCTCCAAAGTGTCCAAATGTGGTAATTGCATTGTTTTTGCACACTGTATGTGTCTAAAAGTTATTGTTTTACAACATTTCTACCACATCAACCTTTCTCAAACATTGTGGTGATGTCCCCCCCAGCAAGCTTGCACTTGCTAGCTAATTTGTCCTATTTAGCTAGCTTGCTGTTGCTAGCTATTTTGTCCTATTTAGCTAGCTTGCTGTTGCTAGCTAATTTGTCCTGAGATATAAACATTGAGGTGTTATATTACCTGAAATGCACAAGGTCCTCTACTCCGTCAATTAATCCACACATAAAACGGTCAACCGAATCGTTTCTAGTCATCTCTCCTCCTTCCAGGCTTTTTCTTCTTTTGACTTTATATTGCGATTGGCAACTTTCATAAATTAGGTGCATACAGCCACTGACCTCGATCGTCTTTCAGTCACCTACGTGGGTATAACCAATGAGGAGATGGGAGAGGCAGGACTTGCAGCGCGATCTGCATCAGAAATGGAACTGACTTCTATATTAGCCCTTGGCAAAGCAGATGCTCGTTGGTGCGCACGAGCAATGTGGGTGCAATAATTGAATAACATGTATGTCTAAATTTATTTTGCAATGCTCGTGCATGCGACGAGCATTAAAATTAAATTTCCCAAATAGCCTATACAGGTTAGATTTATCATTAAAATCGATTTAATCAATTAAACCTGTTTTGGCAAGTTCGGTAATAACCAACTCACATTACTGACCCAGTCTTGATGACTCATTGACGTTTACAAACTGAGTTAACCTGTTAGGGCTAGGGGGCAGTATTGACACGGCTGGATAAAAAATGTACCCGATTTAATCTGGTTACCACTCCTACCCAGTAACTAGAATATGCATATACTTATTACATATGGATAGAAAACACCCTAAAGTTTCTAAAACTGTTTGAATGGTGTCTGTGAGTATAACAGAACTCAAATGGCAGGTCAAAACCTGAGAGATTCCTTTACAGGAAGTGGCCTGTCTGACCATTTCTGGAACTTCTTTGCCATCTCTATCTTTTACTAAGGATCTCTGCTCTAACGTGACACTTCCTACGTCGTCCATAGGCGCTCAGAGCCCGGGAAAAACCTGAATGTCGTCATCCCAGCCCTAGGCTGAAACACATTATCGCCTTTCTCAAGTGGCCGATCAAGGGACTCTGGGCTTAGGCGCGTGACCTGACTGCCCCCGTCTTTGTGATTTTTTTTCCTCTGTTTGCCGAAAAGGAGATTCCCGGTCGGAATATTATCGCTTTTCTACGAGAAAAATTGCATAAAAATTGATTTTAAACAGCGGTTGACATGCTTCGAAGTACGGTAATGGAATATTTAGAATTTTTTTGTCACGAATTGCGCCATGCGCACGACCCTTCTTTACCATTTCGGATAGTGTCTGGAACGCACGAACAAAACGCCGCTATTCGGATATAACGATGGATTATTTTGGACCAAACCAACATTTGTTATTGAAGTAGCAGTCCTGGGAGTGCATTCTGACGAAGACAACAAAAGGTAATCAAACTTTTATAATAGTAAATATGATTATGGTGAGTGCTAAACTTGCCGGGTGTCTAAATAGCTAGCCCGTGATGCCTGGGCTATGTACTTACAATATTGCAAAATGTGCTTTCACCAAAAAGCTATTTTAAAATCGGACATATCGAGTGCATAGAGGAGGTCTGTATCTATAATTCTTAAAACAATTGTTATGCTTTTTGTGAACGTTTATCGTGAGTAATTTAGTAAAATGTTAGCGAATTCCCCGGAAGTTTGCGGGGGGTATGCTTTTTCTGAACGTCACATGCTAATGTAAAAAGCTGTTTTTTGATATAAATATGAACTTGATTGAACAGACATGCATGTATTGTATAACATAATGTCCTAGGTGTGTCATCTGATGAAGATCATAAAAGGTTAGTGCTGCATTTAGCTGTGGTTTGGGTTTTTGTGACATTATATGCTAGCTTGAAAAATGGGTGTCTGATTATTTCTGGCTGGGCACTCTCCTGACATAATCTAATGTTTTGCTTTCGTTGTAAAGCCTTTTTGAAATCGGACAGTGTGGTTAGATTAAGGAGAGTCTTGTCTTTAAATAGCTGTAAAATAGTCATATGTTTGAGAAATTGAAGTAATAGTATTTCAAACGATTCAAAAATCGCGCCACTGAATTCAAGTGGCTGTTACGTAGGTGGGACGAATTCGTCCCGCCTTGCCCATAGAGGTTAAATCGTGTTTGCAGCCTCCAACTAAAAAACCCAAACATTACGTAAATTGAAATAACTGACAATCATAATAATGAGCAATCCATCAAATGGGTGTCCACCCATTTCCCCTCTAATCAGCGGACCTTCACCCACGGAAAGATTGATCGCGGACCTCAGCAACGATGCAAATCCTAACTATGCCGAGGGGCTGAAAATGTTAGATTTCAATGCCATAAGCGAGAAAAATGCAGACATTGCGACAGACACTCTTCAAAATAGACCATCAGGCGGAGGCCTTGTGAAGGTTCTCTCCAGTTTAGCCCTCAACTATGCCCACCAGCAGAGATGGACAGTGCACCAGTATCTCAGTGCCCAGCAGAGGCAGGAGCAGGAAGCTGGGGAGTTCAGGGTACAGGTGGAGAGAACCAGGGAGCTGGCATCGAAAGCCGAAAAAGATAAGCTACTGCTAGCCGAGGAACTGTTTGTGAGAACACATAAATTGGAAGATCTGTCTAACACTTATAACAAAGAACGCGAACAAACTCTTGACCAAGTCCGTATTCTAAAAGAACAACTCGGTTTAGCTAAAACTAAATACGATGAAGTCCACGCGAAACTAGATGAGTCGGACGAGCTAGCTAGAAAACGGGGCGAGCAAATTGATGCCCTGCAAGCGGTTGTGAATGAAACCACTCAAAGCAATAATGCTCTATTCCAAAAGCTGCAGACCAAAGACGATCAGTTAATGAACACAATGACCAAGTTGGAGGACAAAACAGCAGAACTCATTGAAGTCGCTGATTTAATGAAGGATGAGAAAGACCAGGTGAGAAAGTTGGAAAATGTGACCTCTAAACAAAAGGAGGACATCGCATCACTGGATCTCTCACTCCACACTCGCGACCTCTCCCTGCAAACCATGACAGATAAGTATGAGGCCGAGCGAAGCAAGGGCGACACCTACGTGTCGAAAATAAACACCCTCAACTCCCAGGTGGACTCTGCGATGCAGCATAACACCACCCTTAGGTATCATCTGGAGGAACTCCAGAACAGTCACGCGCTATCGCGGGACAACCAAACCAGGCAACCTAGCTCACATCCGGAGCTAAGAGAACGAGGGAAGGTAGATGACAGGAGATTTCAGCCTCTTTCTCTTGGCCATTCGGCCCACAGTGAATTGGGGCCTCCTCGCCAACACAACCACAGCTTGACTTTTCCTCTTGGCCTCTCGGCCTACAATTCTCCACGGGAGAGTGCAGATGCTCCCCGCGCACTTGGCGGGGATCGCCTTGACAAAATCGTCAAAAACTTCCGCCTCTTCGACCCCGTTCCGGGAAAGCCAAACGACACTGAGACATTCTTAGCAGACATAGAGGACGCCTTGGATGGCTACCCAAACGCTACAAATGCAGACAGGCTCTATCTTTTGAAGCGAACGTCCAACAGACACGTGACAAGGTTCATCCGTCTACAAGACCAACACGTGCAAAACGACTATGCTAAACTTGCCACGGTTTTGAAAATAGAATTCAGTGGTTCTGCGACTCGCAAACACGATAGTTCGTTGGCTAACAATATCAGACAAGCTCGAAATGAACACCCACAAGCCTACTATCACCGGCTTCGTTCAGCTTACTTTGGCATGCTCACTGAAACAGGAATGGAAGACCTATTACCGTTCAAACAACTTTTTCTGTCACACATGTCTCCCAACTTCATTAACCTGTTAGGGCTAGGGGGCAGTATTGACACGGCTGGATAAAAAACATACCCGATTTAATCTGGTTACCACTCCTACCCAGTAACTAGAATATGCATATACTTATTACATATGGATAGAAAACACCCTAAATTTTCTAAAACTGTTTGAATGGTGTCTGTGAGTATAACAGAACTCAAATGGCAGGTCAAAACCTGAGAGATTCCTTTACAGGAAGTGGCCTGTCTGACCATTTCTTGAACTTCTTTTCCATCTCTATCATTTACTAAGGATCTCTGCTCTAACGTGACACTTCCCACGTCGTCCATAGGCGCTCAGAGCCCGGGAAAAAACAGAATGTCGTCATTCCAGCCCCAGGCTGAAACACATTATCGCCTTTCTCAAGTGGCCGATCAAGGGACACGGGCTTATGCGCGTGACCCCGACCGCCCCCGCCTTTGGGATTTTTTCCTCTGTTTGCCGAAAAGGAGATTCCCTGTCGGAATATTATCGCTTTTCTACGAGAAAAATGTCGTAAAAATTGATTTTAAACAGCGGTTGACATGCTTCGAAGTACGGTAATGGAATACTTAGAATTTTATTGTCACGAATTGCGCCATGCGCGTGACACTTCTTTACTATTTCGGATAGTGTCTGGAACGCACGAACAAAACGCCGCTATTCTGATATAACGATGGATTATTTTGGACCAAACCAACATTTGTTATTGAAGTAGCAGTCCTGGGTGTGCATTCTGACGAAGACAACAAAAGGTAATCAAACTTTTATAATAGTAAATATGATTATGGTGAGTGCTAAACTTGCCGGGTGTCTAAATAGCGTGCCCGTGATGCCTGGACTATGTACTTAGAATATTGCAAAATGTGCTTTCACCAAAAAGCTATTTTAAAATCGGACATATCGAGTGCATAGGGGAGGTCTGTATCTATAATTCTTAAAATAATTGTTATGCTTTTTGTGAACGTTTATCGTGAGTAATTTAGTAAAATGTTAGCTAATTCCCCGGAAGCGTCCCACCTAGCCCATAGAGGTTAACTACTTGGGCCCTACTGCCCACGTCGGGTTGCCAATCTCGATGCTCCGAGAGCTGGCAAGCACCGCTTTTGAAGCATCAAAAGCAAGCCGGGCTAAGAGCCCGGACCCCTCGACTTTCGAGCTTAGGCGGGAACCATCACTCGAATTAGAAGGGGCTGCATCAGGGACATATGCGGTAAAAGAGGACGATCAAAGGGGGTGGCTACCAAGTAACCACCACCCCGACAACCACCGCCGTAACAATAGCTACGATGAACGTCCCCAATCTAACAGGTCCCGTAGAGATCAACCTAGCCGACATGCCCCTCCGCCTAACTCTCACAAAGGGTCAGGGCACAAGGGTAACAAGCGTAACAAGGGCAACAAAGTGTTCAACAATGATTTAAATGCTAACCGAAATGATATAGAAGCTCTGATAAAAGATGTACTGCATCGTAAGAAATTTGAGAAAGAGGACAAGGATAAGTCCTCATGACTAGGCGTAAAATCGTTGGAAACCGAGTCCGCCGAAATTCATGCAATTCAAGAGGACGCAAACATTTCCATTACCCCCGCCCCCACTCAAATCCCTGTCCAGGTACCGCCCGTTCTAGACACAAGCCCGCAGGTTTTGTCTACAGACTTGGACACAGAGGTGGAGATGCACGAGATAAGCAGCTTTGCAACAGATGATTCCTCTCCCATTCCGATAGAGGACCCACTGGGTCACGTAGGTGACTTATCTGTCTTGGAAATCGACGCAGATTACAAACCGCTCCGTTCTCCCAACCCACTCCATTTTGTTGGGGATATGCCGAGAAAAACCAACTCGAACAGGCCATACCTTAGAACAGTCCTGGAGGACAGTGTGACCTGTCACGCTCTGATAGATTCGGGTTCGACAATTTCCCTCATATCCGAAACCTTGCTGGATGAACTAAAAAGGGCAGTGGACCCAACAAAATGTTGGTTGAAAACGGAACATTGCGATACGAATCTTCGAGGTTTCACTCAAGCTACCTCGCCCCTAACCAAACGTCTCCTACTTAAACTCAACTAGAAAGCGTGTCACTGATACACCCCGTGTATGTGACTAGCATCGAAATCGAACAGATGCTGATTGGGAGTGATTTAATTGACCGTTTGGTACCACTAATGGATTGGAAAACCAATCAAATCTGGTCACAAATACCTATGCCAACTCGTTGACTTCGCCGCATTCTTCAAAGGCTACCTGCCATACATTGTGCAACGACGTGGGTCCGACGTCAGCATCTGACGCAAACCCGGTGAACTTGGCCATGAGCCCGCCATTTGTGGCAAATGACAATGTGAGTTCGACTCGGAACTTAACCGAACATGAGGTTTTCTTGTGCGGCTTGGGTGATTCACCAGCCGACACTTACCGCCCTCCTCTGATAGGGGGCGTGTGCCTGAACGGCACTATGGCTGAGGATACCAGGCTGGCCACCTGGTCAGAAAAATCCGCAATCAGTTTGGAAATGTTCAACGAAATTTCGAAAAAACAGCTAACTGCCATCCCCTTGTGCCGAAAACTTTTAGATTTCCACTGGGAACGACTCCCCAGACAACACTCACCGCAATAGGGGTGTGTGCGCTATCGATCCGCATTGGAACCAAGGAATTATCCCACTACCTACTGGTTGTCGCGGACCTCCCACATACAGTCTATGTGGGAGCGGATATCTTGGTAAGATTGGGTGTTAAACTTGATACCATACACCAAGTTCTTTGGTCTTTGGCGCAGCCAAACCAACATGCCTTGTCTTTCGACCCGGTGCGAATGGCTTCCGGGCAGACTATTCCTGAAGCTTGCAAGGCGATAACTGAGTCCGCCATGTTGATACCGGCAAGAACCACAGAGGTTTCTGTAAGACTGAACCTGGCGCCCGGATACCGGATGGAAGGCACCACTGCGTTCTTCCAACCCTCTCCAAAACTATTCGACTTGGGGCTAACTATCAATGGTAACCCACTGTTGGAACTAACCGCTAGATCCACTTACCTCCTAGTACAAAATCTGACTCAAGCGGATATTTCCATTCCTCGGCACACTCAGCTAGGAACATTGATCGATTATGCCTTCCATGATTTTGAACTAGTTGTTCCCGTGATTGGGCCTCTTCCGTCCTCCCTAGACCTAGATGGCGAGGGAGGTACACTGTTTACTTGTCAGTCAAAAGCAATAGCACTAACTCCCGTATTGCCACTGGACGACACATCGGCGTTCCGGCTGGATGTCGATCCTGACAGCAACCTGTTAATATACTCCATCGTCACGGAGGATGATATTGCGTCTCCTCCTGCATGCGAAGTACACTCTTGTGAGGTAACAACCGATGACTCTTCCAAAAGTGACATGCCGTCACCACCCGATGAAGACTTGTACAATGTCGCCGAACCATATCCTGGTTTCCATGCACAGGTAATACAACTACTGTCGGAGGCTGATGCTCTGGTCAATGACACTGAACGCCATCAGTTGAGAGAATTGATCGACAGACTGGTCGACAGACTCGCTGGATTGCGGGGTTACGGGTATCCATGTGGTGCGTATTCCTACGCCACCCGGAGCAACTCCTATGTTTGTTAGACAATACAAAATCCCGCTCGCAGCATACGCAGCAGTACAAGAGATTATCGATTCCTTATTAGCTAAACGGATAATCAGGGAATGTAACAGTACGTACAGCGCTCCCGTGTGGCCTGTTCTGAAACCAATGGGTAAATGGCGTCTTACCATTGACAATAGACAACTCAACAAACTGGTTCCGTTGTCTCGTTGGCCAATGACACAGCTCGACCAAGAGTTGCCAAAGGTGGCAAACGCCAAGTACTTCTCCACCGTCGACGTGGCAAATGGTTTCTGGACCATGACAGTCGACCCGCGTGACCAACACAAGTTGGCTTTCTCTTTCTCGAACAAGCTCTTCACGTTCAATCGTTGCCCATTCGGGTATGCTAACTCCCCCTCAGAGTTCAACATCTTCCTGCACAAGGCGATGCCAGACGCAGCCTCTAGGGGGACGATAATTTACGTGGACGACGTTCTCATGAGAAGTGAGACTTGGTCACATCACCTCAATGAAATGGACCATGTTCTCACCCAACTCGGGACTGCAGGGGCTAAGTTGGCCATCATGAAAGGACAATGGTGCAGGACCAAGGTAAACTACGTTGGGCTTCTGGTGGGTGCCGAGGGCATCCTGCCACAGTCTAACCGAATCCAAGCAGTCCGCAACATCAAAACACCTACAAACCTTCACGAGGTGCGCAGCTTCTTGGGAGTATGTAATTACTCCCGTCAATTCATCGAAAACTACGCTGACTTGTCAAAACCGTTGACTCACCTTCTTCAGAAAGACACCCCATTCGTTTGGGATGCCACTCACAACGAAGCGGTGGCTTCCTTGAAAAACCTGCTTTGCGAGGCACCCTGCCTGGTATACCCCAACAAAGACAAGACATTCTTTTTGGAAGTCGGTTTCTCAGAGCACTGCCTTAGCGCTGGGTTGTACCAAAAATACGACCAAGACAAACGTGTGGTTGCTTACGCGAGCAAAACACTCAACCCTGCCGAACACAAATACTCAGACTGCGAAAAAGCACTGCTGTCGACAGTCTGGGCAATCAAACACTTCACCAGTTATGTCGGCGGACAAAAGGTGATCATAGAAACATGTCACCAGCCTGTGACTTTTCTGAAAAGCCAACAAATCCGTGAGGGTGCTGTACACAACAGCAGGATAGCGGCTTGGCTCATGACGCTGCAGAGCCATGATGTAGTAATCAACTACGCAAAAGCAAAAAACCTGCCTTTGGGCAGTGCTTTGGCGGTGTGTCAACACTGTGGTGACGATGAAACCGACTCCAGACCACCCCCGCGTGACATCGCTCCGCCATTGCCTTCGAACCATCACTATTTCGAAGAGAACGTGTGTCTCGACATGCCGATGGCATTTGTAGATGGCTGTTCTTACCGCCATCTAGACCACTTGCAAGCTGGGGTGGGATTGGTATGGCACAACGACATTCTGTGCAAACCACTTCAATTTCAGCTCGGCAACAAGACCAGCCAGTTTGCAGAAGTGGCTGGCGTGCTGATCACCCTGCAAACAGCGGTAAAACACGAATTGGCAGAACTGGCGATCTGCACCGACTCAAACTACGCGAGACTCACCTTCTTAATTATGCCACTTGCCGTTTTGGAAACAAAAGCACATGACTACTTCAAGTGGTAAAGAGGTGAAAAACAAAGAGCTCATTCTAGCTTGTGATGACCTCATCACCAAACACGACATACAGGTGTATTGGAAGAAAGTCAAGGGACACTCCAAATCACCTGGTCGTGACAAACTTGGCAACGACCATGCTGACAGCATGGCGAAATCTGGTGCAATTCACGGCACCCCTTGGGTGTTTGATGCTCGAGACGAGAAACCCACTGAGGAAGCTATGGTGTCTGCGGTAACGCGTAGCCATGTAGCACCACGGAAAACGTCTTCGCACGAACATAATGTGCTGCTAACGCATTCATTCATGAATGGCGACCTGGTAGCAATGCAACACCAATATGAGTCCCTCGCCACTTTGATGGCATTCCTGTCGGATCCTGTCAACCACCCAGTGTCCGAACTGGCTTTGGCAGGTTCACACGACTTGCGTTCGCTGTACGCAACTAAACAGCACCTCACACTTGTAGATGACCTATTGGTGTATGTTTCAGAAACCGACACCGCTCGAAGGTGGGTGGTTCCTAAAACACAGAGGGGGATAATGATAGCTCATGCCCACGACGAGCCATGTGGAGGCCATAGGGGGGTCAAGGCTACATGTGAAACATTGCGACAGGTGGCCCACTGGCCTCACATGGAACAAGACGTGGCACGATACGTGAGGGGGTGTCTAGTTTGCTGCCAGTTTCAACCCACCAAGCCACTTCACAGAGCACCCCTGCAACGCAAGGGTGTGTCTTACCCCTTGAGCTCGATCCAGATCGACTGGGTCGGCCAGGTCGGCCAGAGGCAACAAGTACCTCCTCACAGTGACTTGCGCATTCACAAAGTGGGTGGAGTGCCTGCCGGCGACCAATGACACAGCGGAAACCACTGCCGTTCTTTTGCTAAACCACGTTTTCAGTCGTTTCGGCCTGCCAGGAGAAACCGTGGACAGCGACAGAGGAACCCACTTTTCGGCAGCTGTAATGACCGAACTGTGGAAACTCCTGGGTGTCAAAGCTAAACTCCACATCGCGTACCACCCTAGGAGCTCGGGGGGGTAGAAAGGAGCAACCAATCAATTGTCAGAATCTTGAGGAAATATGTGGCAGCCAACCACAAAGATTGGGACCTCAAACTCCCATTGGTACTGATGGCAATCAGAGCCACACGCAACAGGTCTACGGGAATGACACCCTTTGAGATGATGACGGGCCGGCAAATGACCCTTCCACTGCATCTCCTGTACCAACCGGGAGATGTCGCCGCAGCCACCGCCTACACGGCTCATCAATACGTGACCGACTTGCGGAACCATCTCCAGACTACCTTTGCGTACGCTCAAGGACTATTGGAAAGAAGTGCAGAAGGTGACAAGACCTATTACGACAAAAAAGCCTCACACCAGGTGTTCGAGGTCGGAGATAAGGTGTGGTACTACATATACACCAAACCTGCGGGCGTCGCAACAAAGTTCCTGCCCCACTGGACGGGGCCACACGAGATTTTGGTGAAGCTATCACCTGTAGCTTACCAGATCAAAATCGGTCGACAAAACGCCACATTAAAGTGGGTCCACCGGAACCAAATCAAGTTGTACACTCCCCCCATGGGAATAGAAGGGGTGCTAGCCAGCACCGAATAGATAAAAACCCTAGCAAAACCAGAGGTACTAAGAAAATTCTTAAGTACCCTCAGCTGATCCCTTCCAGGAGACCAGTACGTTGCACCTAATATCTTTTATTCTCTTCCCAGCTACCAGATATACATCTGTTGTCACTAGTGATATCGTCCTGCGCTGTACTGATTAAAAATAAGAAAAACAGAAAAATAGTTGTCAAAACTATTTTTGTTTACGAATACAAATAACTGAAATAATCCAACAATCTCTGATTATGCGTTTCTGTAGGATGGAGTTCCTTTGGATGATCCTGACACTCTGCGCCCTGGTCAAAACCAATCCAGCAGACGTAATCACGAACGGACCCCCTACGGGAATCGTTCTCCGCGACGATCCAGGACTCCTCATAACTAACTGCAGAGTACACACGCAGAGGGTATATGTCCGCCTAGATGCAGAGAATGTGTACCGCCAACACATTCCACCTGCGGCGCATTTGAGTTGGGCCGGGGCTGACTGGACCAGCCAGGCAATTAAGCACGCCCAGCTAGACACTGCCCATATGTTGGCCCAACTCCAAAAGTTCACAGTAACACAGTCAGAACTAGCTGAGCCCAGGCGAGAAAAACGATTAGTCGGGGCGCTACTATCGATAGGGGCAGCCGTAGGCTCACTATTTGCCCTAGGTACCACTGCTGTCAACGCAGTCAGTCTAGCCACAGTCAAGAGGAATGTTAGGGAGATTACTGAAGAGATGCCACTTATCCAGCAGCAGATGAAGGCACAGGCCCTTAGGTTGCAACATGTGGGAAAGTCTCTCCAGGACACTATTCTGGTGGTGAACACACACGCTACTCTCCTGAACAAAACTATCCTGTCTGTAGGAAAGCTAGCAGAGGTCATGTCCAATTGGTTCGATTGTTACTGGAGGATTTTCTCCGTGAAGTTAGCTCTTCTATGGATCACTTGGCCATGAATAGAATCCCCTCATATCTAGTGCCCCTCTCAATGGTGCACGACATATTGACCTCAGCTACTTCAACCACGATAAGGCCGTTATAGTCACATTTGGCCTATAGTCTGGGGTCGGCCATCCCAATACACGTTGATGTTGATCGTAATGAAGTGGGTTTTCTACTGACGCTGCCGGTTGTTGAACTGGAGAATATCTATAGATTGAAAACGGTTCTCAATGTAGGATTTTGGCGCGACAGTACCCACGTAAAGATTGCCACGCCCCCAGTTGTAGCTTACCAGGAAAACAACCCAGATTTCAATCTCACCCCTAACCTGCTAATGTGTACTCTAACCAAAGATGTCCACTACCTTTGTCCTAGCAAACCATTTGTCAGGGATAACACCGAGCGTCTTTGTGGTATTAAAGCTATCACCAGCGAAGAACGCTGTAGAGCCAAACTAACAGCCAGGGATGGGGCCACCACCACACAAGTGGAGGTGGTAGGGAACCGATGGTTGGTCAACACACCGTTCGCGTCCGCCACTATGACTTACGAACGCCATGACTCCATCACCCAATTGAACCTCCCCAACCAGACTGTTTTTGTTACGGTACCAGAGGGGGCGATTATTCACGTAGACGACCTCGCTCTATACCACCTTCCCGACGACCGGATAGACACAGAGATTGAAATGCCGGACGCTTTTGCTAAACGTTCCCTTGACTTACCACAAGCCATTCAATACCAAATCCAGTACGAGGGACCCATGACTGTTGATCTTAGCGTACTGGATGAGGCACTGTTAGTCGACCCGACTGACTACAGACCAAAAGATTGGTCTGTCGCCCGCTCTTGGACAGTGCCGGACAGTATCCTGACTGTGACTATGATCCTTGGTCTCATTTCCCTTGGCGTGTGCACGTACTACGTACACAGGCGCACACGTGCAATGGAAGACCTAATGAGGTCTTATACTAGGATCACCCGTGGGACGGAAGCGATCCCGATTTTTGGAAAGTTGGCAATGGATCCGGAAACCCTCTTACAGGGCTCAGTCCCAGCCTCCTCTCCCGAACTCGCTAGGTCAGCCCAGTAATGTCCCTAATGTAAGCTTTGGCCTTCAGGGGCCAAGTTTTTCCAAGTGCCTTAATTACCCACCTGCAAGTAGGATCACCCTAGACATGACATTAGAGACAATGCCATGATAGAGCTATTTAGCCAAGACCTTGGACATATATAGAACATAGTCCATAGTAGATGATTAAGGTGTGGTAGACATATTTTGTATACTTTTATGTTTTTATTCCAATTTTTCGTTTCATTACCTTTGACACTTAGGAAGCCTTAGAGCCAAGACGCCGCTCGTTTGGGGAGGAAATGTAATGATGTATTGCCTGAGTGTTGTGCGTTATTAACGTCTGCCAAGTTACTGCCTAGGTCCACTAGCCGGGATAACCGGACGACGGGCCGGAACACAGAGCCACTGCCAGACCTCCTAGGTCCATTCTGGTGGTGATCCACAGCTTTTGGAAAGCCTACCAGGGTGAACCACCAAAGGGGGGGGGCTGCTCTGATGATCCACAGACCAGGACATCCGATGGTCATTCTTATGGTGGGTTGCAACATGCAGAATCATTCCAAGTTGAACCTACCAGAGGGGGACTGTCGTGACTGTCCTGATCAGGTCAGGGTACAGGAGACCACCATCCTACAGATTATCTCCCAAACCCCAACAGAGGAGGAGAGATCTAGGGGTCTGAAGATGTGGGGGGTTTTATGACACCTCACGCTCATAATAAACCTTAGGCCACTGAGAAATTCCTTTGTCCTCTCACTATGGAGAACTGGCCTCAGAACATTAAACATGCAATAAAGGGACTTTGGAACAATGGTTTCCGTCAGCCACAATGGTGGTCATGACGAGAGGTGGAATATGAAAATGTATGTAACTTTTGAATTGTTATTAAAGGTTAAGAGATGACATTATTATGAAAACATTATACCTTTAAGAGTTTTCCCAGTATATGCCTGATGTTTATACATTGTACGGTGTGTGGAAAATATCCAAATCAAAGAGAATGTTTTGGTAAAGATGAGATGTGAAGGTAGTGTCTAAAATAGGATTTTAGTCAAATCTAGGCCTTGCCCCTTAACTTGGTCCGCCCAGAGAATTGCCCTAAAGGCGGTTACGCCCACTTCTGACCCTAGGGTATAAGACAGGAGAGTGAAGAATTAACATAGGAGACTAATTGACCCCAAGCTGCAGCGAAGGTCTAACAAAGTCAACGAACCCCAAAACGAAACACAAGGTTGAAGACAAAGAAATCTTTTTCTACACGAGCTACGGACGAGTAGCTGTGTCTAAGCGGGTGAATTCAAGCCGAACCACCCAGCCTCCACTCTCCATTGAATCGTGGTATATACACCGTTCGAGTCCGAAGCTGTGAGCTCTGAGCTACAGAGCTGTCTGTCCTCAGAAGACCCCTTTCAGATCAAGGGCGAGGGATCAGACCACTTAGCCAAGAATGACACTGACATCGTGAGGACAACCAGAGAGTTGCGCCGGAGAAGTGCGTCATTGAGAAGCCTAAACGACACACGCGGAGCTTCCCACCTGAGACCTCCAACACGTAATTACATCATTATATTCTGACCCATAAGAGCGGCAGTTCGGGGCAAGGCTAGGTTTAAATAAGCATGGCTGACAAATGAACCCAAATGTATATTTCTCTCGTGTACTTTCTTGGTTTCTCTCTCTTTTAAATCCCCATTTTGGGTAACACGCGCCATAGTGTGTTGGCCCGTTATACTAAGTCCTAATCAATAGCTAGACTGTGTTTTGTGTATGTGTATTTTTATCATCATTTTAGCTTGCTAGTAAATAAATAATCAACTAAGATTGGTGTGGTAAACTCATTGGTGAAGCCCGGGTCCGTGCAGATTCCCGGATTATGCGACGTTCAGAATGAGACTGTAGAGGAAATTGATTAATTTAGCGACTGTTGTAAAATCGATATGCTGATATCCTTTGAGTTAATTTGGGAAATAGAAACTCAATCAAAATACTGTTCCCATGGTGCCCCAGGTTGATGAGTTAATAATTGCTTGATTCATTGCTTAATTCATTTAATCACGCAATTATAAACCGTTAATCATTCGATGAGCAACAGTCGTCACATTAACTAATACAACGTCACGACAATAGTATACACTTTTAATTATATTTGCTGAATCCAACAGTCAAAAACTTTTGTAAATGTAATAAACAACAACAAAATCACATCTACATAAGTATTCAGACCCTTTACTCAGTACTTTGTTGAAGCACCTTTGGCAGCGATTATAGCCTTCTTGGATATGATGCTACAAGCTTGATGCTCCTGTATTTGGGGAGTTTTTCCTATTGTTCTCTGCAGATCCTCTCAAGATCTGTCAGGTTGAATAGGGAGCGTTGCTGCACAGCTATTTTCAGGTCTCTCCAGATCCTGACTAGTCTCCCAGTCCTTGTTGCTGAAAAACATCCCCACAGCATGATGCTGCCACCATCATGCTTCACCGTAGGGATGGTGCTAGGTTTCCTCCAGACGTAACGCTTGGCATTCAGGCCAAAGAGTTCAATCTTGGTTTCATTTGACCAGAGAATCTTATTTCTCATGGTCTGAGAGTCTTTTCGGTGCCTTTTGGCAAACTCCAAGTGGCTGTCATGCCTTTTACTGAGGAGTGGCTTCTGTCTGGCCACTCTACTGTAAAGGCCTGATTGGTGGAGTGCTGCAGAGATGGTTGTCCTTCTGGAAGGTTCTCAGAGAAACTCTGGAGCTCTGTCAGAGTGACAATCGGGTTCTTGGTCACCTCCCTGACCAAGGCCCTTCAGTTTGGCCGGGCAGCCAGCTCTAGGAAGACTCTCGGTGGTTCCAAACTTCTTCCATTTAAAGACTATCAGAAAGAATGTTGGTACTTATTTATTTTGATCCAAAGCCATAAATGAGTGAGTCACTCAGCTTTATGTAGGTGCTGAGGCTATATGACCGCGCCATCAACATGATTATTTTAAAGACATCACTTGCTTATATTCAGTCAACACATATATCTTAAGAATATCATGGAATATAATTGAACATTTTCGTTTATCTTAGAATAAAAACCTTAGTGTAACAACAGTTTTAGTAAGTAATATGCTACAGTCCAGTTACAGTTTCTTCTGACCAAGTTGAAACAAAAAATACGTGTATTTGTTTTGGTGTGCGTGCAGGACAGAGGAATAGCAATTCTTACACTATTGTTCTAAATTCAATCACCTTCTTCCTCCTCTTCATTTCGTTCATTAAAATTCAATTTTTAAATCTATGCCAATTATCAGTTTCGATTTGGTTTATATCACCCATTATGCCTTGGGACCCAAAAGCACAATCAGTGCTCTAACTCCCCCTTACGGTGGTCTGGAGCAATGAAGCAGTGACGCAAGATAACTTACTAAACCACAAATTACTTCTAAATCCCCCGGCATAATCTCAAATCTTTTAATTGAGGAACCAAGGTATTTAATCCCTTTTTTTGTTGGCACAAAACTACCTTCATACCTCCATTCATTGTACCTTTAGATGAGTCCCATGATACTTGTTGAAGTCATTAAGCAAAACAGAGAACACCATCATGTTTGTGAGAGTCTCCCCTTTCTACAGTGAGGTCACAGTTCAGATGCTGAAGACAAAAGTTGGCACATCAGCATTACCAACTTCAGAAAAGTTCTGTGGGGCTTGTGGGGGTCGTAGAGCAAAATGTAGAACACTGTTCGGACGCCAAACCGTTCGGACAGTTCGGCCAAACCGTTCGGACGCTACAGACGTTTTCGCGAGAAGACCAATTTCCAGGACGTCTCCTGGTCTAACAAATAGCGCTATAGCTCTGCCGCTTTCCATCGCAGATGCGGAAAGGCAACATAGGCAAATGCAGTGGATTGAGACGCAGACCATGCAAAAAAAACATCTCTATCTTAAAACCTGTTTGGGAAAGGCGTGCCGCTAGCGGGACACCTCGACAACATCCAGTGAAATTGCAGAGCGCAAAATTCAAATTACCTTAATATAAATATTTCACTTTCATAAAATCTCAAGTGTAATACATCAAAATAAAGCTTAACTTCTTGTTCCCATGTCAACAACTACAGACCAGTATCCCTTCATTCTTTTCTCTCCAAAACTCTTGAACGTGCCGTCCTTGGCCAGCTCTCCTGCTATCTCTCTCAGAATGACCTTCTTGATCCAAGTCAGTCAGGTTTCAAGACTGGGCATTCAACTGAGACTGCTCTTCTCTGTGTCACGGAGGCTCTCCGCACTGCTAAAGCTAACTCTCTCTCCTCTGCTCTCATCCTTCTAGACCTATCTGCTGCCTTTGATACTGTGAACCATCAGATCCTCCTCTCCACCCTCTCCGAGTTGGGCATCTCCGGCGCGGCCCACGCTTGGATTGCGTCCTACCTGACAGGTCGCTCCTACCAGGTGGCGTGGCGAGAATCTGTCTCCGCACCACGCGCTCACACCACTGGTGTCCCCCAGGGCTCTGTTCTAGGCCCTCTCCTATTCTCGCTATACACCAAGTCACTTGGCTCTGTCATATCCTCACATGGTCTCTCCTATCATTGCTATGCAGACGACACAATAATCTTCTCCTTTCCCCCTTCTGATAACCAGGCGGCGAATCGCATCTCTGCATGTCTGGCAGACATATCAGTGTGGATGACGGACCACCACCTCAAGCTGAACCTCGGCAAGACGGAGCTGCTCTTCCTCCCGGGGAAGGACTGCCCGTTCCATGATCTCGCCATCACGGTTGACAACTCCCTTGTGTCCTCCTCCCAGAGTGCTAAGAACCTTGGCGTGATCCTGGACAACACCCTGTCGTTCTCCACTAACATCAAGGCGGTGACCCGATCCTGTAGGTTCATGCTATACAATATTCGCAGAGTACGACCCTGCCTCACACAGGAAGCGGCGCAGGTCCTAATCCAGGCACTTGTCATATCCCGTCTGGATTACTGCAACTCGCTGTTGGCTGGGCTCCCTGCTTGTGCCATTAAACCCCTACAACTCATCCAGAACGCCGCAGCCCGTCTGGTGTTCAACCTTCCCAAGTTCTCTCACGTCACCCCGCTCCTCCGCTCTCTCCACTGGCTTCCAGTTGAAGCTCGCATCCGCTACAAGACCATGGTGCTTGCCTACGGAGCTGTGAGGGGAACGGCACCTCCATACCTTCAGGCTCTGATCAGGCCCTACACCCAAACAATGGCACTGCGTTCATCCACCTCTGGCCTGCTTGCCCCCTACCTCTGAGGAAGCACGGTTCCCGCTCAGCCCAGTCCAAACGGTTCGCTGCTCTGGCACTCCAATAGTGGAACAAGCTCCCTCACGACGCCAGGACAGCGTAGTCAATCACCACCTTCCGGAGACACCTCAAACCCCACCTCTTTAAGGAATACCTGGGATAGGATAAAGTAATCCTTCTAACCCCCCCCCCCCCCCCCCTTAAAAGATTTAGATGCACTATTGTAAAGTGGTTGTTCCACTGGATATCATAAGGTGAATGCACCAATTTGTAAGTCGCTCTGGATAAGAGCGTCTGCTAAATGACTTAAATGTAATGTAAATGTAATGTAAATGTTAATCCAGCCGCCGTGTCAGATTTCAAAAAGGCTTTCCGGCGAAAGCAAACCATGCGATTATCTGAGGACAGCTCCCCGCATACAAACACATGAAAAACATATTTCAACCAGGCAGGTGCGACACGACAGTCAGAAATAGCGATGTAAAAAATGCCTTACCTTTGATGATCTTCTTTTGTTGGTTCTCCAAAAGGTCCCAGTTACACCACAAATGGTCCTTTTGTTCGATAATGTCCTTCTTTATGTCCAGAAAAACTCAGTTTAGCTCGCACGCTTCAGTCAATCCACCCAGTTTCCCTCCATCAAAATACATACAAAATGAATCCCATACGTTACTAATAAACTTTTCCAAACAAGTCAAACAACGTTTATAATCAAATCTTACGTATCCTAATACACAAATAAACGATAAAATTTAAGACTGAGTATCGTTATTGTCTTTACTGGAGAAAAATACCAAAGAACGCACTCTCTTCCACGTGCTTGGAAACACTACAGCCAAAATGGGAACCACCAAGAAAAACGACCATTTCTGGGTCATTTTTCCAAAAACCAGCATGAAACTCTTTCTAAAGACTGTTGACATCTAGTCAACCCTAGGAACTGCAATCTGGGAGGACTTGGCCTTATAATTAAAGTGCTAGCCATTGAAAATAGTGGTAGGCTGAATTTTTTTTCTTGGGGGGGTGGTTTGTCCTTGGGGTTTCGCCTGCCATATCAGTTCTGTTATACTCACAGACATTATTTTAACAGTTTTAGAAACTTTAGAGTGTTTTCTATCCAAATCTACCAATTATGTGCATATCCTTGCTTCTGGGCCTGAGTAACAGGCAGTTTACTTTGGGCACGCTTTTCATCCAGATGTCAAATACTGCCCCCTATCCCAAAGAAGTTTTAAACTGACAGATATTTATGGGGATTTTTGTATTATATAAAGAGTGTCTGTCCTACTGTATATCTGAAAGATATAAGAAAGATCAGGAGCATTTTTTAATAATTTTTTACATGTATTTAACTCTTTATTTTTGGCACTAAACAGTCTATGGTCAGAACGTGACCGTACCGCCCCCCCCAAAGGTGCAGACTCTGAATGCCACTAAAAAACAAAAACGGGAGGCTAGGTTGGGGTGGGTAACTCCTGTTTTATGGCGGCTCTAGTGCAGTCCACATAACCTTATCCTCCAGCGGATCCTCCAGCAAAGGAGGCGGCTCCAGTTCGGGGCATAACCCCCGCTTCACCCGCTGATCCCTCTACTTTAGTACCACCGGACCGTGGATCGTCGTCGAAGGAACCGGACTGTAGATCATCGCTGGAGGCCGCCGCTGGAGGCTCCGGGCTGCAGGCCGCCGCTGGAGGTTCCGGGCCGGGGAGCATCGCTGCAGGCTCCGCGCCGGGGATCGTCACTACAGGTTCCGCGCCATGGATCATCACTACAGGTTCCGCGCCATGGATCATCACTGGAGGCTCCGCGCCATGGATCATCACTGGAGGCTCCGCGCGATGGATCATCACTGGAGGCTCCGCGCCATGGATCATCACTGGAGGCTCCGCGCCATGGATCATCACTAGAGGCTCCGGGCCATGGATCATCACTGGAGGCTCCGGGCCATGGATCATCACTGGAGGCTCCGGGCCATGGATCATCACTGGAGGCTCCGGGCCATGGATCATCACTGGAGGCGCCGGGCCATGGATCATCACTGGAGGCTTCTTTCGTGGAGCTGGAATAGGTCTCACCGGACTAGGGAACGTTGCTGAGAGTTCTGGACTAGGGAACGTCGCTGGAGGCCGGGTGCGCAGAGCAGCCACAGGGTATATTGGGCCGTGGAGGCGCACTGGAGGTCTGGAGCTTATGGCTGGCACAACCCATCCTGGCTGGATAACCCCCATAACCCGGCAAGCGAGGGGCGTTGTAACAGGTCGCACAGGTTTGTGCTGGTGAACTGGGGGTACCGTGCGTAGAGCTGGTGCAGGATAACCTGGGCCGAAGAGATGCACTGGAGACCAGGAACGCTGATCAGGCACAATCCTTCCTGGATGAATGCCAACTCTAGCACGGCAACTGTGGGAAGCTTGCACCGAGCGCACAGTGCGCATCTCCGCATAACACGGTGCTTGATAGATCACTCGCCCCCCCACGGTAAGCACGGGGAGTTGGCTCAGGTCTCCAACCTGACTCTGCCAATCTCCCCGTGCGCCCCCCCCCCCCAACATTTTTTGGGGCTGTCTCTCGCATTTGCCTCGTGGTTGGTATAGCACCTCATAATAACTCCACTCTGCTTTCGCTGCCTCAATCTCCTCCCTGGGGACGTGACAGGGACTCCCAATCACGGCCGGTTGTAATACAGCCTGGAATCAAACCAGGGTCTGTAGTGATGCCCCTAGCACTGAGATGCAGTGCCTTAGACTGCTGCACCTCTCAGGAGCCTGTGCAAATCCCAAAGTTGGCATAGTTACCAATTTATTACTATATGTAATCAGAAATTGTAATATTATATTAGAGTACTGTATGTCATATGCAGAAATATTCAAGGAAAATTGACATTTGCATTGGACAAACTTGAACAATGACATTTACGCTAATGCGTTGCCAAAAATAACTATCTGAAAGCCACACCTCCAATCTTACAGGCTACCACCTCTACAATATATTATTTAAAAGCTTCAACACTGAACTCCTCCCATCACAAACAAGTTCAGGTTTCAACCTTTACACAAGGGTTCCTCAAAAGACCACTTTCAGTGGGGTTCCTCAAGGAATCTTTTTGAACTGGAAAGGTTCCATCAGTGGGGCAAGCCAAAAGGTTCTTCCAGGCACCTTTACTTCCAGGATTGTACATAATGATCCTTTTAGCCAACACATTGATAGATTAATCAACGCTAACTCTCACACTCAGAAACATGTTCAATATTAACCCTTACACTCAATAACAAGTTAGGCATATTGGAGTAAGTTATTTTGTTTGTTCTACATATTCACTTATAGTATTATATTCTATTGAATGTGTATGGGTAACCTACATAGATTAATTTATCCACAAAGTGAACATATAATGGAAACAAACCACTTTGACAATCAGTATCTGAACGGTAACGTTCTCGCTTCCTGCTCATCCTCCTACAATTGGCCAGGGCCAGTAGGCTATGAACCATTCAGCAACTCCAATAAGAGCTGGATAAGAGGAAGGAGTTTCAGGAAAGAACCCTTTCCTTCCTTCTTATCAATCATATATGAAATATTACTTTGGTAAAATGTTCTATGAGAAAGTGAACAAAATTACTTTCTGTTGAATGCTTTCCCTCGCTCTCTAGAGGGTTGTGGCTCTTATAGGTCTGGGTCATGCTGCGCCTCTCTCAGTTCAAAATAATGTATTATGGGAAACGGAAGGGTGAGGTATTGGTGAGATAACAGCACATTCTAATTTCAATTCCATGACTCAGCATTAGTGTTAGATTTTTATCCCAGAATAGAATAAAGAACAGGAAGTACAGATTGTGTGACAACTAAAAGGAAACATGGTGAATAGAACCAGGCAGTGGTTGATTCTAATGACTATTGAGTTGGAGAGGAGAATCAGTAGGGTGTCTACTGTAGGGCTATATAGGCCTAGTTGACATGTGACAGGCTCTACTGTTAACCAGGAAGAACACCCTGTTCATGTGGTTTCAAATTAGAACTAAAACTCCAGACAATCTGTACATCCTGAAGGGTGGAGCGAGAGAGAGAAAGACAGAAAGACAGAAATGGAGAAAAAAACACACAGGTAGGGAAAAAATGAAGCAAAACCTCAAGTGAGATCTGTCACTCCAGAACTGTAGGAGGAGAGTGTGGCGAGATGGAGAGAGACACATATAGAGAAGAAGTAAAGTATAGACTGAGATATTGGAGGGAGTGAGAAATTGATAGATCTCTGACAGAGGCCTGCTGTGCCCCTCTCTAACCCCTGTGCTCTTGAGATGGCATCTGTTCCTAAAGACCTTCCATTTAATCTCCTCACATCTATTTACCACATTCAACCAGATGCTACACTCCTCTTCTCCTATATTATCCCTCACTCTCAGGCACTTTCCAAATTCTCATATTTATTCAGAGATTACTCACTTTCCCTTTTCCTTTCGCTCACCCCTAAATGTATTCCGTTCATTGTTCTCTATGTTGGTGACACATCCTCTCTCCCTCCTCCCCCTCTCTCAAATAGACTGCCACAGTATGAGTCATAATACCCATAAAATCTAGCGGTCAAACAGGGAAATGATTCCAATCATTTTTTCCACCATAATTCTTTCCTAAGTGAAATCTCCGGTTTGGAATGATTTTGGAGTCATTGTGGACAAGGAGGACAACAACCCAGTAGATGGATACACAGCCTGCAAAAGTGCAAGCATGTATTTGTTTACAATAATTCAATTCATTATCAGTTAATTACTACATTAATTCAGGCTTTCGTTTATTTAGACCATACACAGGCCATATCAAGTGTAAACCTGTGCGGCTGGTAAATGTTTGAGTAGCCTACTAACTAAATGTATTTTGCAGCCTATAGCCAATTTGATTCTGGGAATAGTTTCTTTAAGTTTTAATTAAACATTTTGAATATCTAAGCAATATTGAATGTAAAGGTATTGTTTTGTTATGTCGGCTGTAGGCTTCGGAGCCCGAACGATATTATCGGCCTTTCACAGAAATATTTGTATCGGTCGTTATTCCACAGAAAATTCTGATATTCAAATTTTGTCGCCTCCCAGTTTTATCAGTGGAATGTGATACCAAACAAGGCAACAGTGTGCTCTACGACCATGCGGACGCCTCCGAGTGGTCGGGTAGGCTGTTTGGAGTGTTTATATGGCTGGATTTAGGACCACGCAGACATCACAGAGTGGGCTGACAGGATGTGAAGGCAAAGCTTCAGGAAGGTTGGCTGGACCAGCATGGGAGAGTTGAGAAAATTTCAGTGTACGCGTTGTACTCTTTCACCGAGTTGTAAAAGAAACAGAAACTGGCAACTCTTTAGTTGACTGATATAGCTGGCAAGGTAACTGCTGTTTAACTTAACAGAAAAAAAACTAAGCTAGAATTGCAATTGACATGTAAAGTTAGCTAATGTTTCAACCCCTCTCGACTGAGGTGAATGAATAAGCCATGCTAGTGAGTAGCTATCACAGCAAGGTCAGCTCTAGCCTCTAGTTATCTGTCCAATAGCGATATGAGGTGGCTATTATTACTATCTAACAGCAATAGTTTTTTTGATGTTGTTTATTAACTTCTCTAGGATAGGGGGCAGTATTTTGACGTCCGGATGAAAGGCGTACCCAAATTAAACTGCCTGCTACTCAGGCTCAGAAGGTAGGATATGCATATTATTAGTATATTTGGATAGAAAATACTCTGAAGTTTCTAAAACCGTTTGAATGATGTCTGTGAGTATAACAGAACTCATATGGCAGGCAAAAACCTGAGAAAAATCCTGAGGTTTGTAGTTTTTCAATTGATTCCCTATCCAGAAAACAGTGATTTAGGGTTCATTTTGCACTTCCTAATGCTTCCACTAGATGTCACCAGTCTTTAGAACGATGTTTCATGCTTCTACTGTGAATATGGAGCGAACAAGAGGGCCTGGAAGTAGATGAGTGAGAAAATTACATAAGCTCAGAGGCGTGCGCTGACGTGAGAGTTAGCTGTGTTCCTTTTCTTTTCTGAAGACATTGGAATTGTCCGGTTGGAATATTACTGAAGATTTATGTTAAAAACGTCCTAAAGATTGATGCTATACATCGTTTGACATATTTCTACAAACCTAAATAGAACTTTTTTGACTTTTCGTCATGACATTTGCACGCGCTTCCTGCATTTCGAGTAGTGGACTGAACGTGCGAACAAAAGGAGGTATTTGGACATAAATGATGAACTTTATCGAACAAAACAAACATTTCTTGTGGACCTGGGATTCCTGGGAGTGCATTCTGATGAAGATCATCAAAGGTAAGTGAATATTTATAATATTATTTCTGAGTTTTGTTGACTTGTTTTGTTGACAAAATGGCGGGTTTGGTTTCGTGTCTGAACGCTGTACTCAGATTATTGCAAAATTTGCTTTCGCCGTAAAGCTTTTTTGAAATCTGACACAGAGGTTGCATTAAGGAGAAGTGTATCTATAATTCTTTAAATAACTGTTGAATATTTTATCAACATTTATGATGAGTATTTCTGTAAATTGATGTGCTCATTCACTGGAAGTTTTGGGAGGCAAAACATTTCTGAACATTACATGCCAATGTAAAATGGGTTTTTTGGATATAAACATGAACTTTATTGAGCAAAACATACATGTATTGTGTAACATGAAGTCCTATGAGTGCCATCTGATGAAGATTATCAAAGGTTAGTGATTCATTTTAGCTGTATTTCTGGTTTTTGTGACGCCTCTCCTTGCTTGGAAAATGGCTGTGTGGTTTTTCTTGTTTAGGTGCTGTCCTAACATAATCTAATGTTATGCTTTCGCCGTAAAGCCTTTTTGAAATCGGACAATGTGGTTAGATTAACGAGAAGTGTAGCGTCCCACATACCCCAGAGAGGTTAAAAATATTAAAACATACAATCTACTTGCACTGAAGCCGCTCAACATTTACATTACATTGTCATATAACAGACTCCCATCCAGAGTGACTTTTGCTTTCCTCCAGGTCTGAGGGCACACACATTCTAGTAGGCTTAAATTGATGACGTGGCAAATAGGAGTGGCAATATAGTCCGCTATTATCCTAAATAATTTTCTATCCAAGTTGTCAGTGTCATGCTTGTGTATAGGAACGGACCAAGGCGCAGCGTGAGTGTCGTTCCACATCTTTTATTTGAATGTGAAACTTTGCAGGACAAAACAATAAACTACAAGGACAAAACAATAAACTACAAACAAAACACAAACCGTGACGACAGAGGTGCAACATGCACTAACTCCAAAAATAATCTCCCACAAACACAGGTGTGAAAAACAACTACTTAAATGTGATCCCCAATTAGAGACAATGATGGCCAGCTGCCTCTAATTGGGGATCATCCAAAAAAACCAACAAAGAAAAACTGAAACTAGAACCAAACAGCATAGAACAAAATAAACTAGATCAACACCCCCCCCCCCCCCCCCCCAAGTGTCACGCCCTGACCTACTCTACCATAGAGCTCTCTATGGTCAGGACGTGACAGTCAGAGCCCGGTGGCTTGTCATTGTTGATAGACAACAAGAATGTTTTCACCTCTTCCACACTCACTTCACGAAATTCAAAATTACAATGATTGTCTTTCATAATTTAGTCAGATATACTTGGGTGTGTAGTGTCAGCGCTTGTTGCTGGCATGTCATGCCTAAATTTGCTAATCTTGCCAATAAATAAGCATTAAAGTAGTTGGCAGTATCAGTGGGTTTTGTGATGAATGAGCCATCTGATTCAATGAATGGAGTGGAGTTTGCCTTCTTTCCCAAAATGTAATTTAATGTGCTCCAAAGCTTTTTACTATCATTCTTTATGTCATTTATCTTTGTTTCAAAGTGTAGTTTACTCTTAATTTTTTCAGTTTAGTCACATGATTTCTACATTTGCAGTATGTTTGCCAATCTGTTGTGCAGACAAACTTATTTGCCATTTCTTTTGCCTCATCCCTCTCAACCATACAATTTTTAAATTCCTCATCAGTCCACGGGGATTTAACAGTATTAACAGTCATTTTCTTAATGGATGCATGCTTATTAGTAACTAGGATAAGCAATTTCATAAATGTGCCAAGCGCAGCATTTGGTTGCTTCTCATTACACACTATGGACGAACAAATATTCTTTACATCAACAACATGAATAACTACAAAAAGTATTATATGATCTCTTATACACTATATTAGGCCCAGCCTTTGGAACTTTGATTTTCCTAGATATGGCTACTATATTGTGATCAGAACATCCAATGGATCTGGATACTGCTTTGAAGCACATTTCTGCAGCATCAGTACAGATGTAATGAATACATGCTGATGATTTCATTCCTGTGCTGTTTGTAAGTACTCTGGTAGGTTGACTGATAACCTGAACCAGGTTGCAGGCACTAGTTTCAGTTGGAAGCTTTCTCTTGAGTGGGCAGCCTAATGATAGCCAGTCAATATTTAAATCACCCAGAAAATATACCTCTCTGTTGATATCACATATATTATCAAGTATTTCACACATGTTATCCAGATACTGACTGTTTGCACATGGTGGTCTATCGCACCAGAATGGGCTTTAGGTGAGGCAGATGAACCTGTAGCCATATTACTTCAACAGTATTTAACATGAGATCCTCTCTAACCTTTACAGGAATGTGGTTCTGAATATAAACGGCGACACCTCCACCTTTGGTATTTCTGTCTTTTCTGTAGATGTTATAACCATGTATTGCTACCACTGTATCATCAAAGGTATTACCAGAGTTTCAGAGATTGTAAGAATATGAAAATCATCTGTTACGAGCAAATTATTGATTTCATTAACCTTGCTTCTTAAACTACCTACTGTTTGTTAATGTGGGCTATTTTTTTGCACTTTTCTGGGATGCTTGATTGTTTTCATTGCTTTACTGGGAAGCTTAGCAGAAGTAGACATGCTCAGATTATTTATGTTGGTGCAGGGTGAGCTGCACACAGTTGACTTCCTGCTAGGGCACACTGCATTAGTGCTAACAGTATAACTCTGGTTCATAGGGATTAAATAAACTGGGCTTGGGTCACTGGTAAGTCGTTGTCTCAACGCAGCCTTATAATTATGTGAAAGGATCCAGGAACCCAAGTGATTTGGTTGGATCCCATCCTCCTTATAATATGAGCTTTGTTTCCAGAAGGTATCAAAATTGTTAGTACATGTTACATCCACAGAGCTGTAATAGTCTCGTAGCCAGTTATGGAAGGCTAAAAGTCACTCCCGTCCATTTCTCCGTCTACTTCATTACAGGATGGAGGAGGAGAAGCTGATGGAGGCGACTTCCTTGACAGGCAAGTTCAAGGTAGCACAGGCCATTCGGATAGGGACTGAGGCGGGGAAACATCAATTAGGCCCAAGCGTTGTCCTGCCATAGGAGTTGAGAAAGTTCCAATCTGCATTTTCCCCATAAATTCGCAAAGAAGTGAGATTTGTTTGCAAAGCATGGCCACCTCATTTCTGTAGTCCCCCATGAGCAAACAATTGCCGCATTGGAACTCCGGATTGTCAATATTGTCCCAGACAAGAGCATATTAAACACAGCTTCTATAGCATTGGAAACTTTTTTTTAGCTATTTCAAGCAAAACGGGCTCCTTTGCAATCTAGCTAGCTAGCTGGCTAGTACGTAGCAGGTGTTGACGGGTATCTGAGTTCTTGAGTTCCAACGTTTTTGTCTCCCGACAGTGCTGGTGGGGAAACACAAAAAGCACAATGAGGGGCTATGTTGATCACAATTTAAAAACTCATTCACACTCACTCACAAACTGGAAATGAGCACTTTCCTTTATCTAGTACTATTGAATGCGTTGTATGAGTTCCCTTTGGTAGTCTGGCTTGGCTGTAGTCTAGCTCACTGTGTTTGGGTATATGACAGTGAACAGTTTATGTTATGTTGTCCTGCGTTGCGCAGGGTTTGCCAGGACAAAATACACATGGCAGACTGATTTCTTCCTCCTCCCCTCTTTTGTTCTACCATTGAAAGGAAGGTCAAGGATTGGAGCTAGGCCCATCTGAGCATTTCGTGTGTATTTGACACTTTCTCTAAGAGAATAGGATCAAAGAAGATCTACAACCCGTAACTTTTAGTTAGCTGGAAACAATTTTTGAGAGAGATTTTAGGAAACTCTCTGTAACTCTCTATCAGAGTACTTGACAGTACATCCTTCTCTAATACAGACCAAATCTGGTACAGAGCAAAATCGGAAGTGTTAAATTAACTCGCTGACGTGTTATGTTTTCAACAGAGTGAATTTCACACTTTCGAAAGAGTTAACATTTACACAGTGTTTCTATAGCCCTATACAGAGTAGAACATTAACATTGGCTGTGTGAAATTCACTCTACAGTGGAGTGAACTAATTAGTATTTCACTCTACAGTGCTGTTGGGAAACTCATGATTTACAAGCCACATCAAGCATGGAAGTGACGTTATGCTGGCTTTTAAAATGATGCATAAGATTAATTAATCAATCAATCTACGTGCAAAAACACAGATATTAAAAACAGTCAATCTGCAGTAGCGCATGCTGGGAAATATATTAATGGTAAATGCAGGGAAATATGATAATGATGGGTGTGGTTTTAATGGGACTCTTTTACTCTCCACTATGTAAAACAACAACTTCGGTTATTAACACCAACATTGGGGGTTATTTTACACCACTGGGTGTTAATTTCAATATTACAGCGAAACACTAGAAATGTAACACAAAAAAAATAAACATTGGCCAATTTTCTATGTAGTTAACCCTTACCACACAAAAGGCACATTTTACAATTTTTTGGCTAGGAACTTTCTTTCTCTTCGTGATCGGTCTCAAACTACAAGATCGGTGTCAAAATACATTTACATTCAAATAATTTAGCAGATGCACTTTTCCTGAGCGTCGCTCACAACCATGTATAAATAGATCTATTATAAAACTAGTCAAAAGTGGTGCACTATAAAGGGAATAGGGCACCATTTGGAATGCATCCCACATTTGGTATGCAACCCACATGTGGTATGCTCTGCTCTGCAATGGGATGGTCCAGTTACTTCAGGCACAACACCAGCCAATTGTCCTTGCAGGGTTTTTACTAACACTTATCTCTGCCTTCCAGAGAACCAGCCCAGAGAAATGCACTGCTGCTGCAGTAGACACCTCTAAATGCATTGAATTCTAACACTATATAACAATCTGGAATGGTAAGATCATTGTGTTCTATCACTTTGAAACAATCTATATTGTGTATATATACACTATACTGTATATATACAGTTCGAGTCGGAAATTTACATACACCTTAGCCAAATACATTTAAACTCAGTTTTTCACAATTCCTGACATTTAATCCTAGTAAAAATGTCCTGTCTTAGGTCAGTTAGGATCACCACTTTATTTTAAGAATGTGAAATGTCAGAATAATAGTAGAGAGTGATTTATTTCAGCTTTTATTTCTTTCATCACATTCCCAGTGGGTCAGAAGTTTACATCACTCAATTAGTATTTGGTAGTATTGCCTTTAAATTGTTTAACTTGGGTCATATGTTTCGGGTAGCCTTCCACAAGTTTCCCACAATAAGTTGGGTGAATTTTGGCCCATTCCTCCTGACAGAGCTGGTGTAACTGAGTCAGTTTTGTAGGCCTCCTTGCTCGCACACACTTTTTCAGTTCTGCCCACACATTTTCTATATGATTGAGGTCAGGGCTTTGTGATGGCCACTCCAATATCTTGACTTTGTTGTTCTTAAGCCATTTTGCCACAACTTTGGAAGTATGCTTGGGGTCACTTTCCATTTGGAAGACGCATTTGCGACCAAGCTTTAATTTCCTGACTGATGTCTTGAGATGTTGCTTCAATATATCCACATATTTTCCTGCCTCGTGATGCTGTCTATTTTGTGAAGTGCACTAGTCACTCCCGCAGCAAAGCACCCACACAACATTATGCTGCCACCCCTGTGCTTCACGGTTGGGATGGTGTTCTTCGGCTTGCAAGACTCCCCCTTGTTCCTCCAAACATAACGATGGTCATTATGGCCAAATAGTTCTATTTTTGTTTCATCAGACCAGAGGACATTTCTCCAAAAAGTACGATCTTTGTCACCATGTGCAGTAGCAAACCATAGTCTGGCTTTTTTATGGCGGTTTTGGAGCAGTGGCTTCTTCCTTGCTAAGCGCCTTTCAGGTTATGTCCATATTGGACTCGTTTTACTGTGGATATAGATACTTTTGTACCTGTTTCCTCCAGCATCTTCACAAGGTCCTTTGCTGTTGTTCTGGGATTGATATGCACTTTTCGCACCGAAGTACGTTCATCTCTAGGAGATAGAACACGTCTCCTTCCTGACTGGTATGATGGCTGCATGGACCCGTGGTGTTTATACTTGCATACTTGTCCTGACCTTAGAAAGCTGTTATTTTCTATGGTAGAGTAGGTCAGGGCGTGACAGGGGGGTTTTCTAGTTTAGTTTTTCTATGTTGGGTTTTGTTTGGGATGATTTCCAATTCGAGGCAGCTGGTCCTCGTTGTCTCTAATTGGAGATCATACTTAGATAGGGTTTTTTTTCCACCTGGGTTTGTGGGAGATTGTTGTTGCATACGTGTATGTTTCCTCTGCGTCACAGTTTGTTGTTTTTGATATACAAACTATATGTATTACATATATAGTTTCACAGTGTAAATAAAATGTGGAACGACACATGCTGCACTTTGGTCCGCTCCTCCTTTCGACAACCGTGACAATACTATTGTTTGTACAGATGAACGTGGTACCTTCAGACGTTTAGAAATTGCTCCCAATGATGAACCAGACTTGTGGTCTACAATTGTTTTCTGAGGTCTTGGATGATTTCTTTTGATTTTCCCATGATGTCAAGTGACTCAAATGATGTCAATAAGCCTATCAGAAGCTTCTAAAGCCATGACATAATTTTCTGGAATTTTCCAAGCTGTTTAAAGGCACAGTCAACTTAATGCATGTAAACCTCTGACCCACTGGAATTGTCATACAGTTCATTTTAAGTGAAATAATCTGTCTGTAATCAATTGTTGGAAAAATTACTTGAGTCATGTACAAAGTAGATGTCCTAACCAACTTGCCAAAACTATAATTTGTTTTAAGAAATGTGTGGAGTGGTTGAAAATCGAGTTTTAATGACTCCAACCTAAGTGTATGTACACTTCTGACTTCAACTGTTTATTGATAGATATGCATACAGATTGCATTTAGGTTCTCTCCAACAAACATCACAAACCTTTGACATGTCTTACATGCTCAGGCTCACTTTGGGTTTTGACCCATAGTTTAAGAAACCCTGCTTTCAGGTCATTCCCCCTCTGATCAATTCAAGACAAATAGTCTCTAGTCTCTTGGCTGTGAGTCTTCCTCTGCTTTGCAGTGAGATGGCCCAGTTACTCCAGGCCCAATGCCAGCCCATTGTCCTTCCATGGATTTTACTATTTCCTAGGCCTGCTCTTTAGAGAGCCAGCCCAAAGCAATTGGCTGCTGCTGCACACACCTCCACGATCATTGAGTTCTACCACTAGGAAACAATCTGTAAAGTATAATGGCTCCTTCTCTCTGCAGAGTAGGGAATTCTGACTGTGCAGGTTTAGTGAGATTCAGACACTTTGTTGTATTGGTGAACAAATGCTTGGTAGGTGCCCTAGTAGGAAGACCACTTTGTGCAGCTCACCCTGCATTATCAGCTCCAATATAAATACCATGAGCAAGTCTACTTCTAATAAGCTTCCCAGTAAAGCATTAACAACAATCAAGCAAGTCAGAAAAGGGCTAAAAATATCCCATATTAACATACGCAGCCTGAGAAACAAGGTCCATGAAGTCAATAACTTGCTTGTAACAGATGACATTCATATTCTGACTATCTCTGAAACTCACTTAGAAAATTCCTATGATGATACAGTGGTAGCAATACATGGTTACAACATCTATTGAAAAGAGAGAAATGCCAACGGGGGTGGTGTTGCGGTCTATATTCAAAACCACATTCCTGTAAAGCTTAGAGACAATCTAATGTTAAATACTGTTAGCTACCGGTTCATCTGCCTCACCTAAAGCCCATTAGTGTGGGAAGCTGCTATAGACCACCAAGTGCTAACAGTCAGTATCTGGAAAATATGTGTGAAATATTTCATAATGTGTGTGATATAAACAGAGAAGTATATATTCTGGGTGATTTAAATATTGACTGGCTCTCATCAAGCTGCCCACTCAAGCCAAAACTTCAAACTGTAACCAGTGCCTGCAAGCTGGTTCAGGTTGTCAATCAACCGGCCAGGGTAGTTACAAACAGCAAAGGAATGAAATCATCAACATGTATTCATATGCAATCACATCTTTACTAATGCTGCAGAAATTTCTTTTAAAGCAGTATCCAAATCCATAGGATGTAGTGATCACAAAATAGTAGCCATATCTAGGAAAACCAAAGTTCCAAAGGCTGGACCTAATATAGTGTATAAGAGATCATATAATATGTTTTGTGGTGATTCATGTTGTTGAGATAAATAATATTTGTTGGTCCATGGTGTGTAATGAGAAGCAACCAGACGCTGCACTTGACACATTTATGAAATTGCTTATCCTAGTTACTAATAAGCATGCACCCATTAAGAAAATGACTGTAAAAACTGTTCAATCCCCGTGGGTTGATGTGGAATTGAAAAATGGCATGGTTGAGAGGGATGAGGCAAAAGAAATGGCAAATAAGTCTGGCAGCCCAGCTGATTGACAAACGTACTGCAAATTAAGAAGTCATGTAGCTAAACTAAATAAAAAATAAACTATACTATGAAACAAAGATAAATTATATAAAGAATGATAGGAAAAAGCTTTGGAGCACCTTAAATTCAATTTTGGGTAAAAAAAAGCCAACTCGGCTCCTTCATTCATTGAATCAGATGGTTCATTCATCAAGAAAAACAACTGATATTGCCAACTACTTTAATGACTTTTTCATTGGCAAGATAAGCTAACTTAAGGATGACATGCCGGCAACAAACGCTGACACTACACATCCAAGTATATCAGACCAAATTATGAAAGACAACAATTAAACTTTTGAATTACATATTGTCAGTGTGGAAGAGGTGAAAAATGTATTGTTGTCTATCAACAATGACAAGCCACCAGGGTCTGACAATCTGGATAGAAAATTACTGAGGATAATTTTGCCACTCCTATTTGCCACATCTTCAACTTAAGCCTACTAGAAAGTCTATGCCTGCAGGCCTGGAGGGCAGTTAAAGTCATTCCACTACCCAGGAATAGTAAAGCCCTCTTTACTGGCTCAAATAGCTGACCAATCAGCCTGTAATCAAACCTTAGTAAACTTCTGAAAAAAATTATTTGACCAGACTCAATGCTATTTCACAGTAAACAAATTGACAACAGACTTTCAGCACGCTTATAGGGAAGGACACTCACCAAGCACAGCACTTACACAAATGCCTGATGATTGGCTGAGAGAAATGTATGTGTTATGGCTTTACACCCCCTGCTATAATGTGGATAAAGAATTACTTGTCTAACAGAACACAGAGGGTGTTCTTTAATGGAAGCCTCTCAAACATAATCCATGTAGAATATAGATACTTTGCAGCTGTTTCCTCCAGCATCTTCACAATGTCCTTTTCTGTTGTTCTGGGATTGATTTGCACTTTTCGCACTAAAGTGCACCCCCCCCCCCCCTTTTCTTTGTCCTTTGTCTTCCAAGATTCATAATTTATGCTAGGGTTCGTGCAGATATCCAAGGGTTTGCGACGTTCAGTAATGAGAACTGATGATGTACAATTCATTTATAAGCGACTGTTTTGATAAGATATGAAAATATAATTGGAATTCAAGGCACACTTAACCAGCATGGATACCACAGCATTCTGCAGTGGTACGCCATCACATCTGGTTTGCGCTTAATGGGATATAATTTGTTTTTCAACAGGACAATGACCCAACACACTTCCAGGCTGTGCAAGGGCTATTTGACCAAGAAGCAGAGTGATGGAGTACGGCATCAGAGGACCTGGCCTCCACAATCACCCAACCTCAACCCATGTTGAGATGGTCTGGAATGAGTTGGACCACAGAGTAAAGAAAAAGCAGACAACAAGTGCTCAACATATGTGGGAACTCCTTCAATACTGTTGTAAAAGCATTCAAGGTGAAGCTGATTGAGAGAATGCCAAGAGCGTGCAAATCTGTCATCAAGACAAAGGGTGGCTACTTTGAAGAATCTCAATGATAAAATAAAATTTGGTTTGTTTAACACTTTTTTTGTTACTACATGATTCCATATGTGTTCTTTCATAATTCTGATGTCTTCACTAATATTCTACAATGTAGAAAATAGTTGAAATAATGAAAAACCCTGTAATGAGTAGGTGTGTCCAATTTTTTTGACTGGTACTGTATGTATATATGTTTTTTTTATGTCCCCCCCACTTCTAAAACCAAAGTTTCGCCCTCTATACATAGAACAAACAAATATATGTGACTCATGACCTGGATTTGGTCTTATGCAGCAAAATTTGAAATTCATTTTTTTACATTGGTAAAAAGTAGTGACTCAGAGCTACAAAATGGTATATCATACACTACAGTTTTGAGGAAAAATTGGAAAGTAATTCTGCTTTGAATGTTTTGGTACCTACTCGAGAGCTATCCTTTGTCCACACCCATTCAGCATTGTTCACACCCTCTTAACCCAGCCCCACCCGTCTCTTTAAAGATTCACAAGTGAAGTTGTGCTAAACAGTGAGTAGTGTAGTAAAGGTTACAGTTTTTTACAATCGCTTACACACTAAAAGTGGTTCTTGAGGCACATTCAGTTAAGCCATTAACTCATGTACCTAATCTTCAGACCAAGTCTGCAAAACTGCAAGCACATTATCTGCTTTACACTCAGTTTGAAATTGTAAAACACACGTTTTGTAAAACACTAAACACAGTTCTCTACATTAGACACATCATTCAAAACCAACAGGTCTTGGGTTGCGTTTGGAAAACACTACTATTCCAAATGCCACACTCATTTACTGATTATCTACGGCCAATTTTGGACAGAGAGTTAGATGAGGACGAGGAAGAGGACAAGAACAAGGAGGATGAGCAGGAGGACGAGGAGGGGGAAGAGGACGAGGAGTGGGACAAGGAAGAGGAGGAAGGAGAACAATCACAGATGAGATCCGGGCCACTTTGGTTGACCATGGTTTGAGTTTCAGGGAGGCTGGGCAGAGGGTCCAGCCTAACTTGAGGCTCTACACGGCAGCAAGTGTCATCCGGACATTTCAAAATGAGAACAGGTAAGTAAACCTACCCTCTATACCATGCTACTGTACCTACAGCACTGCAGCACTTACAGCACCACAGTAATATTTCATTTCATACTGAAAGAAATCTTGTACCCTAACCATTCACATCATGTTTTTGCAGAATTGCTAGACGACCCTTCAATGGAAGACGAAATCGGCTGTTCACAGCAGAGCAGGAACAACACATAGTGAATGTGGTCATTTCAAACAACAGCATACGTGTACAACAACTGTAACACCACATCATCACAACATTAATTAAGTAACATAAATAGGGTGAGTTTATCCACACTTGGCCGTCTCCTGAAACGCCATCAGATTCGTATGAAGCTCTACAAAGTACCATTTGACCGAAATTCTGACAGAGTGAAACAACTGCGCTATGAATACGTACAAGTAAGCTATACTATCTTGTCACTGGTACTGTATTCCAGTTTGTGCTACATATTGACTACTCTGTCTATTCATACTGTCATACAATAATGTTTTGTCTTGTCTGTTTCAGAGTTATGGAACTAGATGCTGCTGCAGAGCATCATGATTTTGTTTACATTGATGAGGTCGGCATTAACCTAGCCAAAACAAGACGCAGTGTAAGAAACCTCAGAGGACACCGCACCATCGTCAATGTCCCTGGACAGCGTGGTGGCAACATCACAATGTTTGCAGCCATTAGTCAGAACGGTGTCCATCATCATGCCACTCTTGGTCCTTACAATACTGCCCACATTATCACCTTCCTTGACACCCTGCATAATATCCTCATTCCCAATGACCAGAGGAATGGGCCAGAGCAGTCCAGGTTTGTTGTCATCTGAGACAACGTAAGTTTCCACCGGGCTGCTCTGGTCCGCAATAGGTTAATTGACGATCTGCAAGTTTTGATGCTCAACCTAGCCACCACATTCTCCATTTCTAAACCCAATAGAAGAGCTATTTTCGACGTGGTGTTGGAAGGTATACGATCGCCAACCCCACCAACACATACCCCTTCTCCAGGCAATGGATGAGTCCTGTGGTGCTATAGACGAGGGGGCATGCAAGGGCTGGATACGCCACTCCAGGCACTACTTCCCCCGCTGTTTAGCCAGAGAGAACATCACTTGTGATGTTTATGAGGTGCTGTGGCCAGACACAAATAGGAGACAGGATGCACCCTAATTGTTTTTTTCTTTATAGTAACAAGCCTATTTGTTAATCTTCTACTGTATTTGTTTTGTATGTTACTGTTCATCCCGAATTCTGGATGAAAATACAATGTTTTGAGAAAGAAATACATTAAATTTTCCCCCTCTTGCATTTCTGTTTATAGTGTAAATATATACTGAATATGCATACATACTGTACATATTTGTGCACATACATGTACGTGTGAGTGCTATGACAAACTGCTGTGGACTCCACTGCACACTGAACATGCAAAAGACACAAGATTGTAGTGATTTACATTTGTCACATCTGTGTGTAGTTGGCATGTATAAGAGTTAATCATTTGATGGTTTGTGTGTAGAGTTTTGATTCAAAAACACAATTTTGAGGAGAGTTAAAGTAGTATTGAATGAAGTGTTTGGTTTTGCAAGAGATGTGTGACGTTTTGCATGTTGTGTGTGTGTTTTGGGGTTGTGTGTGTAGAGTCTAGAGAAAAGGAGCCATACTTTCAGAAATCATGTGTAAGCAATTGTCAAAAAATGTAAGACTAATAGTGGTAGTAGCCTACAATCTAGAAAAATTCCAGGTAAACGGAAAGTGTCCAGGTGTAAAGATACCTTAATAGAAAATGACTGAAGTAAAATTCACCTGGTAAAATACTACTTGAGTAAAAGTCTAAAAGTATTTGGTTTAAAAAAATACTTAAGTATCAAAAGTAAATGGAATCGTAAACGGTACAGCCAATCATTACTTGCATAGTAGCAATATCTGAAATAGATAGTGTCAATATAAATAATATGAATCACGATAGTGATAGACGACATAGTTGTATGCATACAATCAGGGGTAAAGTGGCTGAGCAGCAGGATACAAAATAATAGTAGCAGCAATGTATGGTGTGTGTGTTAGTAGAGAATAATTTGAATAGAGGCAGTAGAGAAATTTAGGATACTAACGTTACACACACTTCATACATGTAAGTTAATGTTAGCTAGCAAGCCAGACATCTAACCTCTGCTAACAGCAAGCTTTAACTTGGGGTCTTTTGTTTAGACTTTTAAAGTTAGCTAGCAAAACACTTGACTAAAATCCCAATCCATAGAGTAACGTTAGCAAGCCAGCTTTCGAACTCCAGCTGGCTAGCTAACAGCAAGCTTTAACTAGCAATACAAACCGATTGTCATAGCTAGCTATACATGGATGAAAGCTTCACAGCAGACTGCAACCCGTTTTATAAAAAAAGTCGTCCTTTGTCTTATTGCTTTTGCCAGACATTCCACTGATTTCAAAACTCGGTCAACTTCTTCCGTGATAACAATACTGTTGATTGTTGCCGTTTCTTCTCCATCACTGTCATCAGAAGATTATACAATATCTTCTTCAATGAAAATGTTTTACCTAAATAAGGGATTTCGTCATCATCTGATTCATTTTCAGAGTCCGAGAGAGTCAGCATAGCATGATCGTCATCCAGAAAGTAATCCATCATAACTTTTTCCTTTGTCGATAGCGCCTGATAAATTCAGGGCAGCAATGTTATTGAGAGCAGTAGCAACATATTTGCAGTTTTCCATGGCTAACTTTATTTCTTTCAAAAAAACTGCAGCAGAAAGGATTATCTACGCATCACGAGCAGCTCATTTTATAGACACAAGATGCAAAACCGCAGACCAATCCAAACTCATCAAACTCATGTCCAGCCCACTCATTATCTCAGCCAATCTGGCTAGCGGGAAGGTTGCTGGCTTTCTCTATGGCTAAACCAACTAGGCTCGTAATTTAACAATTGTTTTACAGATGACATACAAGTATGATATTAAGGCACATAAAAGGTCACATGTCGAGAAGGCATTTCTGCCCCAAAAAACGTATTTTGATAAAATATATATTTTACGTTCAAAAAGCTCTCCTGTGAAGTCGTTACTTGCAACATACGCCTAGTTTCCTGAATCGGGTCACATATGTCTGCTCATTTACATGTATTTATTTATTTGTCAATGGTTGCCTGAAGAGGGCGCTCTACGAGCTGCTCATTGAACATCATTCAACCCAATGTCACAATATGAGAGAGAGTAGGCATGATGGTTTGATGGTGAGTAGCTTGCCACAGCCAGGTTATTTGAATAAGTAAATAATCAAAACTACACTTCACCAATTAAGCAGCCCTGTCCTCATCACATTCTCACTTTGTTAACTTTGTTAGGGCTAGGGGGCAGTATTGACACGGCTGGATAAAAAACATACCCGATTTAATCTGGTTACCACTCCTACCCAGTAACAAAATTGGCATATACTTATTACATATGGATAGAAAACACCCAAAATTTTCTAAAACTGTTGGAATGGTGTCTGTGAGTATAACAGAACTCAAATGGCAGGTCAAAACCTGAGAGATTCCTTTACAGGAAGTGGCCTGTCTGACCATTTCTTGAACTTCTTTTCCATCTCTATCATTTACTAAGGATCTCTGCTCTAACGTGACACTTCCCACGTCGTCCATAGGCGCTCAGAGCCCGGGAAAAAACAGAATGTCGTCATTCCAGCCCCAGGCTGAAACACATTATCGCCTTTCTCAAGTGGCCGATCAAGGGACACTGGGCTTAGGCGCGTGACCCGACCGCCCCCGCCTTTGGGATTTTTTCCTCTGTTTGCCGAAAAGGAGATTCCCTGTCGGAATATTATCGCTTTTCTACGAGAAAAATGGCGTAAAAATTGATTTTAAACAGCGGTTGACATGCTTCAAAGTACGGTAATGGAATATTTAGAATTTTATTGTCACGAATTGCGCCATGCGCGCGACACTTCTTTACTATTTCGGATAGTGTCTGGAACGCACGAACAAAACGCCGCTATTCGGATATAACGATGGATTATTTTGGACCAAACCAACATTTGTTATTGAAGTAGCAGTCCTGGGTGTGCATTCTGACGAAGACAACAAAAGGTAATCAAACTTTTATAATAGTAAATATGATTATGGTGAGTGCTAAACTTGCCGGGTGTCTAAATAGCGAGCCCGTGATGCCTGGGCTATGTACTTAGAATATTGCAAAATGTGCTTTCACCAAAAAGCTATTTTAAAATCGGACATATCGAGTGCATAGAGGAGGTCTGTATCTATAATTCTTAAAATAATTGTTATGCTTTTTGTGAACGTTTATCGTGAGTAATTTAGTAAAATGTTAGCGAATTCCCCGGAAGTTTGCGGGGGGTATGCTAGTTCTGAACGTCACATGCTAATGTAAAAAGCTGGTTTTTGATATAAATATGAACTTGATTGAACAAAACATGCATGTATTGTATAACATAATGTCCTAGGGTTGTCATCTGATGAAGATCATCAAAGGTGAGTGCTGCATTTAGCTGTCTTCTGGGTTTTGGTGACATTATATGCTGGCTTGAAAAATGGGTGATGGGCAAGCGTCCCACCTAGCCCATAGAGGTTAATGTTAGCTAGCTAGACAACAAGGTAGTTAGCTTAGCTATCTAGCCAGGAAAGTAGTTAACTTAGCTAGCTAGCAGTCTTCTACTTATGTGCTAATACTGCACTGTCACAAAATTGAGCACTCATCCTTGATACAAAAATAACATTGTTACTGTCTGGGCCTATTATGTTAGCTAGCGGGCTTATTTAGATACTTTTGCAGATTGCATATTTCGGAAAACTAAGACAGTTGGCACAGATCTAGCCTTCAGGCCATGTGCTTGCATTCATGATGAGACAAGTAGCTAGCTAGCTAAATGTGCAACCAAAACCAGTGCGGTAAGCCTCCATAATTGTTTTAAGTCATCAGCGCATGCCATTTGCAGTTGAAATGTAAAGCCAATATATTTTGTATTGAATAACAGTGTAATGTACATATGGTTTCTGTAAGAAAACATTGTTCTAATAAACAGATAGCTTGTGCTTATCATAATGTAATATCTCAGGTTGTGTTTGTTTACATGACCTTTGACTGTTGTAAACACTGTAGTAAATCTACTCGATACAAATGCTGATGCTGACACCTAGAGGTGACATTACAAACGGCATGTTACTGCATTTCTATGCTTATTTGTGAACTTGTGAACAGTGCAGTTTCAGATTTACTTTGAGACAAAGTTGAATTCATTCAGCCGACCACCACTTGTAGTGGTTTAGGACAAACGCTTTTGCATGCTTCTTATCCACTGCCATAGATAGACACAACTTAAATATTTGTCTAAGGGCGTTTGATCACGGCCTTTTTCAAACTGTGTGTTGCAAAATGGGAGATCCCACAGATTTTACCGTGGTTCCAATGCTTTCTTTAATTAAGATGCTTTCAAAAACTGACCTCTACTGGATACCGTACTTATAAATATACTGAGGATTTTGTACATGTAATTACACCTGACTGGGAGTTTAGCAGGTAGAGTAGGGAACTATGGAACATTTATGGTCGTGAGGGTATGAGGTCAAATCCTGTTGAAGTGACACTATTTTGAAAATAGTTTTATGTGAAACCACACTTTCTGTACTGTTGTTCAAATGTTTTATTTTATTTAATATGGTATAAGCTTCTGTCTTAAGCATCTGTCTTAAAATCCTAAATAATGCCATACATTCCATTTTTGAAAAATAGTCAACTTTAAGGCAAAAAGGCTTGATGTAAAATGTGATCCTGTTAATCCAACTGATTGTGGGCTATTAAAGCCAATAAGTTTTTTTTGTTTTTTTATTTCCCCTTTATTTAACCAGATAGGCTAGTTGAGAACAAGTTCTCATTTGCAACTGCGACCTGGCCAAGATAAAGCATAGCAATTCGACAGATACAACAACATAGAGTTACACATGGAATAAACAAAACATGCAGTCAATTATACAGTATAACAAAAGAAAACAAAAAGTCTATATACAGTGAGTGCAAATGAGGTAGGATAAGGGAGTTAAGGCAATAAATAGGCCATGGTGGTGAAGTAATTACAAAATAGCAATTAAACACTGGAATGGTAGGTGTGCAGAAGATGAATGTGCAACTAGGGATAGATAATGGGGTGCAAAGCAAGATAAATAAATAAATAAATATAGTATGGGGATGAGGTAGGTAGATAGATGGGCTGTTTACAGATGGGCTATGTACAGGTGCAGTGATCTGTGAGCTGCTCTGACAGCTGGTGCTTAAAGCTAGTGAGGGAGATATGAGTCTCCAGCTTCAGAGATTTTTGCAGTTCGTTCCAGTCATTGGCAGCAGAGAACTGGAAGGAAAGACGACCAAAGGAGGAATTGGCTTTGGGGGTGACCAGTGAGATATACCTGCTGGAGTGCGTGCTACGAGTGGGTGCTGCTACGGGGACCAGTGAGCTGAGCATAAGTAGGGACTTTACCTAGCAGAGACTTGTAGATAACCTGTAGCCAGTGGGTTTGGCGATGAGTATGAAGCGAGGGCCAACCAACGAGAGTGTAGAGGTCGCAATGGTGGGTAGTGTATGGGGCTTAACAGTAACAGCTCCGACATGGAGTTTTGATCAAATTAGTTGAGAAAAAATAACCTTTATCTGAAAATTGTGGGGCGGCAGGTAGACTAGTGGTTATTAAGTTGGACTAGTAACCGAAAGGTTGCAAGATCAAATCCCTGAGCTGACAAGGTAAAAATCTTTCGTTCTACCCCTGAACAAGGCAGTTAACACTGTTCTTAGGCTGTCATTGAAAATAATAATTTGTTCTTAATTAACTGATTTGCCAAGTTAAGTAACAAATCACACATTGCTATTTATTGCTGACCAGCAGATGTCAGTAATAAGCATTGTGAATGGATAATGAAGCTCAGAGTAATTAACCTTTTTTCGACACAATTGGCTGGAAAGCCTCAATGCTTCAGGAAGCTTCGTTTACCCCATCACTACAAAAAAACTATAGTATCAAGTAGACTCACGATAAGCTAGGATGTTGTGGATGGGGTTGAGGATGGGCTTAATTAAACCGCAAGCTAATGCTCTAAGGATTGAGACTCCAATCACAGCACTACGCAAAAAAAAAAGGCTTGTTTAAAATCAACCCAACATTATTATTTAATATATATACATATATATTTTCAAGTGGTAATTATCCCAACATTGGGATATGCATAGGCACATAAGGAACTCATACTCTTGCATAAGCATTTTTAAAGCGATAAAAGTGTCAGTGCTCAACCTTACTATATTTAACAAAAATATAAAGGCGACATGTAAAGTGTTGGTCCCATGTTTCATGAGCTGAAATACGAGATTCCAGAAATGTTCCTTACGCACATAAAGGTTACTTATCTCAAAATGTTGCACTAATTTGTTTACATCCTTGTTAGTGAGCATTTCTCCTTTACCAAGATAATCCATCCACCTGACAGGTGTGGCATATCAAGAAGCTGATTAAACAGCATGTTCATTACACAGGTGCACCTGATGCTGGGGACAATAAAAGGCCACTCGAAATGTGCAGTTTTGTCACACAACACAATGCCACAAATGTCTCAAGTTTTGAGGGAGCGTGCAATTGGCATGCTGACTGCAGGAATGTCCACCAGAGCTGTTGCCAGAGAATTTAATGTTCATTTCTCTACCATAAACCGCATCCAATGTCATTTTAGAGAATGTGGCAGTACATCCAGCTGGTCTCACAACCGCAGACCACATGTAACCACACCAGCCCAGGACCTCCACATCTGACTTCTTCACCTGTGGGATTTTCTAAATCCTGTCACCTGGACAGCTGATGAAACTGAGGAGTATTTATATCTGTCATAAAGCCATTTTGTGGGGAAAACCTCATTCTGATTGGCTGGGCCTTGTTCCCATGTGGGTGGGCCTACAGTATGCCCCTCCAGGCCCACCCATGGCCCCTGCCCAGTCATGTGAAATCCATAGATTAGGGCCTAATGAATTTATTTCAATTGACTTATTTCCTTATATGAACTGTAACTCTAAAATTGTTGACATTGTTGCATGTTGTGTTTTATATTTTTGTTCATTGTACACAGTATGCATAAAATTATATTTATTGAAAACAACCAGTGTATCTTCACAATAGTATTCAGTATCGTTTTAAATACATTACACATTTATCATCAAGAAATACAGTACATTACATTTGGCATCATCAATGGTCATGCTTCGTGAGGGTAATTTCTGTCTAGGAGGTAAAAGTCTGATTTAAGGTATGCATCATTACAGGCGCAATGATAGCACTGGGCACTTTGATTCAATATGCTGTAATTTCTTTTATGTGTTGCATACATTTCAGCTCTCACCCTTTTCACCACATTACATCGCTCCAAACCTATTACCTGAGTATGGCATTAGGCCCCATAATATAGGCCTCCTTCATCTCATATTGATTTGCCTCTCAGATTGAGTGCCTCAAACCCTGTTTTAAGCATTTTCCGTCCCAGAGATTACATTTGTTAGCGGCTCTGAAGTATAGATGCGTTCACTTTGTCAGCCGCATGACTTATTCATTTAGTTTTACATATACACTACATTACCAAAGGTTTGTGGACACCTGCTTGTCAAACATCTCATTTCAAAATCATGGGCATTAATATGGAGTTTATCTCCCCTATGCTGCTATAACAGCCTCCACTCTTCTGGGAAGGCTTTCCACTAGATGTTGGAACATTGCAGCGGGGACTTGCTTCTATTCAGCCACAAGAGCATTAGTGAGGTCGGGCACTGATGATGGGTGATTAGGCCTGGCTTGCAGTCATCCGAAAGATGTTCGATAGAGTTGAGGTTAGGGTTCCGTGCAAGCCAGTCAGGTTCTTCCACACCGATCCTGACAAACCATTTATGTATGGACCTCGCTTTATGGGTCCATACATAAGGGCTTTCCCCAAACTGATGCCACAAAGTTGGAAGCACAGAATCGACTACAATGACATTGTATGCTGTAGTGTTAAGATTTCTCTTCACTGGAACTAAAGGGCCTAGCCCGAACCATGAAAAACAGCCCCATACCATTATTCCTCTTCCACCAAACTTTACAGTTGGCACTATGCATTGGCGACAGGTAGCGTTCTCCTAGCATCCACCAAACCCAGATTTATCCATCGGTTTGCCAGATGTTGAAGCATGATTCATCACTCCAGAGAACACATTTCCACTGCTCCAGAGTCCAATGGTGTCAAGCTTTACACCACTCCAGCCAACGCTTGGCATTGTGCATGGTGATCTTAGACCTGTGTGTGGCTGCTCGGCCATGGAAACCCATTACATGAAGCTCCAGACGAACAAGTCTTGTGCTGACGTTGCTTCCAAAGGCAGTTTGGAACTTGGTAGTGAATGTTACAACTGAGGACAGTTGATTTTTACATGTTACGTACTTCAGCACTCGGCAGTCGCGTTCTGTGAGCTTGTGTGGCCTACCATTTTGCGGCTGAGCATAGACATTTCCACTTCACAATAACAGCACTTACACTTGATTGGGGCAGCTCTAGCAGGGCAGAAATTTGCCGAACTGACTTGTTGGAAAGGTGGCATCCTGAGGGTGCCATGTTGAAAGTCACTGAGCTCTTCAGTAAGGCCATTCTACTGCCAATGTTTGTCTATGGAGATTGCATGGCGGTGGCTCAATTTTATACACCTGTCATCAAATCTACTAATTTGAAGGGGTGTCCACATAGTTTTTTTATAGAGTGTAGATGTGAGGAGGATGGTTGCTGAGACTATTCAGGAAACCTTGATGAAATCTGGAGTAGTTTTGTGCGTTTGAACACTGTACTTGGATCCGCAATGGTGCTACGTAAGTACAATAGAGACAAAAGAGCTTACACATGTTCTTTTGTGATTTTCGAGGTAAGAATGTACTTGAAGGTTCCATCATAAGGGCTACGTAACAAAAACAAACCAAATGTCCTCGTTTTTGAAAGAAAATCACATTTTTTGTCATTAAAATGACATCAAATTGATCAGAAATACAGTGTAGACATTGTTAATGTTGTAAATGACTATTGTAGCTGGAAATGGTTGATTTTTTATATTTGGACTTGTAAATGTCAAGTGAATTACCATGTGGTAAGTGGTAACAAGTAGTACAATTGGTAACTTCAAAGTTATTTTTATAATATTCAAGTTATTCAAGGTCACATTTTAGTATAACAGCATAACAAAGCATAACAAAGCATAACAAAGGAACAAATAATTTCAGATTCGGAACAGATGAACAGATGAAACGGAATGACATTTACTAAAAAAAAAAATATCTGAAAACCACAAGCTTACTAAGCCACGACTCCAGTCTTCTGATCTGACCAAGTGGATCATATCTCAGTAAGCCAACTAAGTGACCCAACTGTCTCGGTCAAAAATAACCCAACTTGTGTTCTGTCCACTCATTTACCCAGCGCTGGGTTGTTTTTAACCCAGCATTTTTTTGTGTGAAATGGCAGCCTATTCCCTACATAGTACACTAATAGTAGTGCACAATGTTGGGAATATAGATGGGCTCTGATCAAAAGTAGTGGGAATAATGTGCTATTTGGGATGCATCCATTATGATTAGAAGGACAGATTGTTGCCAGGGAACACGTCATCAAGTGGTCAGTCTGAGCAGTACTGTATGCTATGCGGGGCAGTCAGAGCATGAACACTGTATTCTTTATATTTAATTGAAAGACGTCTCACTTGATAAATCCATAGTTCTGAATCAGAGGAGACAGAACCCACACTGTATTTTTCTACAGTAAAGCACTGTATTAACTGTTTTGCTGTATAATTGCAGTAGCATGCTGTGAATTATGATGCACTGTGAGAAAATGTTGGTCGTGGCAAAAGGATCTCTGGCTCACCAACATATTTTGAGATGTGCCTTGTAGGAGGCTATATTTGTTGCACCCATTAGTGAGAATGCTGTATCCCACAGAATACAGTACCATACTATGCTTTATACATTTTCCTGTAAATCTGCAGTAATTTACAGGACAGTAATTTACTGTAATTTAGTACTCCTGAGAACACAGTACCATTTTGTCTGTACATCTACAGTAATTTACTAGCTACTGTGCTGTCTCTAATTTACTTTAATTCAGTACGATATTGTAATTTTGGAGAGCCAAAAATATTTTCTGGGTGCATGATATTGTTGTGGTTTATTAACACATTTTGAAGTGTGCCTTGTAAGAGGCTATGCTTGTTGCACCTCCACCCACTCCAAACATCTGGTCCAAGGGAGCTGGTTTCGACAGTGACCATACAGCCGGAAGAACCCCTCGCAACTCGTTCTTAGACAACGACCCAAACTGGACAAAAATGACCAAACGGAAAAGACCAGACAAACAATGGACCAACAAGAGACCAGTCAAGAACACCACCCCAGAACCCAAACCCCGACGCCAGCAAACAGAACCTGGAAAACACTCCCATCCCATCCAAGAAACCATCTCCCCCTCCTAGACCCCTCACCATACCATCCCCTTCCCCGTCCCCAGTGCATTACTTTCTCTGATCACTCCTCATTGTCCGTTATTGATCTCCCACTCCCACCAACAACTGCCCTTGACCTCTCTACCGTAACCCCTACTTCCCCTGACTCCTTTACCCCTCCCTGCCCCTGATCCAACACAGCAGCCAGCCAACCAGCCAGCCTCAGTCCAAACCCACCAAACCCTCTGAACTGCCTTCATCCCTCCCAACATACCCTATTCCATCGCCAAGTCAGTATAGGGGGCCACCAGGCAGTCAGTGGGGAGGCATGCCAAGAACTGTGAACAGCCAAAAACCACCCAACAACACAAATGACCCGCTACAGGCCCTCATCCAAATCTGCAACAAAATGATCAGACCTGGATTCTCCCAATAACCCACCATCATGACTGTTCTGCCCTCACAATATGTGTAAGTACACAACAAATGACTTGCAGAATCTACTTCACAAGAAAAGTGCCACAAAATGACTAAAATACCAAGACACAAGTTATGTATACATACAACATAATTACAATGGTATAATATCGTAAAACAAATATAACTAGGCACTCACATTAGCCAGATACATAACACAGCAAGGGAAGCTAAGTTGCATGTCGAAAAGATAGCTAACACCCAATGATATCTCTATGGAGATTATTAGCATAAACTATTTTAGCACAATTGTAACTTAAAAGGCTAGAATTGACACAATAAAACATACATCTTCTAGAATGACCAGCTTTGATTTTGATTTATTAGGACTAGCCAATGATAACAGCTAGTCTTACTGGGGTCCCACGCATAACGAAAAATACATTACAGACCAAAAAAAGACTTTACAATTGACATACATTTAAAAACATTAACATGTATTGTGTGTGTGCATCTATCAGTTACACATACATGTCAGTACATACACACAACAAGTAGGTCACATGGGGGAGAGGCATTGTGCCGTAAGGTGTTTCTTTATTTGTTTTTTTTAAATCAGGTTTGCTGTTCACTTGCACTATATAAGATGGAAGGGAGTTCCATGCACTTATGGCTCTGTATAACACTGTATGTTTCCTTGAATTTGTTCTGAACCTGGGGTCTGTGAAAAGACCCCTGGTGGCATGTCTGGTGGGGTAAGTGTGTGGGTCAGTGGTGTGTGTAAGCTGACTGTGCAAACAATTGGAGTTTACAACACATGAATGTTTCTTATAAAAACAAGAAGTGACGCAGTCAGTCTTTCCTCAACTCGCAGCCAAGAGAGACTGGCATACATATTATTTAATTAACAACAGCATGTACTAATGAATCAAAAACCAAAGGTGCCTACTTATAGACTTATCTTTATCCAAGGCCTAGTAAGTAAGAAAGATGGAGCTCTGTATGTTGCCGTTCTTTAGGTCGTTTGGCCAGGAAAGAGCTCAGACCGGAAGTTAGCTGATTTTAAGCGCACATACTCAATTTTGCCACTATAGAGCAGTAATACTAGTATGTACAGATAGACATACAGCTATCAGAACACTCCCCGCCTGGTATAATTAACTTTTATACCATTATTTATTTTGTGAGGTCTAAGACGACTTCGGAGACAGGTCTGAAGTACAACTTAAGTGTGCCCTGTCTCTTGATTTTGACTTCAACCTTTCAAACTTTGTTGTCACTGCCAGGTAAAGTTTTGACGATGAGTCCAACAGGCCATTTGTCTTTCAGTAAGACGTCATCTCCGACTTGCAGGTTAGGTTTGTCGACTTGCCATTTTCTGTCTGGCTGGAATGTCATCAGGTATTCTTGTCTCCATCTTCTCCAGAATGTGTCTGCAAGACTGAACTTGTTTCCAAATGATCTTCCAGTTCTCCTCTGAGTTTTCTGAAGGGTACACAACTATACCCAATCCAGCTGACGGGACTTCTTCGGGGAAGTGACGACCCTCGTGTGCAACTTGCTTGTGTTAGTATCTTACCAACAGAGCGACAATGTGGTGTTTCTTGGGAATGATGAGGGGGTGTTTCTCTTCCCACATAATATCAGCTGCTTATGTGCAGCATCAACCCGTCTTCATCAATGATGGGGTTCAGCTTCATGAGTGGACTGTGTTTGGGGACCTCTTTTGGTGAGGCACTTGATTTCTTCATTGAAGACTTGTTGTACGCATCTAATAATGGTGGTTTTGGCTTGGTCAAGATGGTTGCTGTTGCACTTGTCACTGTTAGGATTTGGCCAGGTGTATGAGCTTTGCTGTTGCTCAGGTGTGTGACTTCCAGCTGGAGAATCGTTCAAACCTGTGCGAGCCCAGCTGAACTCCAGTAGCTTTGTCACAGTATCTGGTCCCACAAGTTCAAAGATTTCTGACTGTGTAGTCTCCTCTGTCTCTGTTCTTGTCAGGAAGGCTGGGCCTGAGAACCAGTTGGTGTGCTTGAGGGCAGCTGCTGGCACAGGCTTAGTTCCATGATCTGCTGGATTTTGTTCCGTACTGGCATGGTGCCACTGGACTGGGTGTTTGGACTTTCCGATATGTGTAACTCTGTTTGACACGTAAACGTAGAATAATCTGGACGTGTTGTGAATATATCCTAGCATAATCGTGGTGTCTTTGTAGAACTTCACTGCATGAATCTCAATGCTAATTTCATCACGGATCAGGTCTGCCATCTCAACTGCTAAGACAGCACTACAAAGCTCTAGGCGTGGAACAGTGTGAGCAGGATGTGGAGCGAGTTTGGACTTTCCCATTATGAACCCAATGTCGACTACTCTGAGGTAGGCTACAGCTGATATGGCCATAGTGGATGCTTCTGAGAAGATGCACAGTTCGCTCTGCTGCATGGAGGATGAGGAGACATGGCCATAGGGCCTTTAGATGGTGAGCTGTTCGAGTTCCATCAATGAGTCTTTCCATATCTTCCACAGTGTTTCTTTGTCTTTTGGGAGTGGTGTGTCCTAATCACATTGTTCAAGTTCAGTAGAGAGTTCTCTCATTAGAGCCTTGCCTTGCATAGTGATAGAACACCTCTTCTTGTGAATGGATTCTCTTTTGGGATACAAGGAAGGTGAAGCTGTTTCTTTCCAGATTCCAACCGAGCTCTAAGAGGTAGCGGATCTACTTCTACATCCAAGTCTTTGAGGTCTTTCGCGCAATCTTCTGGTGGAAACGCTTCCATGATTTTGATGCTGTTGGAGGCTATCATGCTAGACTCTGCTAAAATTTCTCTTGTTGTTTTTAGGATATCACAAGCTTCTTCGTTGCTGGAGAAATAAGTAAGTCTATCATCTATGTCAAAGTTTTTCATGACTAACTGTTTTGCATCTGTGCCGTGCTCTTCTTCACCCTCCTGGGCGGCTCGTCTCAGGCCATAGATGGCCACAGCTGGGAATTGGCTGTAGCCAAACACCTGTACCTTAATTCTGTGTTCTGTCATTACGTTGTTGAGGTCATTGTCTTTATACCACAGGAACCTCTGGTTGTCTCAGTGGTCTCACAGACAAGGAAGCAGTAGAACATCTGTTGCACATCTGCTGTGACTGCAATACGTTTGGATGAGGACTGAATAGATTGTTTAGTCCACTGAGAAGGACATTGTTGAGGGAGACACCTTCATGCTTGGCGCTGGAGTCAAATGCTACACATATCTGACATGGTTTTTGGGGATGATACACACCAAAGACCAGTAAGTATCAACACTCTTGTTTTCACTCCAACGATGGTGCTTTTTCAGCTTGATTGTTGTTCAAGATTTTCTGCATGAAGTCACGGAAGTGTTCATTCATGTCTGTCTTTCTCTCCAGAGATCATCGCAGTGAAGTGAGTGGTTTCACTACTTGTCCTCTGTTGTTGGGGAGGTGACACCAGGGTGAACGGAAAGGTAGGGGAGCTACCCAGCTGCACGACTCGTCCATGAAGACTTTCCTATCTCGAGGAAGATGCCATCTTCGGCAGATGGGGCTGGCTTGTCGTCGTCTTGTGTTCTTTCAAAACACTTTGCATCTATCGTGAATGAGCCTGGTCAATATGACCTAATGACTCCTCCAGTCCCCCAACAGGACTCTGGTAACACTGAAACAAGGAAGAAGAAGAAGAAGCGGAAGAAGGACTGGAAGAAGACCCAACCACAAGCAGCTAGAGAACAGCATGACCCAGCCAAAGGAAGGGAGGAAGTGACATAGACTGTAGGAAGATGTACCTCTGCTGGCAGGTGGAGATTCAACTAATATGAATCTCATATAAGATGAATTTAAAGTGGCGCAGTGGCCTAAGACACTGCATCTCAGTGCAAGAGGCATCACTGCAGTACCTGGTTTGAAATCAGGCTGCATCACATCCGGCTGTGATTGGGAGTCCCATAGGGCGGTGAACTTGGCCCAGCATTGTCCGGGTTTGGCCGGGGTAGGTCGTCATTGTAAATAAGAATTTGTTCTTAATTAACTGACTTGCCTAGTTAAAAAAAGGTTAAAAATGCATATATACAGTTGAAGTCGGAAGTTTACATATACTTAGGTTGGAGTCATTAAAACTTGTTTTTCAACCACTCCACAAATTTCTTGTTAACAAACTATAGTTTTAGCAAGTACGTTAGTACATCTACTTTGTGCATGACACAAGTAATGTTTCCAACAATTGTTTACAGGCAGATTATTTCACTTATAATTCACTGTATCACAATTCCAGGGGGTCAGAGGTTTACATACACTAAGTTGACTGTGCCTTTAAACAGCTTGGAAAATTCCACAAAATTATGTCATGGCTTTAGAAGCTTCTGATAGGCTAATTGACATCATTTGAGTCAATTGGAGGTGTACCTGTGGATGTATTTCAAGGCCTACCTTCAAACTCAGTGCCTCTTTGCTTGACATCTTGGGAAAATCAAAACAAATCAGCCAAGACCTCAGAAAAAAATTGTAGACCTCCACTAGTCTGGTTCGTCCTTGGGAGCAATTTCCAAACGCCTGAAGGTACCACATTCATCTGTACAAACAATAGTACACAAGTATAAACACCATGGGACCACGCAGCCATCATACCGCTCAGGAAGGAGACGGAAATCATTCTCTCTACTATTATTCTGACATTTCACATTCTTAAAATAAAGTGGTGATCCTAACTGTCCTGAAACAGGACATTTTTACTGGGATTAAATGTCAGGAATTGTGAAAAACTGAGTTTAAATGTATTTGGCTAAGGTGTATGTAAACTTCCGACTTGAACTGTATATATACTGTATCAATATAGATTGTTTCAAAGTGATAGAACACAATGATCTTACCATTCCAGATTGTTATATATTGTTAAAACTCAATGATTTTAGAGGTGTCTACTACAGCAGCAGTGCATTTCTCTGGGCTGGTTCTCTGGAAGGCAGAGCTAAGCCTTAGTAAAAACCTTGCAAGGACAATTGGCTGGTGTTGTGCCTGAAGTAACTGGACCATCCCATTGCAGAGCAGAGCATACCACATGTGGGTTGCATTTCAAATGTGGGCTGCATTCCAAATTGTGCCCTATTCCCTTTATAGAGCACCACTTTTGACTAGTTTTATAACAGATCTATTTATACATGGTTGTGAGTGACGCTCAGGAAAAGTGCATCTGCTAAATTACTTGAATGTAAATGTATTTTGACACCAATCTTGTAGTTTGAGACCGATCACGAAGAGAAATAACGTTCCTAGCCAAACAATTGTAAAATGTGCCTTTTGTCTGGTAAGGGTTAACTACACAGAAAATTGGCCAATGTTATTTTTTTGTGTTACATTTCTAGTGTTTTGTTGTAATAGTGAAATTAACACTCAGTGGTGTAAAATAACCCCCAGTGTTGGTGTTAATAACCCAAGTTATTGTTTTACATAGTGGAGAGTAAAAGAGTCCCATTAAAACCACACCCATCATTATCATATTTCCCTGCATTTACCATCAATATATTTCCCAGCATTCTCTACTGCAGGTTGACCGTTTTTAATATCTGTGCTTTTGCACGTAGATTGATTGATTGATTAATCTTATGCATAATTTTAAAAGCCAGCATAACGTCACTTCCATGCTTGATGTGGCTTGTAAATCATGAGTTTCCCAACACCACTGTAGAGTGAAATACTAATTAGTTCACTCCACTGTAGAGTGAATTTCACACAGCCAATGTTAATGTTCTACTCTGTATAGGGCTATAGAAACACTGTGTAAATGTTAACTCTTTCGAAAGTGTGAAATTCACTCTGTTGAAAACATAACACTTCAGCGAGTTAATTTAACACTTCCGATTTTGCTCTGTACCAGATTTGGCCTGTATTAGAGAAGGATGTACTGTCAAGTACTCTAATAGAGAGTTACAGAGAGTTTCCTAAAGTTTCCAGCTAACTAAAAGTTATGGGTTGTAGATCTTCTTTGATCCTATTCTCTTAGAGAAAGTGTCAAATATACAGTAAATGCTCAGATGGGCCTAGCTCCAATCCTTGACCTTCCTTTCAATGGTAGAATAAAAGAGGAGAGGAGGAAGAAATCAGTCTGCCATGTGTATTTTGTCCTGGCAAACCCTGCACAACGCAGGATAACATAAACTGTTCACTGTCATATACCCAAACACAGTGAGCCAGACTACAGCCAAGCCAGACTACCAAAGGGAACTCGTACAACGCTTTCAATAGTACTAGCAAAAGGAAAGTGCTCATTTCCAGTTTGTGAGTGAGTGTGAATGACTTTTTAAATTGTGATCAGCATAGCCCCTCATTGTGCTTTTTGTGTTTCCCCACCAGCACTGTAGGGAGACAAAAACGTTGGAACTCAAGAACTCAGATACCTGTCAACACCTGCTACCAACTAGAGGTAAAGAGGGAGGCTTGCAAGCCAATGAACACCATCCCAACCGTGAAGCACGGGGGTGGCAGCATAATGTTGTGTGGGTGCTTTACTGCAGGAGTGACTAGTGCACTTCACAAAATAGATGGCATCATGAGGCAGGAAAATATGTGGATATATTGAAGCAACATCTCAAGACATTAGTCAGGATGTTAAAGCTTGTTCGCAAATGTGTCTTCCAAATGAAAAGTGACCCCAAGCATACTTCCAAAGTTGTGGCAAAATGGCTTAAGAACAACAAAGTCAAGGTATTGGAGTGGCCATCACAAAGCCCTGACCTCAATCCTATAGAAAATTTGTGTGCAGAACTGAAAAAGTGTGTGTGAGCAAGGAGGCCTACAAACCTGACTCAGTTACACCAGCTTTGTCAGGAGGAATGGGCCAAAATTCACCCAACTCATTGTGGGAAGCTTGTGGAAGGCTACCCGAAACGTTTGACCGAAGTTAACAATTTAAAGGCAATGCTACCAAATACTAATTGAGTGTATGTAAACTTCTGAACCACTGGGAATGTGATGAAAGAATTAAAAGCTGAAATAAATCATTCTCTCTACTATTATTCTGACATTTCACATTCTTAAAATAAAGTGGTGATCCTAACTGACCTAAAACAGATAATCTTTCCTAGGATTAAATATCAGGAATTGTGAAAAACTGAGCTTAAATATATTTGGCTAAGGTGTATGTAAACTTCCCACTTCAACTCTACATAGACTTGGAATCAATGGCCATTTAATAATGGATCACTAGTCACTTTAATAATGTTTAAATAATATTTACATACTGCTTTACCATTCTCATATGAATATAGTGTATTTTATTGTACTGTATTTTAGTCAATGCCACTCCGACATTGTTCTAATATTTATATATTTCTTAATTCCATTACTTTACTTTTAGATTAGAATGTATTATTGTGAACTGTTAGATACTTCCACACTGTTGGAGCTAGGAACACATGCATTTTGCTACACCCGTGGATAGGACACACAAGCGAATATAAAGGAGTTAACAGTTGAGTCATCTACTTTATGAAATTACAGCCTGCATCGGGGAATTCTACTTCAATTGGCTGCTTTTGTGTGTCCTGTTCACAGCGCGCAATGGAGGGAAAGTGTACAGACATGCCACAGTCCTAGCTAGGCTACTAAAATGTTGCAGGCTGGCTTCCGTTTTTAAAGCTTGACAATTAATAACCAAAAAACAAAACCTGCAACAAAACACCATGCAAAAGAGAAACATGTAGGCCTATTATTGAAACATTTGAGCAGTAGCCTAGGTCAACTACAATACATTTTGAGTGCACCATACAGCCGTCCTGCCTTCAACCACACCGGTGATCTATACAGTGCAAACATACTTAAAGCATGTTTTGAGTTTAAATGTTACAACAACCTATAGCTACGTTTTTGATATTTGAAGTTATGAAATACTTTTTGATTAGGGTCGCAGCATATTATGCACATCTGCAAGCATAGCAGCAAATGTTTGACAAATTATTATTCATCTCTTCTTTTCTTTTAATATGTTAAAATGCTATATACAGCATCCTATGTACATTAGTGGACATTATAAAGGGCCATCTTTTTTGGATTAAAACAATTACCAGTTTGGGTCGCAGTTGCACATTTATTTTATAAAAACAAATAGGCTATGTCTGCCTGCGAATTCGTAGTTTTTTTGCAATATGGCCTGTGCGCTGATTGAGTTTGTCACCCCTGGGCTAGCGTATCTATTTATGTAACTAGTTCTTTATTTAGCAAGCTATAAACACATTACTTATCGTTAGCTAGCTAGGTGCTGGGAGGATGTCATGTCATTCGAGTAGTGGGTGAGTGACCGACTTTTCCTCCTCATATTGTTTTTCATTGGCTACAGCTATAGATGCTGCAGGTGTTATTGTTTAGATAGAAAAAATGTGAATCGCTTTGCTAGCTAGCTATGATGACCTTGAGCGACTGTTATCCACAGTTAGCAAATCTCTTAGTTATCAATCAAATGTATTTGGCATCGATCAAATGGGCAGGCAGACAGGCAAGATCCAATTCAGTTGTCAAAAAGGTGGGTTTGGACAAGCATGCATTGGCAGGCAGCTGCAGAAGGACGAGCAGGCTACTATTCCCCATTATTTATCAGTAAAATGTTGACGGTCAACTAACTGAAAAATGTTGAGAGGTTTAGATTTTAACTCATTTCGCTCTGGCTGGCATTCCTTGTTGTTGATGTGCATAGCAAACTGAAAGAGAGAGTTTACCTTTTCGTGGTTATTTGATCAATAGGATTGTGATATTGCCAAATGTAAGAGGACTCCCGTGGTTTTTACATAATTGCAGAAATCCATTCAGGTGTATTTTGTGGCTTTTGGTGAATAAGTTCTAATGATCTAAAGTTGTGCTGTTGCTACTGCCTGTAAACGCACAGTCCAGTTCAAAGTGATGATGGCAGGGCCGTGTGGCAAATGACTTTATTGCATATAGGCCTACTGAAGCTCTGATTGTCTATGGCGCCACGGTCTGCATAGACTCCGGTCCTGGACAGGACAAATGTTTTTATTCTGTGTCTATTAAAGTTTTTTTCTGAGTGCTTAAACACTAACAGTGATTCTTGAAGCACTATCTCTGAAACCATTAACACTTGTCACCAATGCATTTACCAAGTGTGCCAAACTGAATGCACATTCTCTGCTTTACACTCAGGTTGTAAACTATAAACACAACTCACTGCTTTACACTCAGTTTGTAATTGTATAACACACTTCTAGTGAAACTGTAAACATTGGTCTCTACATTGCTACACTATTTCGCCAATTGCCTTTCCACATTGACACATTTGAAAACACTTTTAGATAATGAGATCACTTAAAAATCAGAACTTGAGCACTATAAATAGGCCACAGGTAAACATTTGGTTTGGACACAATGGAGGAAAATATTGGACAGAGAGTAAGAGGGGTGATAACTAGAGGAGGACGAGGAGGAGGACGAGAACGAGGAGGTGAAGTAGTAAGAGAAGGAGAAGGTGAAGGAAGAGGTGAAGTAGGACGGGGGAGAGGACGAGGAAGGGGAGTCAGGAACACAATAACTGGTGAAATCAGAGCGACTGCGGTTGACCATGTTGTCAACCACGGGATGAGCATGAGGGAGGCTGGGCAACGGGTTCAACCAAATCTGAGCCGCTATACTGTTGCAGGTACATCCGGATATTTTGAAATGAGAACTGGTAATTAACTGTAATTGCTGTAGTCTTACTGGTACAGTAATATGTACTGTACTTGCATAATGAGAAGGATCTATCACTAAAACCATTCAAATGTTTTTTTTTTTATTATTGCAAACTGCTATGCCCTGCACACAGAAAAATCAAACAGTAATTATCCAAACGCACGGACGGCCAAATGCACGTCTGCTTTCATATTGCTATAGAATTTTCTAAAATATTATATTTCATTCCCAAACACTCTACGAATTTAGGGAAAATGTGAAAATGATCATATTTAAGTTCTCGCTTCACAGGGAAAGAAAATGGCTTAAAAAAATCATATTCTTCCTAGGTGGTATATGAACAGCTATTTATAAGATTTCTTGCTGCTAAAATGCTGTCAATTCCACTTTAAATGGCTAGACCAGAGAAATAAAATGTTATTCTCCTAGAATGCACAGCTTGAATTACAAAAGCATGTACTAATGACTCAAATACAAAAGGGGCCAACTTACAGACAGACGTATCTTTGTCCAAGGCTTAGAAGTAAGAAAGATGGAGCCCTGCTAGTTCTCTTTGTCCTCCAGCCTCCAGCGTCCAGCATTGCCGCTGCATCGCTCCTCCTCCAACACCAGCCCAGGCCAATGGACATACCCTCCCCACCCCCGTTCTCACTCTCCATCTCTCTCCCCTTTCCACCCACTACACCTATCCATCTCACAGAACCAGACCAGAACCAGGAACCATTCATCACCACAACAGAAGAGTTGCGGAGGAAGGACCAAAGATCTAGACCTATGCCCGGAGCGAACAGGCCACAGGGGAGTATCATCACTGACCTCTGGCTCCTGGGCTTCCAAATGTGTCAGCTCACTCCTCAAGTTGTCCTTTCTCCCCTCTGCAGATCCAAAACAAGTTCCAGAACCAGTCCCCATACCAGAACACCGGAAGAGGCACGGAGGAGGGACCAACCATCAGACCACCCGGAGCAAGCAGGCCACAAGGGAGTGCCATCACTGTCCTCTGTGGGCTTCCTTGTGTGTCTACTTGCTCCCCAGATTGTCCTTCCTCCCCTCTACAAATCCAGATCCCGACCCTTTACTTGCACCAGTTCCCGGTTCCTAGTTTCCCGGTTCCTGTTTCCCGGGCCCTGTCCCATCACCAATCGATGGTTTCCAGTCCCAGCCCCAGCACCAGCACCAACCCCTTCGCCAACACTGGACACAGCCGTGGCCATCACAACTTTCTGAAATAAACGTTAAAAAACAAAAGAGATGGAAATTGATTTCAGAAGGAACAAAACTCCACTACCTCCTACGAAGATCAATGGGGAATCAGTCAATAGAGTGACCACATATAAATACCTGGGATTCGAAATAGACAATAAACTGAAATTCAATGATCGTGCCTTTGCATAGATAAAGAAATGGCAACAGTGAATTTTTTTATACGCAAAGTGAACCATTTTAACGTTGATCGCAATATCTTACAAATGTTCTATTGATCTGTCCTGCAGAGTGTACTGTCCTTTGGTCTGTGTGTTTGGAAACATGCGAGTGCAAGACCAAGTCAAACTTCAGAGCTTTAATAAGATGGCGGGAGGGATAATTGGTATAGATCAAGAATCAGCCAGCAGTCTGTACACAAAACTCATCCTCTTAAATCTTGAATGCATTTTACAGGACAGTACTCATCCCCTTCACTCAAAATCCAGTCACAGCAGCAGCAGGACAAGGGGAAAGAGTTCTTTAAAAAAAAATTCTAACTGATAGATATGGGGACTCTTTTATTCCAACAGCCATTAGGCTGTTTAATAGATAGTCTGTTGGTCCCTCGAGTATACCGCATATTGCACTTTCACTTTAAATGTGTAGCTATAACACTTTGAAGGAATTCTGTTGTGTAGTTTCTATGTTTTCATGATATCTCTACCATCTTTTTAAGCACATTACCAAATTAATTTCCCCTGGTGGGACAATAAAGTTGATCTGAATCTGAAAAGCCACCTCACCCAGCCGCTGCTAGCCCAGACCCCACCCCTTCCTCTCCCCCAACACAAGGACACAGACAGACAGTCTACCGCTCTAGTAGACCAACCATCAACCACACAACTCAAAACAGGCAAGTTCCCCTCCCGAAAACACTGTGAAAAAGGAAGGAAACAAAATACAAAAATCTGTCAATCTTGATGACATTTGATTTGCCTTTTGATATAAGCCTAGTTTTTCTTTGAGTTATTGATTTAATTGTTTACATATTTATTGAACAATTTAAATGATTTATGTTTTTGAATGAAATTAGAGTTTGTATTGAATTTGTGTACAACCTAATAAAATGACCTTTAATGGTTGAATATTAAGCCGTGTCCTTTTGATCTGTTTTGCCCTGTAATCACGTCCAGTTTGGAAGCCTTTGTAGAGGCCTCTAGAAGTATTCATAAATATGCTGTGATTTACAAATACCTAGCAGCCAACCTGCTTGCACTAATTGCAGTAAAATACCAACATGATTACAGTAGCATTTACCTTCTGAAAGTGTAGGCACAAAATGTAGGCACATTTTATAGTATTGTACTGTCATTGCTTACAAGAAGCCAGAGATGGGCAAAGGTACATTCAAAAGGTACAAATAGAGGATCTGTTCTTCTTCAAGGTTTAATGGCAGACTACACCTATTGGTCTATTGTCACCACCTACTGTACAATCCATTATACATGGAACAAAAATATTAACGCAACTTGTAAATTGTTGGTCCCATGTTTCATGAGCTGAAATAGAAAATCCCAGAAATGTTCCATACGCCCAAAAAGCTTATTTCTCTTACATTTTGTGCACAAATTTGTTTACATTCCTGTTAGTGAGCATTTCTCCTTTGCCAAGATAATCCATTCACCTAACAGGTGTGGTATATCAAGAAGCTGATTAAACAGCATGATTAGACATCATGTTGGTATCTTGTGCCGGGGACAATAAAAGGCCACTTTAAAATGTGCAGTTTTGTCACACAACACAATGCCACAGATGTCTCAAATTATGAGGGAGTGTTCAATTGGCATGTTAATTGCAGGGAAGTCCACCAGAGCTCTTGCTAGAGAATTGAATGTTCATGTCTCTACCATAAGTTGCCTCCAACATCGTTTTAGAAAATGTGGCATTACATTCAATCGGCCTCACACCCGCAAACTATGTGTAAACACGCCAACCCAGGACTTCCACATCGGGCTTCTTCACCTGCGGGATCACCTGAGGGGGGGTTGCTGAGGAGTATTTACGTCTTTACAGTTTTTTCTGAATGCTTGAACACTAACAGTGATTCCTGAAGCACTATGTCTGAAACCATTAACACTTGTAGCCAATGCATTTACCAAGTGTGCCAAACTGAATGCACATTCTCTGCTTTACACTCAGTTTGTATTTTATAGCACACTTCCAGCAAAATGGTAAACATTGGTCTCTACATTGCTACACTATTTTGCCAAAACACTTTTAGATAATGAGTTCACTTACAAATCAGAGCCTGAGCACTATAAATAGGCCACAGGTAAACATTTGGTTTGGAAAACAATGGAGGCCAATATTGGACAGAGAGTAAGACGGGTGAGAACTAGAGGAGGACGAGGAGGAGGAAGATGAGGAGGAGGAGGAGAAGGAAGAGGTGAAGTAGGACGGGGAAAGGAGAGGACGGGGAAGAGGACGAGGAGTCAGGAACACTATAACTGATGAAATCAGAGTGACTGTTGTTGACCATGTTGTCAACCATAGGATGAGCATGAGGGAGGCTGGGCAACGGGTTCAACCAAATCTGAGCCGCTATACTGTTGCAGGTATCATCCGGATACTTTGAAATGAGAACCGGTAATTAACTCTAAGTGCTGTAGTCTTACTGGTACAGTAATATAAATGCAAGAAAACCAGTATCTGGTGGAAGAGGTCAACTGTTCACCCCAGAGCAGGAGACCCACATTGTAAATATGGTCATTGCAAATAACTGCATCAGAAAGAGAGAACTGCAGGACCACATAATGGCAGAAAACACCATATTCCAAAACGTCAACAGAGTCTCTCTCCACTGTCTGTCTACTGAACCGCAATAGAATTAGGATGAAAATACAAAAGAAACTCAGACCGTGTAAAACAACTGAGATATGAATCTGGAAGTGTATGGTCCTACATCTTATTGACTGATCCCTGTCTTTTCATACTGTGCTACATTTGTTTTTTCTTGTCTCTGTCAGTGTCATGGAGCTAGAAGCAGATGCATCATGAGCTAATATATGTGGACGAGGCAGGTTTCAAACTTGCAAAAACAAGGGGCCGTGGCAGAAATATCATCGGACACTGTGCCATCATCAACATCCCGGGACAAAGTGGTGGCAACATAAATAACAATGTGAGTGGCTATTAGTCAAAACGGCATCCTTCACCATCATGCAATCCTAGGACCATACAACACTGCACACATTATCACATTTCTGGACACCCTACACAACAGACTATTCCCTAATGACCAAGGGCCAGAGCAGCCCAGGTACGTTATCATCTGTGACAATGTTAGTTTCCACCAGGCTGCTGGGGTCCGCAATAGGTTCACAGGTCACCCACTTTTCATTGCACTCAATCTCCACCCATACTCTCCGTTCTTGAATCCTATTGAAAAATTATTCGACGCAAGGTGTATGATCGCCAGCCCCACCAATGCGTACCCCTTAAACAGGAAATGGAGGAGGCTTGTGGAGATATCAATCAGGGGTCATGCCAGGCCTGGATACGGCACTCCAGGTGATACTTTCCATGCTGCCTAGCTCAAGACAACATCACATGTGATGTGGATGAAGTCTTATGGCCAGACCCACAAAGAAAGCGAGATGTAGCCTCATTTTTTTCTGTTCTTTTTTTTCTAACACAAATGTTTTTGTTTTCTTCTATTGAGCTTTTGTTGTTTGAGGAGCGTTAGAACTATTTGAGAAAAACAAAAAAAATGTTTTGCCCTTATTTGTATTTATAGTATATTATGTTCGGAATACACATCCATATTTTACACATTTGGATACCTGTTTGTATGTGCGTTTACTACATTGTGTGTTTACTACAAGTGCATCTATGACAAAACTTTATTGCAAACTGCTATGCCCTGCACAGAAAAAGCACAGGTGTTTTTAAATTATACTGTCAGGGCGTAGTTGGTGCTTGGTGTGCTTATTGAAATGATGGTTTGTGTGTACTGTTTTGACAGTTTTTACAAGAATTGTTGGCTTTTGCAAGACATGTAAACCCAGCAAAAAATGAAACGTCCTCTCACTGTCAACTGCGTTTATTTTCAGTAAACTTAACATGTGTAAATATTTGTATGAACATAACAAGATTCAACAACTGAGACATAAACTGAACAAGTTCCACAGACATGTGACTAACAGAAATGGAATAATGTGTCTCTGAACAAAGCGGGTGGTCAAAATCAAAAGTAACAGTCAGTATCTGGTGTGGCCACCAGCTGCATTATTTACTGCAGTGCATCACCTCCTCATGGACTGCACCAGATTTGCCTGTTCTTGCTGTGAGATGTTACCCCACTCTTCCACCAAGGCACCTGCAAGTTCCCGGACATTTCTGAGGGGAATGGGCCTAGCCCTCAACTTCCGATCCAACAGGTCCCAGACGTGCTCAATGGGATTGAGATCCGGGTTCTTCGTTGGCCATGGCAGAACACTGACATTCCTGTCTTGCTGGAAATCACTCACAGAACGAGCAGTATGGCTGGTGGCATTGTCATGCTGGGGGGTCATGTCAGGATGAGCCTGCAGGAAGGGTACCACATGAGGGAGGAGATGTCTTCCCTGTAACACACAGCATTGATATTGCCTGCAATGACAACAAGCTCAGTCCGATGATGCTGTGACACACCGCCCCAGACCATGACGGACCCTCCACCTCCAAATCGATCCCGCTCCAGAGTACAGGCCTTGGTGTAACGCTTATTCCTTCGTCGATAAACGCGAATCCGACCATCACCCCTGGTGAGACAAAACCGCACTGGGAAACAGTGTTTAAACCCTTTACAATGAAGATCTGTTAAGTTATTTGGATTTTTACAAACTATCTTTGAAAGACAGGGTCCTGAATAAGGGACATTTCTTTTTTTGCTGAGTTTGTAATGTTTTTCTGGTTTGATGTAAGGTTTTTTGGGTTAGTGTGTAGAGTTGAGCAAAAATAGTCTATAGTTTCAAAGATAGTGCCTAAGCAATCAGAAAAACTGTAATAAAGCTCTTTTGAGGGGAAAAACTAATTCCGGGCCTGGCTCCCCAATGGGTGTCTTGCTGCCAAGTGGGTGGGCCTATAACCTCCCTGGCCCACCCATGGCTGCACCCCTGCCCAGTCATGTGAGATCCATAGATTAGGACCAAATACATTTATTTAAATTGACTGATTTTTGAACTGTAATTCAGTGAAATCGTCAACATTGTTGCATTTATATTTTCATTCAGTATAGTAAAAGGAAAATTACACTGTCAACTCAAAAGGCATGTTAAAGACCAATGTATCCTTAACTACAACAACATTCCCAGTAATGTTTACAGAAACATTTTACTTGCAGACTGTAACATGTGTTCTTATCAACCTTAGATTAATGCACTGACTGTGTCACCCTGGATAAGAGCGTCTGCTAAATTACCAAAATGTACTGTACATGTTAAAAATGAACATTTGCAAAACACACTGCAGGGTAATATTCTAATGAGCTCCGCCCTCAATCTATTTGTATTTTGGTCAAATGTGGCCTTGTTTGGTGGGGAGGTCATTAGAAAAATACCCAGCACTGTAAATCTGCAACAGTTTACTAACCACTGTGCTTCCAGTAATGCACTGTAGTCAGGTGTTCCAGTAATATGCTGTACATTTGTGTTACAGTAAAGGTCCTGTAAAACTAAAGTAATTTACCGTAATTGGCTATGGCACTGCCAGTAATTTACTGTAAAATGTACTGGATTTTTTTTTTTTACAGCGCAGGGTCACTCTCCTCTCCTCTTCTTCCTCTCTTCTCTCCTCTCCTCTTTCCTATCTGACACTTTCTTTCATAGAGCCTCTTTTAACTCTCCTGTCATGTATACATTCATGACATGAGCCAAATGCAATTAGCCTGTTCATACACCGCCTAAAATTACCTCTATCAAAATGTGTCTGACTATCATTTCGTCTTGACATAAAATGTTTTCGACCTGAATAGTAGTTTCAAAATGTACCAGCTTTAAATGTGTCAGATTCTATGTCAGAATCTGATACATAGTGGCACTGATTGACGCAACGAATCCATTTGCTTGGATACATTGTGACACATATGACACGTTGTGTATGACAGTTTACAGTAGTGCCAGTATTCCCTCAAAGTAACGGCATTGACTGTTGGTGAGATGGGGCGGAGGCTCTGCCAATGTGAACATCCAATTAATAAAATAAACAAATGATAATGGTCAGCATTGACGTGATTATTTTTAAAGCGCAGTCTTTTAAAAATGTCAAGCCTCTCCACAAGCTGTGACTTGATTTCAACAAGAAGACATTAATGGACCCAACAAAGTTGATGAAGGATTTCAATTAAAAGCTAAGGGAGCAATTCATACAACAGGTTTAATGTCTGAACAGCTAATATTTGCTGTAAATTTGTATTATTTTCTATCCAGCTGAATAAAAATAGGCTGGACAATAGAACAAGTAAAAAATTACCCAAGGCTGAAAAAAGGCCAAAGAACATTGGCTGAGTTGGAACACTAGCGCGAGGCCATAGCAAATTTATTGAAACTAACCTTCACTGAGCCTCTTCTGACTGGAGTGAAGAATATAATTCAATTTTCCCTAAATAGCACCCAAAAAAGTTTCATTTCTTTTTTGTGTGTATAGTAAAATCTAAATATACAAACACGAAAATGTGGGTATCTCAAGGGTTCTTTGGAAAGGGTGATGGTTCTATGTGGAACCATAATAACTCAAATTATCCTTTGAGTTATTCAATGGTTCTTTAAAGTTCACAAAAGGGCTCTTTGCTATTTTAGCGAAAATAAAATATTGCTCAAAGCTTTTTTTGTCCACCTGTGGGAAATTAATTGGCAAGGCACACACCTGTCTATATAAGGTCACACACAAAAGCACAGCCATAAGGTCGAAGAAATTGTCTGTAGAGCTCAGAGACAGGATTTTGTCGAGGCACATATCTGGGGAAGGGTACCAAAACATTTCTGCAGCATTTAAGTGGCATCCATCATTCTTAAATGGAAGAAGTTTGGAACCACCAAGACTCTTCCTAAAGCTGACCGCCCGGCCAAACTGAGCAATCGGGGGAGAAGGGCCTTGGTCAGGGAGGAGACCAAGAACCCTATGGTCACTCTGACAGAGCTCCAGAGTTCCTCTGTGGAGATGGGAGAACCTTCCAGAAGGACAACCATCTTTGCAGCACTCCACCAATCAGGCCTTTATGGTAAAGTGGCCACTCCTCAGTAAAAGGCACATGACAGCCGACTTGGAGTTTGTCGAAAGGCACCTAAAGGACTCTCAGAGCATGAGAAACAAGGTTCTCTGGTCTGATGAAACCACGATTGAACTCTTTGGCCTGAATGCCAAGCGTCATGTCTGGAGGAAACCTTGCACCATCCTTACGGTAAAGGATGGTGGTGGCAGCATCATGCTGATGGGATGTATTTCAGTGGCAAGGGAAAGATGATTGGAGCAAAGAACAGAGAGATCCTTGACGTTTTCCCGCTCCAGAGCGCTCAGGACTTCAGTCTGGGGCGAAAGTTCACCTTCCAACAAGACAACGACCCTAAGCACACAGCCAAGACAATGCAGGAGTGGCTTCGGAACAAGTCTCTGAATATCCTTGAGTGGCCCAGCCAGAGCCCAGACTTGAACCAGATCTAACATCTCTGGAGGTACTGTAAAATAGCTGTGCATTGACGCTCCCCATCCAACCTGACAGAGCTTGAGAGGATCTGCAGAGAAGAATGGGAGAAACTCTCCAAATACAGGTGTGCCAAGCTTGTAACGTCATAACCAATTAGACTCAAGGCTGAAATCTCTGCCAAAGGTACTACAACAAAGTACTTAGTAAAGGGTCTGAATACTTATGTAAATGTATTATTTCCAATTTGTAAGTAACTCTGGATAAGAGCGTCTGCTAAATGACGTAAATGAAAATGTATATTTCAGTTTTTCTAAAAGCCTGTTTTTGCTTCGTCATTATGGGGTATTGTGTGTAGATTGATGAGGGGGGAAAACAATTTAATCCATTTTAGAATAAGGTCGTATTGTAACAAAATCTGGGAAAAGTCGAGAGGTCTGAATACTTTTCGAATGCACTGTATACGTATATAGTAAACTGTTATTATTGCTGACACCCTACAGTAAAAACATTTTCACCAGTAGAGTAGATATCTGGCTATATAAACAACGCTCCTCTGCAAACACGCCTTGTCCGATGTTGGTTACAAGTTGTTACTTATTTTAAATAGTTAATTTTTCAGAAATTGAATCTAAGGCATTATTTAGGATGCTTAAGACAGAAGCTTATGCTATATTAAATTCAACATATTATTTGAACAACAGTGCAGAAAGTGTGGTTTCACAAAAAAGTATTTTGAAAATAGTGCTTTCGACAGGATTCGACCTCAAATCCTCACACCCCTGAAAGTACCATACCTGTCAGGTGAAACTACATGTACAAAATCATAACTATATTTGTAAGTACACTCTCCAGAGGTCGGTGTTTCAAAGTAGCTTGTAATCGAAGAAAGCACCAGAAACATGGTGGGATCTCGCATTTTGCAACACACGGTTTGAAAAAGCATGTGATCAAATGAAGCTTCGACATCACTGATGATGAACTTCTGAGAAAATGATTCACGCATTTGCACAATGCTTCGAAGTTAGCTGCTAAGTGATTTTGACGCATGCGTCAGAGCTCCGGTATCAAATGTAACATCACTACTGTGAACAGCTTCACAAGAGACATGCCACACGGGATGCTAAGAAAGAGAAAGGGATGCCTGAAAATGAACATGGCCTGGAAGACTCCACATCTTGGCGTTACTAAGGATTAATACATTACTCTATTTGACTACTTGAGCTGCACCAGAGTTGATGCATTTCTGTTTAAACGTTAATACTATATGACCTTTTCCAGAGCTCTTGACTACGAAATGATGTATTTTGTTCTGTAAATAAAGGTCTTTCGATTTTATTTAGGCTAAAACTTTTTCCTTATTTACTTGGGATTTTGGAGGTATAGATTGTTATTTCTTTTTTGTATTTTTGTAATTGTAAACAAAAGCATTATTAGTCAGCATAATACAGTTGTTGGCTTATGAATTAAATATTGTAATTTGATTAACAGACTTTATCTTCTTATGGGCAGGTGGGACGGTAACGTCCCATCTGGCCAACATCCGGTGAAATTGCAGAGGGCGAAATTCAAATTACAGAATTATACATATTTAACTTTCATAAAATCACAAGTGTTATACATCAAAATAAAGCTTAACTTCTTGTTAATCCAGCCACCATGTCAGATTTCAAAAAGGCATTACGGAGAAAGCAAACCATGCGATTATCTGAGGACAGCGCCCCGCATACAAACACATGAAAAACATATTTCAACCAGGCAGGTGCGACACGAAAGTCAGAAATAGCGATATAAAAAATTCCTTACCTTTGATGATCTTCTTCTGTTGGCACTCCAAAAGGTCCCAGTTACATCACAAATGGTCATTTTGTTAGCTCCTTAAGGATAGGGGGCAGTATTGACAATTTCGGAAAAAATATGTGCCCATATTAAACTGCCTCCTACTCAAACGCAGAAGCTAGGATATGCATATTATTAGTGGATTAGGATAGAAAACACTCTGAAGTTTCCAAAACCGTTTGAATTGTGTCTGTGTTTATAACAGAACTCATATGGCAAGCAAAAACCTGAGAGAAATCCTACCAGGAAGTGGAAATCTGGATGCATGGGCTCTCTTCAAGTCGTTTCCTATTGAATACACAGTGACGGCTTCCACTAGAAGTCAACAGTCTTTACAAAGTTGTTTGAAGCGTCTACGATGAACAGAGACCGAATGAGAAGGAGGGGAACTTGTTGAGGCAGGGGATGACATCACTTCTTGGCGCACGTTGATGAGAGTGGATCCTCCGTTCCAAAACCTTTTTCAAGACACAGGAACTGAAATATTACTGAATATTCACGTTCTGAAGGCCCTAAAGATTGATGTTTTACAACGTTTGACATGTTTGAACGAACGTAAATACAACTTTTCTTTACTTTTCATCGCGACATCGTCTGCGCGCTTCCTACTTTTGGAGTAGCTTACTGAACGCACGAACAACAAGGAGTTATTTGGACAAAAATGATGGACTTTATTGAACAAAACAACATTTGTTTGAGATTCCTGGAAGTGCCTTCTGATGAAGATCATCAAAGGTAAGGGAATATTTCTAATTCAATTTATGATTTTAGATGACTCCAAGATGACGGCTATCTGTATAGCCTAGTGTATTTTCTGAGCTCAGTACTCAGATTATTGCAGTGTGCTTTCCTCGTGAAGCTTTTTTGAAATCTTTCATAGCGTTTGCATAAAGGAGATGTTCATCTATAATTCTTTGAATGACAGTTTAATTTTGTATCAGCGTTGATGACAAGTATTTTTGTAAATTGTGGCGCTGATTCACCGGCAGTATTTGAGGGGAAATATTTTCTGAACGTCACGCGCCGATGTAAAATGCTGTTTTTATATATAAATATGAACTTTATCGAACAAAAAATGCATGTATTGTGTAACATGATGTCCTAGGAGTGTCATCTGATGAAGATCGTCAAAGGTTAGTGCTGCATTTAGCTGTATTTTGGGTATTTGTGATGCATGCTAGTTGTTTGGAAAATGGCTGTGTGGTTATTTTTGTCGATGTACTCTCCTAACATAATGTAATGTTTTGCTTTCGCTGTAAAGCCTTTTTGAAATCGGACAACGTGGTTCGATTCGGGAGAAGTGTATCTATAAAATAGTGTAAAATAGTCCTATGTTTGAGAAATAGAAATTATTAGATTTGGTTTTGAATATGGCGCTCTGATTTTTCACTGGCTGTTGATCCCGCTAACGGGATCGGAGTGGCAAGAGTTATATCCATAAAATCTCAGTTTAGCTGGCGTGCTTCAGTCAATAATCCACCCAGTTTCCCTCCATCAAAATGCATACAAAATGAATCCTAAACGTTACTAATAAACTTTTCCAAACAAGTCAAACAACGTTTATAATCAAACCTTAGGTACCCTAATACGTAAATAAACTATAAAATTGAAGACGGAGAATCGTTATTGTCTTTACCGGAGAAAAATACAAAAGAACGCGGTCTCATTCACTCGCTTGGAAACACTACAGAAATTGTAGAAAAACTACAATTTCTGGCAAATTTTTCCAAAAACCAGCCTGAAACTCTTTCTAAAGACTGTTGACATCTAGTGGAAGCCCTAGGAACTGCAATCTGGGAGGACTTCGCCTTATAATAAAAGTGACAGCCATTGAAAATAGTGGTAGGCTGAATTTAGTTTTTTTGGGGGATGGTTTGTCCTCGGGGTTTTGCCTGCCATATCAGTTCTATGATACTCACAGACATATTTTAAAAGTTTTAGAAACTTTAGAGTGTTTTCCATCCAAATCTACCAATTAAATGCATATCCTAGCTTCTGGGCCTGAGTAGCAGGCAGTTTACTGTTCGCATGCTTTTCATCCGGACGTGAAAATACTGCCCCCTACCCAAGAGAGGTTATATGAGATATGAACATTTATTTTTTTCTCCTTTTCATTTTTTATGGTCTAAGTTGTTGGGGGAGGGAGGTAGGGTGCTGACATATGGAATTGTTTTAAGATGGTCATACTATGGATCATTTAACTATTTGATTTAGAATTTTAGGACCCCTTTAGTTATAAAAAAAATATTTTATACATATTGATTTTATCCTTTACTGCTAACGCCCATATAAACACATTGACTAAATGGCAAAAAGGATAGTAAAAAAAAAAAATCATAAGAAACAAGATTTTGAAGTGTTTGTCGTAAATCTAAGAGACATTTTTTTTTTATCTGGAAATATTTTGTTATTTTTACACATATTTACCCCTTTTTTGGGGTAGGCACAAAACTACAATCTTAGTTCTATTCATTTTTTTAACCAGTACTGGTTACATTCAGACGAGTCCTGTGACACTTCTGGGGGGGTCATATAGCAAAATGGAGCACCCTATCGTGTTCGTGAGAATCTCCCCTTCCCACAGTAGGGGTCCCAATAGTTTGTAGCCGAAATGGTTCGGACGTTACCAAACAGAAGTTGGCATACAACAACTTCAAACAAGTCTCCTGACACTTGTGGGGGTCGTAGAGCAAAACGGAGAACCCCATCGTGTTCGTGAGACTCTCCCCTACACACGATTTCATGAGAAGACTGATTTTCAATCAACTCTAGGGGGTTTAAAGAGTACATTTGGCGTCCACACAGCTAATAAGATACTGCTCCACGTGAACATTTAATTTTAGGTTTTTATACCTGTTTTTAAGTTTAATTAATAAAAGTCCCGGTCTGTAACTCTGAAGGTCTAGGTTTTACTAAATCCTACTGTTACATTTTCTAATAGGGAGTGGAACAGAAACTATTTTCATGGTGACAGCGATGATTTAACCCTTAATTTAAAGACACATTTAAATGTATAATGTGAATTATTCAACAAGGGACCAAATGCTTATTTTGAGATGTTAGGCTGTGTCAACTAATAAGAAACTGCGAGTGACAGGCTGTATCAAGGTGTGTCGAAGTATTTGACACAGCATGTATCCCACATGTGTCCAAATATGTTCACATTGAGTCTGACACGATGTGGTCCATTTGTTGGTGTGTCCAACTGTGTGTCGATTCTGGCAAAGAGTTGATTTGGTCCGTATCGGACCTGTACATATTTGGAAACTCATGCACATATGCTGTGTTGGAATGTAGGTCAAGACCTGTCCGATCTTGGTACAGGGGTATTTTGGGCAGTGATATGGTCTCGGTAACGAAGAGAAGGCGAAAGGGTGGATTATTTATGCAATTTCTTCTCACAAATTGTGGAGCATTTCTGTTTTTTCGAGAGCTCTCTGTGTGTCACACATACCTCTAACACCACAGAAAGCACTGGAAGTGCATCATCATACCCTGTTATATCCTGTGTATGACAGCTTCTGTCACTGGAACAGCTGATCTCATTAAGAACAAAAGAAATGCATGCACACAAGTACACACACACACACACACACACACACACACACACACACACACACACACACACACACACACACACACACACACACACACACACACACACACACACACACACACACATTTCACCCATATATTGATGTAACACTGTACAGACAAGTCTATTGACACAGACACACAAACACTCTGATTAAGAAAGCTTAAATTACTTGGTGGGCTCCATCAAATGAATGGCATGAACAAATAGACCATCCAAGTCATTGTGAAATAGAGGATGAACAGTTTTCCACTGTCAGGGAGATTTTCACAGATGTAGTATGACAACTCTGTGCTTGCTTTGTCTGTCTCCATACTTACCTTACAGCTCAATAACACCAGCGTTTAGAGCTGTCAGTCAACTGAACTGTACTAGCAAAATTTGAAATTGTGTTTTTTACATTGGATAAAAGTAGAGACTCAGAGCTATACAATTGTATATTGTACACTGCAGTTGAGAAAAAATGGGAAAGCAATTCTGCTTTGAAAGTTGATAAACTTGTAACCTCACTTTTGAGAAAATGGACCGTGAATATTTTGGTACATCTGCTGGAGAGCTCTTCTTTACCTACTACCATACAGCATCGTTCACACCCTCTTAAGCATTAGCCCAAACCATCTCTTTAAGGATTCAAGTGTGATGACATGTGCTAAACAGAGTGAGTAAGGTAGTGTAGTAAACAACCAAAGATTAAGACTAAAAGTGGTGAAAGTAGTAGAAAAATGTAGTAGTAAAAATACACTATCGAGTCCTTGGCCTATATTCCAATATGACTTTGGTGCAGGTCATGTTGTTCTTCACATTACAGTCTCTGGTAAACACACACTATATCAAATAAAATCTATGTTTATTGTCACATGCACAGGATACAGAAGGTGGAAACGGTAGAGTGAAATGCTTACTTGCATAGTAGACTCTTTTGTTTAGACCCATAATCCAAAACCCAGTAGCTAAATTAAGGTAACCAACCAGGTTTAATTTTAGCTAGGTAACATTAGGCTATAACTAGCAATTCAAATGGATTTCTGAGATAAGAATAATATTACTGCACAGCTCATACATGCAATGTCAGCTAGCGAGCTAGCCAGCTAATGTTAGCTAGCTAGCTAACAGTACACTTTAACTTACAAAGACAACTTTCTGACAAAATTGGAAAATTATAATATCTGAAAATGTACCTAGAGTCTTACCTGTATACGTGGATGAATGCGTTTCCTTATCTGTCATGGATGCCATGGCTGCCCTTAGTTTAAAGATGTAATCTGGAGATAGGTGTTTTATACAACAGCCTTCTGTGTTCTCCACGACATTTGCAATCATACTTTGCTTCCACCGGGCATTCCACTGATTTCAAAACTCGGTCAACTTCTTCTGTGTCAACAACACTGTTAATCACCGTTCCTTCCCATCACTGTCATCAGAAGACTCTACAATGTCTGGTTCAATTATGTTTTTACCTAAATCAGGGATTTCCTCATCGTCTGATTCATTTTCAGAGTCAGAGAGAATCAGAATGGCACAATTGTCCTCCAGAAAGTAGTCCATCACACATTTTTCCCACTGATCTTTGTTGATAGCGCATGTTAAATTCAGGGAGGCAATGTTTGAAAAAAAAGTCACGGTAGAAAGGATAATCTACACATACTGAGCAGCTCATGTTATAGACAGAAGCATGCTACACGGCAGACCAATCTGAATTCATCTCTCGGCATGTCTAGCCCATCCATTATCTCAGCCTATCATAGCTAGTGGGAAGGTTCCGCTTAATCCAAGATGGCGTAGCAGCAAGACATGTTTGTTTTTGTCCTGTTTTTGTCTCATGTAAATATTCTGCTTTTTTTGTTTTTCTGTATACATTTCAATCTCTTTTTCCATTTTCAAATTAAATATACCTTCTTGCTTCGTTGATGTCGGTGAAATAAGGTGAATGCACCAATTTGTAAGGTGCTCTGGATAAGAGCGTCTGCTAAATGACGTAAATGTAAATGTAAAGACCCAGCTACTAGCCCCAGCCTGCTAGCTCCCTGAATGTCGTTTCTCCCGCTCGTCTAGCGTAGTAACGACTACCGAACGGCTCCCTGTTTCACCCATTGCTGCTCATTGGACCATATGATCACTTGGCTAGACAGCTGATGCCTACTGGATTGTTCATTAACACGGGACTTCATTTTGTTTATCTGTCGGCCCCAGCCTCGAACTCAGGCACTGTGTGTAGCTAACTGACCCTCTCTGCCCATTCATCACCATTTACCCGTTGTTGTTGTCTTAGCGCTTACCCGTTGTTGTCTTAGCCCTCCCAATCAACACCTGTGATTGCTTTATGCCTCCCTCTAATATCAATATGCCTTGTATACTGTTGTTTAGGGTAACTCATTGTTTTGTTTTACTGCGGAGCCCCTAGTCCCGCTCTACATGCCTCGGTTAGCTCCCTTGCCCCACCCCCCACACATGCAGAGACTGCACCTATCTTAACTGGCTTCTACCAGACATGCAGCTTCTCTCATTGTCACTCAATGCCTAGGTTTTCCTCCACTGTACTCGCACCCTACCATGCCCTTGTCTGTGCATTATGCCCCGAATCTGTCCTACCACGCCAAGAAGTCTGCTCCTTTCACTCTCTGTTCCGAATGTACTAAACAACCAGTTCTTATAGCCTTTAGCTGTACCCTTATCCTACTACTCCTCTGTTCCTCTGGTCATCACTGTCAAACGCTCCTGTCACGAGATACTAGGAGTGGTGGTAGGAGTCAGGCGCAGAGAGCAGAGGTAAAGTATAACGTCCTTTATTCTTTCCGGCACAAAACGGTCAACGCCAAAACAAACGGGCGCGTAAAACAAACGACCAACCCAGAACAACGGGCAAACAGTCGGGAGAGAGAATACAAGGCGTAAGCCAGCACATCCAAACATACAACAACAGCAAAAGTAATCCCGCACAAACCTGGGCGGGCTAAGCAGGCTTAAATAAACACAAATCAAGAAACACAATAGGGAACAGGTGCAACCAATAAGACTATACAAACAGAAAAGGGATCAGCGGTGGCTAGTAGGCCGGCGACGACGACCGCCGAGCGCCGCTCGAGCAGGCAGGGGAGCCACCTTCGGTGGGATTCGTGACAGCTCCCTAAAACACTTCTGCAAGCAGGCCTTTCTTATCGACCTGCCCCGGGTATCCTGGAAGGATATTGACCTCATCCCGTCAGTAGAGGATGCTTGGTTGTTCTTCAAAAGTGCCTTCCTCACCATCTTAAATAAGCATGCCCCTTTCCTATAGAGACTGTAAACAAGGTGACTTTCCACCGAGTACACAGACTTGGAGCTCGGAGCGACAAGACCAAGGGTCCCCAACCGATCATTGCAGAATTTGAACACTACCAACAAAAGGAGCTGATCAAAAGCAGGGGAAGGGAGCTTAAAACCTCTTACATCTAGACGTTCCGCTAGCGGAACACCTGCTCCAATATCCAATGATGGGCGTGGCGCGAAATACAAACTCCTCTAAAATCCGAAAACTTCAATTTTTCAAACATATGACTATTTTACAGCATTTTAAAGACAAGACTCTCGTTAATCTAACCACACTGTCCGATTTCAAAAAGGCTTTACAGCGAAAGCAAAACATTAGATTATGTCAGCAGAGTACCCAGCCAGAAATAATCAGACACCCATTTTTCAAGCTAGCATATAATGTCACAAAAAACAAAACCACAGCTAAATGCAGCACTAACCTTTGATGATCTTTATCAGATGACAACCCTAGGACATTATGTTATACAATGCATGCATGTTTTGTTCAATCAAGTTCATATTTATATCAAAAACCAGCTTTTTTACATTAGCATGTGACGTTCAGAACTAGCATACCCCCCGCAAACATCCGGTGAATTTACTAAATTACTCACGATAAACGTTCACAAAAAACATAACAATTATTTTAAGAATTATAGATACAGAACTCCTCTATGCACTCGATATGTCTGATTTTAAAATAGCTTTTCGGTGAAAGCACATTTTGCAATATTCTCAGTAGATAGCCCAGCCATCACGGCTAGCCATTTAGACACCGACCAAGTTTAGCCCTGACCAAACTCCGATTTACTATTACAAAAGTTTGATTACCTTTGTTGTCTTCGTCAGAATGCACTCCCAGGACTGCTACTTCAATAACAAATGTTGGTTTGGTCCAAAATAATCCATCGTTATATCCAAATAGCGGCGTTTTGTTCGTGCGTTCAAGACACTATCCGAAGTGTAAATAAGGGTCACGAGCATGGCGCAATTCGTGACAAAAGATTTCTAAATATTCCATTACCGTACTTCGAAGCATGTCAACCACTGTTTAAAATAAATTTTTATGCCATTTTTCTCGTAAAAGAGCGATAATATTCCGACCGGGAATCTGCGTTTAGGTAAACAGACGAAAGAAAACATAGCATGGGGTCGACGCGGGCACGCGCCTGAGTCTCACAGTACTGTAACCAGCCACTACCCAAACGCGCTTCTTTTTTTCAGCCAGAGCCTGCAAAGCCACGATTCAGCTTTTTGCCGCCTTCTGAGAGCCCATGGGAGCCGTAGGAAGTGTCACGTAACAGCAGAGATCCTCTGTAATGGATAGAGATAATCAAGAAGGGCAAGAAATTGTCAGACAGGGCACTTCCTGCATGGAATCTTCTCAGGTTTTGGCCTGCCAAATGAGTTCTGTTATACTCACAGACACCATTCAAACAGTTTTAGAAACATGGAGTGTTTTCTATCCAAAGCTAATAATTATATGCATATTCTAGTTTCTGGGCAGGAGTAATAATCAGATTAAATCGGGTACGTTTTTTATCCGGCTGTGAAAATACTGCCCCCTAGCCATAACAGGTTAACATAATTGAAAAACACATCCCAGCATTTCCATAGCAATTGACGTTTCACATGATCATGAAAGAGACCTTGCATTACTCTAGAGACGGCTTCACTACAGTACAAATGAATTCCGTACAATAGGTTATTATTCCCCAATGCCCATATTCTGATATCTTCCCGTTGCCTGTTGTAAACATATATAAACTTGTAGACAAATACATTAAAAAGATAGACAAACAATAAACACATTAAATTATAAAACAGTTCTCGACAATAGAGAGGGAGAGAAGAGAAATGGAAAGAGAGAAAGAGAGAGTGAGAGAAGAGAGCGAGATCAGGTGTCTTTGTGTATGTATGAGTCCGTATGTGTAAGCAAGCATGTAATTGAGTACGTGTGTGTTCATATCCACTTCATAACGTTCAGATATTTTTACAGTTCCCATACCTTCTTTTTTTCATAACCTGAAGTCCCTGTAGAATTTAGTACAGCCACGGTGTTATGGAGCTGTCTCGGAATAGCTGTCCATCTATAAAGAGTTTGTGTCCACAATGATGAAGGCACGCTTACCACTCTCCGTTTGTTGTCTTTGTACCGGATACAGTCTCTTACGACTTTCGTTTATCTCCCTTGGAAATTGGTCATTGAGACCGAATTTGGTCCCTTTAAAGGTAATTACGATGCAACTATGATGGTGATACGATATGGATTACAATTATCATCATGAATATTAAGGTTATATGCACTACATGTTACACACAGACACTCAACCATGCAAATTGGCAGAGTTATTATATCACACATTATAGTCTTACTCTTATACAGACATCGTACACACTCTCACTATAGCACATCCAATATCATACACATCAACCTACTCAGATTTGCTACACACATAATATCTTGTCTCAATTTTCTAACATCTGTGGCATTGGCTCACAGGCAAACAGGCAAGGGAATAATACAAACATTGCTAGAACCTATTTCTTGAATTCTAAATATCAGACATTTGACAGCTGTAGTTTTGACCTTCATAATACCTGTCACGAATCCCACCGAAGGTGGCTCCCCTGCCTGCTCGGGCGGCGCTCGGCGGTCGTCGTCACCGGCCTACTAGCCGCCGCTGATCCCTTTTTCCTTGTCGTTTGGTATGTCTTATTGTTTGCACCTGTTCCTCATTTGGGTCTTTTGATTTTGGTTATTTAAGCCAGGTTAGCCCGCCCAGGTTTGTGCGGGATTATTTAGCGTCAGGTTGTGTTTTTTTATTTGGATGTGCTGGCGATCTAATACTGTTATATTTTATGCATGCTGTGCACCTGTTCTGGGCACGTTGCATTTTTCCACGCCGGTTGTGTTGGCGTCGATCGTGTTGTGTTTTATTAAATAAACACAAAGTTCCTTACCTCAGCTCTCTGCGCCTGACTCCTACCACCACTCCTAGCAACTACTGACAATACCTCTGATGGCAGTAACTTTACAAGCACTAACTATGGTCAATTTAGACTGAGAATAGTATCTAGTTATGGTAAGGGGTGAAATAACTATAGCCAGTTATAATTGTAACGGTTTGGCAGATTATAAAAAAGAAGATCAGTCTTTACATGGCTAAAAGAAAAGGAATATAACATATACTGTTTACAGGAAACTCACTCTGCATCCTTAGATGAAGTTGCGTGGAAAAAGGAATAGGGTGGTGAAATAATTTTCTGACATGGACAAAGGTGATGATATTAATTAACAAAAATTTCGATCTGAATGTGCAAATAGTCAGGAATGATTCGCAAGGAAGGTGGATCCTTTTGAATATGAAAGTTGGACAAAAAAGAGATTTGGCTCATTAATCTATATGGTCCAAATCAGGATGATCCGCACTTCTTCGAAAACATTTATACCAATTTATACACACTCTCATTCAAATAAACACATACAAGAACACACACATTTTTTCGCATTTTGTCTGTCATAGTTGAAGTGTACCTATGATGAAAATTACAGGCCTCTCTCATCTTTTTAAGTGGGAGAACTTGCACAATTGGTGGCTGACTAAATACTTTTTTCCCCCACTGTACATGTAATAGTGCCAGACATGCAAACAAACATATACAGTTGGCATTGCTGTTATGATTTTAGTTGTCCTTGAAGTCCTTTGTTTTAAAATTTGTATTTTGTTTTATAGATTTTTTTTGCATTGTTGTTTGCCGTTTTCTTCTGTCTTTTCCTTTTGTCTCTTTAGTTCATTATTTTGGTTGTTTGTGCATTGGGGGGTTCTTGGGGGAGGGGAATGGAATTAATTGTATTTTCTATTTTTCTTCTTGGGGGGACTGTGGGAGGGGTCTCGAATGGTTGAGGGACAGCTATTGTGGAACTGTGGGGGGATCTTGGAGGGTTCGGGTTCACGTTTTTTGGCCTGGTGGTAGATCGGTCAACATGCCCTTGAGCCTGGATACTTCTGTGTGTCGCTCTGAATGGGAATCTGTGGGTAAAAAAAAAAATGCCTTCCTCACCATCTTAAATAAGCATGCCCCTTTCAAAAATGTTGAACTAAGAACAGATATAGCTCTTGGTTCACTCCAGACTTGACTGCCCTTGACCAGCACAAAAGCATCCTGTGGCACATTGCACTAGCTTCGAATAGTCCCCGCGATATGCAACTTTTCAGGTAAGTCAGTAACCAATATACACAGTCAGTTAGGAAAGCAAAGGCTAGCTTTTTCAAAAAGAAATTTGCATCCTGCAGCACTAATTCCAAAAAGTTTTGGGACACTGTAAAGTCCATGGAGAATAAGAGCACCTCTTCTCAGCTGCCCACTCCACTGAGGCTAGGAAACACTATCACCACCAAAACTCCACGATTTTTATGAATTTAAATAAGCATTTCTCTACGGCTGGCCACGCTTTCTACCTGGCTAACCCAACCCCGGCCAACAGCTCTGCACCCCCCGCAGCAACTGGCACAAGCGCCCCCCATTTCTCCTTCACCCAAATCCAGACAGCTGATGTCCTGAAAGAGCTGCAAAATCTGGATCCCTACAGCTGGGCTAGACAATCTGGACCCTCTCTTCCTAAAATGATCTGGCGCCATTGTCGCAACCCCTATTACTAGTCTGTTCAACCTCTCTTTCGTATCGTCTGAGATTCCTAAAGATTGGAAAGTGGCCGCGGTCATCCCCCTCTTCAAAAGGGCAGAAACACTCTAGACCCAAACTGTTACAGACCTATATCCATCCTGCCCTGCCTTAATAAAGTCTTCGAAAGCCAAGTGAACAAATAGATCACCGACTATTTTGAATCCCACCGCACCTTCTCTGCTATGCAATCCGGTTTCCGAGCTGGTCATGGGTGCACCTCAGCCACGCTCAAGGTCCTAAATGATATCATAACCACCATCAATAAAAAACAGTACTGTGCAGCCGTCTTCATCGACCTGGCCAAGGCTTTCGACTCTGTCAATCACCGCATTCTTATCGGCAGACTCAACAGCCTTGGTTTCTCTAATGACTGCCTCGCCTGGTTAACTAACTACTTCTCAGATAGAGTTCAGTGTGTCAAATTGGAGGGCCTGTTGTCCGGACCTCTGGCAGTCTCTATGGGGGTGCCACAGGGTTCAAATCTCAGCCCGATTCTTTTCTCTGTATATATCAATGATGTCGCTCTTGCTGTGGGTGATTCTTTGATCCACCTCAACAAAGACGACACCATTATGTATGCATCTGGCCCTTCTTAGGACACTGTGTTAACAATCCTCCAAACGAGCTCAATGTCATACAACACTCCTTCTGTGGCTTCCAACTGCTCTTAAATGCCAGTAAAACTAAATGCATGCAATTGAACCGATCGCTGCCCGCACCCGCCCGCCCGCCTAGCATCACTTCTCTGGACGGTTCTGACTTAGAATATGTGGACAACTATAAATGCCTAGGTGTCTGGCTAGACTGTAAACTCTCCTTCCAGACTCATACACTGCTCTAAAAAATAAAGGGAACACTAAAATAACACATCCTAGATCTGAATGAATGATATAATCTCATTAAATACTTTTTTCTTTACATAGTTGAATGTGCTGACAACAAAATCACACAAAAATAATCAATGGAAATCCAATTTATCAACCCATGGAGGTCTGGATTTGGAGTCACACTCAAAATTAAAGTGGAAAACCACACTACAGGCTGATCCAACTTTGATGTAATGTCCTTAAAACAAGTCAAAATGAGGCTCAGTAGTGTGTGTGGCCTCCACGTGCCTGTATGACCTCCCTACAACGCCAGGGCATGCTCCTGATGAGGTGGCGGATGGTCTCCTGAAGGATCTCCTCCCAGACCTGGACTAAAGCATCCGCCAACTCCTGGACAGTCTGTGGTGCAACAGTCTGTTGGTGGATGGAGCGAGACATGATGTCCCAGATGTGCTCAATTGGATTCAGGTCTGGGGAACGGGCGGGCCAGTCCATAGCATCAATGCCTTCCTCTTGCAGGAACTGCTGACACACTCCAGCCACATGAGGTCTAGCATTGTCTTGCATTAGGAGGAACCCAGGGCAAACCACACCAGCATATGGTCTCACAAGGGGTCTGAGGATCTCATCTCGGTACCTAATGGCAGTCAGGCTACCTCTGGCGAGCACATGGAGGGCTATGCGGCCCCCCAAAGAAATGCCACCCCACACCATGACTGACCCACCGCCAAACCGGTCATGCTGGAGGATGTTGCAGGCAGCAGAACGTTCTCCACGGCGTCTCCAGACTCTGTCACATCTGTCACATGTGCTCAGTGTGAATCTGCTTTCATCTGTGAAGAGCACAGGGCGCCAGTGGCGAATTTGCCAATCTTGGTGTTCTCTGACAAATGCCAAACGTCCTGCACGGTGTTGGGCTGTAAGCACAACCCCCACCTGTGGACGTCGGGCCCTCTTACCACCCTCATGGAGTCTGTTTCTTGCCGTTTGAGCAGACACATGCACATTTGTGGCCTGCTGGAGGTCATTTTGCAGGGCTCTGGCAGTGCTCCTCCTGCTCCTCCTTGCACAAAGGCGGAGGTAGCGGTCCTGCTGCTGGGTTGTTGCCCTCCTACGGCCTCCTCCACGTCTCCTGATGTACTGGCCTGTCTCCTGGTAGCGCCTCCATGCTCTGGACACTATGCTGACAGACACAGCAAACCTTCTTGCCACAGCTTGCATTGATGTGCCATCCTGGATGAGCTGCACTACCTGAGCCACTTGTGTGGGTTGTAGACTCCGTCTCATGCTACCACTAGAGTGAAAGCACCGCCAGCATTCAAAAGTGACCAAAACATCAGCCAGGAAGCATAGGAACTGAGAAGTGGTCTGTGGTCACCACCTGCAGAACCACTCCTTTATTGGGGGTGTCTTGCTAATTGCCTATAATTTCCACCTGTTGTCTATTCCATTTGCACAACAGCATGTGAAATGTATTGTCAATCAGTGTTGCTTCCTAAGTGGACAGTTAAGCATCTCCAATCCAAAATTAAATCTAGAATCGGCTTCCTATTTCGCAACAAAGCCTCCTTCACTCATGCTGCCAAACAGACCCTCGTAAAACTGACTATCCTGCCGAACCTTGACTTCGGCGATGACATTTACAAAATAGCCTCCAACACTCTACTCAGCAAATTGGATGCAGTCTATCACAGCGCCATCCGTTTTGTCACCAAAGTCCCACATACTACCCACCATTGCGACCTGTATGCTCTCGTTGGCTGGTCCTCGCTACATATTCGTCGCCAAACCCACTGGCTCCAGGTCATCTATAAGTCTTTGCTAGGTAAAGCTCTGCCTTATCTCAGCTCATTGGTCACCGTAGCAACACCCACCCGTAGCACGTGCTCCAGCAGGTATATTTCACTGGTCATCCCCAAAGCCAACATCTCTTTTGGCTGCTTTTCCTTTCAGTTCTCTGCTGCCAATGACTGGAGCAAATTGCAAATATCACTGAAGTTGGAGACTTATATCTCCCTCACTAACTTCACGCATCAGCTGTCAGAGCAGCTTACTGATCGCTGCAGCTGTACACAGGCCATCTGTAAATAGCCCATCCAACCAACTTCCTACCTCATCCCCATATTTGTTTTTGTTTTTTTCTGCTCTTTTGCACACCAGTATTTCTGCTTACATACCTGATCTGCACATCTATCACTCCAGTGTTTATTTCCTTACCTCCTTACTTCATTTGCACACACTGTATACAGATTTTCTATTGTGTTATTGACTACGTTTGTTTATCCCATGTGTAATTCTGTATTGTTGTTTTTGTCACACTGCTTTGCTTTATCTTGGCCAGGTCGCAGTTGTAAATGAGAACTTGTTCTCAAATGGCCTACCTGGTTAAATAAAGTTGAAATAAAATTAAAAAAAATTTAAAAAAGTGTTTTTCCACGGCTTAACCAACTAGGTTGGTAATTTAAGTAGCTTACGTTCCCCTCTTTGTGGCAGTGAGCAAATAGTGTCTCTGGATTGTCCTTGAGGAGCTTATTTTTGTACTTATTCCGTGCAGTGTTGTTTTGAATATCTAAGGGGTACTGTACTGTGATGACATCTGCACAGGGGGAAGCCATGTAGCAGGGGGCTTCAAAGGCCTCTGCATTTGGGTGAGGGAGACTGTGAAACTCTGCTGCCATTGTTGGGCTCAAGAGTTTTCATACATCTCACGTCACACTTTAGTGCTAATAGAAGTTGCTGCCAGGTCTGTTCTGTCCAAGCAGCTTGGTAGATTAATAGCCTTATTTACTTAGCTTTATATAACAAAATGACCTAGAGATTATTGTTATTTACATTTTGGCGTCAGAAGTAGCTTAAGACAAAAAATTGCTCACTCAGTTTTGGGTTGGATGGTATATCCAGATTTCCGCTGTGTTTTGGTTTGCTAGAAGTTTTTTCTTGATAGTCCTTTGTAGTAAGAATTCTTTAAAGTAATTTTGTCAACAAAATCAAGATTTTAGGTTTAGAATTTTGATATGGAGTGAAGGTTTGGTTGTAGAGGGTAGTATCCTGTATAAATCCAAGTTTATCTATGTTTATCCAAATCTAACTCAATGTTTTTATTTGCAGAAGAACTCAGGAGCCCATGAACTCATGGCCCCCCTCTCTCTCTCCATCTACTCTGTTTCTCTCCCTTCATTACTATTTCTCTCTCTCTCTCCCCTCCATTACTATTCCTCTCTGATGCTCCTCGGCTCCCAGTAAATTACCAAGTCAATTTAGAGCCACTTAATAAAGCCTCAGCTTATTTATAAGGCAAAGACGGAAAGAAGAATAGCAGGAGAAGAAACAGCTTTAAGTAGTTTGTCCTTGCCCCTTCAACCTCTAGGCTGATACATCATCAATTTAGTGTTCTAGATGGGTGGTAGGGCGGTGGGTTGGCAGAATACACAAAAAAAAATAATGTTCCTACATAACACCAGGTAGGGTTTATTTGTCTTATAACCATAGCGGAACCCTTTTTTGTGTTATGTATAACCCTTTTTTGAAGGTTCAATAAAGAACCATGCTAATAAGGTTCGAAATAGATCCTATATGGTGTTATAAAGAACCCTTTCCTAAGATTTTATAAAGAACCATTGAAAAAGTTTCTATATAGCACCAAAAAAGGGTTCCGCTATGGTTACAACCCTTTTTGGTGTTATTTAGAACTCTTTTTATAGTTCTTTATAGAACCTTTATGGAGAATGGTTCTATAAAGAACTTATCTCAATCTGAAAGGTACAGTACTTTGTAGATATTTTTGAAGAAACATACAGGGTTTTTTATTCTGGTCAGCCATATTATATATACAGTGGGGAGAACAAGTATTTGATACACTGCCGATTTTGCAGGTTTTCCTACTTACAAAGCATGTAGAGGTCTGTAATTTTTTATCATAGGTACACTTCAACTGTGAGAGACGGAATCTAAAACAAAAATCCAGAAATTCACATTGTATGATTTTTAAGTAATTAATTTGCATTTTATTGCATGACATTGAATTCATTTTTTGGCAGAAATGCCTTCTCAAACATGTGAACTTTAATGTGCCTTATAAACAAACGTGTATGACATCTGTAAATACTATTGTTAATTTTCCGCACAGACCATCCCCTGGCATGGCAAAGCGCTATAAGAGCACACCACCCCTATGTCGAGAGAGAGATTATTGGCCCAGGGTGGAAACTCTGAATACTAGACATTGAGGAAATTTAAACAACCTCTGTCAACATGTACAGTGAGGGAAAAAAGTATTTGATCCCCTGCTGATTTCGTACGTTTTCCCACTGACAAAGAAATGATCAGTCTATAATTTTAATGGTAGGTTTATTTGAACAGTGAGAGACAGAATAACAACAAAAAAATCCAGAAAAACGCAGGTTAAAAATGTTATAAATTGATTTGCATTTTAATGAGGGAAATACGTATTTGACCCACTCTCAACCAGAAGGATTTCTGGCTCCCAAGTGTCTTTTATACAGGTATCGAGCTGAGATTAGGAGCACACTCTTAAAGGGAGTGCTCCTAATCTCAGCTTGTTACCTGTATAAAAGACACCTGTCCACAGAAGCAATCAATCAATCAATCCGATTCCAAACTCCCCACCATGGCAAAGACCAAAGAGCTCTCCAAGGATGTCAGGGACAAGATTGTAGACCTACACAAGGCTGGAATGGGCTACAAGACAATAGCCAAGCAGCTTGGTGAGAAGGTGACAACAGTTTGTGCGACTTTTCGCAAATAGAACTAACACAAAAGAACTGTCAATCTCTTGTCATTTATGGATTATAACAGATCTGTTTCCACCCTTACCATTCCCGATGGTGAAAAGCATAAATTGTCCTGTGTCTGTCGAGGAGTCATGGTTTCTTTTGACAGAGTGGTTCTCCTTGTTTACTCTCCATCATGTTTGGGTGTTGCTTGTTTTCGTAATATTTGTCAATACATTTCTCCAGCCTTACGATTTGTTTTGTGTTGTTATCCAGATTGAAGTTTATTACCCACCAGTATGTGAAGTGCTAATATTCAGTCTAACTTACAGATATTGAATATTCAATTTTATCTTGAGGCAATCTGCACCACTGTGTTTAGTCCGCCATCTTACCCTCTGTCCTCTCATGTTTTGTTGATTTCAAAAAAGCTTTTCTCAATTTGGCATGAGGGTCTGCTCCACAAATTGATGGCATGCATTGTTGGGGGAAAAACATACGACAATAGAAAATTTAACAACAACACAAACAACAAGTGTGCAGTTAAAATTAGCAAAAAACACACAAATGTCTTTCCACAGGACCGTGGGGTGAGACAGGGATGCAGCTTGAACCCCACCCTCTTCAACATATACATCAACAAATTGGCGAGGGAACTAGAATAGCTGCAGCATCTGGCCTCACCCTACTAGAATCTGAAGTCAAATGTTTAATGTTTGCTGATGATCTGGTGCTTCTGTTTCCCAACCAAGAAGGGCCTACAGCAACATCCTAGAACTTCTGCTCAGATTCTGTCAGACCTGGGCCCTGACAGTAAATCTCAGTTAGGCTGAAATAATTGTGTTCTGGTGGCATGTCTTGTGGGGTATGCATGAGTGTCCGAGCTGTGTGCTAGTATTTTAAACAGACAGTTGTTTTTAAGAGCTGAATGTCCTGAGCTAATGATGAAGTCATTCTCTCTTCCACTTTGAGGCATGAGAGATTGACATGTGTAACAGTGTAGGTTCCGTCCCTCTCTTCACCCCAACCCGGGCTCGAACCAGGGACCCTTGCACACATCAACAACTGACACCCCACGAAGCATTGTTACCCATCGCGCCACAAAAGCCGCGGCCCTTGCAACGCAAGGGGAAACCCTACTTCAAGTCTCAGAGCGAGTGACGTCACCGATTGAAACGCTATTAGCGCGCACCACCGCTAACTAACTCGCCATTTCACATCGGTTACACTCACCCCCCCCTTTGACCTCCTCCTTTTCCGCAACAACCAATGAACCGGGTCAACAGCATCAATGTAACATTGTAGGTTCCGTCCCTCTCTTCGCCCCAACCCGGGCTCGAACCAGGGACCCTTGCACACATCAACAACTGACACCCCACGAAGCATTGTTACCCATCGCGCCACAAAAGCCGCGGCCCTTGCAACGCAAGGGAAAACCCTACTTCAAGTCTCAGAGCGAGTGACGTCACCGATTGAAACACTATTAGCGCGCACCACCGCTAACTAACTAGCCATTTCACATCGGTTACACATGCATGTCATTAATGTTAGCTCTCTGTGTACTTTTAAATCCCTCTTTGTGGCACCTGATCACACTACTGAACAGTAGTCTAGGTGTGACAAAACTATGGCCTGTAGGAACTGCCTTGTTGATAGTGATGTTAAAAAGGCAGAGCAACGCTTTATTATGGACAGACTTCTCCCCATCTTAGCTACTGTTGTGACAATATGTTTTGACCATGACAGTTTACAATCTGGGGTTACTCCAAGCAGTTTAGTCACCTCAACTTGCTCAATTTCCACATTATTCATTACTAGACGTAATTTAGGTTTAGGGTTTATTAAATGATTTGTCCCAAATACAATGTGTTTAGTTTAAGAAATATTTAGGACTAGCTTATTCCATGCTACCCATTCCGAAACGAACTGCAGCTCTTTGTTAACACGTCTTAGGGATGGCCCCCTTTTTTAAAATGTTTTACCTAAATGACATACCCAAATCTAACTGCCTGTAGCTCAGGCTCTGAAGCAAGGATATGCATATTCTTGGTACCATTTGAAAGGAAACACTTTGATGTTTGTGGAAATGTGAATTGAATGTAGGAGAATATACCACAATAGATCTGGTAGAAGAAAATACAAAGAAAAAACAGCAATTTTTTTCTACCATCATCTTTGAAATGGAAGAGAAAGGTCCCACTTCTAGCCATCACTCTGGTTGTAATTCTTATGGTGTCCACAAGATGGCAGCAGTGTATGTGCAAAGTTTCAGACGAATAACTTAAAGTATGACCGTTCTACATGACATTTAGTGTGAAATCACCCAGGTACATTTAGGCAAATAGTGAAGCAGACATTTGCATTCATATTACATTTTTCTGCAAGAATATCGTCAAATCTAGTAACCATATTATAAGTTCAACATTTGCAAAACAACCCATTTTCAAAACTTCATAACAGCTTGCTGGTTAAAGTTTGAAGTTTTGTATTGAGTGGGCAGCTTGATGAGAGCCAGTCAATATTTAAATCACCCAGAAAATATACTTCTCTGTTGATATCACACACATTATGAAGCATTTCACACATATTATCCAGATACTGACTGTTAGCACTTGGTGGTCTATAGCAGCTTCCCACAATAATGGGCTTTGGGTGAAGCAGATGAACCTGTAGCCATATTACTTCAACAGTATTTAACATTAGATTGTCTCTAAGCTTTACAGGAATGTGATTCTAAATATAGACTGCAACACCACCCCCGTTGGCATTTCTGTCTTTTCGGTAGATGTTATAACCATGTATTGCTACCACTGTATCATCAAAGGAATTTTCTAAGTGAGTTTCAGAGATAGTCAGAATATGAATTGCATCTGTATCAAGCAAGTTATTGACTTCATGGACCTTGTTTCTCAGGCTGCGTATGTTAATATGGGATATTTTTAGCCCTTTTCTGACTTGCTTGATTGTTGTTAATGCTTTACTGGGAAGCTTATCAGAAGTAGACTTGCTCATGGTTTTTATATTGGAGCTGATAGTGCAGGGTGAGCTGCACAAAGTGGTCTTCCTTCTAGGGCACACCGCCTCAGTGCTACAGCGTAACTCTGGTTCATAGGCTCATGATTATTACATACAATAACTGTAGAATCAACAGATATTCAGGGAAATTAGGGGCACAATTAGGGGCACACATCTCCCAGCTTCCCTAGGATAATGTGAATGTGATGCAGCATTATGTCGACTCATTGTCACAACGGTAGGGATTAACGGACCGGGTCTTGAGCCACCACCCCTACATTTTAAGTATCACAAAAAAAGGAAAACACCTTTCTTTGAACTGCAAAGAACCTTTGAAAGGCTCAAAGAGTTATTTGGGTCAGTATGGTTAAACATAAAACCTTCACTCTTCCATAAGAACCATTGAGGAACCCACATTTTTTTGTATGGATACATGTAAACCTGTGCTAGGGGATGATTTAGAAGGGGATAATCTCTTAATAGAGCATTTGATACTGTAGGCATTGTAACTGTACAGTGTGCTCAGCCTCCCTGGGTGATTCCAGATGTTGAAAATCAGGCGTTGTGGGGATCCAATCACTTTCATTGAAATTAGTCCTTCAGAAACTCCATTTACAACTACAAAACACTGTCATAGACATCATATAAATGTCTATTAGGGACTAAGAGAGAGAAAGAAAAAGAGACACACATTCAGAAGCATACTGTACAAATGAATGCATGGCCACATACACGCAAACTCACACAGACACACATTCACACACACATTGACACATAGACGCGTGCATGCTCACACACATACATTTCAAAGTACGTTTCTAATAGTTGTTAAGCCTTAAGCAGTTGTTCACCAATACAACAAAGTGTCTGAATCTCACTAAACCTGCACAGTCAGAATTCCCTCCTCTGCAGAGAGAAGAAGCCATTATACTTAGACTATTTCCTAGTGGTAGAACCCAATGATCTTGGAGGTGTCTACATCAGTAGCCAATTGCTCTGGGCTGGCTCTCTGAAGAGCAGACCTAGGAAGTAGTAAAATCCATGGAAGGACAATGGGCTGGCGTTGGGCCTGGATTAACTGGGCCATCTCACTGCAAAGAAGAGCAAGACTCTAGCCAAGAGACTAGAGACTATTTGCCTTGAATTGATCAGAGGGGGAATGACCTGAAAGCAGGGTTTCTTCAACTATGGGTCAAAACCCAAAGTGGGCCTGAGCATGTAAGACATGCCCAAAGGGCTTGTGATGTTTGTTGGAGAGAACCTAGATGCAATCTGTATGCATATCTATTAATTAATATATATATATATATATATATATATGTACTGTATCATAATAGATAGTTTCAAAGTGATAGAACACAAATCTTACCATTCCAGATCGTTATATAGTGTTAGAAATCAATGATTTTAGAGGTGTCTGCTGCAGCAGTGGTGCATTTCTCTGGGCTGGTTCTCTGGAAGGCAGAGCTAAGCGTTAGTAAAAACCCTGCAAGGACAATGGGCTGGAGTTGTGCCTGGAGTAACTGGACCATCCCACTGCAGAGCAGAGCATACCAAATGGCGCCCTATTCCCTTTATAGTGCACTACTTTGACTAGTTTTATAATAGATCTATTTATATATGATGTGAGTGACACTTAGGAAAAGTGCATCTGCTAAATTACTAGAATGTAAATGTAGTTTGAGATCGATGTTGAAGTTTGAGACCGATCATGAAGAGAAAGTAAGTTACATTTACATTTTAGTCATTTAGCAGACGCTCTTATCCAGAGCGACTTACAGTAGTGAATGCATACATTTCTTTTCCTGTGCTGGCCCCCCGTGGGAATCAAACCCACAACCCTGGCGTTGCAAACACCATGCTCTACCAACTGAGCTACAGGGAAGGCTAGCCAAACAATTGTAAAATGTGCCTTTTGAGAGGTAAGGGTTACCTACACAGAAAATTGGCCAATGTTAATTTTTGTGTGTTACATTTCTAGTGTTTCGCTGTAATAGTGAAATTAACACTCAGTGGTGTAAAATAACCCCCAGTGTTGGTGTTAATAACCCAAGTTATTGTTTTACATAGTGGAGAGTAAAAGAGTCCTATTAAAATCACACCCATCATTATCATATTTCCCAGCATTTACCATTATCATATTTCCCAGAATGTTCTACCGTAGGTTGACTGTTTTTTATATTTGTGTTTTTGCATGTACATTGATTGATTGATTAATCTTATGCATAATTTTAAAAGCCAGCATAATGTCACTTCCAGGCTTGATGTGGCTTGTAAATTATGAGTTTCCCAACACCACTGTAGAGTGAAATACTAATTACTTCACTCCACTGTAGAGTGAATTTCACACACCTGTTGGGGCTAGGGGGCAGTATTTTCACGGCCGGGTAAAAAAACGTACCCGATTTAAACTGGTTACTACTCTTACCCAGAAACGAGAATTTGCATATAATTAGTAGATTTGGATAGAAAACACTTGAAAGTTTCTAAAACTGTTTGAATGGTGTCTGTGAGGCCAAAACCTGAGAAGATTCCATGCAGGAAGTGCCCTGTCTGACAATTTGTTGTCCTTATAGGGCATCTCTATCAAAAATACAGCATCTCTGCTGTAACGGGACATTTTCTAAGGTTTCCATTGGCTCTAAGAAGGCGCCAGAAAGTGGAATGAGAGCTCTGCAGTCTCTGGGCGAAAAACAACCGGAGTTTTTGTGAGTGGTCCTGCTGAGAACAATGACACTGGAGCACGCGTGCACGAGAGGACTCCATGTTTTTCTTTCAGTGTTTGAACGAATACAACATCGCCCGGTTGGAATATTATCGCTATTTTATGAGAAAAATCGCATAAAAATTGATTTTAAACAGCGTTTGACATGCTTCGAAGTACGGTAATGGAATATTTAGAATTTTTTTGTCACGAAATGCGCCCGCGCATCACCCTTTGGATACTGACCTAAACGCACAAACAAAATGGAGCTATTTCAATATAACTATGCATTATTTCGAACCAAAACAACATTGGGTGTTGAAGTAGAAGTCCTGGGAGTGCATTCTGACGAAGAACAGCAAACGTAATCCAATTTTTCTTATAGTAAATCTGATTTTGGTGAGTGCCAAACTTGGTGGGTGTCAAAATAGCTGGCCGTGATGGCCGGGCTATCTACTCAGAATATTGCAAAATGTGCTTTCACCGAAAAGCTATTTTAAAATTGAACACCGCGATTGCATAAAGGAGTTCTGTATCTATATTCTTAAAATAATTGTTATGTTTTTTGTGAAAGTTTATCATGAGTAATTTAGTAAATTCACCGGAGGTTTTCGGTGGGTATGCTAGTTCTGAACGTCACATGCTAATGTAAAAAGCTGGTTTTTGATATAAATATGAACCTGATTGAACAAAACATGCATGTATTGTATAACATAATGTCCTAGGAGTGTCATCTGATGAATATCATCAAATGTTAGTGCTGCATTTAGCTGTGGTTTTGGTTTTTGTGACATATATGTTAGCTTGAAAAATGGGTGTGTGATTATTTCTGGCTGGGTACTCTCCTGACATAATCTAATGTTTTGCTTTCGTTGTAAAGCCTTTTTGAAATCGGACAATGTGGTTAGATAAAGGAGAGTCTTGTCTTTAAAATGGTGTAAAATAGTCATATGTTTGAAAAATTGAAGTTTTTGCATTTTTTAGGTATTTGTAATTCGCGCCACGCTATACCATTGGATATTGGTGAGGCGTTCCGCTAGCAGAACATCTAGATGTAAGACGTTAAATTGTGATCAGCATAGCCCCTCATTGTGCTTCTTGTGTTTCTCCGCCAGCTGCTGTAGGGAGACACCGACTCGACACCAAAAATGTTGGAACTCAAGAACTCGGATACCTGTCAACACCTACTACCAACTAGCCAGCTAGCTAGCTAGATTGCAACGGAACCCGCTTAACTTGGAATAGCTAACAAACCTTTCCAGCCCAGTAGAAGCTTTGTTTATTCCGCTCTTGTCCGGGATAATATTGACGATCTGGAGTTCCAATGCAGAAATTCTTTGCTAGTGGGGGACTACAGGAATGAGGTGGCCATGCTTAGCAAACAAATCTCAATTCTGCACGAATTTATGGGGAAAATACAGATTGGAACTTTCTCATTCTCAACTCCTATGGCAGGATGCCGCTTGGGACTAATTGATGTTTCCCTGTTTCTGTCCCTATCCGAATGGCCTGTGCTACCTGGAACTTGCCTGTCAAGGAAATCATCTCCATCTGCTTCTCCTCCTCCATCCTGTAGTGAAGTAGACAGAGAAATGCATGAAGAGTGTTACAATCAGCACTGGTCCCATGTCAAATGTCGTGGAAACCGAAGGCAGCGGCATGCTGATAAACGGATGGGAGTGACTTTTAGCTTTCCATAACATGTACTGACAATGTTGATACCTTCTGGAAACAAATCTCGTATTATCAGGAGGATGGGATCCACCCAAAACACTTGGGTTCCTGGGTCTTTTCACAGCATTATAACGCTGCATTGAGACAATGATTTATCAATGACCCAAGCCCAGCTTATTTAATCCTTACCATGTACCTATGAACCAGAGTTATACTGTTAGCATTGATGCAGTATGCCCTAGCAGGAAGTCAACTATGTGCAGCTCACCCTAAAAATAGCCCACATTAACGTAGCTTAAGAAACAAATTAAACAAAATCAATAATTTGCTTGTAACAGATGAATTCATATTCTTACAATCTCTGAAACTCTGGTAATACCTTTGATGATACAGTGGTAGCAATACATAATTATAAGATCTACAGAAAAGACAGAAATGCCAAAAGTGAAGGTGTCGCCGTTTATATTCAGAACCACATTCCTGTAAAGGTTAGAGAGGATCTCATGTTAAATACTGTTGAAGTAATATGGCTACAGGTTCATCTGACAAACTAAAGCCCATTCTGGTGGGAAGCTGGTTATCAGTCATCCTACCAGGGTAGTTACAAACAGAACATGTATTCATCACATCTTGAAAGCAGTGTCCAGATCCATTGGGTGTAGTGATCACAATATAGTAGCCATATCTAGGAAAACCAAAGTTCCAAAGGCTGGGCCTAATATAGTGTATAAGAGATCATATAATATGTTTTGTAGTGATTCATGTTGTTGATGTAAAGAATATTTATTGGTCCATGGTGTGTAATGAGAAGCAACCAGACGCTGCACTTGACACATTCATGAAATTGCTTATCCTAGATACTAATAAGCATGCACCCATTAAGAAAATGTATGTAATAACTGCTAAATCCCAGTGGATTACATTTACATTTTTTTTTTTTACATTTTAGTCATTTAGCAGACGCTCTTATCCACAGCGACTTACAGTAGTGAATGCATACATTCCATACATTTTTTTTTTCATACTGGCCCTCCATGGGAATCGAACCCACAACCCTGGCGTTGCAAACATCATGCTCTACCAACTGAGCCACACGGGACCGTGAGGAAGTGAAAAATGGTATGGTTGAGAGGGATGAGGCAAAAGAAATGGCAAATAAGTCTGTCAGCACAACTGATTGGCAAACATACTGCAAATTGAGAAATCATGTGACTAACCTGAAAAAAAGAAGAATTAACTACACTTTGAAACAAAGATAAATTACAAAGAATGATAGTAAAAATCTTTGGAGCACCTTAAATTACATATAGGGAAAAAAGGCAAACTCTGCTCCATCATTCATTGAATCAGATGGCTCATTCATCATTAAACCCACTGATACTGCCAACTACTTTAATGCTTATTTATTGGCAAGATTAGCAAATTTAGGCATGACATGCCAGCAACAAACGCTGACACTACACATCCAAGTATATCTGACCAAATTATGAAAGACAAGCATTGTAATTTTGAATTCCGTAATGTGAGTGTGGAAGAGGTGAAAACATTCTTGTTGTCTATCAACAATGACAAGCCACCGGGCTCTGACAACCTGGATAGAAAATTACTTAAGATAATAACGGACTATATTGCCACTCCTATTTGCTGTCTATCAACAATGACAAGCCACTGGGGTCTGACAATCTGGATGGAAAATTACTGAGGATAATAGAAGACAATATTGTTCCTATTTGCCACTTCTTCAATTTAAGCCTACTAGAATTTGTGTGCCCTAAAGCCTGGAGGGAAGCAAAAGTAATTCCCCTACCTAAGAATAGTAAAGCCCTCTTAACTGTCTCAAATAGCCGACCAATCAGCCTATTTCCAACCCTTAGTAAATTTTGGGGAAAAATTGTGTTTGACCAGATACATTGCTATTTTACAGTTACCAAATTGATAACACACTTTCAGCACGCTTATAGGGAAGAACATTTCACAAGCACAGCACTTACACAAACGACTGATGATTGGCTGAGAAATTGATAATAAAAGGATTGTGGGGGTTGTCAAATTGAGTGTGTAATAAAGACCTGCTCTGCCTTCTTAACAACACTATCAACAAGGCAGTTCCTACAGGCCCTAGTTTTGTCGCACCTAGACTACTATTCAGTTGTGTGGTCAGGTGCCACAAAGAGGGACCTAGGAAAATTGCAATTGGCTCAGAACAGGCCAGCTAGGCTGGCCCTTAGATGTACAAAGAGAGCTAAGATTAATAATATGCATGTCAATCTCTCCTCGCTCAAAGTGGATGAGAGATTGACTTCATCACTACTTGTATTTGTCTGTTTGAACTACTTGCACACAGCTCAGACACCCATGCATACCCCAGAAGACATGTCATCTCTTCACAGTCCCCAAGTCCAGAACAGACTGTGGGAGGTGCACAGGACTACATAGAGCCATGACTACATGGAACTCTATTGCACAACAAGTAACTCATGCAAGCAGTAAAATCTGATTAAAAAAAAACCAGATAAAAATACATCTTATGTGAAGCAACATAAACATAGGCACAGACATAAACATACACACACATAATAACATAAGCGCTATACAAACACGTAGACATGGATTTTGTGAAATCTGTTGTGAATGTATTGTAATGTGTAAAAAAATGTAAATACAAATACAAATACACACGTGGACACACACACACACACGTGTTTAAATGTCTGTGTGTATCTTAAAGATAATGATGACATTGTATCATCAGGAAATTATTTCTGTGTAATACAACATGTCAGCATAAACACTATTAACACACATTGTGTGTGTGTGTATCTGCTTACCTACTGAGGAGCATAGGTGATTATTGGGCCCTGTCCATGGAGATGGAACAAGCTGATACTCCATCTGACCCCCCGTCACATTGGATCAGGGAGCATATCACTCATACGTCTTAGACTTAATTAGCCTTGCCTGGGAAAAGCTGCCCTTGGGAAGGCAGTTTTCTTTCCTGTTAATTGGCGCATTAATTAGGATAGAAAAACCACATTGTGTTTGCCCACCCTGAATGCATGACACTGTTGTCAAAGCGTCTTTCATCTGTATGTGTGTGTGTGTGTGTGTGTGTGTGTGTGTGTGTGTGTGTGTGTGAGGTTGGATGGGTTTGTGTATGAGTGCATGCAATAAAAAATTCATTGAACATTAAGAAGGAACAGACAGCAGAGTGGTTGGCGTTGAATCAATGACTACATTTACATTTTAGTCATTTGGAGATGCTCTTATACAGTGTGACTTACAGTAGAGAGTGCATACATTTTTATACTGGTCCCCCGTGTGAATCGAACCCACAACATTGGCATTGCAAGCGCCATGCTCTACCAACATCCCACCCCTCCCTTTGCTCTATCTGGCACCCCATAATGAGTGGGCATCGCCTTGACAACAGGACGCTCCACATGACAGTAGTACAACAGGTCACAGGGAACACCATCTCTCTGCCACTTAAGAGGAGAAGATGATGTTACATTATAACTGTCATTTATACAAGGAATGTTCTTTGCACGCACACACATGCACACATATACACACACACACACACACACACACACACACACACACACACACACACACATACAGACACATACATTACACATACATTACAGTGTGTAACTTGAGACAGCATAGTGAATGGACTGCTTGCAATAGGAAATCATTTGTGTGAGAGTGTGACTCTCATCAGAACTGTGATTACGTACTGAGCAGAGCTCTCTGATTGTTCCCTGTACGGAGCAGAGCTCTCTGATTATTCCCTGGAGAGGCGGAAATCAAACAAACAATCAAGCCTGGAAACTGTGCAAACAGACAAACGTGACAGTGTTTGTGTTGACCCAAACTGTGTTGTGCCGAGAATGATAGACCAGTCTAAATAATGTGCTTAACACATACACACAATCTTGAGCTGCCCTGTCTGGTGGATTTTTACAGCGGTGACTGACACTTCTCATGTCTTCTCCTGTGTAAAATGCAATCCACAGGCCATCAGAAACAGGAGCAGGGTGTCAATGTGTTGATTGTGTGCAGTGTGCTGTGTCCGTGTGTGCGTGTGTATCTGTGCGCTTTATTGCCCTGCAGCAAGCCTTCAAACTGAAATTGGTACTTAAAAACAAGTTTATATATCTTTCCAAATCACTTAAAAATGTATCTGATGATTTATGCATACTTACTTACTTTGGATGGTGCCCTCATTGACCGTGTCCCTAATAATCTGTATTGCACTTTATTACGGGCAATATTTTCAGTACACATCATTGCATTTTGTATCAGAAAGTAGGCTGGCCCTTTTTTGAAGTATCGTAGAGCGATTCATTGCACTCTTTTTGTCTATAAAGGCATCTTGCATAAACTCCCGCAATACCTTACCTCATTGTTTACATTCAGACGTATAAGTTACCAGACCCGGACTCAGATAACTTCAATCTCCACCGATTTAAGTAAATCTGCATTTAGTTTTTTCTCATGTGGAATGATGTCCAAAACTCGGTGCCTCTAGAGCAATTCAGGCGGATGTTATAAGGCCTATTCACCGAAGAATGCGTTTTTTCATTGTGTTTTGCTTTTCATGTTTTGTGTTTTCGTTGTTCATGTATTGTGTAATTCAGGTCAGCTATAAGTGCTGTTATTGTGAAGTGGAAATATCTAGGAGAAACAACGTCTCAGCCGCGAAATGGTAGGCCACACAAGCTCACAGAACGGGACCACCGAGTGCTGGAGCGTTTAGCACATACACATCGTCTGTCTTCGGTTGCAACACTCACTACCGAGTTCCAAACTGCCTCTGGAAGCAATGTCAGTACAAGAACTGTTCATCGGGAGCTTCATGAAATGGGTCTCCATGGCCGAGCAGCCACACAAGCCTAAGATCGCTTGGCATTGCGCATGGTGTCGGCTGGAGTGGTGTAAAGCTTGTCGCAAATGGACTCTGAAGCATTGGAAACGCGTTCTCTGGAGAGATGAATCACCACTTCACCATCTGGCAGTCCAACGGGCTAATCTGGGTTTGGTGGATGCCAGGAGAGCACTACCTGCCCCAATGCATAGTGCCAACTGTGAAGTTTGGTGGAGGAGGAATAATGGCCTGGGGCTGTTTTTCATGGTTCCGGCTAGGCTCCTTAGTTCAGGTGAAGGGAAATCTTAATGCTACAGCATACAATGACATTCTAGAGAATTCTGTGCTTCCAAATGTGTGGCAACAGTTTGGGGAATGCCCTTTCCTCTTCCAGCATGACAATGCCCCTGTGCACAAAGCGAGGTCCATACATAAACGCTTTGTCGAGATCGGTGGGGAAGAACTTGACTGGCCTACACAGAGCCCTGACTTCAACCCCATCAAACACCTTTGGGATGAATTGGATCTCCAACTGCAAGTCAGGCCTAATCGCCCAACATCAGTGCCCAACCTCACTAATGCACTTGTGGCTGAATGGAAGCAAGTCCCCGCAGCAATGTTAAGACATGTAGTGTAAAGCCTTCCCAGAAGAGTGGAGGCTGTTATAAGAGAAAAGGGGGGACCAACTCCATATCAATGCCCATGGTTTTGGAATGAGATGTTTGACGAGCATACTTTTGGTCATGTAGACTATGTTGAGTATAATTGTTGTTTATTGATTTGTTCATGCAGGGCTCATCTGTACAACAGACCGGGGTCTCAGCATGACTGCCTGGCTAAATAAATATAGTTAAAATGTGTGTGTTTATGATTGCCTCTTAATACAACTCACATTAACAGTTTCCACAGCACACACTAGTACTTAAATTACTGTTTTTCTTATACTCCAACTTACTGAGTGAATGGCATAATAACCTCTTATAGTTGCCTTCAACAGGTCTATAACATACTGTATTTATGTGCAAATATTTATTCCTCTAAATCAAATGACTCAATGTGTCTTCAGGAGAAGCAAGTAAAACATGTTCACAATTTCACCTCAAGATCAAATCAAATTGTATTGGTCACATATACATATTTAAAGATGTTATTGCGGGTGTAGCAAAATGCTTGTGTTCCTTTTCTTCAACAGCGCATTAGTATCTAACAATTCACAACAATACACAAATCTAAAAGTAAAAGAATGGAATTAAGAAGTATATAAATATTTGGACGAGCAATGATGGAGAGGTATTGACTAAATACAGAAGAATAGAATAGAGTATATACATACAGTGAGGGAAAAAAGTATTTGATCCCCTGCTGATTTTGTACATTTGCCCACTGACAAAGAAATGATCAGTCTATAATTTTTATAGTAGGTTTATTTGAACAGTGAGAGACAGAATAACAACAAAAAAATCCAGAAAAACGCATGTAAAAAAAATTATACAATTATTTGCATTTTAATGAGGGAAATAAGTATTTGACCCCTCTGCAAAACATGACTTAGTACTTGGTGGCAAAACCCTTGCTGGCAATCATAGAGTTCAGACGTTTCTTGTTGTTGGCCACCAGGTTTGCACACATCTCAGGAGGGATTTTGTCCCACTCCTCTTGCAGATCTTCTCCAAGTCATTAGGGTTTCGAGGCTGATGTTTGGCAACTCGAACCTTCAGCTCCCTCCACAGATTTTCTATGGGATTAAGGTCTGGAGACTGGCTAGGCCACTCCAGGACCTTAATGTGCTTCTTCTTGAGCCACTCCTTTGTTGCCTTGGCCGTGTGTTTTGGGTCATTGTCACGCTGGAATAACCATCCACGACCCATTTTCAATGCCCTGGCTGAGGGAAGGAGGTTCTCACCCAAGATTTGACGGTACATGGCCCCGTCCATCGTCCCTTCGTCCCTTTGAAGTTGTCCTGTCCCCTTAGCAGAAAAACACCCCCAAAGCATAATGTTTCCACCTCAATGTTTGACGGTGGGGATGGTGTTCTTGGGGTCATAGGCAGCATTCCTCCTCCTCCAAACACGTTGAGTTGATGCCAAAGAGCTCCATTTTGGTCTCATCTGACGACAACACTTTCACCCAGTTGTCCTCTGAATCATTCAGATGTTCATTGGCAAACTTCACATGGGCATGTATATGTGCTTTCTTGAGCAGGGGGACCTTGCGGGCGCTGCAGGATTTCAGTCCTTCACGGCGTAGTGTGTTACCAATTGTTTTCTTGGTGACTATGGTCCCAGCTGCCTTGAGATCATTGACAAGATCCTCCCTTGTAGTTCTGGGCTGATTCCTCACCGTTCTCATGATCATTGCAACTCCACGAGGTGAGATCTTGCATGGAGCCCCAGGCCGAGGGAGATTGACAGTTCTTTTGTGTTTCTTCCATTTGCGAATAATCGCACAAACTGTTGTCACCTTCTCACCAAGCTGCTTGGCGATGGTCTTGTAGCCCATTCTAGCCTTGTGTGGGTCTACAATCTTGTCCCTGACATCCTTGGAGAGCTCTTTGGTCTTGGCCATGGTGGAGAGTTTGGAATCTGATTGATTGCTTCTGTGGACAGGTGTCTTTTATACAGGTAACAAACTGAGATTAGTACCACTCCTAAGTTAAACATCTTCCATTCCCGTTGATGGCAAGTCTAAGAAGCGGTAGATATGTTCTATGTGTGATATTTCTATACTTCCCATTCTGAAGTTTAAATTTTGCGTCTTCTACTTTCGGTTTTGAACACCAGCTTCAAGCAACTGAATATTCAATATGTTTGGTTATGGGAAAATATATTTCACATTGGTTTCAAAATTAGGTGAACTATTCGAATTTTAGCAACCAGGAAATGGAGGAGCGATTTCTAATTCTCCCCCTTTCTCATCTTCTTTGTCTCCCCACCTCTTCTCCTTCCTCTCCTGTCTCATCTCTCTCCCCATCTCTCTCCACTGTCTCCCCACCTCTCCCCTCTCCTGTTTCCCTCCCTCTCCTCTTTCTCCCCACCTCTCTCCTCTCCCCACTACACTGTCTTTTCCCTCTCTTCTCTCCCCTGCCCCCTCTCCCCTCTCTACCCCTCTTTCCTCCCCTCTGTGTTGAATATAGTGGAAATAGCGGAGGAGAAAGGGGGAGAGATGGGAGAAGAAAGAGGCAGAGGAGAGAGGGGAAAGACAGGATAGAGGAGAGAGGTGGGGAGACAGAGGAGAGAGGAGGGAGAGTGAGGAGGGAGGAGAGGTGAGGAGACAAAGGAGAAGAGATTTTGCTCAGTGCCTCCAAACAGACAGTCTTATTACTGGTCCCGGAGACAATTGGAAACACTAGAATCCATTTGTGTGTTGGGGTCTATTGGGATCTATGGGGGATCTCAAGGTTCCCTTCAGGAGGAACAGGGATACTTCATCTCCCATCTGCAAGTCCTGGTTGGTTACCATCTGTCTGCAGGAACACAATGAAGAAGAGCTAGAATCATAAGGAGTTACCGTGGTTTGGTTACCACGCTTGCATGATAAGTAACTTTGCCTGAGACCATCTAGAAAGTTAATGAAATGTAGAACGTCCATCACATAGACTTTTCAGGGAGCAAGTTCATCAATGTAACCACTTCAGATACACCACATAATGTTTGAGTGTTACTTACACTGTACTGTTTGCCTGGCTTCATCTTCACACATAGAGGCTACTAATTAGATTCAATTAGTCTAGTGCACTGACCCAATTCTACTCCCTCCGGAAAGCAGGAAAAATATGCTCAAGTTATTCCAGCAAAACTTCTGCCCGCCCACGAAGCCCTGGCTGCCTGAGAAACAGGCAAGAAATTAGTCCCAGCGCTCCGATCAAACTCCTGCTCAGCTGGAGAGAGAAAAGTGAAGATCCAACAGCCTTGTCATGCTTCATCTTTAAGCTTTACAGACAGACACATACACACACACACATACACACACACACACACACACACACACACACACACACACACACACACACACACACACACACACACACACACACACACACACACACACACACACACACACATACCACCCTCCACTTCCTTTAATACTGTAGCTCATTTAAAATTCTAACAACTTGTAGCTGTCTAATGCAATGCTTCATTATGTAATATTGCCCACCATGCCTCTGTCTGGGCTACAGCTGTTCTGCTGGTTTATAACTCACACAGCAGGATCCACCCAGATGTATACGCGTGCGCACGCACACACACACACACACACACACACACACACACACACACACACACACACACACACACACACACACACACACACACACACACACACACACACACACACACACACACACACACACACACACACACCTCCACGTAAATACTTAGAGAATCTCTCTCTCTCTTTAGGATGTCTAATTTGTGAAATGTGACATAAAATCTGTTCTGAATATCTGTGTAATAAATGAGGTTACACCTGTTTGGCTTGTGAGCACAAAGTATCGTGCAGTGCACACTTTCCCATACACACAGATTGCTCGGGAGCGCTCAATGTTACCTAAAATACCAGCACAATACACATACACAGTCAGCTACCTGAGGCACTTTACAGACAAGCAGCTAGCTAGCGCCGCAGTCATATATAGCCCTAAGGTGCACACTGTGGGCTAGAGCATCAGGGAAGACAATATTTACCCTAGGGACACTCATACTCCAGGAAAACAAACATAGACTGTACTAGGAAACACTGATAATAGGTCCCCAGGAATATTCTAGAAGGAATACTCAAGCAACACTCAAGCAGCAAACAGCAACACCGAGCAACAGGGAAGAGAATAAGAGAATATTTGTTTCACCCCACTCCCTGATGCATACTCAACGTCTGCGTCCTACATGGTATCCTATTCCCTTTATATCAATTAGGGTGCCATTTGGGACGAAGCCTAGGAATACAAGCATAAACTCTGATTGTGTTCAGGAGGTTTCAATAGATGACTTTATCCATGTTTTGTTACATTACACCCTTATTCTACATTTAAAAAATATATCATTATCCTCAGCAATCTACACACAATACCACATAATGGCAAAGCGACAACAGGTCTTTAGGAATTTGTGCAAATTAATGAAAAAGAAAATGCAGAAATAGCTTATTAACATAAGTATTCAGAACCTATGCTATGAGACTCGAAATTGAGCTCAGGTGTATCCTGTTTCCATTCATCATCCTTGATATGTTTATACAACTTGATTGGATCCATCTGTGGTAAATTCAGTTGATTGGACATGATTTGGAAAGGCACACACCTGTCTATGTAAGGTCCCACAGTTGACAGTGCATGTCAGAGCAAAAACCAAGCCATGAGGTTGAAGGAATTGTCCGTAGAGCTCCGAGACAGGATTGTGTTGAGGCACAGATCTGGGGAAGGGTACCAAAAAATGTCTGCAGCACTGAAGGTCCCCAGGAACACAGCGGCCTCCATCATTCATAAATGGAAGAAGTTTGGAACCACCAAGACTCTTCCAAGAGCTGGTCTCCCAGCCAAACTGAGCAATTGGGGGAGAAGGGCCTTGGTCAGGCAGGTGCCCAAAAACCCAATGGTCACCCTGACAGAGCTCTAGAGTTCCTCTGTGGAGCGGGTAGAACCTTCCAGAAGGACAACCATCTCTGCAGCACTCTACCAATCAGGCCTTTATGGTAGAGTGGCCAGACGGAAGCCACTCCTCAGTAAAAGGCACATGACAGCCCGCTTGGAGTTTGCAAAAAGGCACCTAAAGACTCTCAGACCATGAAATACAAGATTCTGTGGTCTGACGAAACCAAGATCCAACTCTTTGGCCTGAAAGCCAGCCGTCACGCCTGGAGGAAATATGGCACCATCCCTATGGTAAAGCATGGTGGTGGGAGCATCATGCTGTGGGGGTGTTTATCAGTGGCAGGGACTGGGAGACTAGTCAGGATCGAGGCAAAGATGAACGGAGCAAAGTAGTGAGAGATCCTTGATGAAAACCTGCTCTAGAGCGCTCAGGACCTCAGACTGGGGCGAAGGTTCACCTTCCAACAGAAGAATGTCCCTAAGCACACGGCCAAGACAACGCAGGAGTTGCTTCGGGACAAGTCTCTGAATGTCCTTGAGTGGCCCAGCCAGAGCCCGGACTTGAACCCGATCGAACAGCTCCGGAGAGACCTGAAAATAGCTGTGCAGCAACGCTCCCCATCCAATCTGACAAAGTTTAGATGATCTGCAGAGAAGAATGGGGGAAACTCCCCAAATACAGTTGTGCCAAGCTTGTAGTGTCATACCAAATAGGTCTTGATGCTGTAATCACTGCCAAACGTGCTTCAACAAAGTACTGAGTAAAGGGTCTGAATACTTATGTAAATGTAATATTTCAGGGGGATTTTCAAGTCAGAGGGTCTGAATCCTTCCCAAAGGCACTGTATGTTATGTCTGAAAAGTCTGTTATGAATTCTTCTGTCCTAGTTATAAACAAGTATTCATCCAATAGGCTTTGATTACATTTCAATATCCTTGCCCACGTGGAAATTATGCCAATTATTTGATGGTCTGACCACATTCTGTCCTCGATCAACAGTTTTTAAACTTTTGGCGCCAGGGAGAAGGACATAAGAAAGTAGTGAAGACTCTGCCATGTATCTCACTAGGTCAGGATATTTAAGCCTCCATATAGGCACTAGTTCCAATATATTCATGACATTAGTGATTTCCTTAAGTATATGAGGGTGATTGTTTGTAGTGTGATTTCCATTACGGTCCATAGAGGTATTTACAACCATATTATAATCTCCCACAATAATAATATAGTCCTGCATTAGATGTAGGTTTGTTAAATTATTATATACAGTACTTATATACAGTACCAGTCAAAAGTTTGATATTTTTCAAAGCAGCAACCCTTTGCCTTGATGACAGCTTTGTACACTCTTGGCATTCTCTCAACCAGCTTCATGAGGTAGTCACCTGGAATGCATTTCAATTAACAGGTGTGCCTTCTTAAAAGTTAATTTGTGGAATTTCTTTCCTTCATAATGTGTTTGAGACAATCAGTTATGTTATGACAAGGTAGGGGTGGTATTCAGAAGATAGCCCTATTTAGTGAAAGTTGGTTTGTCCACCTTCGTCCCTCCTGGATCCCAAGGCCCCCGAGAGACCGGAACCAATCCTTCGAAAAGAGCACACAGTGCCACACACAGGGCAGAAGCAGATCAACCGCCAAAAGCAATTCCAATGCCTTCTCCTCAATTTGTATAATTTACAGTTATTAAAAAATATACACTACTGGTCAAAAGTTTCAGAACACCTACTCATTCCAGGGTATTTCTTTATTCTTACTATTTTCTACATTGTAGAATAATAGTGAAGATATCACAACTATGAAATAACACACATGGAATCATGTAGTAACCAAAAAAGTGTTAAACAAATCAAAATGAATTTTATATTTGAGATTCTTCAAGCAGCCACCCTTTGCCTTGATGACAGCTTTTCACACTCTTGGCATTCTCTCAACCAGCTTCACCTGGAATGCTTTTTCAACAGTCTTGAATGAGTTCCCACATATATTGAGCACTTTTTGGCTGCTTTTCCTTCACTCTGCGGTCTGACTCATCCCAGACCATCTCAATTTGCTTGAGGTTGGGGGATTGTGGAGGCCAGGTCATCTGATGCAGCACTCCATCACTCTCCTTCTTGGTTAAATAGCCCTTACACAGCCTGGACAACAAATGATGATCCCACTAAGCGCAAACCAGATGGGATGGGATATCACTGCATAATGCTGTGGTAGCCATGCTAGTTAAGTGTGCCTTGAATTCTAAATAAATCATTGACAGTGTCACCAGCAAAGCACCCCCACACCATCACATCTCCTCAATGCTTTACGGTGGGAAATACACATGCAGAGATCATCCGTTCATCCACACTGCGTCACACAGAGACACGGCAGTTGGAACAAAAAATGTTTAATTTGGTCTCCAGACCAAAGGACAAATTTCCACTGGTCTAATGTCCATTGCTGGTGTTTCTTGGCCCAAGCAAGTCTCTTCTTATTATTGGTATAAGGGCTCAAGGCCAGACCCAGATGCAGACACGGGAGGCAGATGGTTTGAGTGTTTAATATTTATTAGTTCCAAATAACTAATAAAGAGACACAAGAGAATAGTCATGGACAGGCAAAAGGTCAAAACCAGATCAGAGTCCAGTAGGTACAGAGTGGCAGGCAGGCTCGAGGCCAGGTTCGGCAGACTGGTCAGGCAGGCAGGTACAGAGTCCAGAAAACAGGCTAGGGTCAAAACCGGGAGGACTAGCAAAAGATTGAATAGCAAAAGCAGGAGCACAGGAAAAACACGCTGGTTGACTTGAAACAGACAGGACGAACTGGCACAGAGAGAGGAAACACAGGGATAAATACACATAAGCGACACCTGGAGGGGGTGGAGATAATCACAAGGACAGGTGAATCAGATCAGGGCGTGACAATTGGTGTTCATTAGTAATGGTTTCTTTGCAGCAGTTTGACTATGAAGGCCTGATTCACAGTCTCCTCTGAACAGTTGATGTTGAGATGTGTCTGTTACTTATTTGGGCTGCAATTTCTGAGGCTGGTAACTCTAATGAACTTATCCTCTGCAGCAGAGGTAACTCTGGATCTTCCATTAATGTGATGATCCTCATGAAAGCCAGTTTTATCATAGGGCTTGATGCACACTCTTGGCGCCGACAGAGCGGATCGCCTCGCTTTTAGTCCTTAGGAAACTATGCAGTATTTTAAATTTTTTATGTATTATTTCTTACATTATTAGCCCAGAAAATGTTCAGTGTTATTACATACAGCCGGGAAGAACTATTGGATTACCAGCACTATGACCAGGAATACGACTTTCCCGATTGGATCCTTTGTTCGAACCACCCAAGGCATTCGAACTGTTTCCAGAGGCCGACCCAAAACAACGTCACCACAGGAGAGGTAGACGGAGCGACCTTCTGGTCTGACTTCGGAGGTTCGCACACCATCCACCGCTTCCAAGTATTTTACATTTACATTTACGTCATTTAGCAGACGCTCTTATCCAGAGCAACTTACAAATTGGTGCATTCACCTTATGATATCCAGTGGAACAACCACTTTACAATAGTACATCTATATATTTTGGGGGGTGGGGGGGTAGAAGGATTACTTAATCCTATCCTAGGTATTTCTTAAAGAGGTGGGGTTTCAGGTATCTCCGGAAGGTGGTGATTGACTCCGCTGTCCTTGTGTCGTGAGGGAGCTTGTTCCACCATTGGGGTGCCAGAGCAGCGAACAGTTTTGACTGGGCTGAGCGGGAACTGTGCTTCCGCAGAGGTAGGGAGGCAAACAGGCCAGAGGTGGATGAACGCAGTGCCCTTCTTTGGATGTAGGGACTGATCAGAGCCTGAAGCTACGGAGGTGCTGTTCCCCTCACAGCTCCGTAGGCAAGCCCTATGGTCTTGTAGCAGATGCGAGCTTCAACTGGAAGCCAGTGGAGTGTGCGGAGGAGCGGGGTGACGTGCGAGAACTTGGGAAGGTTGAACACCAGACGGACTGCGGCGTTCTGGATGAGTTGTAAGGGTTTAATGACACAGGCAGGGAGCCCCGCCAGCAGCGAGTTGCAGTAATCCAGACGGGAGATGACAAGTGCCTGGATTAGGACCTGCGCCGCTTACTGTGTAAGGCAGGGTCGTACTCTGCGAATGTTGTAGAGCATGAACCTACAGGATCGGGTCACCGCCTTGATGTTAGCTGAGAATGAAAGGGTGTTGTCCAGGGTCACGCCAAGGCTCTTAGCACTCCAGGAGGACACAATGGAGTTGTCAACCGTGATGGCGAGATTATGGAACGGGCAGTCCTTCCCCGGGTGGAAGAGCAGCTCCGTCTTGCCGAGGTTCAGCTTGAGGTGGTGATCCGTCATCCACACTGATATGTCTGCCAGACATGCAGAGATGCGATTCGCCACCTGGTTATCAGAAGGGGGAAAGGAGAAGATTAATTGTGTCGTCTGCGTAGCAATGATAGGAGAGACCATGTGAGGATATGACAGAGCCAAGTGACTTGGTGTATAGCGAGAATAGGAGAGGGCCTAGAACTGAGCCCTGGGGGACACCAGTGGTGAGAGCAGGTGGTGCGGAGATGGATTCTCGCCACGCCACCTGGTAAGAGCGACCTGTCAGGTAGGACGCAATCCAAGAGTGAGCCGTGCCGGAGATGCCCAACTCGGAGAGGGAGGAGAGGAGGATCTGATGGTTCACATTATCAAATGCAGCAGATCGGTCTAGAAGGATGAGAGCAGAGGAGAGAGAGTTAGCTTTAGCAGTGCGGAGAGCCTCCGTGACACAGAGAAGAGCGGTCTCAGTTGAATGGCCAGTCTTGAAACCTGACTGACTTGGATCAAGAAGGTAATTCTGGGAGAGATAGCAAGAGAGCTGGCCAAGGACGGCACGCTCAAGAGTTTTGGAGAAAAAAGAAAGAAGGGATACAGATCTGTAGTTGTTGACATCGGAGGGATCGAGTGTAGGTTTTTTGAGAAGGGGTGCAACTCTCGCTCTCTTTAAGACGGAAGGGACGTAGCCAGCGGTCAAGGATGAGTTGATGAGCGAGGTGAGGTAGGGGAGAAGGTCTCCGGAAATGGTCTGGAGAAGACAGGAGGGGATAGGGTCAAGCGGGCAGGTTGTTGGGCGGCCGGCCGTCACAAGTCGCAAGATTTCAACTGGAGAGAGAGGGGAGAAAGAGGTCAAAGCATAGGGTAGGGCAACGTGAGCAGGACCAGCGGTGTCGTTTGACTTAACAACCGAGGATCGAATGTTGTCAACCTTCTTTTCAAAATGGTTGACGAAGTCATCCGCAGAGAGGGAGGAGGGGGGGGGGAGGATTCAGGAGGGAGGAGAAGGTGGCAAAGAGCTTCCTAGGGTTAGAGGCAGATGCTTTGAATTTAGAGTGGTAGAAAGTGGCTTTAGCAGCAGAAACAGAGGAATAAAATGTGGAGAGGAGGGAGTGAAAAGATGCCAGGTCCGCAGGGAGGCTAGTTTTCCTCCATTTCCGCTCGGCTGCCCGGAGCCCTGTTCTGTGTGCTCGCAATGAGTCGTCAAGCCACGGAGCAGGAGGGGAGGACCCAGCCGGCCGGGAGGATAGGGGACAGAGAGAGTCAAAGGATGCAGAAAGGGAGGAGAGGAGGGTTGAGGAAGCAGAATCAGGAGATTGGTTGGAGAAGGATAGAGCAGAGGGAAGAGATGACAGGATGGAAGAGGAGCGAGTAGCAGGAGAGAGAGAGCGAAGGTTACAACGGCGCAATACCACCTGAGTAGGGGCAGAGTGAGTATGGTTGGAGGAGAGCGAGAGGGAAAAGGATACAAGGTAGTGTTCGGAGACTTGGAGGGGAGTTGCAGTGAGATTAGTAGAAGAACAGCATCTAGTAAAGATGAGGTCAAGCGTATTGCTTACCTTGTGAGTAGGGGGGGACGGTGAGATGGTGAGGTCAAAAGAGGAGAGGAGTGGAAAGAAGGAGGCAGAGAGAAATTAGTCAAAGGTAGACGTAGGGAGGTTAAACCTGTTAGGGACAGACGTTCCGCTAGCGGAATGCCTCACCAATATCCAATGGTATAGCATGGCGCGAAATACAAATACCTCAAAAATGCTATAACATCAATTTCTCAAACACATGACTATTTTACACCATTTTAAAGACAAGACTCTCCTTTATCTAACCACATTGTCCGATTTCAAAAAGGCTTTACAGCGAAAGAAAAACATAAAGTCACCTAGAACTGTGAGGGGTGAGCCATCCTCAGGAAAGGAACTTATCAAGGCATCAAGCTCATTGAGGAACTCTCCAAGGGAACCTGGAGGGCGATAAATGATTGGGATGTTAAGCTTGAATGGGCTAGTGACTGTGACAGCATGGAATTCAAATGAGGAGATAGACACATGGGTCAGGGGAGAAAGAGAGAATGTCCACTTGGGAGAGATGAGGATTCCAGTGCCACCACCCCGCTGACCAGATGCTCTCGGGGTATGCGAGAACACGTGGTCAGACGAGGAGAGAGCAGTAGGAGTAGCAGTGTTTTCTGTGTTAATCCATGTTTCTGTCAGCGCCAAGAAGTCGAGGGACTGGAGGGTAGCATAGGCTGAGATGAACTCTGCCTTGTTGGCCGCAGACCGGCAGTTCCAGAGGCTGCCGGAGACCTGGAACGTGGGTCGTGCGCGCTGGGAGCACCAGGTTAGAGTGGCAGCGGCCACGCGGTGTGAAGCGTTTGTGTGGCCTGTGCAGAGAGGAGAGAACAGGGATAGGCAGACACATGGTTGACAGGCTACAGGAGAGGCTACGCTAATGCAAAGGAGATTGGAATGAACACTCAATGACACTCAAATATAACTTTCCAACTTCCAACTTATAATTGATGTAAACTACAGTGGTTCAATGTTACCAGGAATAGGCTCAAACTTAGTTTATTCAGCTAGATAACTTGATACAGTATTCTTCCAGCTTCTTCCAGTGCACAGTGTCCTATGACGCCGTAGCTAACTAGCATGCTAGCATCCAATAACACACGGTTAGCACCAATACTTGGTAACAACAAACTACCTATGGATCATTCGTGTCTGTGTCTGGTACCTTTCATAACGCAGGAGTGATTAAACTTTGGCTAGCTAACACAAAGTCAGTCCTGCTAGCTACACAAGTGGACTACACATCTCGAATGTTCAGAAAGTTAAGCTTACGTTGCAAAAATCTTGTTGACTAAAAATGATACAGTACTGCTCGCTGGTAGAGTTGGCTAGCTAGCAGTGCCTGCGTTGTTGACTTTGTTTGAAAATGTAGCTGGCTAGCTAACCTCGATAGCTACTCTGTACGACACCTTTATCTATGATACAAAGACAACTATGTAGCTAGCTAACATTACATTAATCAAATCTTTCCGTTGTAATGTATTTCGTTTCTACTGTACTGCTAGTTGGTCAAGCTGGCTAGCTAGCAGTGGCTGTGGTGTTGGCTTTGTTTGTTAAACAGTGTTGCTGCGAACGAGTACAGCTGGCTAGCTAACCTTGTTAGTTTCTCAAAGCTACACCTCTATCTTTGATGCAAAGACAGCAAAGACAACTATGTAGCTAGCTAACATTACCAGCTAACATTACACTAATCAAATCGTTCCGTTGTAATGTAATGAAATGTAATAAATGTAATATTACCCGCGGAGTGAAGCACAGCACGACTCCTCACTCCAGCATCCGGCTTCAATTTTACTCGCTAATGTCCAGTATCTAAATAACAAGGTAGACTAAATTAGGGTAAGGGTTGCTTTCCAGAGAGACATCTGAGATTATAACATACTCTGTTTCACGGAACAGAGCACTATTGGTTAGAGCCTGTAAGTAAGCATTTCACTGTAAGGTCTACACCTGTTGTATTCGGCGCACGTGGCAAATAAACTTTTATTTGATTTGAAACATGGCTCTTGGGACATGCTGTCAGAGTCGATACAGCCACCGGAATTATTTGTGTGTCACGCTGACAGGAATAAACCTCTCTCAGGGAAGAAGAAGGGCGGGGGTGTATGTTTCATGATTAACTTCTCATGGTGTAATTGTAACAACATGCAGGAGCTCAAGTCCTTCTGTTCACCAGGCCTAGAATTCCTCACAATCAAATGCCATCCGTACTATCTCCCAAGAGAATTCTCGTCGGTTATTGTCACTGTTGTGTACATCCCCCCCAGCCGGACACCACGACGGTCCTCAAGGAACTCTACTGGACTCATTTATTGTAGATGGGGATTTCAACAAAGCAAATTTGAGAACAAGGCTACCTATATTCTATCAGCATATTGACTGTAGAACTTGCACTGGTAAAACACCGGACCCTAACTTCCACGAAGCATACAAGGCCCTCCCCCGCACTCCGTTCGGCAAATCTGACCACGACTCAATTTCGCTTCTCCCCTCCTGTATGTAGAAATGTTTTGATCACGCGGACTGGGACATGTTCCAGGTAGCCTCAGAGAATAATATAGATTTATACGCTGATTCAGTGAGTGAGTTTATAAGGAAGTGCATAGGAGATGTTATTCCCACTGACTATTAACCTCTCTAGGCTAGGCGGGACGAATTCGTCCCACCTACGTAACAGCCACTGCTATCCTGTGGCGCGATTTTCAAAACCTTAAAAATCCTATTACTTCAATTTCTCAAACATATGACTATTTTACAGCCATTTAAAGACAAGACTCTCGTTAATCTAACCACACTGTCCGATTTCAAAAAGGCTTTACAACGAAAGCAAAACATTAGATTATGTCAGCAGAGTACCAAGCCAGAAATAATCAGACACCCATTTTTCAAGCCAGCATATAATGTCACCAAAACCCAGAAGACAGCTAAACGCAGCACTCACCTTTGATGATCTTCATCAGATGACAACCCTAGGACATTATGTTATACAATACATGCATGTTTTGTTCAATCAAGTTCATATTTATATCAAAAACCAGCTTTTTACATTAGCATGTGACGTTCAGAACTAGCATACCACCCGCAAACTTCTGGGGAATTCGCTAACATTTTACTAAATTACTCACGATAAACGTTCACAAAAAGCATAACAATTATTTTAAGAATTATAGATACAGACCTCCTCTATGCACTCGATATGTCCGATTTTAAAATAGCTTTTTGGTGAAAGCACATTTTGCAATATTCTAAGTACATAGCCCAGGCATCACGGGCTCGCTATTTAGACACCCGGCAAGTTTAGCACTCACCATAATCATATTTACTATTATAAAATTTCATTACCTTTTGTTGTCTTCGTCAGAATACACACCCAGGACTGCTACTTCAATAACAAATGTTGGTTTGGTCCAAAATAATCCATCGTTATATCCGAATAGCGGCGTTTTGTTCGTGCGTTCCAGACACTATCCGAAATAGTAAAGAAGTGTCACGCGCATGGCGCAATTCGTGACAATAAAATTCTAAGTATTCCATTACCGTACTTCGAAGCATGTCAACCGCTGTTTAAAATCAATTTTTACGACATTTTTCTCGTAGAAAAGCGATAATATTCCGACAGGGAATCTCCTTTTCGGCAAACAGAGGAAAAAATCCCAAAGGCGGGGGCGGTCGGGGTCACGCGCATAAGCCCAGTGTCTCTTGATCGGCCACTTGAGAAAGGCGATAATGTGTTTCAGCCTGGGGCTGGAATGACGACATTCTGTTTTTTCCCGGGCTCTGAGCGCCTATGGACGACGTGGGAAGTGTCACGTTAGAGCAGAGATCCTTAGTAAATGATAGAGATGGAAAAGAAGTTCAACAAATGGTCAGACAGGCCACTTCCTGTAAAGGAATCTCTCAGGTTTTGACCTGCCATTTGAGTTCTGTTATACTCACAGACACCATTCAAACAGTTTTAGAAAATTTAGGGTGTTTTCTATCCATATGTAATAAGTATATGCATATTCTAGTTACTGGGTAGGAGTGGTAACCAGATTAAATCGGGTATGTTTTTTATCCAGCCGTGTCAATACTGCCCCCTATCTGTTAGGGCTAGGGGGCAGTATTGACACGGCTGGATAAAAAAACATACCCGATTTAATCTGGTTACCACTCCTACCCAGTAACTAGAATATGCATATACTTATTACATATGGATAGAAAACACCCTAAATTTTCTAAAACTGTTTGAATGGTGTCTGTGAGTATAACAGAACTCATTTGGCAGGCAAAACCCTGAGACATTTTCTGACAGGAAGTGGATACCTGATGTGTTGTATTACCTTTAAACCTATCCCATTGAAAAACACAGGGGCTGAGGAATATTTTGGCACTTCCTATTGCTTCCACTAGATGTCACCAGCCTTTACAAAGTGTTTTGAGTCTTCTGGAGGGAGATCTGACCGAACAAGAGCCATGGAACGATGATGGCCCATTAGACACCTGGCGCGCGAGTTCATGTTGGGTACCCTCGTTCCAATACGTTATAAAAGAGTATGCATTCGTCCACCTTGAATATTATTCATGTTCTGGTTAAAAAAGGCCCTAATGATTTATGCTATACAACGTTTGACATGTTTGAACAAACGTAAATATATTTTTTCCCCTCGTTCATGACGAGAAGTCCGGCTGGCTTAGATCATGTGCTAACAAGACGGAGATTTTTGGACATAAATGATGAGCTTTTTTGAACAAAACTACATTCGTTATGGACCTGTGATACCTGGAAGTGACATCTGATGAAGAGAATCAAAGGTAATGGATTATTTACATAATATTTTCGATTTTAGATCTCCCCAACATGACGTCTAGTCTGTATCGCAACGCGTATTTTTCTGGGCGCAGTGCTCAGATTATTGCAAAGTGTGATTTCCCAGTAAGGTTATTTTTAAATCTGGCAAGTTGATTGTGTTCAAGAGATGTAAATCTATAATTCTTTAAATGACAATATAATATTTTACCAATGTTTTCTAATTTTAATTATTTAATTAGTGGTGCTGACTTGACTGCCGGTTATTGGAGGGAAGATGGCAGCATTCGTGCAAAACTGAAAGCATGAACCACCGCATTTAACCATGGAAAGATGACCGGGAATATGGCCAAATACAAACAGTGTAGTTATTCCCTCCGAAAGGCAATCAAACAAGCAAAACGTCATTATAGGGACAAAGTGGAGTCTCAATTCAACAGCTCAGACATGAGACGTACAGTATGTAGCAGGGTCTACAGGCAATCACAGACTACAAAAACAAAACCAGCCACGTCACGGACACTGACGTCTTGATTCCAGACAAAGTGAACACTTTCTTTGACCATTTGAGGATAATACAGTGCCACCGAATCGGCCCACTACCAAGGACTGCGGTCCCCCCCCACTTCTCCGTGGCCGACTTGAGTAAGATATTTAAAAGTGTTAACGCTCGCCAGGCTGCTGGCCCAGAAGGATTCTCTAGCCGCGTCCTCAGAGCATGCGCAGACCAGTTGGCTTGTATATTTACGGACATATTCAATCTCTCCCTATTCCAGACTGCTGTCCCAACATGGTTCAAGATGGCCACCATTGTTCCTGTACCCAAGAAGGCAAAGGTAACTGAACTGAATTACTATCACCCCATAGCACTCACTTCTGTCACAATGAAATGCTTTGAGAGTCTACTCAAGGATCATATCACCTCCACCTTACCTGTCACCTTAGACCCAGTGCAATTTGCGTACCACCCCAATAGGTCCACAGACGATGCAATCACCATCACACTGCACACTGCCCTATCCCATCTGAACAAAATGAATACCTCTGTAAGGATGCTGTTCATTAACTAGAACTCAGCATTCAACTCCAAGCTCATCATTAGGCTTGAGGCCCTGGGTCTGAACTCCTCTCTGTGCGATTGGGTCCTGGTCTTCCTGATGGGCCACTCCCAGGTGGTGAAGGTAGGAAACAACATCTCCACTTTGCTGATCCTCAACACTGGGGCCCCACAAGGGTGCGTGCTCAGCCCCTCTCCTGTACTCCCTGTTTACCCATGACTGCATGGCCATGCACGTCTCCAAGTTGATCATCAAGTTTGCAGACGACACAACAGTAGTAGGCTTGTTCACCAACAACGACGAGACAGCCTATAGGGAGGAGGTGAGGGCACTCGGAGTGTCATGTCAGGAAAATAACCTCTCACTCAATGTCAACAAAACAAAGGAGATTATCATGGACTTCAGGAAACAGCAGAGGGAGCACCCCCTATCGACATCGATGGGACAGCAATGGAGAATGTGGAAAGTTTCAAGTTCCTCGGCATACACATCACGGACAAACTGAAATGGTCCACACAGACAGTGTGGTGAAGAAGGCGCAACAGCACCTCTTCAACCTCAGGAGGCTGAAGAATTTGACTTGTCACTAAAACCCTCACAAACTTCTACTGATGCACAATTGAGAGCATCCTGTCGGGCTGTATCACCGCCTGGTATGGCAACTGCACCGCCCACAACCGCAGGGCTCTCCAGAGGGTGGTGCGGTCTGCACAATGCATCAGAACAGCACCCGATGTCCTCCAGGACAGCACCCAATGTCACAGGAAGGCCAAAAAGATCATCAAGGACAACAACCACCCGAGCCACCGCCTGTTCACCCCACTACCATCCAGAAGGCGAGGTCAGTACAGGTGCATCCGAGCTGGGACTGAGAGACTGAATAATAGCTTCTATCTCAAGGCCATCAGACTGCTAAACAGCCATCACTAAAACAGAGAGGCAGCTGCCTACATACAGACTTGAAATCATTGGCCACTCTAACAAATGGATCACTACACTCGCAATAACATCTGCTAACCATGTATATGACCAATAAAAATGTATTTGATTTCATTTAGATTTATGCGACTGCACTTGAAGAAATTTCTTCTTAAAATGTTCCGTATTGACTGACCTTCATCTTATAAAGTAATAATGGACTGTCATTTCTCTTTGCTTTTTTGAGCTGTTCTTACGATAATGTGGACTTTGTCTTTTACCAAATAGGGATATCTTCTGTATATCCCCCCTACCTTGTCACAACCCATCTGATTGGCTCAAATGCATTAAGAAGGGAAGAAATTCCACAAATTAACTTTTAAGAGGGCCCACCTGTTAATTGAAATGCATTCCAGGTGACCTCATGAAGCCAAGAATTTACAAAGCTGTCATCAAGGCAGCATAATGCTGAGTTCATAACAAAGTGGGAAGTGAGACTTTCCCACATACGACTGGGAAAAAATCCTCTTGAATGGCACTCCAACTGGTAATTACTAGTGGGAAACTTGTCTATCTTACTGAGCTCCCACATGCTGACCTCTGACATCACCTACGAAGGAAATTACCTTTAAGCAGCATTTTTGGCAGTTAAACGCAACAACAAAACAATATTTTAAAAAGCTATCTATTAATATGTTTTTTTTAACACTGTCATTTGTTTACAAGCATGATAGCTGTAAATTAGTTTATAGTTTACGCAGCTAGTTGGCCATTAGCTTATCAGTGTTTCTCAATGAGTTCAAAGCACGTGAATGCATCCAACTGGTATTTACGACTTCAAAACAAAACTTCCACCTCCCACATGGTTATTAACACAGTATTAAATGTGTCCCTTTCTCTACTCCCTCTACTTGCTCTCTTTGATTATTTTCTCTGGACGGACCACGAGGCTTCAACAGTATCAGTGGGTTGACCTGTACTGGCACTGCCTTTCTGGTCCATCGGAAAAGAAAGAGAGCACCTGAAGAACTGGGGAAGACACGGGGCAACAGTGGCCCAAACTGACTCCACATACCACCCGGAACCCCCCAGTATCCAGACCCAGCAATGGACCAGCTGCCTGAGGAGAAGATGACGGACTGCAAGCCTTAAGGTGAGTAGAGTGCTACCGAGGCAAGCTTTAATTTAAAGGCGCTGCATGGTCAATCCGCCGTCTGCATTACGGTGATATGGCCTCTGCAAAAGTCAGGGCATTCATACTTCATGCGCTTCGCGGAGCAGCGCAGAGGTGTTGTGAAGGAAGTTGTCACGGAAGTGAATTTGTGTTTATACAGGAACTCCTGCCCTCACCTACCATCAACCAATCATGTCAATGTGGAGATACACGGATCCCTCCACATTTTTACGAAATTTGAGAGGTGCACAGCAATGCAATGCAATACAGAGCTCAATTTGGCCCCTGCATGCCTTCAGGAGGCTCCGCAAATGCCTCACACCGTCCATACAGCAGCAGCTACTCTTGCTGGGGTCCAAACACATTCAGGCGCTTACATCACACATAAAACAAAAGATTAAACAGTACATCATTTAGCATTATTACACCACTACATATCTACAATACAAAATGTATTACAACTATATGACAATATATGTGTGTGTAGAGTGCGTGTGCTAGCGTGTGTGTGTGTACGCGTGTGTATCTCTTCACAGTCCCTGCTGTTCCATAAGGTGTATTTTTATCTGTTTTTTAGATCTGATTCTACTCCTTGCATCAGTTACCTGATGTGGAACAGAGTTCCAAGTAGTCTTGGCTCTATGTAGTTCTGTGCGCCTCCCATATTCTGTTCTTGACTTGGGGATTATGACAAAACCTCTGGTGGCATGTCTTGTGGGGTATATACATGGTTGTCCGAGCTGTGTGCTAGTAGTTTAAACAGACTCTTCTGTGGATTCAGCATGTCAAAACTTCTTACAAAAACAAGTAGTGATGAAGTCAATCTCTCCTCCACTTTGAGCCATGGGAAATGTACATGCATATTATTAATGTTAGCTCTCCGTGTACATTCAAGGCTCAGCAGTGCTGCCCTGTTCTGGGTCAATTGTAATTTTCCGAGGTCCCTCGTTGTGGCACAAAATCCACCTCCACCTACCTAAACAAGATGACCAGGATGAACCCAGAAGCACAGGACAGAGCCGGCAATCGCCTAGGAGCAGCACCAACAACCACCAGACCAGAAACCATGACCCTCCTGGAATTCAGATGTGCAGTAATCCAGAGAGGTACGGGCTTTATGCCGTCTGACCTGAACTGTCCAAAACCTCCCTCACTTTGAAAAAAAACGGAGGTTTCGTCCACTAATCTGGCATGCCAAAACTGTGCAGGAACTGCGACCAACTGGTCCATCTTGCCGCAACCTGCACAGCCATCATCTGCACGATCTGTATATCAACCATCCCATCTCAGACTGTACCTCCACACGCTTCTACAACCTGTGCGGGAAAAGGGGGCATTTCTTCAGAACTTTCCCCCAGTTCCTACGCTGGCAGGGCAAAGGCCAATGTCACCAACTCAAATCCCCACGCCCTTCACCAGACAACAACAACAACGACCCAGACCTTTACACAGGCATCACCCAACCAACCACCCAAGATGTCTCAGAAATGGCTTCCATCTCTGTCAACACCCAAGAGGTCCCATAAACAGCCCCCACCCCTGCCGGCCCCTCCACCATTGCACCCCCAACAAATCCCTTCCTTGCATATCCATCCCCTCCTGGTCAAAGGGGAGCCGCTTTCGAGAGAGATCATACAACCGGAAGACCCCCTCACCACACAACTCCAGTTCTTAGATGACGACAATGACCCAAACTGGACAAATATTCCCAAACAGAAAAGACCAGACAAACAGCAGACCAACAAGAGACCAGACCAGAAGACCACCTCAGACCCCGATGCCAGCAAACATGACCCGCCAAACCCCCTATCCCCTCTGAGAAACCATCTCACCCTCCCAGACCCTTATCACACCACCCCCCTCCCTCCAGTCCATTACTTCCTCTGATCCTTCCTCCCTACCCCTTACTGTCCCAGTTTCTCCACAACCACCAGCAACGGCCCCTGACCCTCCTACCATAACCCTTACTGCCCCTGACTCCTCCCTCTGCTCCTTAGTGATCCAGATCCACACCCCTGATCTCACACAGAAGCAAACCAGGCAGCCTCAGTCCAGACCCCTCGGACCCTCCAAACTGACTTCACCCCTCCCAGCATCTCCCATTACACACAGGGTTTAACCAGGCAGCCAGTGGGGAGGCATGTCAAGACCAGTGAACAGCCAAGAACCATCCAGCACAAACGACCCGCTACAGGCCCCCATCCAAATCTGCATTATCCCTGAACAGAAGGCCAGGTGGGTTGTTTGCCTTGTTTGCGTGGCCAGGTGGATCTGGGCCTTGTTTGTTCCCTCTGTCCTGCAGCCTCCAGCCTTGCCCCTGCATCGATACTGCTCCAACAACAAGCCAGGTTGATGGACATATCCCCTCCACCAACCCCCTGCTTCCTCTCCGTCTCTTTCCTCCCTCTACACTTATCCATCTCACAGAACCAGACCGGAACCAGGAACCATTCATCACCACACCAAAAGAGGCGCGGAGGAAGGACCAAAGATATAGATAGAGCTACACCTGGAGCGAGCAGGCCACAGGGGAGTACCATCACTGACCTCCGGGTCTTGTGTTCCAGGTGTGTCTGCTCGCTCCTCAGATTGTCCTTCCTCCCCTTTGCAGATCCAACACCAATCTCAGTTCCAGACCCAGTCACAGCACCAGAACACTGGAAGAGGCATGGGAAGGACCAAACACCAGACCTTCACGCGGAGCGAGCAGGGGAGTGCAACATTTGACCTCTGGGTCAAGGGCTCCCTTGTGTGTCTGCTTGCTCCAAATACTGTCCTTCCTCTCCTCTACAGACCCAGATCCATCCAAACCCAGCACCTGCAGCAGCCCCAGTTTCTGGAGAATTTTTTTTGGGGGGGGGACTACCAGTCCAGGCTCCAACAACAGTAGCAACCTAGGTGTTACCGGTCCAAGATACAACACCAAAATTAGACACAGCAGCGACCAACCACAAAATGTATTTCAGTAACTGCCAGCCCAGGCCCTACCCCTTCTGCTCCCCCAACACAAAGACACATAGTGGACTGACTGACTGACTCAGTGGACTGACATTTTTCTTAAATGTTATGTTTGAATTGTTTATGATTTGGAATTTTAAATTAATAATGGATGGAGTATTAACTTGCTCAACATTTCAAATTGTAATGAATTTTGGAATAACCAAATAAAATTGTCACGATCATCTGACAGAGGGGACCAAGATGCAGTGTGGTGAATGTGCATATTGAAGTTTTAATAATACGAAACACTTGAACTTAAGAAACAAACGAACGCCAACAGTTCTGTCAGGTGCAAACCACACAACAGAAACAACTACCCACAAAACCCCAAAGGAAAACAGGCTGCCTAAGTATGGCTCCCAATCAGCGACAACGATGTACAGCTGTCCCTGATTGAGAGCCATACCAGGCCAAAACAAAGAAATACAAAGCATAGAAAAAAGGACATAGAATGCCCACCCTAGTCACACCCTGGCCTAACCAAAATAGAGAATAAAACCCTCTCTATGGCCAGGGCGTGACACAATGTCAAGTGTCACTGAGCATTGCAACTTTTTTGTTGGTTTTGTCAGATAATCGCGCAATTATAAACTTCATTCGGGGAAACTTTTAGCAAAGTGCAGACATGTATTCTTGACAATACATCTGGTAGATCTCTGTCATGATCACAGACCTGGTAGCAAAGCTGGAAATATAAGTTGCTGGCATCCAAGTGGATGTGAGTTCAAATCCCTCCCAGAAATCTTAAAAACCTCTTACAGCCCTTTAGGGATAGGGGGCAGTATTGTCAATTTCGAAAAAAATATGTGCCCATATTAAACTGCCTCCTACTCAAACTCAGAAGCTAGGATATGCATTTAATTAGTAGATTTGGATAGAAAACACTCTAAAGTTTCTAAAACTGTTTGAATGGTGTCTGTGAGTATAACAGACCTCAAATGGCAGTCAAAACCCCGAGACAGATCCTAACAGGAAGTGGAAATCTGATTTGTGGAATCACTTTCAAGTCTTTGCCTATGAAACACACCTTGAGTTAGGATTCATTGAGCACTTCCTAAGGCTTCCACTAGATGCCAAAAGTCTTTACAAAGTGGTTTGAGTCTTCTCCGGTAGAAACTGACCGAAAGAGAGGCCTGGAAAGTTGGTCATAGGGGGAGGGCCATTACTACTATGACGCGGGCGCCCATGGATACCCCTTCGTTCCGAAACATTTAGTAAGACAATGCAATCGTACGCCTTGAATATTATTGAAGCTCTGGTTGAAAAAGGCCCTAAAGACTTATGTTATACAACGTTTGACATGTTTGAACAAACGTCAATTTATATATTGTTTGCACATTCGTGACGACAAGTCCCGAGCGCTTCAGTACATTTTGAGTAGCCTTCGGAACGCGCTAACAAGAAGGAGCTATTGGGACATAAATTATTAACTTTTTCGAACAAAACTACATTTGTTGTGGACCTGGGAATCCTGGAAGTGCCTTCTGATGAAGATAATCAAAGGTAAGGGAATATTTACAATAGTATATTTGATTTTAGATGGTTCCAAGATGGCGCTAACCTGTATCGCCTAGCCTATTTTTCTGAGCATAGCACCTCGTTTATTGCAAAGTGTGATTTCCCAGTAAAGTTATTTTTTAATCTGGCAATGCGGTTGCATTCACGAGATGTTAATCTATAATTCTTTGAATGACAATATTATATTTTCCCAATGTTTTCGAATAGAAATTTTGTAAATTGTAGCGCTGGTCACCGGAAGCATTTGAGGGAAAATATTTTCTTTACATCACACGCCAATGTAAAATGCTGTTTTTATATATAAATATGAACTTTATCGAACAAAAGAATGCATGTATTGTGTAACATGATGTCCTAGGAGTGTCATCTGATGAAGATTGTCAAAGGTTAGTGCTTCATTTAGCTGTGTTTTGGTTATTTGTGATGCATGTGGTTGGTCGGAAAATGGCGGTGTGGCTATTTTGACGATGTACTCCCCTAACATAATGTAATGTTTTGCTTTCGCTGTAAAGCCTTTTTGAAATCGGACAACGTGGTTCGATTCAGGAGAAGTGTATCTATAAAACGGTGTAAAATAGTCCTATGTTTGAGAAACAGAAATGATTAGATTTGGTTATGAATATGGCGCTCTGATTTTTCGCTGGATGTTGATCCCGATTACGGGATCAGCGAATCAAGAGCGCTGTAAGAGGTTTTAACCTCGCCTTTTACAGTATGGTAATGGTGAGAAGTTAGCATGTCTTGGGGGGGTATGATATTTGGGTGTCTGTAACTTTCTCACTCATCATTAGTCACAGCTCATTCAGGATTATTCAGAATCATGGTAGCATCCACATTAATGTAGAGTGTTTAAAAACATGTTATTTTTATTTACAATAAAGGTGACTCCAAAAATGACACAATACATCATTTACCATTAATTTATAGTGGGCACAAACTAATCTGAAACACAACCAACGCAAACAGCATACGCATCCAACAAATGGGTAGAGTCACAAGCTTGATGTAGTCATTGCAGGCTATGAATATGGGACCAAATACTACATTTTTACTATTGTAATACACAGTATTTTCCCCAAAACTTTCGGCCCCTAAAAATGGGGGGACTATGTACAAAAAGTGATGTTATTTTTAAACAGTCTGCATTTTAACCTCATAGTCATTGTATCAGTTCTAATCCAAAGTGCTGGAGTACAGAGCCAAAACAACCAAAAATGTGTCACTGTCCCAATACTTTTGGAGTCCTTCAGTTTTTCCACATTTTGTTGTGTTACAGCCTGAATTTAAAATTGATTAAATTGAGATTTTGTATCACTGACCAACACACAATGCCCCATAATGTCAAATTGAATTAAACAAAAGAAAAACTAAAATGTCAATAGTTATTCAACCCTTTTGTTATGGCAAGGCTAAATAAGTTCAGGAGTAAAAATGTGCTTAACAAGTCACATAATACGTTGCATGGACTCACTATGTGTGTAATACTAGACGTTCCGCTAGCGGAACACCTGCTCCAATATCCAATGATAGGCGTGGCGCGAATTACAAATTCCTCAAAAATACAAAAACGTCAATTTTTCAAACATATGACTATTTTACACCATTTAAAGTAAAGACTTTCCTTTATCTAACCACACTGTCCGATTTCAAAAAGGCTTTACAGCGAAAGCAAAATATTAGATTATGTCAGCAGAGTACCCAGCCAGAAATAATCAGACACCCATTTTTCAAGCTGGCATATAATGTCACAAAAAACAAAACCACAGCTAAATGCAGCACTAACCTTTGATGATCTTCATCAGATGACACACCTAGGACATTATGTTATACAATACATGCATGTTTTGTTCAATCAAGTTCATATTTATATCAAAAACCAGCTTTTTACATTAGCATGTGACGTTCAGAACTAGCATTCCCACCGAACACTTCCGGTGAATTTACTAAATTACTCACGATAAACGTTCACAAAAAACATAACAATTATTTTAAGAATTATAGATACAGAACTCCTTTATGCAATCGAGTTGTCCGATTTTAAAATAGCTTTTCGGTAAAAGCACATTTTGCAATATTCTGAGTAGATAGCTCGCCATCACAGGCTAGCTATTTTGACACCCACCAAGTTTGACCCGCACCAAACTCAGATTTACTATAAGAAAAATGATTACCTTTGCTGTTCTTCGTCAGAATGCACTCCCAGGACTTCTACTTCAATAACAAATGTTGCTTTGGTTCAAAATAATCCATAGTTATATCCAAATAGCGGCGTTTTGTTTGTGCGTTCAAGACACTATCCAAGGGTGACGAAGGGTTACGCGCCCGACGCGTTTCGTGACAAACAATTTGTAAATATTCCATTACCGTACTTCGAAGCATGTCAACCGCTGTTTAAAATACATTTTTATGCTATTTTTCTCGTAAAAAAGCGAGAATATTCCGACCGGGAGTCGTTGTTTACGTTCGAGGACGAAAGAATAAAAACATGGCGTCGCCTCGTGCACGCGCCTCCAGTCTCTGTTCTCTGATCGACCGCTATCTAAATGCGCTAGTGTTTTTCAGCCAGGGCCTGCAAAGACATCATTCAGCTTTTTGCCGCCTTCTGAGAGCCTATGGGAGCCGTAGGAAGTGTCACGTTACAGCAGAGATCCCCTGTTTTGGATAGAGATGATCAAGAAGGCCAAGAAATGGTCAGAGAGGGCGATTCCTGTTTGAATCTTCTCAGGTTTTGGCCTGCCAAATGAGTTCTGTTATACTCACAGACACCGTTCAAACAGTTTTAGAAACTTTGGAGTGTTTTCTATCCAAAGTTAATAATTATATGCATATTCTAGTTTCTGGGCAGGAGTAATAATCAGATTAAATCGGGTACGTTTTTTATCCGGCCGTGAAAATACTGCCCCCTATCCATAACAGGTTAACATGATTTTTTAATGACTACCTCATCTCTGAACCCCACACATACAATTATCTGTAAGGTCCCTCAGTTCAGCAGTGAATTTCGAACAAAGATTCAAGCACAAAGACAGGGAGGTTTTCCAATGCCTCAAAAAGAAGGGCACCTATTGGTATATGGGTACAATAAAAAAATGTCATTATTTACACTTTGGATAGTGTATCAATACACCCAGTCACTACAAAGATACAGGCGTCCTTCCTAACTCAGTTGCCGGAGAGGAGGGAAACTGCTCAGAGATTTCACCATGAAACCAATGGTGACTTTAAAACAGTTACAGAGTTTAATGGCTGTGTTAGGAGAAAACTGAGAATGGATCAACAACATTGTAGTTACTCCACAATACTAACCTAATTGACAGAGTGAAAAGAAGGAAAACACTTTTTTTTAATTCCAAAACAAGGCACTAAAGTAACACTGCAAAAAATGTGCCAAAGCAATTTACTTTTTGTCCTGAATACAAAGTGTTATGTTTGTGGCAAGTCCAATACAACATATTACTCAGTACCACTCTCCATATTTTCAAACATACTAGAGGCTGCATCATGTTATTGGTATTCAAATAATTTGAATTGAGCTAAGCACAGGCAAAATACTAGTTGAAAACCTGGTTCAGTCTGCTATCCACCACACATTGGGAGATGAATTCACCTTTCACCAGGACAATAACCTAAAACACAAGGCTAAGTCTACACTGGAGTTGCTTACCAAAAAGACAGTGAATGTTCCTGAGTGGCTGAGATACAGGTTTGACTTAGTCGGCGTGAAAATCTATGGCAAAACTTGAAAATGATCAACAACCAACATGGTAGCTCATTTGTTTATTTTTTTTTAATAAAGTGCAAATATTGTACAATCCATGTGTGCAAAGCTCTTACCCAGAAAGACCCACAGCTGTAATCACTACAAAAGGGGATTCTAACATGTATTGACTGAGGGGTGTATATACTTTTGTAAATAAGATATTTCTGTATTTCATTTTAAATAAATTTGCTAACATTTCAAAAAACATGTTTTCACTTTGTCTCTATGGGTTATTGTATTTAGATGGGAGAGAAAATATTATATTTAATCCATTTATTTTTGTATATTACTAACAACAACAGATTAAACAAATTGTGTGCCATGGGATTCATGGAATAAGTTTAGAAGGTGTAATACATACAGTTGAAGTCGGAAGATTACATACACCTTAGCCAAACACATTTAAACTCAGTTGTTCAGTCTTAGGTCAGTTAGGATCACCACTTTTTATTTTAAGAATTTGAACATCTTGGCCATGTTCTGTTATAATCTCCACCCGGCACAGCCAGAAGAGGACTGGCCACCCCTCATAGCCTGGTTCCTCTCTAGGTTTCTTCCTAGGTTCTGGCCTTTCTATGGAGTTTTTCCTAGCCACCGTGCTTCTACACCTGCATTGCTTGCTGTTTGGGGTTTCAGGCTGGGTTTTTGTACAACACTTTGAGATATCAGCTGATGTAAGAAGGGCTTTATAAATACATTTGATTTGATTTGATCGATGTGCCGGGGAGCTAGGGTTGGTCTGTTACATCTGTTGTAATTTTCCTGTCTTATCTGGTGTCCTGTGTGAATTTAAGTATGTTCCCTCTCATTCTCTCTCTCAAGACATGAGCTCTAGGATCATGCCTCAGAACTACCTGGCCTGATGACTCCTGGCTGTCCCCAGCCCACCTGGTTATGCTGCTGCTTCAGTTTCAACTGTTCAGCCTGCGGCTAGGGAACCCTGACCTGTTCACCGGACGTGCTACCTTGTCCTGGACCTGCTGTTTTCGACTCTCTCTCTCTCTACCGCACCTGCTGTCTCGACCTCTGAATGCTCAGCTATGAAACGCCAACTGACATTTACTCCTGAGGTACTGACCTGTTGCACCCTCTACAACCACTGTGATTATTATTTGACCCTGCTTGTCATCTATGAACGTTTGAACATCTGAAAAGCAATCTGGCCTTAAATGGCCATGTACTCTTATAATCTCCACCCAGCACAGCCAAAAGAGGACTGGCCACCCCTAGAGAGGAGCCTGGTTCCTCTCTAGGTTTCTTCCTAGGTTCCTGCCTTTCTAGGGAGTATTTCCTAGCCACCATTCTTCTACATCTGCATTGATTGCTGTTTGGGGTTTTAGGATGCGTTTCTGTATAGCACTTTGTGACACCTGCTGATGTAATAAGGGCTTTAAAAATACATTTGATTGATTGCTTGATTGATTGATAGCTAATGCCAATTACTATTCTACCCAGTGGATGGATTTTCTGACTTTGATATGTCTCCTGCAATCAATCTGATGGAATGAAGTAAAACGTGGGTTGTATTTTTACAGGACACTGGGCAGTATATGAGAGGCTGATGTGTGATGAGTTATGTGGCCATCCGTTCCTGCTGGACTAACCCAAGGCTAAGTACGAGACACTTTTTTCCCGTCCTTTCATAAGGTAAAATTGAAAGTCAATGAGAGCCATTCAATTCTAGCTTGGCATTTGTTGAACACTGTGTCTTTATAACATTTAATAAAATCGCCTTATACAAGTCAATACCAACAAAATTCAATGTGACACAACTAATTGCGAGCATGTCGTTGGCTCTTTTGATAGTTTATGGAAATAAGCGAGGGCAGAAAAAGGGGAGAAGGGAGGGAGGTACAAATAAATATTTGATTGCATCCATCCTTTTCATAAGTGGCTGGTATAAAACATGTTTCTATGATCTTTTAATGTTGTTTCTGTCCAACAGTCAATTGTCCTTTCATGATTCATATCTGCACCATCAAAGAGCCCTCATTTCTCCTTTCATGGTCTTTTAAAAGGAATAAATGGGCTCTGCATGGCTGGGTTTGGAGGAAAGCTCTTGAATGTGAATATGCCTAAATCAAAGGTTATGAACATACTGTACGGTACATCTTCACATGACCTCTACTTTATCCTTTTGAGGTGGTGCACTGGCAAGCTGACAAATGCATACAGAGATGTATGCACACTCTGTACAAGTAGAGATGGTTTGACGATATCAGGAAGATACTGATAGATATATAATATCAAGGAGAAGGACATAATATATGGGTTGTATGTGTGACACATGAATCACGTATGAGTATGTGTGTGTGTGTGTGTTTGTGTGTGTGTGTGTGTGTGTGTGTGTGTGCGTACCTCGGTACATGCATGCGTGTGTGCACTACAACAAATTGCTGTAGATTTAAAGCAAAAAATATTACAATTAGCCACTGTAATTCTATATGACAGTACAGTATTGTAAAGAGCAATGCATTATGGGGCCTCAATGTCATTCTGCTACACTGCTGTAAATTACAGAAATTGCTGTAATTTGTTCAATACAATTTAATAGTAAAGTACTGTATTACCTCTTTTACTGTATATTTACAGTCGCATACAGTGAATTATGGTGCATTGTGCGAAAATGTTGTGGGCAGATAGCCCCCTACCTCCTGTAGGACTGTGGAAGATGGAAGGGTAACAGTGGCTTGACCTGTCTCCCCAGTCCACAAACCACCGTTTTATCGATGGTAATTTGAATGCACTGACATACCGTGTTAAGATCCTGAGGCCCATTGTTGTGCCATTTATCTGCTGCCATCACCGCATGTTTCAGCATGATAACGCACAGCCCCATGTCGTAAGGATCTGTACACAATTCTAGGAAGCTGAAAATGTTCCAGTTCTTCCATGGCCTGCAAACTCACCAGACATGTCATCCATTGAGCACGTTTAGGATGCTCTGGATCAACGTGTGCGACAGTGTGTTCCAGTTCCCGCCAATATCCTGTGTTGGGTTCTAACTTGAAATAACTTGAAATGTCTTTATTCATGTTAACATATTAGAACTGGGTGTATGCAAATCTACTGAGTGAGAAAAGGGAGTGCAGAAAGTTGAAATTCTGTCAGAACATGATATGGTTAAATCTCATGTATCCTATGGAGAGCAGAAGGGCAACGGTCTGGTTTTAGTCACTGATAAGGTAGGACAGCCGTGAGTTAGGGATGCAAGGCCATGACTACACCAATGAAAGGAACCACTTATGTTCCTGTGTAGCAACAGAGATGTATTGGCTGTCTAGATGTGAAAGGAGTTGACGCTGCCCAGTAGAGGGTATAAATATATGTACCTGTGCAAAATATGTCTTTGTTTTTCCGTGGGTGAATAAACTTTGTTTGAGCTTTTTCTAGTCATGCAGTTAAGTGTTTAACTCTGTTTGTCAGAACCTAACACCAGCAACTTCGCACAGCCATTGCACAGGCCACAATCAACACCCTAATCAACTCCATGCAAATTAGATGTGACACGCTGCATGAGGCAAATGGTGGTCACACCACATACTGACTGGTTTTCTGATCCACACCCCTACCTTTTTTAAGGTATCTGTGACCAACAGATGTACAGTTGCAAGAAAAAGTATGTGAACCCTTTGGAATAACCTGGATTTCCACATAAATTGGTCAATTTTTTTATCTGATCTTCCTTTAAGTCACAACAATAGACAAACACAGTGTGCTTAAACTAATAACACACAAATTATTGTATTTTTCTTGTCTATATTGAATACATAATTTAAACATTCACAGTGTAGGTTGGAAAAAGTATGTGAACCCCTAGGCTAATGACTTCTCCAAAATCTAATTGGAGTCAGGAGTCAGCTAACCTGGAGTCTAATCAATGAGATGAGATTGGAGATGTTGGTTAGAGCTGTCCTGCAATATAAAAAACACTCACAAAATGTGAGTTTGCTATTCACATGAAGCATTGCTTGATGTGAACCACGCCTCGAACAAAAGAGATCTCAGAAGACCTAAGACTAAGAAATGTTGACTTGCATAAAGCTGGAAAGGGTTACAAAAATATCTCTAAAAGCCTTGATGTTCATCAGTCCACGGTAAGACAAATTGTCTATAAATGGAAACATTTCAGCACTGTTGCTACTCTCCCTAGGAGTGGCCGTCCTGAAAAGATGACTGCAAGAGCACAGTGCAGAATGCTCAATGGGGTTAAGAAGAATCCTAGAGTGTCAGCTAAAGACTTACAGAAATCTCGGGAACATGCTAACATCTCTGTTGATGAGTCTATGATACATAAAACATTTACATTTACATTACATTTAAGTCATTTAGCAGACATATAAAACAATAAACAAGAATGGTGTTCATTGGAGGACACCACGGAAGAAGCCCCTGCTGTCCAAAAAAAAACATTGCTGAACATCTGAAGTTCACAAAAGAGCACCTGGATGTTTCACAACGCTACTGGCAAAATATTCTGTGGACCGATGGAACTAAAGTTGTTGTTTGGAAGGAACACAAAACACTATGTGTGGAGAAAAAAAGGCACAGCTCACAAACATCAAAACCTCATCCCAACTGTAAAGTATGGTGGAGGGAGCATCATGGTTTGGGGCTGCTTTGCTACCTCAGGGCCTGAACATCTTGCTATCATTGACAGAAAATGTTATTTCCGTGTTTATCAAGACATTTTGCAGGAGAATGTAAGGCTATCTGTCCACCAATTGAAGCTCAACAGAAGTTGGGTGATGCAACAGGACAACAACCAAAAACACAGAAGTAAATCAACAACAGAATGGCTTCAACAGAAAGAAATATGCCTTTTGGAGTGGTGCAGTCAGTCCTGACCTCAACCCAATTGAGATGCTGTGGCATGACCTCGGGAGCGGTTCACACCAGACATCCCAAGAATATTGCTGAACTGAAACAGTTTTCTAAAGTGGAATGGTCCAATATTCCTCCTGACCGTTGTGCAGGTCTGATCCGCAACTACAGAAAACGTTTGGTTGAGGTTGTTGCTGCCAATGGAGGGTCAACCAGTTATTAAATCCAAGTGTTCACATACTTTTTCCATTCTGCACTGTGAATGCTTACAAGGTGTGTTCAATAAAGACATTAAAAAATATAATTGTTTGCGTGTTATTAATTTAAGCAGACTGTGTTTGTCAGGTGTTGTGACATAGATGTAGATCAGATCAAATATTATGAACAATTTATGCAGAAATCCAGGTAATTCCAAAGGGTTCACATACTTTTTCTTGCCACTGTACTTAGCTTATGTAAAATTGTAAATGTTATCCTCTCTGGGCTAGGCGGGACGAATTCGTCCCACCTACGTAACAGCCAGTTGAATCCTGTGGCGCGATTTTCAAAACGTTTGAAATGCTATTACTTCAATTTCTCAAACATATGACTATTTTACAGCTATTTAAAGACAAGACTCTCGTTAATCTAACCACACTGTCCGATTTCAAAAAGGCTTTACAACGAAAGCAAAACATTAGATTATGTCAGAAGAGTACCCAGCCAGAAATAATCAGACACCCATTTTTCAAGCTAGCATATAATGTCACAAAAACCCAGAAGACAGCTAAATGCAGCACTAACCTTTGATGATCTTCATCAGATGACAACCCTAGGACATTATGTTATACAATACATGCATGTTTTGTTCAATCAAATTCATATTTATATCAAAAACCAGCTTTTTACATTAGCATGTGACGTTCAGAACTAGCATACCCCCTGCAAACCTCCGGTGAATTTACTAAATTACTCACGATAAACGTTCACAAAAAGTATAACAATTATTTTAAGAATTATAGATACAGAACTCCTCTATGCACTCGATATGTCCGATTTTAAAATAGCTTTTTGGTGAAAGCACATTTTGCAATATTCTAAGTACATAGCCCAGCCATCACGGTTAGCTATTTAGACACCCGGCAAGTTTAGCCTTCACCAAAATCAGATTTACTATTATAAAAGTTTGATTACCTTTTGTTGTCTTCGTCAGAATGCACTCCCAGGACTGCTACTTCAATAACAAATGTTGGTTTGGTCCAAAATAATCCATCGTTATATCCGAATAGCGGCGTTTTGTTCGTGCGTCCCAGACACTATCCGAAATGGTAAATCAGGGTCGTGCGCATGGCGCTATTCATGACAAAAAAAATCTAAATATTCCATTACCGTACTTCGAAGCATGTCAACCGCTGTTTAAAATCAATTTTTATGCAATTTATCTCGTAAAAAAGCGATAATATTCCGACAGGGAATCTCCTTTTCGGCAAACAGAGGAAAAAATCCCAAAGGCGGGGGCGGTCGGGGTCACGCGCATAAGCCCAGTGTCCCTTGATCGGCCACTTGAGAAAGGCGATAATGTGTTTCAGCCTGGGGCTGGAATGACGACATTCTGTTTTTTCCCGGGCTCTGAGCGCCTATGGACGACGTGGGAAGTGTCACGTTAGAGCAGAGATCCTTAGTAAATGATAGAGATGGAAAAGAAGTTCAAGAAATGGTCAGACAGGCCACTTCCTGTAAAGGAATCTCTCAGGTTTTGACCTGCCATTTGAGTTCTGTTATACTCACAGACACCATTCAAACAGTTGTAGAAAATGTAGGGTGTTTTCTATCCATATGTAATAAGTATATGCATATTCTAGTTACTGGGTAGGAGTGGTAACCAGATTAAATCGGGTATGTTTTTTATCCAGCCGTGTCAATACTGCCCCCTAGCCCTAACAGGCTAACATACAAAAACAACACAATAAGCAGAGGCAAGGTGGCACAAAACATCTGGCTCAATGGCCTCTGCTTTCCTCACCAGACTCTCCGGGATGGCTGCAGTGACCCTCCAGGGCATCCTCTTCAGACCACCTGAGGGACCTTGAACACCCCAAAAGAGTAATGCCTGGAGGATCTTCAACATCACAAAGCAGGTCATATGGGATGCCAGAAATACCAAACTCTTCCACAAAGAGGACACATTCTCCATCGTCACCGCCCGCATAATCCAAATGTCCAACCAGGATTACATCACACTGGACACTAACCGCCTGGGACAAGACACCACCAACAGCCACTGGAAGATCACTGGACCGAAGGACATCAAATCACATACACATACTTAGCAGATGTTATTACGGGTGTAGCGAAATTATTATAAATGATCATCGCCCCACCTACCACCATCCCGACGAACTCTGCACTGACCACCACGACCCCTAGCTCTCACCTCCAATTTAATAGAGGTAAGAAGCCACCACCTTGCATCCAACTCTTCATATAGCCGTGCAAAACACTGGACATTCCAACCACCATGACAGCCCACCAGCTCCCAAGTACCAGAACTCTTTACACCACAACATCAGCCCCTCACCTTTTTCCCCCATTGCCTTGCCATTTGACCTACCGACCTAATGCCACCCCTTTTCTAAACCCCAGTTAAAATAGTATATGTGACCGACAGCCTTGCTTCGGTCTTATTTAGCAAAATTTGAAATTGTGTTTTTTACATTGGATGAAAGCAGCTACAAAATGGTATATCACACACTGCATTTGAGGAAAAATGGGAAAGTAATTCTGCTTTGAAATTTGACAAACCTTTGAGAAAATGGCCTTTGAATGTTTTGGTACCTACTGGAGAGCTCTTCTTTGTCTACACCCATTCAGCATCGTTCACACCCTCTTAAGCTTTAGCTCCACCAATCTCTTTAAGGGTTGAACTGACCGTTCTGTCCTAACAACAGCAGTCAAGCTAACTGGCTAAGAGTTGTCGCGGTGAAATTCTATTGAAATGAATACTTGCATAGTAGAGTCTTTTGTTAAGACATGTAGCTAGCTAATTAACCATAATCTCAACTCATGATGTTAATACCCTGCATGAATCTGCAGGTAGCTAACCAACCAGGTTCAATGTTAGTGAGCTAACATTAGGCTATAACTACATTTACATTTTAGTCATTTAGCAGACGCTCGTAGCCGGAGCGACTTACAGTGGTGAATGCATAAATTTCTTTTTTTTTTCTTCTCCGTACTGGTCCCCCGTGGGAATTGAACCCACAACCCTGGCATTGCAAACACCATGCTCTACCAAATGAGCCACACAACTAGCCAAGCAAATGACTCTGAGATACAAATAATAAGATAATACAAGTAATGTTAGCTAGCGAGCCAGCCAGCTAACATTAGCTAGCTAGCTAAGAGTGTACTTTAACTTGAAATGAAAAAGATTTTGTCAAAATTAGAAATGTGTCATATCTCAAAATGTTGCTAGTTAGACTATCTTACCCATTTACATCATATGGCAGACCAATCCGAACTCATCTCTCGGCATGGCCAGCCCACTCGCTATCTCAGCCAATCATGGCTAGCGGGAAGGTTGCTCACCTTTTCTGTGGCTAAAACAACTAGGCTCGTAATTTAACAATTTTATTCATGTTTACAGATGGCATACAACTTTGTTATTAAGGCACATGAAAGTTCACATGTTCCAGAAGGCATTTCTGCCCCAAAACGCTTTTTGATTTTAAATTTTTTTATTATGTTCAAATGGCTCTCCTGTGAAGTAGTGACCCCTGACATACGACTAGATTCCTCAAACGGGTCGCATATATGTAATGTTGCACTATGTTTTGTTGCCTTCATTTTTTTCCCACCCCACTATACAAATGCCGTTCCCTTAGAACCTGCCCCCGTTTTGAAACGATATGAAACCCATGCCCTCCCTGCCGTTTGTTTCTTTACACCCAGATTACTAAATGTTTCCATATCTGTCTGAATGATAGAAAAAAAAATGCCCCAACGTCAATGAATGTTAGTTAATGTAGTCACTGCCTTCTTGTATCACTATCTGCCAGTAAGTAAATGTTTAATGCTTTGAAAAGTGAAATCAAATAAAATAGAATTACTGGTTAAATGTTTTGCAAAGTCCTTTTGTTCTCTTATGCCCTGGAATCACAGCTACACTGCTCAAAAAAATAAAGGGAACACTAAAATAACACATCCTAGATCTGAATGAATGAAATAATCTTATTAAATACTTTTATCTTTACATAGTTGAATGTGCTGACAACAAAATCACACAAAAATAATCAATGGAAATCCAATTTATCAACCCATGGAGGTCTGGATTTGGAGTCACACTCAAAATTAAAGTGGAAAACCACACTACAGGCTGATCCAACTTTGATGTGATGTCCATAAAACAAGTCAAAATGAGGCTCAGTAGTGTGTGTGGCCTCCACGTGCCTGTATGACCTCCCTACAACGCCTGGGCATGCTCCTGATGAGGTGGCGGATGGTCTCCTGAGGGATCTCCTCCCAGACCTGGACTAAAGCATTCGCCAACTCCTGGACAGTCTGTGGTGCAACGTGGCGTTGGTGGATGGAGCGAGACATGATGTCCCAGATGTGCTCAATTGGATTCAGGTCTGGGGAACGGGCGGTCCATAGCATCAATGTCTTCCTCTTGCAGGAACTGCTGACACACTCCAGCCACATGAGGTCTAGCATTGTCTTGCATTAGGAGGAACCCAGGGCCAACCGCACCAGTATATGGTCTCACAAGGGGTCTGAGGATCTCATCTCGGTACCTAATGGCAGTCAGGCTACCTCTGGCGAGCACATGGAGGGCTGTGCGGCCCCCCCAAAGAAATGCCACCCCACACCATGACTGACCCACCGCCAAACCGGTCATGCTGGAGGATGTTGCAGGCAGCAGAACGTTCTCCACGGCGTCTCCAGACTGTCACGTCTGTCACATGTGCTCAGCGTGAACCTGCTTTCATCTGTGAAGAGCACAGGGCGCCAGTGGCGAATTTGCCAATCTTGGTGTTCTCTGGCAAATGCCAAACGTCCTGCACGGTGTTGGGCTGTAAGCACAACCCCCACCTGTGGACTTCGGGCCATCATACCACCCTCATGGAGTCTGTTTCTGACCGCTTGAGCAGACACATGCACATTTGTGGCCTGCTGGAGGTAATTTTGCAGGGCTCTGGCAGTGCTCCTCCTTGCACAAAGGCGGAGGTAGCGGTCCTGCTGCTGGGTTGTTGCCCTCCTACGGCCTCCTCCACGTCTCCTGATGTACTGGCCTGTCTCCTGGTAGCGCCTCCATGCTCTGGACACTACGCTGACAGACACAGCTAACCTTCTTGCCACAGCTCGCATTGATGTGCCATCCTGGATGAGCTGCACTACCTGAGCCACTTGTGTGGGTTGTAAACTCCATCTCATGCTACCACTAGAGTGAAAGCACCGCCAGCATTCAAAAGTGACCAAAACATCAGCCAGGAACCATAGGAACTGAGAAGTGGTCTGTGGTTACCACCTGCAGAACCACTCCTTTATTGGGGGTGTCTTGCTAATTGCCTATAATTTCCTTACCTGTTGTCTATTCCATTTGCACAACAGCATGTGAAATTTATTGTCAATCAGTGTTGCTTCCTAAGTGGACAGTTTGATTTCACAGAAGTGTGACTGACTTGGAGTTACATTGTGTTGTTTAAGTGTTCCCTTTATTTTTTGAGCAGTATAGTTTGGAAGCATTTGTTTAGCCCTCTAGAAGTGCAAGTGATATAAAACACAAAATATTCATAAATACTGCATGCTGTAAAATACAAATACCTTACAACCAACCTGCTTGCATCAAGCCTATGGAATTGAGTAAAATATCAATATTATAATTAGTAGCATTTACTTTATTACAGTATAGTAGGCTAATTTTACAGTATTGTATCATTGCTCTGATATTACAGTAACATGCCTGACACTAGCCAGAGACGGGCAAAGATACATCAAAAGGTATCTTGTTACAAGTACAAAACACCTTGATGACCAACATATCCTTAAAACCTCTCAACGATCTGCCCCTTATTTTCAATTTTCGCCTAAAATGACATACCCAAATCTAACTGCCTGTAGCTCATGCCCTGAAGCAAGGATATGCATATTCTTGGTACCATTTTTTTGTACCATCATCTTTGAAATGCAAAAGAAAGGCAATAATATATTATTCCAGCCCAGGCGCAATTTATATTTTGGCCACTAGATGGCAGCAGTGTATGTGCAAAGTTTTTGACTGATCCAATGAACCATTGCATTTCTGTTCAAGTCTGCCCAAATGTGCCTAATTGGGTTTATTAATAACTTTTAAAGTTCATAACTGTGCACTCTCAAACAATAGCATGGTATTATTTCACTGTAATAGCTACTGTAAATTGGACAGTGCAGTTAGATTAACACACATTTAAGCTTTCTGCCAATATCAGATATGTCTATGTCCTGGGAAATGTTCTTGTTACTTACAACCTCATGCTAATCGCATTAGCCTACGTTAGCTCGACCATCCCATGGGGGACCCACCGATCCTGTAAAGGTTTTAACTACAACAACATTCTTATTAACCCCCTGGTCGGGCTATCGCCATTAGCATAACGAAATGTAATATTTTTCTTTTTCAAAAATAGTACTATGTTATATCGTTTTATAGATACACCTCTCCTGAATCGAACCACGTTGTCCGATTTCAAAAAGGCTTTACAGCAAAAGCAAAACATTAGATTATGTTAGAGGAGTATATCGTAAAAGTAGCCACATAGCCATTTTCCGACCAACCACATGCATCACAAATAACCAAAAAACAGCTAAATGCAGCACTAACCTTTGACAATCTTCATCAGATGACACCCCTAGGACATCATGTTACACAATACATGCATTCTTTTGTTCGATAAAGTACATATTTATATATAAAAACAGCATTTTACATCGGCGTGTAACGTTGACTAACTATTTTCCCTCAAATGCATCCGGTGAAACAACGCTACAATTTACTAAATTACTATTCGAAAACATTTTTAAAATGTAATATTGTCATTCTAAGATTTATAGATGAATATCTCTTGAAAGCACCTGTAATGCCAGATTTTAAAATAACTTTACTGGGTAATCACACTTTGCGATAAAAGGGGATGCGATACTCAGAAAAATAGGCTACCGTTACAGGTCAGCGCCATCTTGGAACAATCGCATATCAAATCTACTCTTGTATACTATTGTCAATAATCCCTTACCTTTGAGTATCTTCATCAGAAAGCACTTCTAGGAATCCCAGGTCCACAACAAACGTATTTTCGTTCGAAAAAGTGAATCCTTTATGTTCCAATAGCTTGTGCTTGTTAGCGCGTTCTGAAGGCTGCACCAAAAGTTCCGTCGTGCGCGGGACTCCACTTTCGAACAAATGCATTTTATTTTTATTTAGGTTCGTTCAAACATGTCAAACATTGTATAAGATAAATCTTTAGGGCCTTTTTCAACCAGAGCTCCAATAAGATTCAAGGGGGACGATTGCATTGTGTTTCAAAACGTTTCGAAAGGGGAGGGTAGCCAGGGGCGCCGGCGTCATAATGGTGATGGCCCTCTCCGTGTGACCACGTTCCACTGCGTCTCATTCATTCAGTTTTCACAGTAGAAGGCTCAAATTACTTTGTAAAGACTGGGGACATCTAGTGGAAGCAATAGGAAGTGCTCAATGAACCATTGCTCACTGTGTGATTTACAGGCAAACTGATGAAGTTGAGTCCGCAATTCAGAATTCCACTTCCTGTTACGATCGGTCTCGGGGTTTTGACTGCCATATGAGTTCTGTTATACTCACAGACACCATTCAAACAGTTTTAGAAACTTTAGGGTGTTTTCTATCCACAAGTATTAATTATATGCATATCCTAGCTTCTGAGTTTGAGTAGGAGGCCGTTTAAAATGGGCACGAATTTTTTTCAAAAGTCGCTGTAGCGCCCCCTATCCTAGGCGAACGACAAGAGGTTAATGGTTACAGAAACTTTTTATGACTGTTATGTTTTTTTAATATCAACCTTATTTTAATGCGCTGACTGTAACATGCTCTGGATAAGAGTGTCTGCTATATGACAAAATGTACTGTAAATGTGAATATGAACACTTTCAAAGCACACTGCTGAGGGTTCTTCTAATGAGTTCTGCCCTCGAACCGTTAGTATTTTTGATCAAATCTGGCCTTATTTGAGGGCAGAGCTCATTATAATAATAATAATACCCACCAAATGGTGTTCATTTTTACATGTACATTTTGATCATTTAGCAGAACATCTTATCCAGAGCGAAATATCAGTCAGTGCATTAAACTAAGGTAGACAAACAAGAACATATCACAGTCATAGCAAGTCAAAATGTTATGCTATTTTTATCAGAAATGTTGTAGTTAAGTGCGCTACTTGCAAGTTTATTTTCATTTTTGGAAAAAACAAAAATCTTGTATTCTAATTAAACATTTACAAAATACATGAATTGTATTTTGTAAAATATATATATAAATAAATCCTTGTAACCGGAGAAGTTATGGCGTATTTTGGTAAAGTGGATGTGTTTGATCCCAAATCTGAGACATGGTCCAGATACATTGAGAAACTTGAATTTTACTTTGAGGCAAACAATGTGAATCAGGACAAGACAAAAGGACAATATTACTATCATCATGTTGGAAGTACAATGTATGGATTAGTGATGGACTTGATAGCACCACAAAAACCCACTCAAGTAACTTATGCAGACCTGATACAGTGTGTCGGAGAACAGTTTGATCCCTAACCCGAAGTGATAGTAGTGAGGTTTAAGTATCAGTCCTGTCTCAGAAGCCCAGGTGAACCAGTTGTGGCTCATGTGGCCAGACTAAAGCATCAAGCGTCACGCTGTGAGTTTGAAGAGACACTAGTGGAGCATCTCAGAGATCAGCTAGTATGGGTCATAGGAGGTGAGCAGACACAACCCCTCACGGTCATTGTTTATTTGTGGTTCTCACCTCTGCCTTTATCTCCAAAGTGTTACTGTGTGTGTGTGTGTGTGTGTGTGTGTGTGTGTGTGTGTGTGTGTGTGTGTGTGTGTGTGTGTGTGTGTGTGTGTGTGTGTGTGGTGTGTGTGTGTGGTGTGTGTGTGTGTGTGTGGTGTGTGTGTGTGTGTGTGCGCGCTTCACACCTATGTGAGTCACTGTACAGATAAAGTTTAGGCTTGGTGTTTTTATTTCACAGAAATGTCGTTTTGTAAATTTAGTCAGCTGTAATTCTGTCTTACATCAATATATATGGGCTCCCAAGTATTGCAGTGGTCTAAGTCACTGCATCTCAGTGCTAGAGGCGTCACTACAGACAACCTGGTTCGAATCCAGGCTGTAGCACAACTGGCCGTGATTGGGAGTCCCATAGGGCGGCGCAAAATTGGCCCAGCGTCGTCCGAGTTTGGCCGGTGTAGGCCGTCATTGTAAATAAGAATTTGTTCTTAACTGACTTGCCTAGTTAAATAAAGGTTAACAACAACAACAACATATCCCTTTATTTTATTCTCCAATGACTGTAGCCTATTTCTGCTTTGATGACTTATGATTGATCAACAACAACAACAAGGTGATTTGGATGACAACTTTGGGAGCCACCCCTCCCCACCAAGTGCCCCCGCCGGACAAGGTCTTCACCCCCCCACTGCTATGTCAATCACCCTATCTGATGGTTCTACATCCACTTTTCATAGACCTCTTGAAAAAGAAAATAGAGGCTTGTGGCACCATTCGTCCTAACTGAATCGGTTTCCCCAAGACCAAGGTAAACGACATGACAGTGAAGTTGGGGGACCATACTTTGGATCAGGACTAACAAGCTGCTTTTTGTGAAATGGAAGGACACTAGGGACAAAACCATGCTCACCACACAGCTTAAGGCATTCAATAACAACCATGTCTCAAGGAGGGTGAAAAAGGAAGAATGTCCCTGTTTCTGTGAAGGACTAGAGTGCCAGCATGAGGGGTGTCGACCTATCTAATGCTCTGATGCTCCAGGTCCTCTACAAGACCAGGAAGTGGATATTACTACAGTAAATGCTTTCATTCTCCACAAGCAGATGGCCAAAGTAAAAGGTCAAACCCCTCTCTCCCAGTTGGCCTTCCAAGAGCAGCTGGTGTTGGAAATGACTGAATTGGGGGCCCAAAGCAACCTCACAACCATCACAAGACAAGACCCCCCATTCAAGGTGAGCGCCACTATCCTACACACATGCCAAAAGACAAAAGGAAGAACTGCAAGCATTGCACAAAACACGGGGGAAAAGGGGGAAATTCCAGATCTTCTGTGCGAAATGCCAGTTCACTTTTTGTTTCCTTGTTGTGAGGGACTGCTTCACGACATGCACAAGATATGGTGAAATCTAATCCTACACCTGGGATGTAAAACGAACATGAATGCCATTTGTAAATAGTTCAGCTTATTTATATTTTTGCATCTTTTTTAGTGAATGACACATGTGTAACCAAGTTTGGTTCCAAGTTTTTTTGTATGTATCTCTGTTGCTTTTCTGTTGTTTTTGTAAACAGTTCATTCATGTGTGGGACCAATACATTGGATATGCCTAGGATAAACTTTCACGCACTTTGAGAGGTTGAAAAAACACTTGGATATTGTCACCCAACACCACCATATCACCCAACACCACCACAGAAATGTTGTTTTTTATAGTGAACAATAACTATTAGGCACATCCAGTGTGCAAAAACATTGCAATTACCACATTCGGACACATCGGAGAAGTTGAAAGGATGCTTGAATGTACCCTGGATACCCCAAAACACCATCACAATGTTTGAGTGAGGATGATATGGTAGAAATTGTATTTTTATACTGAACAAATAGCATTTAGGGATTGCAAATATGTAATAGCACTGGAATTATCTAATTTACAGACATATTCCACTTTGGAGAGGTTTAGGGACACTTGGAAATGTCCAGTGACTCCACCTGACACCAGTTACTAAAACATCTTCCCATTTCTAGTTGTTAGGTCTATCAATCACATTTTTTTTCCTGATACTTTTCACCTGTTTTGGGAGCCATCTGATATGTTTCCAGCTCTGGGCATCAATAATTTAAATATAGCTTGTCAATGAACAATTACTTTAAAAATTAAATTAAACGGTTATTTTGTGTGTGCTTGATCTTGTGTATTCTGTGTGCTTGATCTTGTGTAATCTGAACTATGTAATTCCTATCTATCTTTGGATCATTTCCTCATAATCTCCCAGATGTCTTTTTTCCAAATATACCAAGTTTTGGCATTTAAGAATCATGTAATTAGACATGAATAGCAGTTACTTTTGGGTATGTCTATTTAGGTGGAAATCAACATTTTTCAAACATTTTTCAAATGTTCAAATGTACATCTAAGAGGTTTTTAAGGGCGCAAAATGTCACTTTTGCAATTAGCGAGGCCATATCGCACATGTGTGCTGCCAGCGGTCTAGGGAGAAGAGACATCCACTCTGAAACCAGAGCCCTAGGGTATAGTGCTGAAGTCATACACAGGAGAGCACATTCCGTTGCTGGGTGCAGTGCGCATCAATGTCCAGTACAAAGGTCAAACTACACTACTGAAGATGTTGGTGGTCCAAGGTCAGGGTCTCAATCTGCTGAGAAGAGATTGGATGGCAGTGCTACAACTGGACTGGCAAGGGATGTTCAAAACAATCATGAAGGTTGACAAGCAGATAGCGATTTGACATGCACACTAAACATGCACCAGATGTTTTCAAATTCAGGTGGACCCATCCTTTCGACCATGCTTCTGCAAAGCATGCCAAGTGCCGTTTGCACTACAACAGAAGGTCGAGGCAGAGCTGGACAGGCTCCAGACCACTTATTCTGAGTGGGCTGCCCCCATTGTCCCAGTAATGAAGCCAAGATTTGTGGAGATTACAAGCTAACTGCCAATGTAGCTTCCAGGCTGCCCACTGACAATGATAGAGGAGCTATTCATAAAGCTATCTGGTGGGACATGCTTTTCCAAGCTGGACATGTCTCACGCATACCAGCAGTTGGTGCTGGCTGAAGAATCCAGCAAAGTGGTTACAATAAACACCCAGGGGCTGTTTCAGAACACACACCTTCTGTTTAGAGATCTTTCAAAGAATAGTGGAGAATCTGTTGGCGGCATCGACCACACTGCTGTATACCTGGATGATATCCTTCTCACTGGTGTCACTGAGGAAGACCATCTAAAAAAAAACTCATAACAGTGCTGTCAAGACTGGAGAGCGCAGGGCTTCGCTTGAATAAATCCAAGTGTGTTTTCCTGGCCCCTGAAGTGGAGTATATGGGGCAGAAAATCACATCCATAGGGCTTCAACTCCTGAACAAGAAAGTGAGAGCAATCAAAGAGGCCCCTGAACCCAAGGATGTGAGTGAACTACAGGCCTACCTTGGTATGTTAAACTACTGTAGCCGCTTTCTTCCTGACCTGGCCTCTGTCCTGAACCAACTGCATCTCCTCCTGAAAGCTGGAGCAAAATGGAAGTGGCACACACCCCAGTAAACAGCTTTCCAGAAATCCAAGGACTTGCTGTCGTCTTCAGCACTGCTTGTGCATTACATCCCAAAGCGCCCACTCATAAGTGATGCCTCCACATAAGGGATTGGGGCGGTGTTATCTCAGAAGATGGTGTCTCGCTCTCTGGCACCCTCAGAGAAGAGGTGAAGTAATGTCACCAGTATGCATACGGACACCACTTCACCCTACAAACTGACCATAAGCCCTAGTTAGGGCTCCTGGGTGAGCTGAAGAACATACAGCCGTCCGCCTCTGGGCGACTGCAAGATGAGCCCTCATGTGTAGCGCAATACCAATACAAGCTAACGCTGATGGTCTCAACAAGCTGCCCAAAGACCCCAAAAGTCCCCCTAAGCTGGTGTGCTTTCTGAAACATCTCAAAACAACTCCAACAGACCATTGGAAACTGACGAAATGGACTGTAAGAGACCCTCTTCTCTCCAAAGTCAGCCGCTTTGTCTAGGAGTGGTGGCCGGCCAAATGTCCTACGGAGGAGTTGCACCCATATTTTTAAAGGAGAAACAAACTCTCTGTGGAGGACGGCATCCTGCTTAAGGGCCTTTAAGTAATGGTATTTGTATGTTGTATTTATTAGGGATCCCCATTAGCTGCTACCAAGGCTACTCTTCCTGGGGTCCAAACACACCAAAGCACCCACATTGCATATGAAACAAAAAGAAAAAACATTGAACTATGTTTGTACTGAATGAGCTAAAGATTAAACAGTACATCACGACATCCCTACACCACCACATATCCACAACACAAAATGTTCAATTCCACCATACAACAATATCACATTGTGTGCATATGCATGTGTGTGCACATTTGTGTATGTCTCTTCACAGTCCCCATTGTTCAATAGGGTCTGTTTTTACATGCTTTTAAATCTGATTCTACTGCTTGCATCAGTTAACTGGTGTGGAATAGAGTTCCACGTAATCATGGCTCTATGTAGTCCTGTGCGCCTCCCATAGTCTGTTCTGGACTTGGACTATGAAGAGACCTCTGGTGGGGTACACATGGTGTCAGAGCTGTGTGCTAGTATTTTAAACAGCTTGGTACATTCAGCTTCAGTGAATCTCTCTTCCACTAGAAGCCATGAGAGATTAATATGCATGCCATTAATGTTAGCTCACCATGTACTTTTAAGGGCCAGCCATGTTTCCCTGTTCTGAGCCAACTTACATTTTCCCAAGGCCCTCTTTGTGGCACCTGACCACATGACTGAACAGTAATCTAGGTGCAACAAAACCAGGACCTGTAGGACCTGCCTTGTTAATAGTGTTGTTATTATGGACAGACTTCTCATCTTAGCTACTGTTGTATCAATATGTTTTGACCATGACAGTTTACAATCCAGCGTTACTCCAAGCAGTTTAGTCACCTCAACATGCTCAATTTCCACATTATTCATTATGAGATGTAATTGAGGTTTAGGGTTTAGTGAATTATTTTTCCCAAATACAATGCCTTTAGTTTTGGAAATATTTAGGACTAACTTATTCCTTGCTAGCCATTCCGAAACTAACTGCAGCTCTTTGTTAAATGTTGCAGTCATTTCAGGAGCTGTAGTAGCAGACCTGTATAGTGTTGAGTCATCCGCATACATAGACACGCTGGCCTTACTCAAAGCCAGTGGAATGTCGTTAGTAAAGATTGAAAAAAGCAAGGGGCCTAAACAGCTACCCTGAGGAATTCCTGATTCAACCTGGATTATGTTTGAGAGGCTTCCATTAACCTCTATGGGCTAGGTGGGACGCTAGCGTGCCACCCGTGGTGCACTCCATCAACAGCAGGTGCATTTCAAGAGCGGCAAATTTGAATCCAAATAAATGTCAAAATTCAAATTTTTCAAACATACAACTATTTTACACCCTTTGAAAGATAAACATCTCCTTAATCTAACCACGTTTTACGATTTCAAAAAGGTTTTACGGCGAAAGCATAAATTTAGAGTATGTTAGGACAGTACATTTACAAGCGTTGTGTGTAATGTTTTGTCAAGTCAAAGACAGGGTCACCAAAACCATAAAACCAGCTAAAATGATGCACTAACCTTTTACAATCTCCATCAGATGACACTCCTAGGACATTATGTTAGACAATGCATGCATTTTTAGTTCTATCAAGTTCATATTTATATCCAAAAACAGCGTTTTACTATGGCATTGATGTTGAGGAAATCGTTTCCCTCCAATAACCGGCAGTCAAGTCAGCGTCACAAATTAAATAATTAAAATTAGAAAACATTGGTAAAATATTATATTGTCATTTAAAGAATTATAGATTTACATCTCTTGAACGCAATCAACTTGCCAGATTTAAAAATAACCTTACTGGGAAATCACACTTTGCAATAATCTGAGCACTGCGCCCAGAAAAATACGCGTTGCGATACAGACTAGACGTCATGTTGGGGAGATCTAAAATCGAAAATACTATGTAAATAATCCATTACCTTTGATTCTCTTCATCAGATGTCACTTCCAGGTATCACAGGTCCATAACGAATGTAGTTTTGTTCAAAAAAGCTCATAATTTATGTCCAAAAATCTCCGTCTTGTTAGCACATGATCTAAGCCAGCCGGACTTCTCGTCATGAACGAGGGGAAAAAATATATTTACGTTTGTTCAAACATGTCAAACGTTGTATAGCATAAATCATTAGGGCCTTTTTTAACCAGAACATGAATAATATTCAAGGTGGACGAATGCATACTCTTTTATAACGTATTGGAACGAGGGTACCCAACATGAACTCGCGCGCCAGGTGTCTAATGGGACATCATCGTTCCATGGCTCTTGTTCGGTCAGATCTCCCTCCAGAAGACTCAAAACACTTTGTAAAGGCTGGTGACATCTAGTGGAAGCAATAGGAAGTGCCAAAATATTCCTCAGCCCCTGTGTTTTTCAATGGGATAGGTTTAAAGTCAATACAACACATCAGGTATCCACTTCCTGTCAGAAAATGTCTCAGGGTTTTGCCTGCCAAATGAGTTCTGTTATACTCACAGACACCATTCAAACAGTTTTAGAAACTTTTGAGTGTTTTCTATCCATATATAATAAGTATATGCATATTCTAGTTACTGGGTAGGATTAGTAACCAGATTAAATCGGGTACATTTTTTTTATCCAGACGTGCAAATGCTGCCCCCTAGCCCTAACAGGTTAAAGAACAACCTCTGTGTTCTGTTAGACAAGTAACTCTTTATCCAAAATATAGCAGGGGCTGTAAATCCATAACACACACATTTTTCCAGCAGTAGACTATGATTGATCATGTCAAAAGCTGCACTGAAGTCTAACACAAGGACATCGGACTTTACTCGAGAAACACAAGTCCCACCCAGGAGTATTCAGAATGAAAGTCACAGCAAGAGTGCACGTGGTGTCTGGGATTGGACAAAGTGGTGGAAGAGCAAGTCCAGACATGTGCTACTTGCCAGCAGGTATGAAATGCTCCAGCACAAGCTCTTTTCAGCCCTTGGGAGTGGCCTGGAACACCCTGGACTCGCATTCCCATTGACTATGCAGGGCCTTTCCTTGGAGAGATGTTCTTGTTGGTTTTGGATGCTCACCCCAAATGGCTTGAAATGTTCCCAGTCTGCACTGCAAACTCAGCAACAACAATTGAGCATCTCAGGGAAGTGTTCAGTACTCATGGTCTTCCCCTTACAGTTGTATCAGACAATGCAGCCATCTTCATGAGTGTGGAGTTCGAGGCCTTTCTGGCAACCAATGGTATTCGCCATATCACCTCAACCCCCTTCCACCCCTCCACAAATGGCTTAATGGAGAGGGAAGTCCAGACAATGAATAGGGCCTTGAAAAAGGCAACAGGAGGCATATTGAAGGTCAGAGTTTCCTGATTCCTGGCAGCTTTATCACTTTACACCACAACCGGGATGTCTCCAGCTGAGATTGTGTTTGGCTGCCTTGTTATTCAAGAGTTCAAGAGTTCTCCACAGTCAGGAATGGATGGCCACAACTGGAAAACCATCAAACCGGCCAGGTTGCTGGACTTCTCAGGGAATGGCAAATGGCACCAGGAGCAGTGGTCACCACTACAGGCCCTCTCTCATACGGAGTGGATGTTGCTGGGAAGGTGATGAGGCGTCACGTAGATCACCTGCTGGTGAGGAGGGATGTGATCCAGGCAGTCTCAGGTCAGCCTCCCATCTGAGACGATGATAGAGTGGCAGCAGAGCAGCCCCAAATACCCATTGCCATCCCATGGGCAGCTTAAGTGCCTGCCGTGAGGCACATAGAGGCAGTCCTTGTCCGACGCTCAGACAGATCCCATAACCACACAGAAATATTGGACTTATAGTTAGTTACTGGGCAGTACACTGCTGCCCCATTTCTACCAGAACTGGTTAGTTCCCCTCTTTTATCTCTGATTAGCTAAAAAGGTATCCCCCACCGGGTTTATGTTTCTTTGTCCATCCAGGTACCCAGGAAGTCGGGAGATGCCTTCAAAACCAGCCACTAGGGGCAATGGTGAGCACTATTACCACCAGGCTGTAAACTCCGAGATCACATGCTCAATCCCAGTGATAGGCACTTATTTTTAGTTTTAATCCTTAACTTAAACATTCAGAATGAATACCTAATCTTAACCGTGGAGTTGTTTTTGTTTTAACCCCATCCCAAACCTTAACATTTAACTTTAAAATTCAGAATGATTTTCTAAACTTACCCAGCCCAGTGGCACCGGTGACAGCAGTGATACAACCCAGGGTGCAGCTGCAGCAGGAGAAGCAACCCAGGGTGTCCAAAAAAATTCAATATGTGACTTTTGGAGCAACTTCGAAATTTGACATTTGTAAAAACCTGAACAGACGTCGGAAGTCAAATTGGTCAAACTGTGAGATCTTGTTATACTTGTGCTTCATCAAGAACGCATGCAAGCACACACCTACACACATCACACACACACCAACAGTACCTCACCTTCCACCTTATCCTCCCAGGGTTACATGTCTAAAGCCAGCCTCAACAACAACATGGAGGCGTTGGAGAACACATGAACATGAAACAGAGGAACACCTGTTTCTGAAGCTCACCATATGTAATGTGTTACACTGCAAATGCTTTACTAAGAAATGTTTAAAAAAAATAGCACCTGCTTAAAAGCAATACCTAATCAATTCTATTGATTCTATTCCATTTACAATGTGGAATTCAAAGAAATACACATGCTGCAGAATTCATAGAAATATACGTTTCCAATACAAAACTGTATTCTGCACTGTGTTTTTGTATAACCCACCATGTACTCTCTGAAAGAACACACTGTACATACATTCTCTTTTGATTTTGAGTGTTCTAGACCTGGGTTCAAATACTATTTCAAATATCTCAATTACTTTCACATACATTTGAATTAAGTATTCAGATATATTTTATTTGAAAAGACAAGTAGTTTAATATTTTAATATATTTTGGAAATACACATGGAAAGTATTTTAAAATACGAGTGACCCAAACTCCCATAACCCAGGTATTTGAAAATAGCATTTGAAAAAACTCTCAAATACAATTTGGTATATTAGTATATTTAAAATTAATTTTATTTTACAAATAACCATTTGAATACTCAAATAAAAGGCTTGTTTTCGGCTGTGTTTTTGAAAACCCTCAAATACCGAGAAAAAAGTACTTGAAATACCAGATACTCAAATACACATGTACAGGTCTGTAGTGTTCTAGACACAGCTTTTACTGTTCATGTGGATGTGTGGTCTTGTTCTGACAGGCTTGATAGTGGAGGCATCATCACCCTGCCACTAAACATAGACGTGATGGGGAGGAGATCTTCAGCAACAGTTACTGTCACACAGTAAAAGCTCTCTCTAATTGGGGTAGCATTAGTGTTAATGTTGTTGTTGATGTAGGAGGAAAAATTTGCTTGTATGCTGTGAGTTTCATCCAGGTGTAAATGGTTGACACCACTAGGTACCCTGCATCACAGAAATCATGCAGCTTTTCTAAAATAACATCTGAAAGCCTGAATACACAGCTAATGTCGTTGGTATTGTGCTGCTGGGCAATTCAGTGATGTACAATGCATGTCAGTGAAGGGCGGTATGAAGCCTCTGTGGAAATCTACTAAAGCTTTTTTCGTCACTCAGTTTGGGAACATATGCCTGCTGTGAAGATAAGAGGCGCAAGGAAAGAGTGCCATACACATTTATACACATAAAAATGCACAACATTCCTCAAAGTCTTATTGCATGAACTTGGTGTGTGTGCTTGTGTGTGGCAACATGCGTGTGTGTGTGCGTGCATGTATTTCTGTGTGTGTGTGTGTGTGTGTGTGTGTGTGTGTGTGTGTGTGTGTGTGTGTGTGTGTGTGTGTGCATTCATGTGTACATAACGTATGTGTGCCCATACTTTTAAACCTGTATAGCAAAACTGTAGCTTCATGTTCAGATTAAATGCTGCATAAACTTAACAGTAAGCATGGTAGGATTAATTGTGTAGTGAAAGAGAAGCAGGAAAATGCATCTTCTATACATCTTTCAAAATGTCTCCTATTGTCCCAATGAATGGAAAAGCAATTCAGAACACAAACGGGGAATTGAAGCGACAGTAGGTTGGCACGCTGTTAACAACAACCTACATATCGACTTATTTTCTAAACAGGGCCGAACCTACATGGTGGTCTGTTAATGTACATCCATTGATGTAGTATGCTAATTTGTTGTGTTTAAAACATGTCAAGGCAAAATGGAACAGGAGGTGTACCAGAAAACTAGATTTGAATTAAATCAATAGCGATCCCCACACAACACAGAGAGTGTATTCCCATCCCTCCCATTATAGGAGCCACAGCAGCAGTGGTTTTGCTTGACGGACTCTGGCATGTAACTACAGGAAGTGATCCAAATTCATTCACCAGTTTCCCTCTGCAAGGGAGCAAAATCCATACAGAATTTGCCTTTCTTCAGATGGGGCTGTTTCTAGCCTGAATGATTTTGATTGATGTATATGTTTTGGTAGGGGTCACATATGAAATGCTTCCTGAACTGTCCCGTAATGGATGCTGTCCCGTAGTGGAGAACCACATGACAAATTGACCCTTTTACTTGAATGTAATTCATTTAGATAGTACCAGGCTACTGACTACATGACAGAGTGCTTCTTCTGAACAGCAAGACCGAGGCTGCGTCCAAAATGACATCATACTCCCTATATAGTGCACTACTATTGACCAGAGACCTATTAGCCCTGGTCAAAAGTAGTGCACTACATAGACAAATTTAAATTTAAAGAAATGCAAACAAATGTAAAAGGTAATGAACAGTCAAAATCATGTTTTTCATGAAATTGGGTGATATTTGGATGAAACTAGATCAAAGTATGATAACCAAAGTAAGAAAAATATCTGTTGTTTCTACATTGCTAAAGTTTGATCATAAAGTTACTGGTCCCCTCCCCCTTGTCAAACACTTGGATTCAGGAGGCAGGATTATTAAGGGGATATGGTGACATCACCCTAACTCTCTCATTTGAATACACCAATGGTAACATGATATTCTCTTACCTAATTTGAATAAGTACCACATAATTTGAATAAGTACCACCTTGTAACCAACATCGGAGAAGGTGTGTTTTTGCAGAGAAGCGTGGTTTATATTGCTAGATAGCTACTCTACTGGCGCCAAAATTTGACTGTAGGGTGTCAACAAATATAATAAAAAGTTGACCCTATTTATCTATGGCAAATATACTTCTATGTTTCTCCTTTCATCTGTTTCTGGTGTTAGCTAGCTACTAGCTAGCTAGGTCTTCAGCCAGCATGGGTAAAAGGGGGGGAGGGTCGTTGAAAACTCTGACGCAGTCAAGTCAACACATCCGTCAGTGCAGCTGTGAACTGTGTTACAGAAGACACCTGCCAAACGGTATATGTATAAAACATTTTTGACAGCGTTAATGCAATTTCAATGTTGTTTGAGTTGCTTTGTGTATCACCAAATTTGTTTGAGATGATTTTACTCCAACACTGCTCACTGCATCCAAGTTGCTTGACATGGGTGTTTCAAAGAGCTGTCAGTCAAGGTGAGCTCATGAATATAAGATCCCCGCCCACTCAACCTGTCTTTTTAAACTTCATGGTGGTTAGCCATGAAAGAAAGTAATTTTCAATATTTTTGAGCATTTCTTTCCAAAACAAATATTATGGGTGATATTTTAGTCACTCAAAATGCTATTTTATATGGGAATCAGAATGATTGTTCAGGACATGTTAAATGAGTAATGATATTCATGAGCACCTTTTCCTTTATCTACTAATTTGTCTTGATTAAGTTGGAGCCATCGGCTAAACGAATAGGATCGTGACTAATTCCTCATATTAAGTTCACTGGGATGATGCTAATGATGCTTTATGACACTAGTGTGTGTGTGTGTGTGTGTGATCTGTGTGTGTGTGTGTGTGTGCGCCTCTCTGTGTGTGTGTGTGTGTGGTGTGTGTGTGTGTGTGTGTGTGTGTGTGTGTGTGTGTGTGTGTGTGTGTGTGTGTGTGTGTGTGCGTGCAGGGTTGAGGAGTAACTGATTACATGTTATGCATTACATGTAATCTGATTACATAAAAACAAAACTGTAATCAAGTATGTTACCAGCAAAAATATTATAATCAGATTACAGATTCTTTTGAAAAACTAGATGAATACTAATTTGATTATTTTTAAATTCAAAGGCTGTTTGCAAAAAAAAATACATCATGACAACTTTCTGTTTTCTCAATGACATTCAATTCAGCATTGAAATAAAGCACAAGTTTTTAAGTTTGTTCCACCTGAGCAAGTCTGACCACATGTCAGAGATCACTATGAAGACACATGAAATGCATTTGCTGGATCTTTTTTGTCTTCTTCTAATGCCTCTTAAGGGGGAGAAGTTACTGAAAGTAATCAGATTATGTTACTGAGTCTGGGTAATCCAAAAGGGATATTAATGATTATAGTTTTGGACAGGTAACTAGTAACTGATTACATTTAGAAAGTCAGCTACTCAACCCTGTGTGTGTGTGTGTGTGTGTGTGTGTGTGTGTGTGTGTGTGTGTGTGTGTGTGTGTGTGTGTGTGTGTGTGTGTGTGTGTGTGTGTGTGTGTGTGTGTGTGTGTGTGTGTGTGGTTCCACAGTGGTTATTCATTTGAGTGGTTTGAGAAATGCACCCTCAGATTAGTTTCAAGTCTTCTGAAATCAGCTATGATATTACATCCTGAGGTGATTTGAGCTCTAATTTTAATTCAACACTTCTTCATATCTTTAAGCCATATAACAATGAGTGGTGCAGAGGTCTAAGGCACCGCATCTCAGTGCTAGAGGCATCACTACAGACCCTGGATCGATTCCAGGCTGTATCACAACCGGCTGTGATTGGGAGTCCCATAGTTGGTCCAGTCGCGTCCGGATTAGGGTTTGGCCAGGGTAGGCCATCAATGTAAATAAGAATTTGTTCTTAACTGACTTGCCTAGTTAAATAAAGGTTTATATAACATATAGTTGAAGTCGGAAGTTTACATACATCTTAGCCAAATTCATTTAAACTCAGCTTTTAATTTAATCAGAGTAAAACTGTATTAAACCTTCAAAAAAGGGTTATATCCAGTATCAAAATGGGTTCGGCTATGGTTACAAGATAAAAAAAGGATCTGGTACTATTTAGAAAAATGCATTCTTTTGTGGATCACGTATTGTGGCCCCCTTTCACCCTGCGTTGGTATCAGTAGTCTGACAGTAGTACAGTTGAAGTCGGAGGTTTACGTACACCTTAGCCAAATAAATTGAAACTCAGTTCTTCACAATTCCTGACATTTAATCCTAGTAAAAATTCCCTGTTTTAGGTCAGTTAGGATCAACCACTTTTCTTTAAGAATGTGAAATGTCAGAATAATAGTAGAGACAATTATTTAATTCTGATTTTATTTCTTCCATCGCATTCCCAGAGCGTCAGAGGTTTACATACACTCAATTAGTATTTGGTAGCATTGCCTTTAAATTTTTAACTTGGGTCAAACGTTTCAGGTAGCCTTCCACAAGCTTCCCACAATAAGTTGGGTGAATTTTGGCCCATTCCTCTTGACAGAGCTGGTGTAACTGAGTCAGGTTTGTAGGCCTCCTTGCTCGCACACACTTTTACAGTTCTGCCCAAAAATGCTCTATAGGCTTGAGGTCAGGACTTTGTGATGGCCACTCCAATACCTTGACTTTGTTGTCCTTAAGCCATTTTGCCACAACTTTGGAAGTATGCTTGGGGTCATTGTCCATTTGGAAGACCCATTTGCGACCAAGCTTTAACTTCCTGACTGATGTCTTGAGATGTTACTTCAATATATGAACATGATTTTTCTTCCTCATGGTGCCATCTATTTTGTGACGTGCACCAGTTCCTCCTGCAGCAAAGCACCCCCACAACATGTTGCTGCCACCCCCGTGCTTCACGATTGGGATGGTGTTCTTCAGCTTGCAAGCATCCCCCTTTTTCCTACAAACATAACAATGGTCATTATGACCAAACAGTTCTATTTTTGTTTCATCAGACCAGAGGACATTTCTACAAAAAGTACGACATTTGTCCCTATGTGCAATTGCAAACCGTAGTCTGGCTTTTTTATGGTGGTTTTGTGGCTTCTTCCTTGCTGAGTGGCCTTTCAGGTTATGTCGATATAGGACTCGTTTTACTGTGGATATAGATACTTTGTACCTGTTTCCTCCAGCATCTTCACAAGGTCCTTTGCTGTTGTTCTGGGATTGATTTGCACTTTTCACACCAAAGTACGTTCATCTCTAGGAGACAGAACGCATCTCTTTCCTGAGCGGTATGATGGCTGCATGGTCCCATGGTGTTTATACTATTGTTTGTACAGAAGAACGTGGTACCGTCAAGCGTTTGGAAATTGCTCCCAAGGATGAACCAGACTTGTGGAGGTCTACAATTTTTTTCTGACGTCTTGGCTGATTTCTTTTGATGTTCCCAGGATGTCAAGGAAAGAGTCACCGAGTTTGAAGGTAGGCCTTGAATTACATCCACAGGTACACCTCCAATTGACTGAAATTATGTAAATTAGCCTATCAGAAGCTTCTAAAGCCATGACATCATTTTCTGGAATTTTCCAAGCTGTTTAAAGGCACAGTCAACTTAGTGTTTGTAAACTTCTGACCCACTGGAATTGTGATACAGTGAATTACAAGTGAAATAATCTGTCTGTAAACAATTGTTGGAAAAATGCAATTTGCAATTTGTTAACAAGAAATGTGTGTAGTGGTTCAACTGCATATACATATCTCCTCTGTACACAATGTTTCAATCTTTCAGATCTGTTATTTAGAGATTTTGCAAAGTGACAGTGCACACAACCGTTTCTCCATCTCCCTATCAGTCTGCAGCTAGAGACAAGCATTTATTTTAATCCCAACCTTGACCCTCTGTATCAGAGTGGGGTTGTGTGGACAGAGCTGTGTCAACTACTTAGATAGGAGCACTCAAACGCACAGGAGAATACCTGGAAAAACAATCGCTCCATACTTTAGTTTTTCCTGTCAAATTGTGTGTTCTCTAAAATGGCTGAATGGGAAGGAGAACATGAGGAGTTGGGAAGAGAAGAGATTGTGGAAGGAGAGCTGGACAGAGACAAGGGAAGAATGATAGAGGGCTCAAATAACAGACTTCCACAGAGGGAGCACTGAGAAAATGTAACTGATACAGGAGGATAAGCGATTAGACCAGAGAGAGAGGGGAGAGAGTTTGAGAGATGGAGAGTGTGAGAGAGCGTGCATCCGTGTGTGTACACTGAGTATACAAAACATTAGGAACACCTTCCTAATCGTCGGGGCATGTAAAGGTTTCGAAAGTGTTCCACAGGGATGCTGGCCCATGTTGGCTCCAATGCTTCCCAAAGTTGTCAAGTTGGCTGGATGCCCCAGCAGTGTTACAGGTCTTGACACAAACCAGTGCGCCTGGCACCTACTACAATACCTCGTTCAAAGGCACTTCAATCTTTTGTCTTGCCCATTCAGCTTCTGAATGGCACACACACACAATTCATGTCTCAATTGTCTGAAGGCTTAAATATCTTTCTTTAACCTGTCTCCTCCCCTTCATATACACTTATTGAAGTGACATCAGTAAGGGATCATAGCTTTCACCTGGATTCACCTGGTCAGTCTGTCATGGAAAGATCTTAGTGTTTTGTATATTCAGTGTATGTGTTTGTGTGTGCCTCAGAGAGGGAGAGGGTGTGTGTAAGTGAAAGAGTGCAAACAGACATGAGATGGGTCTCTATTTGATTGCACTAGCCAGGCCTCTCTATGACGCGCCCAGCCTGCCTCCCTGTGCCCTGCTCTCACCTTCTCTCTTGTGCCTGTCTCTAACTCTGATGAATGGCTTTTTTTGTGGCTCATCCTCTGTTCAGCAGATATGATTTCACACTGCAAAATGCTGCAAGGAGTGAAGGGGGCTATGGGAAGATGAATAGGGGAAAGAGACAAAGAGGAGGAGGCTCATGCAGAAGCCATTGAGGAATGTTCCTATTATGGTGAAGATGGAGTGAGGGCTCAGGGGCAAGGTGGGGCACTGCACTTCGAGGATGAAGAAGCGGAGGAAGAAGAGGGAAAGGCGAGCTGCTGCACTAGGAGGAAGAGGAGGAGGGAAAGGTGGGGCACTGTACTAGAAGGATGAGGAAGAGGAGAAAGAGGAGGAGGAGATGGTTGCACTGTACTGGGAGGATGAGGAAGAGGGGAAATAGGAGTGAGTGTTGAGGGGCAAGTCAGGAAACTGTACTGCCACTGGGGATGTATCCTCGCCCTGACTTTCCCCTGAGCCCTGAAGCACTGCCAAGCATGAGCGTGTATAGCATGAAGATGCCCCATAAATTCCATGTCCATAGACATTTGTAGTTTAGTGGACCATTGGCATATAAGGATGATCTGGAGTTGCTTTCCTGGGATGGTGAGAACTACAGATAGCTACAGTATATATATACATAACTCTGAAAAGCTCAATTTGCTACCACAACAGCTATCAACCACTATTATTAACATTAATTCTACAACTTCCCCAATCCAAGTTCTACCAACAGACTACAGCCTCTCAATTTCACTTCCAATTGAAACAAAGCAGTCTGCACTCTGAATCAGGGAAAACCATTAAAGATCCTGATGATAAGAGAATAGTATGAATTAAAACAAATTACTACAAAGCCCCTAAAGCTCCCTGAGGCTGGTACAGCTCTGCAGGTTGGTGTGGCTCATTGGCTCATGGCTTATTGCAGATATTGGCTTTACAGAGCATCGTCAGACTTGAATGCACTCCATTAATGGAGAGTCACGTCCCCTAATGCAACGTACATGTATGGCGAATGCTGACCATACCAACCTTGTATGTACACACACACACACACACACACACACACACACACACACACACACACACACACACACACACACACACACACACACACACACTCCTCACAAATACTTGCGCACACACTCACACAATTTTGCGCATAGATTTGTTTGCATCCCTGTTAGTGAGCATTTCTCCTTTGCCAAGATAATCCATCCACCTGACAGGTGTGGCATATCAAGAAGCTGATTAAACAGCATGATCATTACACGAGTACACTTTGTGCTGGGGACAATAAAAGGTCACTCTAAAATGTGCAGTTTTGTCACACAATTCCACAGATGGACAGATGTCTCAAGTTTTGAGGGAGCGTGCAATTGGAATGCTGACTGCAGGAATGTCCACCAGAGCTGTTGCCAGTAAATGATGTTCATTTCTCTACCATAAGCCACCTCCAACGTTGTTTTAGAGAATTTGGCAGTACGTCCAACCGGCATAACAACCGCAGACCATGTGTAACTACGCCAGCCCAGGACCTCCACATCCACATCCAGCTTCTTCGCCTGCGGAATCGTCTGAGACCAGCCACCCGGACAGCTGATGAGTATTTCTGTAATAAATCCCTTTTGTAGGGGATAACTCATTGTGATTGGCTGGGCCTGGCTACCAAGTGGGTGGGACTATGTCCTCCCATGCCCACCCATGGCTGCACAGGTCCTAATGAATTTATTTCATTTGACTGATTTCCTTATATGAAATGTGACTCAGTAAAATCATAGAAATTGTTGCATGTTGTGTTATAAAATGTTGTTAAGTATATACAATTTCTTCCACCTTAGCCAAATTTCTCATTTGCTTGTGTGCGCCTCTCTTATCAAATTTATTTGGTATGTATTTTATGCACTATGCTTTTCCACAGGTCAATATACTGTAGTCTAACTGTCTGTCTATCCTGCCCTCTATCTGTCATTCATAGTGAAAATACTGGTAGGTGGATCTGCAATAGACACAAAAAAATATGGTTCTAAATAGTACCAGATAAGGGTTATTTGGCTTGTAACCATGGCGTGACCCTTTTTTGGTGCTATGTAGAATCCTTTTTTAAGGTGAAATAAAGAGCCATGCTCATAAGTTTATAAGGTAAATGGAACCTGTATGATGATTTAAACAACTCTTCCCTAAGGTCCTATAAAGAACCATTAAAAAAGGTTCTATATAGCATCAAAAAAAGGTTCCACTATCATGGTTACAACCCTTTTTGTGGCCATATAGAACCGTTTTTATGTTTGTTTATAGAACCTTTATGAATGGTTCCATAAAGAGCATTTCTCAATCTGAAAGGTTCCTTGTAGATCCTTTTGAAAAACTGCACAGGTTTTTTCTATTCTGGTCAGCTAAATTATGTTGTTTCAACTCCACAAGTTACATTATTGTTATAATTGAATTGAACCAATTGAGCTATGTCTGGGACAGCTGGGGGTCCCTGAAAACAAATGACTGATTACATCAAACATTCTCCAGAGACATAATGCCATTTGTGCATCTTTCAAAAGAGGGTACCATATACTGGTGTAATACAACACATTAGATAAACTGGAATGACACTCACTCATGGTTACACAAAACAAAAAAAGCTGTGTGCAAACCACGCCCCCAAATATTATAATCAACCGCCTCCCCTATATTTTAATTAATATTAAAAGAGCAAATTAACCTTTTGTGAACTGTAAAAAAACATTGAAGAGCTCAAAGGGTTATACAAGTCATTATGGTTCCACATAGAACCATCACCCTTCCCAAAGAACCCTTGAGGAACCCTCATTCTTTAATGTGTATGCTCCCAGGAATCCCTGTTATTCAGTAAAGCTTAATGAACGCTCTGCCTCCTCTCTGATCCGAACGCCTATTCCTTCCGCACCTAGAGCTTAACGCTTCAATATAGCCTAAATATTTGTCATTTCACATTTAAAATGTATTACACTTTTATGTGTAGCATAAAAACATAAATCACAATGTTTGAATCTGATTAGGCTACTTCAAAAGTCTCCTGTAGGCTACCTGCCCAAGTTCGTCCAAAATATAATTCCAGCATCCAAACTATGCACCAACCATTTGATGAACGGAAAAATACACATTTTACAAAACACCAAAAAGTTGAATGACATTCTGAGATGGTCAAACCAAGCCTTCAATACTGGGTACAAGGTAGGGAAGAATGTGTTTTCTGTTGAGATTGACATAGTCTTTTTGATGATTGTGGTGTTGAAAACGCAACCATGATGTTGAAACGCTCGAAATTGGTATGCTTTGCTTATTGGTTGTGTGGTGCTTCATTGGAACAGGAACATGTTAGTGGAAAATACCCTGCATATTTTTTATGCATTTCCCCATAGCTAATCATTGTCTGCTGTCAGCTCTGATCATAGTGTAATGAAACAGGAGAGTGAACTCAACAGTGGTGGTTGGCGAACAGTGTAGTGGTTCCTGGAGAAGTAGGTATACTCACATTTTGCCCCAAATTTTACGAACAGCCTTTCTGGCAGAGGAAAGGTGCCCTGTGTGAAAAAAATCTATGAGAAACAGTGACATACACTCTGAATTACTTTAAACGATCAATCCCATATTGGTCTTTCAAAGTCAGGCCAACTGAAGTTGTTCAGTGCAAGTAGACTAATAGTTGGCCTACTATTGAAATGGATAAATGAGGCTGGCCAACTGAGTCAGAAATTCTGTTTTTTGTTGTTGTTGAAAAACAACAATGGTGGATGTTCTAAATCCATAACAACGCTTAACCAAATCAGGAGACCACTTTTTAGGTCTGGGAAAAATCTAAGAAATTCATATTTTTTAATTCAAGTGTGCAGGCACCTAGCACTGTTGTTTGGTTAGCGGTGTTCCTGTAGCACATGAGATCAATTTTGCAAAACAAATTTAAAAGGATAGTTACAAATAATCATGTTATCATTCTGCCATGTAGGCATAGGCTACTTTGTAACTAGTTAACATTTCATTGAGATGGTTTTTGGGAAACCTTTTCCATCTACCAGAATAAGTTAGGCCTATTTTCCTGTTCCTTAATTGTTTGAAACCTGGACGTTTTATCTTACCTTGATTTATAGTAGCATGCAGCCAAAATCCCACCAGAGAAACGTGGAGGCAATTATTTTATTAAGACTTCCTCATACAGTAAGCATTCTCCTGTGGTATTGGTTTTCTTTCAACTTTCTTTCATTGTCTAGTAGCCAAAGGCATTATCCTAGTCATATTAGCAACTCATAATAGTTGTGGCATCTTTAGATCTCTCCTCTTTCATTTTTTTTTTTTAACGGGTATATCTATCTCTGTCTATGGAACTGCTCGCATTTTAGAACTGTGTTTTCCCGCAAATTGTATTTTGGAACATTCGCGCCCTACCGCCGTGTGCACATTGCTGCGCCTAAAATGTGTAGAAATAATAGTTTGTCAACATTTTGAGATACACATTTTGATTTGTTCCATCAGCCTTATTAATTGATAGGGCGTATACATCCACTACCTTACTTTGATACGCAGCGTGGGGATTAAGAAGTGAGTATATGCATATACTTATGCATACTGTATACCACCTTATACCCTCCAACACACCACTGTCAGTGAACCCTCAGCCTTCTGGGACAGCCCTGCTTGGCATCGACTGTGCCACAAAAGAATGCCGAAGTGGCACATATAAACACAGGGTCTCTACAGTTATTGATATTTGTGATATTTGTGGCTGTAAGTATTATTGTGAGTTAATTAAATGAGGGGAGGGGCTGCAGTTCTTCTTACAGTACAGGTGGATGGTCATGTGAAAATATTTTTGACATTGGAGAGGAAGGTGGACTTTTTTTATGACAAAAGAATAAAGACAATTCAGATGTCATATTATGTACAGTGTACCTTACATCCCAAAAACATTCAAATAATGTTTTAAATGAAATGTCCTTGGGAATGTTCTCCTAACAACCACCGCGGAACATCCCCCTAAGGTTCTTATTAGGTTTCTAGATAATGTAATAACAAAAGATATTTGGGGAACATTCTTACCAATGTCAGCCGAAGGTTTTATACAAAAATCATCAGCGCAACTTGACAGATTTTGTGTTATTAGAACTTTTGGCGTAACCTAATGAATGTTTTGGGAATGTTCAGATAATCCATTTTTGGTTTGCTGAGAATATGCTGTTTCTGAAAAACAACTTCCCCCTCTATATTAGTGCATTAAAGAGGGATTCAATGTTGGCTAATAGTCTTGCATTTTAACTGTATTTTAAATCAAAAGCTTTGCGATGTTTCCACACATGCTATGCCATCGATGCCTGCATGCATCTGCTTTCTGTCATCATCAGTCACAGTCCCAGTCTCAGCATCATCACAGCAGTCACTTATACAGGACGTGTCGTCTCCCTGTGTTTCACAGAGGGGGGGCCAGGATGTGACTGTATGCTCTACAAAGTCCTCATGTCTTTTGGATGTCTGATTGTAAATCAGATGTATTTCCTGCACTGGAGAGGGAGAGACCGACCGAGAGGGAGAGACTGACCGAGAGGGAGAGATGGACCGAGAGGGAGAGAAGGGGAGTGAGAGGGAGTGAGAGAGAGACAGGGAATGAGAGAGACGGAGTGAGAGAAAGAGAGTGAGTGAGAGAGAGACGGAGAGACCGAGTGAGAGAGAGAAAGACAGAGAAAGACAGAGAAAGACAGAGAGAGAGAGATAAGTGAGAGAGAGATGGAGCGAGAGAGAGAGAGACGGAGCGCGTGAGAGTGAGAGATGGCGCGCGCGCCACGAGAGACGGCGCGAGAGAGCGAGAGACGGCGCGAGGGAATGAGAGACGGCGCGAGGGAATGAGAGATGGACTGAGGGAGCAAGAGACGGAGTGAGGGGGCGAGAGAATGAGAAACGGAGTGAGGGAGCAAGAAAAGGAGCGAGTTTCTAAAACCTTTTTTTTAATACTCAAGTATTTACACAAATAATGGCACACTGTGCCTTTTCAGAAATTAAACAACAAATGTGTCATTCTTAAATAAACATGAAAAAATACAAATAAATAAAAAATGTACATTCAAGTAATTTCATTAAAAAGATATATCCCCCTTCTCCATAAAACATACCGCTCCTTCTTAAGTGCACTTCTCCTCAAACAATGGAAGATCTTTTACAGCCGAGAAGAACTCAAAATCCACTTTTATTCTCGCTTTGACTAATCCCTTAATTAACACATCTTACATCCTGCCCATATCCCGTGTCTATCTTATGTTTCCTACATCTTAGCTTGTCCCAAAGTAAAATTTAACAGTTGACATTTTGTTTTCTGTTGCTTACTATATTGAAACCCCAAACTAAAAACAGTGTTATTGAAAATCTCCCCTACAGTTGTAGACATTACTCTAGTATTTCAAATGGAGGCTTTATCCTCTCACACTCCATAAAACAGTGAATTCTTTTCTCTTATATTACAAAAAAAGACATCCGTCTCCAACATCTGAGTAAATGACAGATACAAAAGCATTAACTGCAATGATGCCATGCAAAACCCTCCATTGCATATCAAATTAAATCAAAGTTTATTTGTCACTGGTGCCAAATACAACAGGTGTAGACCATACAGTGAAATGCTTACTTACAGGCCCTAACCAACATTGCGATTTTTAAGTAAAAAATAGGTATTAACTGAACAATAGATAAATAAAGAAATACAAACAACAGTAAAAAGACAGTGAAAAATAACAGTAGCGAGGCTATATACAGGCACCGGTTAGTCGGACTAGTTGAGGTAGTATGAACATGTAGGTATGGTTAAAGTGACTACGCATATATGATAAACAGATTAGCATTAGCTTAAAAGAGATGGTGGCGGGACACAATGCAGACACTCCAGGTATCCATTGTTCGGGGGCACCAGTTAGTCAGGCTAATTGAACGTAAAACTGCATCATTACGTAGAAAACACAATAACTTTACTCAAATTGACTAGGCATCTCAGCGAAAAATGTTATTTGACATTTGTTCCGGTACAGACTCCCACTCCTTTCTGTTTTTCTGGCTGTACAATTTTGATTGAGCCATGTTGATGGATGTTGTAAGTTCTGTTCAAGATCAAACATTTGTGATCAACTATATTCATTGGGATTGGCTCGTCGAACCCGTACTACTGCTGCTGCAGTCAGCCAACAATGATTTGCAATTTACTGAAATTGCTGCTGGCCTACTGCTGCCTGTGCACGAGCTGAGCGCCTACTGCTGACGTCACTCACAATGCACTTTTGTAGCCAGGCACGTGTGTTGTGACTGAGTGTGTGACAGAGAAAATCGTTTTTGTGTCATTTAGAGGGAATATGCGTGCATTTTATCATTTGAGTCACTTTTCAAAAGTTGCTAAAAGTTCAAAATACATTTTTAAAAGTAGCTAAATTTGTTGCTAGGTGATGTTTGAAAAAACAGTTGCCAGGGTAGTCTGGAAAGTTGCTAAATCTAGCAACAAAATTGCTAAGTTGGCATCACTGCTGCCATGCGGTAGTAGAGAGAACATTCTATGACTGGGGTGGCTGGGGTCTTTGACAATTTTTAGGGCCTTCCTCTGACACCGCCTGGTGTAGAGGTCCTGGGTGGCAGGCAGCTCAGCCCCAGTGATGTACTGGGCCGTACACATTACTCTCTGTAGTGCCTTGCGGTCGGAGGCCGAGCAGTTGCCATACCAGGCAGTGATGCAGCAGGTCAGGATGCTCTCGATGTTGCAGCCATAGAACCTTTTGAGGATCTGAGGACAGATACCAAATCTTTTTCATTTCCTTTTTCATTTCCTGAGGGGGAATAGGCTTTGTTGTGCCCCCTTCACGACTGTCTTGGTGTGTTTGGACCTTTCTAGTTTGTTGGTGATGTGGACACCAAGGAACTTGAAATTCTCAAACTGCTCCACTACAGCCCAGCTCCGTCAATGAGAATGGTCCTCCTTTTCCTGTAGTAGTACCACTAGTACCCTTTTGTAACGGTGGCTTGTACAGTGCTCTCCATGCAGGTTTTACCTTGTCATCAAGGCCCAGTTTTACACTCCAAGCAGTGTATTTTCTATTTTTCAATGTATCTTTATTCAAAACCTTGACACACCCCCTATATAAATCCTTCCCATTCACCTCATCCAAACCCACTTCCAACCCTCTCAAATCCAGTAATAACGCCTTTCTTTCTGACTCTGAGATATTGGGTGTAATCCTTATTCTTGGAAATGGGATGTTTTCATCTTGTACCTTTTTCTTGTGACTGTTGAGCATAATCCACTCTTCTGCTGATAGAGCCTTCCTGCAGCTTCCCAGTAGTTGTCTGACAATCTTTTACGATCTCACCCCCAAATGTTCAGCCACCTGTCCTCCATCCATTAAGGTGGGCCCAGTCATGTTCATTAACTGTTTTAGGGTGATGATTTTGCCCTTCACCAGAATCTTGGAGAAATGTAGAACAGCTACAGTTGTACAATCCAGTCTTGCCCCATACAGCAGAGGTTACTGACTCCATTGTAGTGCTTCTGGACACCTTCATAATTCTCCAAACCCTAAGAAGCCGTCTGTAAAACGGAGGTACTCCCACCCTAGAAATCTGGCTACTATCAACTAAAAATAAAGCTTTCTTCTTTAACCTCTCTTGGGTAGGGGGCCGTATTTTGACGTCCTGATGAAAGCGTGCCTGTAGTAAACTGCCTGCTACTCAGGCCCTGAAGGTAGGATATGCATATTATTAGTAGCTTTGGATAGAAAATACTCTGACATTTCTAAAACTGTTTGAATTATGTATGTGAGTATAACGGAACTCATATGGCAGGCAAAAACCTGAGAAAAAATCCAACCAGGAAGTGTGGAAATCTGAGGTTTGTAGTTTTTCAAGTGATTCCCTATCCAAAAAACAGTGTCTGTGGGGTCACTTTGCACTTCCTAAGGCTTCCACTAGATGTCAACAGTCTTTAGAACGTTGTTTCATGCTTCTACTGTGAATGGGGAGAGAACAAGAGCCATTGGAATCAAATGACTGAGAAAATGACATGAGCTCAGTGGTGCGCACTCCCGTGAGAGTTAGCGGTGTTCCTTTTCCTTTTTGAAGACAAAGGAATCGTCCGGTTGGAATATTATGGAAGATTTATGATAAAAACATCCTAAAGATTGATTCTATACATCGTTTGACATGTTTCTACGAACTGTAATATAACTTTTTTGACTTTGTCTGAATTTACTGCGCGAGCACAGTGCATTTGGGTTACTCGACTGAACGCGCGAACAAAAAGGAGGTATTTGGACATAAAGGATGGACTTTATCGAAACAAATGAACATTTATTGTGGAACTGGGATTCCTGGGCGGGCATTCCGATGAAGATCAAAGGTAAGTGAATATTTATAATGCTATTTCTGAGTTTTGTTGACTCCACAAAATCGCGGGTTTGGTTTGATGTCTGAGCGCTGTACTCAGATTATTGCAAAGTGTGCTTTCGCTGTAAAGCTTTTTTGAAATCTGACACAGCGTTTGCATTAACCTGTTTGGGCTAGGGGGCAGTATTGACACGGCCGGATAAAAAACGTACCCGATTTAATCTGGTTACTACTCCTGCCCAGTAACTAGAATATGCATATAATTATTGGCTTTGGATAGAAAACACCCTAAAGTTTCTAAAACTGTTTGAATGGTGTCTGTGAGTATAACAGAACTCATATGGCAGGCAAAAACCTGAGAGGATTCGATATGGGAAGTGGCCTGTCTGACAAGTTGTTGTTCATCTTGGCTCTTTTTATTGAAGACTGAGGATCTTTGCTCTAACGTGACACTTCCTACGGCTCCCATAGGCTCTCAGAGCCCGGGAAAAAGCTGAACGATATCGAGGCAGCCTCTGGCTGAAACACATTATCGCTTTTGGCAAGTGGCCGATCAGAGTACTATGGGCTTAGGCGCATGCCCGAGTCGACCCCATGCTTTATTTTCTTTCATCTGTTTACCTAAATGCAGATTCCCGGTCGGAATATTATCGCTTTTTTACGAGAAAAATGGCATAAAAATGGATTTTAAACAGCGGTTGACATGCTTCGAAGTACGGTAATGGAATATTTAGATTTTTTTTGTCACGAATTGCGCCATGCTCGTGACCCTTATTTACACTTCGGATAGTGTCTTGAACGCACGAACAAAACGCCGCTATTTGGATATAACGATGGATTATTTTGGACCAAACCAACATTTGTTATTGAAGTAACAGTCCTGGGAGTGCATTCTGACGAAGAACACCAAAGGTAATCAAACTTTTGTAATAGTAAATCTGAGTTTGGTCAGGGCTAAACTTGGTGGGTGTCTAAATAGCTAGCCGTGATGGCTGGGCTATATACTCAGAATATTGCAACATGTGCTTTCACCGAAAAGCTATTTTAACCTGTTTGGGATAGGGGGCAGTATTTTCACGTCCGGATAAAAAACGTACCCGATTTAATCTGGTTACCACTCCTACCCAGTAACTACAATATGCATATACTTATTACATATGGATAGAAAACACCCTAAAGTTTCTAAAACTGTTTGAATGGTGTCTGTGAGTATAACAGAACTCATTTGGCAGGCAAAAACCTGATAAGGTTTCATTCAGGAAGTGGCCTGTCTGACAAGGTCTTGTTGTTCTTGCTTCTGTTTATTGAAGAGTCAGGATCTTAGCTGTAACGTGACATTTCCTAGGGCTCCAATAGGCTCTCAGAGTCCGGGAAAAACCTGAACGATGACGAGGCTGAAACACATTATCGCCTTTGCCAAGTGGCCCATCAGAGGACGAGGCTACGAAATGCGCCGTGCGCACGACCGTTATTTACAATTGGGATAGTGTCTGGGACGCACAAACAAAACGTCGCTGTTGGAACATAACTATGGATTATTTTGGACCAAACCTACATTTGTTATTGAAGTAGAAGTCCTGGGAGTGCATTCTGATGAAGAACAGGAAAGGTAAGACCATTTTTCTTATAGTAAATCTGATATTGGTGAGTGCTAAACCTGCTGGGTGTCTAAATAGCTAGCCCTGTGATGCCGGGCTATGTACTTAGAATATTGCAAAATGTGCTTTCACCGAAAAGCTATTTTAAAATCGGACATATTGAGTGCATAGAGGAGTAATGTATCTATAATTCTTAAAATAATTGTTATGCTTTTTGTGAACGTTTATCGTGAGTAATTTAGTAAATTCGCCGGAAGTTTGCGGGGGTATGCTAGTTCTGAACGTCACATGCTAATGTAAAAAGCTGTTTTTTGATATAAATATGAACTTGATTGAACAAAACATGCATGTATTGTATAACATAATGTCCTAGGGTTGTCATCTGATGAAGATCATCAAAGGTTAGTGCTGCATTTAGCTGTCTTCTGGGTTTTTGTGACATTATATGCTAGCTTGAAAAATGGGTGTCTGATTATTTCTGGCTTGGTACTCTGTTGACATAATCTAATGTTTTGCTTTCGTTGTAAAGCCTTTTTGAAATCGGACAGTGTGGTTAGATTAACGAGAGTCTTGTCTTTAAATAGCTGTAAAATAGTCATATGTTTGAGAAATTGAAGTAATAGGATTTTTAAGGGATTTGAAAATCGCGCCACAGGCTTCAACTGGCTGTTACGTAGGTGGGACGAATTCGTCCCGCCTAGCCCATAGAGGTTAAAATCGGACACCTCGATTGCACAAAGGAGTTCTGTATCTATAATTCTTAACCTCTCTGGGCTAGGCGGGACGAATTCGTCCCACCTACGCAACAGCCAGTCTAATCCAGTGGCGCGATTTTCAAATACCTTAGAAATGCTATTACTTCAATTTCTCAAACATATTACTATTTTACAGCATTTTAAAGACAAGACTCTCATTAATCTAACCACACTGTCCGATTTCAAAAAGGCTTTACAACGAAAGCAAAACATTAGATTATGTCTAATGGGCAGATTGCTCACCATCTGTACAAGTCCCATAAAGCTGCCAGAAGGGCAGCACACAGGGGAGAGACTGTGGGAGGAATGGACTCCCGTATAGTTGGGGACGTTACCAGAGGTAGCAGGAGGGAGTTCAGTTTTTGATCCCCACAGGATACAGCAAGACCTGGAGCCCAGAAGACGGTATCCTGTAGATGGTCTCTTGGAGGAGACCTATTATTTTCTTTTGGACTTTTATTTTAATAAACACCTTCGAAACTGAGCTAATCCTACTCTGTCCGTGTCTGATCTGTGTAATAAAATTCCAGTATGTGTTTTGGTATTTTACAGTGTTAATGTACACATCTGCTGTTATTAAACAATGATCAGAAAATCCCACTGGGGTTATCACACTTGATTTACAGACCTGAGATTGATGCTCAAAACAATAAAATCTATCCAACCTGGCCAGAGAGATGGTGTTCTCTCTCACTTGGGCCCATGTGTTTTGTCTCATGACTCCATGTTGGCTCTGCCAAATATCACGTGTTGCAATAAGGCGTTTATAATTTTTCTACTGTATTATTGACTGTATGTTTTGTTTATTCCATGTGTAATTCTGTTGTTGTATGTGTCGAATTGCTTTATCTTGGCCAGGTTGCAGTTGCAAATGACAACTTGTTCTCAACTAGCCTACCTAGTTAAATAAAGGTGAAATAAAATAAAAATAAATAAATAAATAAGGTTCTTTGTGGTTTCTATCTAAATCACTGGCTATGCAGTTAAAATCCCCAGCAAGAAATAAATCATCCTTAGTGTTACATTTCTCAATGTTGTCTCTAAAAAACATACCCTCTCAACTACCACCACTGGGTCATATACATTTATGAAACATATAGTGATGTTTTCATACCTTGCTCTAACCTTTAATAACCTCCCCTCCACTACCTCTTCCACCTCATATGACAAAGGCACAAACCCTTCGAGAACAGGATAGCCACAAAAAAACATACCATCTCAACTACCACCACTGGGTCATATACATTTATTAAACATATAGTGATGTTTTCATACCTTGCTCTAACTTTTAATAACCTCCCCTCAACTACCTTTTCAACCTCATATGACAAAGGCAAAAACCCTTCGAGAACAGGATAGCCACAAAAAAACATACCCTCTCAACTACCACCACTGGGTCATATACATTTATTAAACATATAGTGATGTTTTCATACCTTGCTCTAACTTTTAATAACCTCCCCTCAACTACCTCTTCAACCTCATATGACAAAGGCAAAAACCCTTCGAGAACAGGATAGCCACACCCCCACTTTTTGAGCTTTTATGACTACACACCACTGTCGTCCCCCCCCCTACTCCTGTTGCTACAACTTCATTTTCAATATTACTATGCGTTTCTTGTAGAAAACTTATGTCACTTCACTTTCCCTTCATTAACTCATACACCATAGCTCTTTTTTAACGTCTCTCGCCGCATTTACGTTTAAAGAAGATATCTTAAAACTGCTTATGGCTAAAAAAAAATACAGAGGAAGATACACATCTCTTTACAGATTTAAGGCTGCAACTTAACTCTTTAATTTCCTTTAGAATTGAAATTACTTGTCACTCATGACAACTTTCGAGTCTAGCTATTTCAGTGCTTGTCAAATCTCTCCCCGTTATTTTTTACCACAGAACCTTTGCTGATTCAATAAACAAATCACTTTCAGGAATAAAATCTGTTAAATTATAATCCTTCATATTTTTATTCCCTTTTGTCAATTTCAGAAATGTATGTACCTTCTCAAACCCATACCTCCCTTCCACCCCATTTCTCTCACTATTTTGTGGTGATGCGTCAGATGACTCATTCTCGCAATCCTCCCCAGAGGAAAACTCCATCTCTACAACCTGTTTATCCTCAACTGATTTATCAATCTCTACCCTCTTAGAATTATAACCTTCATCACCGCTTAAATTCTCCCTCTTCATCCTCGGTGATTTGAAAACAGCTTCTTCATTTTCCATTGTTTCACTCTCCTCTTGAACTGCAATTTCCAGTACCGACGAAGCGACCCCAGTCACAGTCTCACCGGCTGTTTCCCCTCCCTTTTTGCTCTGATCCACCACAATTGCCCCGTAGCCAGACCGGTATACATTCCTACTTTTCCAACCACATCTGCCCACCTTCTCCCTTCCCCTGAACCCTTGGCATGTTCATCCCTTCGCAGTGGTGCATTAGCTGCACCAGCATGAGATCTGCTACCGGGCTCTGCGAGCTCGTTCTCAGGACAATAACATATCAAATGTCCCTCTCTCCCCCACAACCAAAGCATTTCATTGATTCAGTAGAAGCGTAGAACACGTAATCAAATCCGTCAATCTTAAAACTGAACACTGTCACAACGTGCCTTTTTTGGGTGAGGATCATAGCCCTCTCTCTCTCTCTCTCTCTCTCCCACCACAGGTTTATGACGGTCATAAATACCTAAAACTCTTTAACCCACTCGGCCAAAATGAAGGTTGAGAATCCCTTTGTTACCGCAGAGAAAGACTTTGCAGTACGGTAATGTCAAAAGGTTGAATAATTGAACAGTATTTCTGTATTCCAAGCATGTTGAAGAATGGTCATGTCGAGTTTGTTTCATTTGGTGACCTCGTGAAGGACAGGAGACACCCATTACTGTTTCTTTGTTTGTATACAATTCTCAATTATGGGGTTTGCATCTGAATGTTGTATAAAATAAATGATTCAGCAGAAGAATACTTTTGGAAAGATAAGAATGTGATCTTAGTCTTCTAAATGAGAATTGTTTCTCATAGTAACTTAGGATCAGTCAGTGACCAAGCCCCCGTGAGCACTGACATTACACGGCATCATGGACCGCCTCCTTTTCCACTCCAGTAGAAAAAACCCCACTTCCAACAAAATTTACATTAGACCAGAAAACATGGAAGCTATCGTTACATGTTGAAATGGTTGGCAACTCTACCAAAGGACAAGACCAGAGAACGTGGAGATCATTCCCACATTGAAATGGCTAAGAAATCTACAAACTAAAGAACAATTATTCAGGCTGCAGCTGTACTTTAGTCTGGTAAACGCAACCTGTCGAACGGTACTCTGACATATTCATTATAACAAGCTACAACTACGAAAGAGCTTTGATCTCTGGTGGACAAACCAGAGACTTTCTTTCGACTGATTATCCAGCAGATGGATCGGTGATCACAGAGAGGGACAACAAAGGCATACACTCATAAATATGTCAATTGCAATTTCTTATCGAATGAGTGGTTGTTCATGTTCAAAGTATTAGCATTCCCATGAATGTAGTTATCAACTCTGAATTTCCCGCTCTTGATCTGTCCCCACCCCTTTCCTTTGTCTACCAAGCCGTCATATCGGTTTTGTCTACTAGGGACTTTTCTTTGTGTCATGTTTGTAACCAATGTATGACCTACTGTGTGTGTGTGTGTTAATGTAATTCTGTGATTGATTAGTTAGTTAGTAAATAAATAATTAAGCCAATTTATATATATGTGATTCATGATTTATGATTCTAGGGTTTGTGCAGATATCCAAGAGTTTGCGACGTTCAGGAATAAGACTGATGAGGTAATACTACATTAATAGAAGACTGTAATTGATAAGATAATAAAATATCTGAAGAGTTATATTTGGGAAATTGCAACTCTATAAACAAAATTTTCCCATGGTGCCCTGACTTCCTAGTTAATTCCTATTCCATGATTCATTTAATCATGGAATAATTACACGTAGAGAAATGACTTGATAATATAACAGTCTTCACATTTAATGACAGAAAAAATTATGACAACGCTATGAGACATGACATGTTTCAGCAAAGGAGATTTGCAAAGGAGATTTGCATCCAAAAATAACCTATTTTATTGTAGATACAAGTTGTCCATGACGAGATAACTCTCGCTCCAACACTTCAACTCTAACAAATGGTGGCACGTTAGAAAGTATAACTTTCTTCGCCGGATTCATAAGAGGACATACCGAGGTCTGTGTCTCCCGCAATACAACACCACTCAACTATCGTATTCACCTTTTCAATGGAATCTAAGAATATCACTACAGTGCTATTCATCTTTGAGGCTGATTTTATGCTATCATACCCAAAGATAGCACCAAGTGCTAAGCTACATTCTTCCACTAAACACCTTGCCGCAGCAGGAATCTTTACTCCATGCCACCGACTAAGGTTTTCAAACCCCAACCCTCCGTGAGTGGCCATTGCAACCAGCCCCACACGCTGGTTGCATCCTAGAGAAAAACCTCAACTATCACACCCACTCCTATTCGTAATTAGTGACAGGGAGACAAAGATAACCTTAAAACAACTATATATATATATATATATACAGTATATACACACAGTGAAAACTTCGAAACCCAGTGGAGTGAAAAAAAATTAAGTCGCTCTCACAATTGCTCCTGCTTCCCGACTCACTCCCAGCATGCAATCCAATGAGAGAGAGAGAGAGATGGAGTGAGAGAGAGGTGGAGTGAGAGGTGGAGAGAGAGAGTGGCGGAGTAAGAGGTGGAGTGAGAGACTGACTGAGTGAGAGAGAGAGAGAGAGAGAGACAGATGGAGTGAAAGACGGAGAGAGAGAGAACGACGGAGTGAGAGTTACAGAGGGAAACCACTTAAGCAAGAGAATCAGAGATTGAGGGAGAGAGGCAGAAAGATGCCTGCAGCGATAAGTGGGGAGCCAATGTCTTTTTATTTAGTTTTATAAACAATACAAAACATAAACATACAAACAGCAAAATCATAAGAACATTAACTACATCATACACAGAAATGTTGTGGGATTACAGTAGATGAAGAATCCATATTTTTTTGATTGATTATTTATTGGTTTATTACGTTAGTATATTATGTATGTTTGTAATAGTGTGTTATATGTGAAAATGTGTTCGTATATAAATTGTATTTTAATATTTAAGGACTCTTGGAAGATTAGTCCAAATGGGGACTAAAAGAGATCCAAATAAAATCAAATCAAAAACATCACAGCTGCCCAGACCCACTAGCACACCCCCATCTCCAGTGCCCGCATCACTTTATGCCACATGGCCTCAAACTGCAACATTTTGTTTCTCTCTGTAGCCTACGTGCTTAACATTTTAAGTGATAATGTTTATTCATACTATTTCATCCTTCCACAAGATATAGTCCCGAAACAAATCTAGGGTTGCTACACTGGTCGTTTGTTCTATTGGTTCGGTTGCTAGAGACGCGACCCAGTCATTCAGTCTTTTTGTTCTGTATCTATGGACGTGACCCAGTCGTTCGTTCTAAATGTTCCATTGCCATACTGGCTGGCAACGTTCTTATCCCTTACTTGCTAGCTAGGCAAATATGGCTAACTTACAGTCACGTCAAATAGTGTAGACAGAATAACAACAGTAGCTACATTTGTTTAAGCTGTTTTCTAGTAACATTTAACAATGAGCTAATGTGGCACGATTTCGCCTGGCATAAAAAATGTGCTCTCTCATCAGGACGCTGTTGTTCAGAGGAGCTAGCCAACAACACAGCTACCAAATGAACTTCAAACTGAAGCTGGAAAGACTGCAAACTAAATGCACTTTGTTTTGTTTGACCTTTTTGCAATTGGCATTTCTTTGTATATATCCATAAAAATAATGCCAGCTGATTCATGATTTCATGATTTCATGACTCCCGAGCGCTACATGTTCATTACTATGGGACAGCTGGAGATCTAATTTGAATATTGAAACAATGTTGCAAATGTCAGAGAGACGGACAGTAAGGTTTATACATATCTCCGCTTTTGAAACCTAAATGTTAGTTTAAAAGAAATGTGAGATAATGTCCAGATGCTTTTTAAAGTGGAGATCAAGTTTCTAACTTCTCTGTCTGGGCTGATGAGACAGTGGGTCAGATGGATCAGAGTAAATCGGTATTTTAACATCATAGATTTAGACGGTGGTAACTTGTGGAATGGACACCGGCTGGAATGCGCTTTTAACCAATCAGCATTCAGGAGTAGACCCACCCATTGTCTCATTTTAGATAATAAAGCACTTGACCTTTCGATTATGTTAACGACGGAGGATTGGTTGATTTCCATGTTTATAAGTATACATTTTTTTTAAGATGATTGAAATATCATCCAACCCATCGGGTATCTCACTGAACCCTCATGCCATGTCTTGAAATATGCAGTCTGACGGATTAAAAGTAAATTACATTTGAATACTTCTGACAGTCAACTTTTGAACTCTGCCCATAACTATTGTACTTTATAGCATTCCCAAAAGGCATGGATTATTGAGTCATTATTAATTTTACACTTCAGACATGACTCTGCTGTTGTGCAGTAGACTTTGTGAATTTTGTCTCTTGTATAATACATTCTATACATTAATTTATACAGGATTAATCTTACATTTTAGTCAACTGTAATCGCGTTAGTTATGTTCCAACATTTCAATAGTTCATATTTTTTTCTAAGAGATTATCAATTGGATAGGCTCTCTGAAGGTTTTGTATAGCTTACATATAATATGAATATCCTTTTCTGACTCAAATAGGATTCCCTCAAGATTGCTCTGATGTCCAAAAGAGTTCAAATCGACATTTTGTGATACAACATTTTGAAGTTGCATGTATTTTAAAATATCTACATTGGTCAATCTGAAATGGCTTTTTACAGCTGTCATGGAATGCATTTCATATTACCAAGTAATTTACGGTTTCCATGCCTTTCGTTTTACGTGGACCAATTCATCTGTGAATTCTGAAAATATATTCAAGGATTGTTCCATAAGGTTGTGTTTTTAGGGAGTGATATTGATTATTGTTGAATACGTTTAGTTTTCTTCCATATTGTTACTGTGGTCTTAACTATGAAATTATTCATGTTAGCTTTATCCTTTGAAAATAGACACATAAAAAGATTCTGGGGGAGCCAATCTCAGCTGCGAAAGATATATGGAGTGCCGCAGTGTTGGTGTGGTTTAGAAGGAGCTCCTTCAGCAGGGCCTTATCTGGAGGAACGCTCCTCTTCAGACTGATTAAATTACTAATCTCCTGTTCTGACAGCATAACAAGGGACAGAGGACACAAAGACACACAGAGATGGAGAGAGCCGGCCGACCAGGGGACGCCGCAGGTGATTTAGCCGTGGCGTTCAGAAAGAGAAGACAGGAGAGGGGGAGGAGCTGAGAAAATAGAAAAATAAGAGGAGAGAGGATGAAAGAGTATAAAATAAGAGAGCAACAGAACCAGCACGCGATCAGATAACTAATATCCTGTTGTTGTTGTTTTACACCTGCGGGAGTATATATGATGAACATGTAACGCCATTAGTTTCATGCATTTCCCAGTGGACATTCACCTGAGATGCTGCTGAATTCTCTCCCGCCTCCTTGCTACCTCTGTATGCTGCTTTTGCTGCTACTGCTCTCCTCATCCAGCCCAAGCTAGGCAACATTAATAATTACGCTTCGTTATGAGCATTCCTCATGCAATTAACTTAGCTAATAGGATTCTCACTGGCAACACTTCAGTAAGCTGCCCTACTTGTTTTATCTGCCTGGTATGTTGCTAAAAAACCTGTGATTATCAACACTAGCTGTATGAGGATATGCTTTCAAATCTATTTAAGATGTTCTGTTGTGACTTAATGCTTATTGCTGTATGTGTGGTTGGTGTCATGGTCATGTAGTAAAGTACCTGCACTATTCAATGTCGATGTTGGTTTTATATCCATTCGACATCTGTGTCAGTTCAGTTTTCATCCTTTCTCAGTAAGCTATGCATGTCTGTCACTAACTTGGTTACTGTGCATTTCTAAGATGGCTAACAGCAGTGGCATACAAATAAATGATTCACTCTGGAGATCTCCTGTGTGTAGACACACATTATTAAGGATGAAAATGCTGTGGTTTTGATAGCACACACAGAAATAATAGATCTGCTTAAATATATAGTACCTACCCACACACGCACACTTCCTTCTTCCTTGTCTTCTGAGGTTTAATTATAACGCCATACATAGTCCTGTTCATTATTATTGTAGTGGGAGGCAATTAGTGAACTGTGTTTAAAAGGAAACGATCAGAATAACAGCACAAGTACATGCATATTTAAACCTCCAGTTGTCATTCATTACACCCTGTAAGAGCATGAAAACACATTCAGCCACCTGATTAATATGAAATGCCTCTATCCTGTTCTACATAGCAGGAAGACAGCTCTACGTGGAAATAGCATGTGCTGCTGTACTGTATCACTCACGCAGTGCGACACGCAAGGAACTGACATGACTAATATTCACTGTGTAATTAGGTAGAAATACATACTGTATGTCTGAGGTTCTCTCACATTCTCTCTCTACCTTCTCTCTCAATTAAATTAAATGATCTTTCTCTCTTTCTGTCTTTCTCCATTTCTCTCTCTCATGATCTATTTCTCTCTCTCGCTTCTCTCTCTCTCTCTCTCTCTCTCTCAATCTCCTCTCATTTGAGTCTTTCAAGGAAATAAAGGAAATAAAAAAATGAATGCAGAGATAAAAAGAGAGTGGAAAAGAGAAAGGGCCAGAGTCAGAGACGAGTGAGAGAGAGTGACAGTGTGAGATCGAGATCGAACCAAATTCAGACATAAAGAATGAAAAAGAAAGAGTGGAAAAAAGAAAGGAGAGGAAGTGATTCAACTCGTACCCCCTCCTCTGGCCCTCTACCCCCGGCCGGGCCCTTCCTACTCCCCACAGAGGTCTACCCAGACCCAATGAGGAATAATGAGCTTTAGAAATCCACAAAGGTCACCACTGCAAAGCTCAGTCTCCTCTGTCTCTTCTGTCTTCTTGTCGAATCAGAAATGCCACTTCCAGGCTGGAATCAAAGACTGAACTCTATAGTTTGGAAAAAGAGTGGAAGAATGGAGGAGAAAGAATAGGAAAAGAAACCGAAGCCCAAAAGAAAGTCTCCACCTTTATCATCTGACAACCTGAGACGAAGAGGAGCAGAGGGAGGTTGGCCATAGGGGTCGAGGGTGGGAGAGGGGAAGGGAGGGAGGGGAGGAAGAGAGAGAGGGGGGGAGAATTTTGGGAAAGGAAATAATATGGTACAGTGAGAGAGAAAGATATGAGGAGAGGAGAAAGAGGTAATAATGTCAGACAGGATTACCTGGTGCTGTGCTTAATCCTGGGAGAGAGAGAGAGAGAGGGAGACAGAGAGTCAGAGAGAGACAGAGAGTCAGAGAGAGAGAGAGATCACACCTCTACCAACACGTTTCCTGCGCCACTAGGGGCGCCACTAAAGATCACTTTTATTCTACCCACAGAAATGCTTACAAGGCCCTCCCTCTTCCTCCCTTTGGCAAATCTGACCATGAATCCATTCTCCTGCTTCCTGTTTACAAACAAAAGCTCAAACAGGAAGTACCAGTGATGCTCTCAATATGGAAGTGGTCGGATGAAGCAGACATGAGGCTAAAAGACTGTTTTGCAAGTACAGACTGGGATATGTTCCGGGATTCATCCGATAGCATTAAGGAGTTTACCACAATACTCCCGGGCTTCATCAGCAAGTGCATAGACAATGTTGTCCCCACAGTGACTATAAGAACCATGGATCACAGGCAATATCTGCCCTGGGCTAAATGCTAGAGTTACCGCTTACAAGGAACGGGACGAGCGCTTCTTCCCACTCAGGAGGCTGAAAAGATCTACAGCTGCACTTTCGAAAGCATCTTGACTGGCTGCATTACCACTTGGTATGACAAATGCACCGCCCTTAACCACAAAGTGCTACAGAGGGTGGTGCGGAAAGCCCAGTATATCACTGGGGCTGAGCTCCCTGCCGTCCAAGACGTCTATATCAGGCGGTGCCAGAGAAAGGCCCAAAAAATTGCCAAAGACTCCAGCCACCCAAGCCATAGACTGTTCACTCTGCTACAATCTGGCAAATGGTACCAGAGTATCGGCTCTACCCCCAAGCCATAAGACTGCTAAGTAGCCAGACTGCTAAATAGTCAGTTAATGGTGTCCTAACTTTGTGCACTGACTCTATCTTGCGCTGACCCCCTACACACTCACTAGACTATATCTACAAACCATATAAACACTCCCACACAAAACCCACACACATTCATATACACTACATACGCACGCACGCACACACACACACACACACACACACACACATACATAACACACAAACGCAGATCTACGAAACACAAACACACATACAGCACATACACATTACACACACGCACACTCACACACACACTTTTACACTCATCATTTGCTGCTGCTGCTCTGTTCTTTATTTTACTCTTATTATTATCTATCTTGATGCCTTTATGTACATATCTGCACTGAAATACCTCACACCTCTGCACATGGATCTGGTACTGGTTCTCCCTGGTACAGTATACCATTCGTAATGGCAACAAGATCTCATGGTTTACCAATTTGACTTCAGATTCTGAACATTTATCCACGTTTCCCAAAATGGCAAATTTCGAGGTTGCTCCAAATGTCACAGTGTTTTTGACAATCTGGGTTGACTCCTCCTATTCATTATCCTTCAGCTTCTCCAAATGTCAAATTTCAAAGTTAATGGTAAAGGTTTTGCATAGGGTTAAAATATTACATTTTGGCATTCATTCTGAATGGTTAAGGGTAACGGTTTGGGATAGGTTTTTAAACAATGATCATAAAATTACTGTCTACCACAGATTGAACACACAACCTTGAGATCTGCAGTCATTGAGCCAAAAAGCCTACTTGATAGTAATAGTGCTCCCTGTTACCCCTAGTGGCCGGTTTTGAAGACATTTCCCGATGTCCTCAGGACATCAAATCAAATCAAATGTATTTATAAAGCTCTTCTTACATCAGCTGATATCTCAAAGTGCTGTACAGAAACTCAGCCTAAACCCCCAAACAGCAAGCAATGCAGGTGTAGAAGCACGGTGGCTAGGGAAAAACTCCAGAGAAAGGCCAGAACCTAGGAAGAAAGCTAGAGAGGAACCAGGCTATGAGGGGTGGCCAGTCCTCTTCTGGCTGTGCTGGGTGGAGATTATAACAGAACATGGCCAAGATGTTCAAATGTTCACAGATGACCAGCAGGGTCAAAAAATAATAACCACAGCGGTTGTCGAGGGTGCAACAGGTCAACACCTCAGGAGTAAATGTCAGTTGGCTTTTCATAGCCGATCATTCAGAGTTTCTCTACCGCTCCTACTGTCTCTAGAGAGTTGAAAACAGCAGGTCTGGGACAGGTAGCACGTCCGGTGAACAGGTCAGGGTTCCATAGCCGCAGGCAGAACAGTTGAAACTGGAGTAGCAGCACGGCCAGCTGGACTGGGGACAGCAAGAAGTCATCATGCCAGGTAGACCTGAGGCATGGTCCTAAGGCTCAGGTCCTCCGACAGAGAGAAAGAAAGAAAGAGAGAGAGAATTAGAGAGAGTATACTTACATTCACACAGGACACCGGATAAGACCGGAGAAATACTCCAGATATAACAGACTAACCCTAGCCCCCCAACACATAAACTACTGCAGCATAAATACTGGAGGCTGAGACAGGAGGTGTCGGGAGACACTGTGGCCCCATCCGACGATACCCCCGGACAGGGCCAACCAGGCAGGATATAACCCCACCCACTTTGCCAAAGCACAGCCCCCACACCACTAGAGGGATATCTTCAACCACCAATTTACCATCCTGAGACAAGGCCGAGTATAGCCCACAAAAATCTCCGCCACGGCACAACACAAGGGGGGGAGCCAACCCAGACAGAAGTTCCAATTTCAAAGTCAATGTTTAGCAATCTGCCTGCTTAATGATCCTAACATGAGATGTGCTTACATCATCATAACTTGAAATGTCCTATTTACACTTTAACAACATATACAAAATGCCACATCAGGCATTTAAAAGCTTTTTAATGGTTAAGATTGTTCAAACGACGCCGCAGGTGCTTGTGAATATCAAAGGGTACATAAACCATACAGCTTTGAAATGAGACTGCCTCCCCTTTTACCAGTCGTTTTTCCTCACTCTATCCTCCCTCTCTCTTTACAAATGACATGCATTCAGAGGGTGTAAATTCTGTTTACAAACAAAAGAGAGAAAGCAACTGAAAAGCTAGGTATAATCTGATACATTCAGAGCGGTATATATTCAGATCTGAGATAATGTTGGCGCCAGGGCCTGTTTGAGAAAATAATCTCCTACATTATCCTTATTTAATGGAAAGCAACCCAATTCTCATGTACACACACACACGCCACCTCCGCTTATAGAAATGCAGGAATTAAAAGACTGATGTGTGTTGTGTGATTACAGCAGATTGTTAAAATAACTTGGGAACATCTGCATTAACACCTAGGAGTTGATTCATCATCACACTGGGGACACACGCAGGCACGCACGCACGCAACGCACGAACGCACGCACAAGTATTTCCCTGCCTTTCCCTCCATCATCCTCAAGGAAAAATTTGAGAAAAAAGGTGGAGGAATGGAGAAGAGAAGATTGACAATATGGAGAATGGACTGAGCCATCTGTGGTCTACCACGTACAATTACGTTTCATTGAGAGAGGGACAGAGAGAAAGAAATAGACAGAAAGAGAGAGAGAGAAAGGGAGAGAGATGGAGAGAAGACATCCACTTCATTGCGTGAAGAACCTACTCAACAGTACATCACTTGATTTGTATCCAAGATGGCGTAGCAGTCGGACGTGTGTTGTGTTTGTCTTTGTCTTATCCCGTGTCTTATCCCGTGTAAATAGCCTTTTTTTCTCTCTCGTATTCATTTTAATCTCTCTTTCTATCTACAAACTAAATATACTTTCCTGCAACCCGCCTCACCCAATGTGGTACGGATCTGCTATTTTTATTCCTTATAACTGGAACCTCCGTCAGAGGCTAGCCAGCTAACTAGCTACTAATCTTTGTTAGAAATAAAAGACATAGGCCTACATTATTTGTTAAACTCGGAAAACCAATGTACTTAGTCATAATAACTTCAAAACATCATTCATTGGAACAGAAGAAAATGTGCACCACAATAAACAGTGCAATTAGCTAACAGAGATAAAATATTACCATTAGAAAACAACCCTTATTTCATTGTACTGCAGTTTTACTGTATTTTAACAGCAGTGCATTTTTGTAAGGGTTTCCTGTATGATTGTGCAAGTTTATCATCAATGCTGGTAGCCTAGAATAAATGTTATGGAAGTGAATGTGCACTTTTCAACTGGTATACTGCAACTACAAAAACACTGGCATAGCCTGTAGTAAAAGCAAAAGAATGTATAGCATCGGAGATTCTCTAAATTAGGAAACATTTCTGATAGCTATTGGACCGCAGAGACTGTCAAAATGTTTTGCTTCTAATGACCTAGCAAATTCCCATGGGTTCATAGCCAACAAACACTATGCTCATGTTTATATATATCGATGTATATTAATTGAGTAGTATTTAGATAACTGATCAGTAGTTCTTTCAGATTTCAAACAAAAAACAGATATCAAGTAGATATCAAGTAAAAAAGGACGTCTTAATCTGGCTGTTATCTGGTTACCAGATTTCAACCGGTAAAAGACGTCTGTATCACGTCGTATGCCCACTGGGATAATACATAATACATATATCATAACCATTGCAGAATAAGTTCCTCACCTTTTCTGGACATGACAAGTTTATATTCCCGGAGTAGCCGTACACCAAATTACCATGTGCATCTCTCATTTAATTGGGATAGGCTATTATAATTTAAGGTTTTTGTTCAATGCATCCGACAGGGTCCACGGTTTATAACATACAGTAGAATTTGACATATGAACAGACAGTTGATATTTTGCATTGACGTGTGTAGACTACCATTGTCAGTAGGCCTGCAGTAGTTTTCATTTTTTTCATAGTAGACAATGTTTCAGAATTCGTGGGCTGTAGCATATTTACGTTACGGGAAAAAGTTAATGTAAAACATGATTGCATCCAAACTATCTGTTTACAGGTCCACAACAATTTGCAATTGTTTTTGTCTTTCAGAAATGGTCAGATACAGCAAATGTCACTGCAAAAGAAAACATTCTCCAACACCTCCAAAGACATTTGATCAAGTTCGCCATTGCTAATTCCTTTAGATGATGTCTTGGCCTAATTCCAATACTTCCAAACTATTCAGCAAATAAGGTTGTTATTGTCACCATAAAAGGTGAATGATGGGCGTTTTTCAGGTGGCGTTATAAGGCTTGTTCACGCGTGCACAGTTTTAAGACAGATCTAATTCATAACAGGAAACATGTAAATGTATGGCATGCTCCATGTTCCTAAGTCTCAATATTTTTGTGCGTGAGCATTCTTTTCAGAAATGGCACATGCAGATATTTAGTTTTAAATTTACGCAATGTTTGTAAATGAGGCCACAGACCCATACTCTTTCCTCTTTCTTTCCTCTTGGCATACTCATGAAGACTACAGCCTACCACCATCTCCTCTCTCTACAACGCCTTCCTCCAGTGCCTCTTAAATAGCCAAAGCGGCTCACAGATATATCACTGGCTTCATTAAACAGAGCCCATTACACACACATAAAAAAACAACAATCTAAATAGGACCAAATAGGGGTTATTTGGCTTGTAACCATAGCGGAACCCTTTTTGGTGCTATATAGAATACTTTTTTGAAGGTTTAATTAAGAACCATGCTTACAAGGTTCTAAATGGAACCTGTATGGTGCTATAAAGAACCCTTTCCTAAGGTTCTATAAAGAATATGCGTGCACACACACACACACACACACACACACACACACACACACACACACACACACACACACACACACACACACACACACACACACACACAGATACAACATTAGCCCCAGAGTGAGGGAGAGCGGGGTGGGCAAGGGCAGAATAGGGCGTGGGTGGATCACAGACACAGTTCACTGCACCCTAATGTTCGAAAGATTTCGATTTTAAGATCACATGTTTACTTTTGCCATCCGTTTCTGGATGGATGAATGGGGCCTGGCCATTAAGTGAATTACCTCACATGCTCCTATTCCTCTCAAATGTTTTTGGAGCGAGAGAGTGTGAGGAGGGGGAAAGGAGTGAGGCGGAGTGGTGCATGAATGCCGTCAGTACGGGTTACACAGTGTGATTTATGCATAGAGAGAGAGAGAGGGGGGGGGGGGGGGGGAGAGGGGGCGCAAACTGGAAACCCCTGTACATAATCTGCACCCCTCACACAAAAAAAGAGGTGATGATAAACAGAATAACTAGAATTGGAAAAGGAATAAGAAGTGAAAAAACATAGATGAAAGGAGAGAAATGCATAATTCACATTGGAGAAAGGATTGTATACCTGGCTTAAGCCATCATATTCAGTTGTTTGAAAAACCCAAATGAAAAAGGCCAAAATAAACCAAAACCAGTGTCCAAAATAAGCACTCCACCTCTATGGGCCCTAGGGCCCAAGAAAAAGGCAATGGCAACACTTTCTTTGAAGGGAGCATACAGTGGATTCGGAAAGTAATCAGACTCCTTGACTTTTTCCACATTTTGTTACGACGCCTTGTTCTAAAACGGATTAAATTAAGTGTTTTCTTCATCAATCTACACACAATACCCCATAATAACAAATCAAAAACAGGTTTTTATAAATTGTTGCTAATTTATAAAATACAATTTTTATTTACATAAGTATTCAGACCCTTTGCTATGAGATTCGAAATCGAGCTCTGGTGCATCCTGTTTCCATTGATCATCCTTGAGATGTTTCTACAACTTGATTGGAGTCCACCTGTGGTAAATTCAATTGATAGTACATTGGATTTGATTAGATTTGGAAAGGCACACAACCGTCTAAATAAAGTCCCACAGTTGACAGTGCATGTCATAGAAAAAAGGTCAAAGGAATTGTCCGTAGAGCTCCGAGACAGGATTGTGTCAAGCCACAGATCTGGGGAAGGGTACGAAAACATTTCTGCATCATTGAATTTCCCCAAGAACACAGTTGCTTCATCATTCTTAAATGAAAGAAGTTTGGAACCACCAAGACTCTTCCTAGAGCTGGCCACCTGGCCAAACTGAGCAAACGGGGGAGAAGAGCCTTTGTCAGGGAGGTGGCCAAGAACCCAATGGTCACTCTGACAGAGCTCCAGAGTCCTCTGTGGAGATGGGAGAACCTTCCAGAAGGACAACCATCTCTGCTGCACTCCACCAATCAGGCTAGACGGAAGCCGTTCCTCAGTAAAAGGCACATGACAGCCCGATTGGAGTTTACCAAAATGCACATAAAGGACACTCAGACCATGAGAAACAAGATTCTCTGGTCTGATGAAACCAAGATTGAACTCTTTGGCCTGAATGCCAAGTGTTACTTCTGGAGGAAACCTGGCACCATCCCTACGGTGAAGCATGGTAGTGGCAGCATCATGCTCTGGGGATGTTTTTAAGCGGCAGGGACTGGGAGACTAGTAAGCATCAAGGGAAAGATGAAAGGAGCAAAGTACAGAAAGATCCTTGATGAAAACCTGCTCCAGAGCACTCAGGACCTCAGACTGGGGCGAAGGTTCACCTTCCAACAGTACAACAACTCCAAGCACACAGCCAAGACAATGCAGGAGGGGCTTTAAGTTAAACTTACATGTCTACTCCTCCCAGCCCTAGAGCCGGAAAGCACTGAAGCAGATGAACAAGCTAGTGCGTCCACAAGGGAACCATCGCGCGAAAGAGTGTTAACATCCATTCCACTTTCCCAAACTGGCTCAGTGCCTTCCTACAGACCATGCCCAAATTTGTCAGGGTGTAAATTGCAGTGTAGAAATCTCAGCGTTAAATTGAAATGTTGGTGGCGGCAGCCAGGGAAGCATGTAGCATTCTAATGAAGCCATTCCAGAGGATTAATATGCTTGGTAATTACAGGACCTCTTATTTCGCCTCCACACACTTTTTTAATCAACAGTCAGCTAATTACTAAAGCAAGAGACGGAGGGAAAAGACAGGGATAGGGAGGGAGAGAGAGAGAGAGAGCAAGGGACAGAGAGAGAAAGAGACCTCCATTGTGTTAAAGCTGGAATTAGAATTAGAATATGCAGTAAGGGTAGTAATTTACACAGAGAACAGTTTAGGTTAATAATATATCTGTGAGAATATCCAAGAGGCTTTTATATAATTCAAAATGAATAATAATAATAATCGCATTGTTTAAAAAAATTACAGTATTTTGGAGATGATTTTGTTTTCAAATAACATAAAATGAGGGAGGAAAAAGGCCATTCTTGAACATGGGGTGAGACATTGTTAATAATTTGTAAATAATCCAGTTTGTTATTTAGAATTATTTATTTCTGTTTTTAGAGGGAGGGAAACCAAAAACCTACAGTCATTTCATGGGTCTCCCAGTCGAGGACCGCACAGGTACTGAACCAGCATCATAGGCAACACAGCTTGCACTGCTATGCAGTGTCTTAGAGCGTTGTGCCACTCAGGCGATGTACAATGTGACTGGTCGGGAGTGGGCTACACTACTACAGTAAGAGCAAAATAATCCTAACTAAATAAAATAATAAAAACCTTAGTGTAACAACAGTAATACTGAAGTCGTGCACAGTTATCAGTTTCTATTTAGGTTTATGTCGCCCATTCATTGTTATTTAGAGATACAATAGGACCCAAAAGCATAATCAGTGCTCTGACTCCCCCTTGCATTGGTCTGGATCAATGAATTGGTGACGCAGAGTACCGTACTAACCCACAAATTACCTCTAAGTACTGCAACATAATTGCAAAACTTTTAGTGAAGCAACCAATGTAAGGTTAGAACCACTGGTGAGTGGCCATGCTCAAATATTCACTTGATACCCAGTTTAGTAATACAGACCCTATCTTAGAACGTTTCCTAGAAGTCCAGCAATGTGTTTCAGAGCAGCAGAGGGATGTTTTCTATGAAAATAAGGTTTACCTTTGAACTCTTCTGGAACAGTGTACTTGATTAATTAACCTCTAGTACATAGTTATGGTAATTTACACCAATTTTTTGTTTATGCGTGCATGCGTCTGCAGAGATGGGCAGTATTTCTTGTACATGTATTTGAAATTTGCATTTTAATTACTTCTGAGTATTTTGTAATTTGAATTACACTTAACTGAACTACACCAATGTATTTTGTATTTTCAACAACAAAAAAAGCATCTGCTAAATGAACTAAATATAAAAACATTTTGATAAATACTTTGTTGAGGGACAATTTACTTGATACAATTGTGATATGTTGTTGTTGTTGTCTCACTTAGCTATCTTAAAATGAATGCACTAATTATAAGTTGCTCTGGATAAGAGCATCTGCTAAATGACTAAAATGTAAATGTAGAAATGAACAATTGCAAAGCATGCTGAGTATTCTTCTAATGAGCTCCATCCCGAAACAAGGACAATAGTAATACCCAGTGTGCTTTGCAGTTCATGTTGGTATGTTCGTTTTCACATATACATTTACATTTTGGTCATTTAGCAGATATGCTCATCCAGAGTGACTTCAACTAAGTTAGATAAACAACAACATATCACAGTCATAGCAATAAAAAATATTTTGTAATCGTTACTGAAAATGTTATTGCTGCTGTTTGGTCTAGCTACTTGCAAATTCATTTTTGTATTTTAAAATAGCTGATACATGTATTTGACATACATTGCCAAATATAAGTATACAAATATTTAGTAGTTGATTTAGATACATTGATCTTAATGGTATTTTGTGTGTGTTCACAGCCTCATGAGCTTCCAGTCCAGAGAGCCGACTACCAAAATTACCAAACTGTTAGCAGCATACTGCCCAACTCTGCACGCACACGCACAGCATGTGAGAGTAAAGCTATCTAGGTTTCCATCCAGTTGGAAACAGATTTTCATGTAAATATTGTAAAATCCGCATAAAACAATATGTGCATTTTCCCACCAGAGATGTGTTTCAATCAAATTGACTTGTTGCAGATAAAAGGCTGTGTGTGATGGCGCAGTCCACATAAAAATCACTTTTGCATTTAAATTCCCATATACAGAAGTTAAATGGGTTTCCATCCCAGTTTCAACTCTACTGATTGTTTTGTCACAAAATATTTTGTGTTATATATTGGTCTTGGCACGTGATCTCTAGCCAACAGCTCGCAGATCCAGTGCAGGTAGCCTACTAGGGAAAGGGAAATGGGATACCTAATCAGTTGCACAACTGAATGCATTCAACCGAAAATGTGTCTGAATCAGAGCTGTGTGGAGTGCTAAATGATGAGATTGTTATTGACAAAAGAGCGAATGGCAGCCAAGCATCGATCGTCATGTCACCAGAATAAGACCCTCCATATTTATTGGAAAGGAGTATCAAGTTCATCACCTTGCTCTTTCATCACCTTGTGAAGTTCATCATAAATTATTTCATCTGTAGCCTAATAAACTGCATGCTTTCCCGAGTTGTAGCAGGCAACATGGCATCGCGTGACTCCAAGTTTACGTCGATATGATGGTTATTATATCAATATTTGCATATTAATGCATTTCCACCACCATTTCTCGCATTATTCATTTTATAGACACAAAATGATCCCACTTTGTCTAGCGTATTTAGTTTTGACGACATTTGGAAAGTTTACCGAGAAATTTTCTGGTTCCATCAGGCCTGCCATGAAATGTTTAATCCAAAGTACTTTAATCACAATAAAAGGTTGGACAGAAACCTGGTTATAGTCACACATCGTCACACACTGCCACATTGGAAACGGCATGACACTTCCATACAAAACAAAGTAAAGCCCTACATTTGCAATAGCTGCATTTAGTGAGATCTTGTGCGTAGTACAGTTTTGTGAAGGTGTAGTACACATTGTGACAGTGTAGTATAGTTTTCTGTCTGTAGAGTGTGAGATGGTGTGGTAAAGGATTGTGTAATGATACATTGTGACAAAGTTGTGTCGGTCGGTGTATTAGACTTGTATGATGGTGTTGTATAGTTTTGCATGGGTCGGTGTAGACTTGTGTGATAGGGGAGTATAGTTTTTTTTGTGGGTGGATGTAGTATTAGACTTGTGTGACGCTCATTAGTTTGTTGGATATCTAGCCTAATGTATTCCCTGTGGGGGAGGTGGCAGCAGCAACAGCAACTTCCTGCATGGCTAAGTGAAGCGGTGACAGCCATGACATCAAATACCAAGCCAAGCTGCCGCCCAGCAGAGACCTCCCTGCCTGCGAGTCTGTAAGAACTACGAGAGCACAGAGGAGAGTGAGCATCACCACAGACGGGAGAAATAGAGAGAGAGAGAAGAGAGGGGAGATAGAGAGAGGAGGAAGGGGATAGAGAGAGACAGAGAGAGGGTGAGAGGAATAATGAGAGATGGAAGTGTAGGCCTATTGAGGTGATTTCACATTTACATTTGAGTCATTTAGCAGATGCTCTTATCCAAACACATTTAAATAAGCGCATTCAAATAATGCACGTGTATATTAAAGACCCACATACAGTATCACGATCATTGCAAGTAATGCAGTGATTCATCTTTCATGAACCTACTTCATTGTGAATGGGTCTCTACAGTATGAGCTGAGAGATGAAACAGTAGCAGTGTCTATGTCACGCTTTTCGTCGGTAATGGAGGACCAAAACGCAGCAGGTATGTGTATACTCATCTTCTTTATTTATGGGAAAAGAAGGAAAAAACCAAACAAACACGTAAACAAAATTAAACAAAACGATGCACGACAAAATAACAGGTGGCAGCAGCAACACAGCAATCCAAGAACAATCTCCCACAAATACAAGACAAACACACCCAACTAATATAGGACTTCCAATCAAAGGCAACACCAAACAGCTGCCTTTAATTGGAAGTCCACCCCAATTAACTCAACATAGAAACACACTCACTAGACTACAACTCAAACCCGGAAATAATAAATCAAACGCCCTCCTAACTAACACACCACCCTGAACCACATAAAACAAATACCCTCTGCCACGTCCTGACCAAACTACAATAACAATTAACCCTTATACTGGCCAGGACGTGACAGTCTAGTGCCTTCAGTGTCTGCCTCTTCATCGTCATCACCAGCATGAGTCTCTCTGTCTCAGATGTGCTGGTGTGCTGTTCTACGAAGTATGTCTTCCCCCATCATCATGACATGACCCACTCTCAGGTGTGTGTGCACTCTTAAAAAAAAGTATGGGTTGTTTGGATGACCCAACTGCTGTGTCGAAGGCATTGGGTCACTTAGCAGGGTTGTTTTCTTTAAAAGCTGCTGGGTTACGGATACTGGGTTTTTGAGATATAACCCAGTGGGTCAGACCAGAAAACTTGCACATCCCAACAGTCTATCTCAATGTTGGAATTAATAATGCATATCCCAACAGTGTACAGTTGCTTGCAAACCTGGAAATAAAATAGATTTTTGGGGGGGGTTGTATCATTTGATTTACACAACATGCCTACCACTTTGATGATGCGAAATATTTTTTATTGTGAAACAAACAAGAATAAGACAAAAAAAATGAAATCTTGTGTGTATAAGTATTCACCCCCCAAAGTCAATACTTTGTAGAGCCATATTTTGTAGCAGTTAAAGCTGCAAGTCTCTTGGTGTCACGCCCTGACGTGAGAGAGACGGTTTATTTCTCTATTTTGTTAGGTCAGGGTGTGGGGTGGGCATTCTATGTTTTGTATTTCTTTGTGTTTGGCCGGTTGGCCTAATCAGAGGCAGCTGTCTATCGTTGTCTCTGATTAGGAATCATACTTAGGCAACCTTTTCCCACCTGTGTTTCGTGGATAGTTATTTTCTGTTTTGTATTCGTTACCTGACGGAACTGTTTGTCTTTTCGGTTTGTTTCTTTGTTCTAGTGTTTTCATTGTTGAATAAATGTATAATGAACACTTACCACGCTGCACTTTGGTCCCCTCTCTACGACAGCCGTAACCCTTGGGGTATGTCTCTATGAGCTTGGCACATCTAGCCACTGGGATTTTTGCCCATCTTCAAGGCAAAACTGCTCCAGCTCCTTTAAATTGGATGGGTTCCACTGGTGTACAGCAATCTTTAAGTCATACCACAGATTCTCAATTGGATTGAGGTCTGGGCTTTGACTAGGTCATTCCAAGACATTTAAATGTTTCCCGTTAAACCACTCGAATGTTTCTTTATCAGTATGCTTAGGGTCATTGTCCTGCTGGAAGGTGAACCTCCGTCCCAGTCTCATAAATCTGGAAGACTGAAACAGGTTTCCCGCAAGGATTTCCCTGTATTTAGCGCCATCCTTCATTCTGAATAGTTTCCCAGTCCTTGCCAATGAAAAACATGGTGTTGGTGGTGTTCTCGGGGTGATGACAGGTGTTGGGTTTGCGCCAGACATAGCGTTTTCCTTGATGGCCATGAAGCTCAATTTTAGTCTCATCTGACCAGAGTACCTTCTTCCATATGTTTGGGGAGTCTCCCACATGCCTTTTGGCGAACACCAAACTTGTTTGCTTATTTTTTTCTTTAAGCAATGGCTTTTTTTCTGGCCACTCTTCTGTAAAGCCGAGCTCTGTGGAGTGTACGGCTTAAACTGGTCTTATGGACAGATACTCCAATCTCCGCTGTGGAGCTTTGCAGCTCCTTCGGGGTTGTCTTTGGTCTCTTTGTTGCCTCTCTGATTAATGCCCTCCTTGCCTGGTCTGTGAGTTTTGGTGGGCGGCCCAACAGGTTTGTTGTGGTGCCATATTCTTTTCATTTTTTTAATAATGGATTTAATGGTGCTTCGTGGGATGTTCAAAGTTTCGGATACTTTTTTATAAACCAACCATGAACTGTACTTATCCCCAACTTTGTCAATGACCTGTTTGGAGAGCTCATTGGTCTTCATAGTTCCACTTGCTTGATGGTGCCCCTTGCTTAGTGGTGTTGCAGTCTCTGGGGCATTTAAGAACAGGTGTATATATACTGAGATCATGTGATGGATCATGTGACACTTAAATTGCACACAGGTGGACTTTATTTAACTAATTATGTGACTTCTGAAGGAAATCGGTTGCACCAGATCTTATTTAGGTGCTTCGTAGCAAAGGGGGTGAATACATATGCACCACCACTTTTTCATTTTCTTCTTTTACATTTTTTTAAACAATAATTTTTTTTAAATTTAACTTCACCAATTTGGACTATTTTGTGCATGTCCATTAAATGAGGTCCAAATAAAAATCAATTTAAATTACAGACTGTAATGCAAAATACAAAAATGGAAAAACACCAAAGGGGTGAATACTTTTGCAAGGCACTGTATCTTAATGTTGGGATATTTACAAAATAATGTTCTGAATTTGATATTAGTTTGTGTAATGTGTAAACATATTAAAATACATTTTTTATTTGTAGATTACAAACTTAACATGATGAACAGGAATGGCATTTACTGTAATGGATTGCCAAAAATAACTACATGAAAGACACGCTCCTAATAGGCCACACCTCCTTAAAATAACCTATACATTACATAAAGAAAGACTCAGCTGCTGGTTCAACCCAACTGATGTAAAAAAAATGCAATTGATGATTAAATTAACTCATGTTTGCGTAATCCCTTGGGTTATTCACGCAATCCAACTGGGTCAAAATAACCCAGTGTGTGTTATATCCACTATTTAACCAGCACTGGGTTAACAAATAACTGAAATTGGGTTGTTTCTAGCCCATAATTTTTTTGAGTGTGCTGTTTTATGGAATATGGAGTAGTGCTTCCAGAGCAGTGGGTGGCAGCAGTACTATCCTGCAGGACTCTCAAGTGCTTTCTTTTACTCTTCCCTCTATTGCATGCTGTATTCAATTAGAACACACACATGCAAGTACGGACACACATGCAGGCACAAATTTCCACACATGCGCATACATGAACAGACTTGTCATACTTGAGTAAAGGTATAGATACCTTAATAGAAAGTTACTCAAGTGAAAGTCAGCCAGTAAAATACTACTTGAGTTTAAGTCTAAAAGTATTTGGTTTTAAATATACTTAAGTATCAAAAGTATATACAATTGCTAAAATATAGTTAAGTATCAAAAGTGAAAGTAGAAATCATCGAAATGGATTTGTCACATACACTGATTAAAACAGGTGCAGACCTTTCTGTGGAATATTTACTTGCAAAGCCAGATCTAACACACACACACACACACACACACACACACACACACACACACACACACACACACACACACACACACACACACACACACACACACACACACACACACACACACACAAAGGTCTGATTCAGTATGTATGGACAGGTAAGCCTTTACTCAAACACAGATGCAAGTAATGACATGCACTATGTACATACAGTAAGCTGAATATATCTGAACACATGGTCCACCTGCTAATCAATTCACCTCAGTTAATAATCATATACACCCAGATGTGTAAACTACACACATACATACATACATACATACATACATACATACATACATACATACATACATACATACATACATACATACATACATACATACATACATACATACATACATACACCAGTGGAGGTTGGTTGGGTGAGCTATGAGGATGGAAACCACGTTTGACTCCATTACATTTATTCCAATCATTAAAATGAGCTGGTCCTCCTATAGCTCCTTCCACCAGCCTCCACTGACATAAACACACGGCTCCACACACGGTCACGCACTCACACAGGCACACACACACCATATGTAACCCCTGTTGAATGTAATGCCTGCTTGAAGAAGCACTATTCTCTCCCATCGTTCCATTTTTCCCTGACCCTATCTCCCTCTCTCCCTTTCCCAATCCATCTCTCCCTCCCCTTCTACTTCCATCTCTCTCCCTCCCTCTTCCTCCTTCTCTCCCTCTCTGCCGGCAGTCAGCAGAGGATTTCACTGCAAATGGATGTCCCCTTTACAACGTCCCTAGCTGAGTGGTGCAAGAGCTGTAATAAATCAGATCAATCACAAGAAGATATGGTGGAGGAGAAGCAGTAAATCCCCAAGGATCATAAATCTACAACACACTCCAAACACCTCCCTCTGTCCACAACTCCTACCCTGACTCCCCCTTCACCTCTCTACCTCCTTGTCCATCTTTCTCTCGCTCTCTCGCCTTCATCCACACACACACACACACACACACACACACACACACACACACACACACACACACACACACACACACACACACACACACACACACACACACACACCTGAATCCTTCTCTACCTACCAACCTCTTTTACGCTCTCCTTTTCTTCCCCTCTGTCTTTTCTCTTCCTCTCTGTATCTCACTCTGCTCACCTGTTCACTAATTTCTCATTCACTTTCTTATGCCCTCTCTCTTTCTCCTTTAGACACATGTATATGTTTTGTCTTCTGACCATGACATCATTGCAAGCCTATTGTTAGTTTAAATAATTCAACAGTCAACCACACAACATTGCCAACACATTCACTGTTAGATTGTCATCACTCCACTGTCGTAGCCTCACAGTTTCCACCTGACTTCTGCATCACCCACCTGTACACCCACCTGTACACACCTGCCTGATTCACAACCTGCTCATGCTGACACTTCCCCTAACTTACATTGTCAAACACGACAATCTGTGTAAGTTTTGCGGATGATATACACTTTTCCTCCCAATGCATTTTAAAGTATATCCAAGACAGTATGTTTTTTTTTTTCAGAGCCACCATAAGCCTCAAGCAACTTAACAGGTTGCACACATTCCACTCTGTCTTCTGTATTTCTGTATCTATGTTACAGGTAGGTTCTGTTGTCCTTCTGAAGAGGCTCACTGAAGTCAGCACTTACCAGAATCCCCATTGTGATGCTAACCACCAACACATTCATCACCATAATCATACTGCATTTCTCCATAAGTGGTATAGGCACCCTGTGTACTCATAGACTCTCTAGTATAATACAGAGTGTGCAATGGAAAGGTTTTTAACAGTCTCAATCACGGCTGTGACATTATTCAAATATGTAATGGTAGGTAGTTTCTTCCACCTGGGCAATGTAGGTGGACAACTTTTAGAAATGGAGTCAAACAGGGAGGTAGAGCCTGAAATTTTCCAATTAAAGCACAAATACGTTTTGCCACAATGTGCCATAATGAACATCACTATGGTTTTACTGTGAATCTGCATCTTTATACTGGGGACCGTAGTCCTTTCTGTGGCCAGCAGGAGGGGGAGTGTACGTGCCCCCTCTTCCCTCTCTTTCTTATCCCTCTGTCTGTCTGTCCCTCCCTCCCTCCCATGTCTCTCTCCTCCTATCCCTGGTGAGAGGGGTTCCCCCAGTAACTTCACTTAGTTCCCAGAGGGAGAACATATGTTGGAGAAGAAAGCGAGAACAAGAGAGAGAAGGACATAGATGAAGAGAGGGGGAAAAACAGAAGAACATAGACCTCTCTGAGACATCTGCGGGATTTCTCTACCAGTGTGTTTAGGAGTGTGTGAGTGTTACATTTTAACTGACCTTGTGTGTGTCTCTGTGTGTGACTTTCCCTGGTCATGGATATCCCACTGACCACCCCACTCCTCCTCGCCCTCCTTCTCTGCTCCCTCTCCTTCGTTCACGGGGCCATGGACTCCTGCTACGATGACGACGAGGGCGTCCCTAGCCGTTGCATGCCCAAGTTCGAGAACGCAGCCTTTAACCGCACGATCATGGCTTCCAATGTGTGCGGTTCACCGCCAGAGGATTACTGCATGCAGACGAGCTCGACGCGCTCCTGCCACCACTGTAGTGTGTCGGACATGGGCCTCAGCCACAACGCCAGCCTGCTGACGGACTTCCACACGGACGAGGAACCCACCTGGTGGCAGAGCCAGTCCATGTTCTACAGAGTCCAGCACCCTAACTCTGTTAATCTCACCCTGCGCCTCGGTAAGAACAACTCACTCTCTCGCTCTGCACCTTGGTAAGACCCACATTCACTCTCTCACCCCTCCTCTGTTAACCTCACCCTGCACCTTGGTAAGAAGACCCACATTCAGTTTCATAAGGTTATGTTCACAATTAGTTGAGTTTGATGAGTCCTGCTACAGCTGTGACTATGCAACCTCACCCTGCAACAGATCTGGACAGAATTTTTTTGTATTGTGTAGTTTCTTTGAAAATACCAACTTTTCAAATACTCAAAGAGGTTGAATATAGAGAAACAGCTAAAGGCAAAATCTGGCAACTATTACCTTTGATATTCAAATATAGGTCTCAGAAAAGCAAATAATATTTGAAGGTATTTGAATATATGCAAGTTATTTGAAATATTTATTTGATGCCTGATATTTATTTGATGAAGAACCAAAAACATAACAGTGCATTTAATTCAAAAAGAAAGGAGGACCAAGGCACTCTTCATATAATTAATTAAAATGCCTTTATTTGTATGGCATGTTCAATAGAAACAAGGGTTTTAAAAAATCCGACGCATTTCGGCTGCATGGCCTTCGTCAGGGAGTACAAAGAAATAATAAAATGTCCTCTTTTGAACAGCTTTTCCAATTAGCCCTAATTTGAAGAGGGAGTGGTTACAAAATTGATTGGACACACCTAGTAAGCAATACTATACAGATTAAAAAGTGAAACACTGTAACTGTGCCATCACAAAAAAATACAACTCCAAGCTAGAAGCACCAGAACACCCAGAAAGGTAGTTCCAACCCCAAACATGACTGGGAGAAGTGTCAAGAACAAGAAAGCAATATATTCCATAGTACACTAGAACACAACAAAACATGAACAACAACAGTCTAAACATAGCTGAGGGCAATTGAGCAAAATGACCACTAGATGACAGCAAATGGACCTATCACAACCCTACAGGAATGGTGAGAAATCCATATCTTAATTTAAACCAGGGTATTTAGTGGCCTGTAGTGCATTTAATTAGTCTAAATATATTATCATTTGCATATGGTTTGGAGGGATTTCATATATTAATATCAATTTAGCCTAGAATGAAATACTTAATGATTGAAGACAATTTTTTAACATGCTAAACATTAACATCTATCGATCTAAATAATGGAAAGTAATACAACTATAAACCAAACAGATGTTGTTTTATTGTTTAAGATTTTTTTCAGATTTTATTTTACATCATGCATTACATTACTGTTTACGTCATTGTTATACCCTATGGTTCGTTAATGGTCATGTTAGACCTTGGTTAATAATTTAAGATGGCGATTGCATTTGATGAACATCAGGATAACAAAATGGACTGTTTGTAAAAATTATAATTATTCATGATAATTAACACTGAGAGTGTTAAATCAACACTGAATGTGTAGAGTCTGTGGACACATATAGACACTGGAAAAGTGTTAAATGAACACACTGCTTAGTGTAAAGCCTTCTTCAAATATGTGCCTTTCGAGTAAATGTGACCGATCGGCTCGATTCGGTCTTATGTAGTAAAATTTGAAATAGTGGTTTTTACATTGGACAAAAGTAGAAACTCAGAGCTAGAAGATGGTATATCATACACTACAGTTGAGGAACAATGGGAAAGTAATTCTGCTTTGAAAGTTGATAAACATCTAACTTCCCTTTTGAGAAAATGCCCTTGAATGTTTTGGTACACCTATAGGAGAGCTCTTCCTTGTCTACACCCATTCAGCATCGTTCACACCCTCTAAAGCCTTAGCCCCACCCAGGTCTTTAAGGATTCACATGTGAGGCCATGTACTAAATAACCAAAGATTTCAAAACTGAAGGCTGGTTTATACTATGGGTGTATTCATAAAAGTAATCTGGAGTGTGCACTGCACATTCGAAACTTGAATGTCCATTCGTAAATTCAGAGCGTTTCGATCTCAGAGCATTCAGAGCGCACACTGGACTGTGGAGTAGGGTTGTCCGAGCGTTCTGATCATAACAACAGTAGTCAAGCGCCCAAGCTAACTGGCTAACATTGGCTAGCTTGCTAGCTACTTCCAGACACAAATGTTTTATTTATTTTATTTTATTCACCTTTATTTAACCAGTTAAGCTAGTTGAGAACAAGTTCTCATTTACAACTGCGTCCTGCAAAGCAGTGCGACACAAACAACAACACAGAGTTACACATGGAATAAATAAGGGTACAGTCAATAACACAATAGATAAAATATGAGCGAACAGCTCACTCTGACCATTTTACTCACCCTAGCAGAGCTGGTTAGGCTGTTTTTATGTTAACCAGAACATTGGTGAACAATTTATTTACGCTTTTTTGCCAACATTTACTGACACTGGCCATATTCAGCACGTGTTGAGCATTCATAAATTCGTTAGTTATTCCGCGCTCTGGCACACTGAGATGAGAGTACTTTGAAATCGGAGTAGGTAGCCAGAGCGAAGTAGGTAGCCAGAGCGAGTAGGTAGCCAGAGCCACCTCTATCGACAGTTGTCGCAGTGACATCATGAACATTCTATTGATATGGTTACTTGCATAGTGGAATATTTTGTTTAGACATGTAGCTAGCTAAACAATGAACTATAATCCCAACGTTACTACCCTGCATTAATCTAGAGGTGGCTAACCAACCAGGTTCAATGTTAGCTAGATAGCATTAGACTATAACTAGCAATGCAAATGGATCTGAGATACGAATAATATAACTACACAGATCTCATACAAGTAATGTTAGCTAGCGAGCCAGCCAACTAACATCAGCTAGCTAGCTAACAGTACACTTTAACATGAAATGAAAACAACTTTCCCGACAAAATTAGAAATGTGCAACATCTGAAAATGTAGCTAGCTCGACTATCTTACCCGTATACATGGATGGACGCTTCTCCCTCTCTATAACGGATGCCATGGTTGCCCTTTGTTTGAAGATGTAATACGGAGACAGGTGTTTTATACAACAGCATTCTGTGTTTTCTCTTTTCGTCTCCGTCTGGATATTTGCAATCAAACGCCAGAATTTTCTCCATCTCCTTAGCTATCATATTGTAATTCCACTTATTTCAAAACTTGGTTCTTCAGAAGGTGGAGAGCAACACTTATGCAGTTCTACTACATGCTATCTTTCAAAAAAGCGTGCTAAATGGCAGACCAATCCGAACTCATCCCTCGGCATGCCCAGCCCACTCATTATCTCAGAAAATCGTGGCTAGGATGTTGTTTTTTTATGTGGCAAACTAACTAGGCTTGTAATCGAACAATATTATTCATATTTACAGATGGCATACGAGTTTGTTATTAAGGCACATGAAAGTTCACATGTTCCAGAAGGCATTTCTGACAAAAAAGTTTACGTTCAAATGGCTCTCCTTTGAAGTAGTGATGCGCGACATACACCTTGTTTCCTGAAATGAGTCACAAATGTTTAAGTTATCTGAAAATTACTGTATTTGCCAACGACAGAGACATGTTTGTTGCATTTATTCATTTTCAGTTCTATCGACTTCACCAAATGAAATCCTAAGTGAATATGTTAAGCCAGGGGAAGAGGGGGGTTCTACTAAGCTATTCGGAAGATCATACCAAGGATCATTTAGGTATTTGATTTTGAATTTTAATACCCCTTAAAACCTGTTGAGGACAGACGTTCTGGTAGCGGAACGCGTAGCCAATATCCAATGGAACAGCGTGGCGCGAAATACGAAAAACCTCAAAAATCCAATAATTTAAATTTATCAAACATACGTCTATTTTACACCATTTTAAAGATACACTTCCCCTTAATCCAACCACATTGTCCGATTTCAAAAAGGCTTTACAGCGAAAGCAAAACATTAGATTATGTTAGGAGAGTATATAGACCAAAATAACCACACAGCCATTTTCCAAGCAAGCATATATGTCACAAAAACCCAAAACACAGCTAAATAAAGCACTAACCTTTGACAATCTTCATCAGATGACACTCCTAGGACATTATGTTACACAATACATGTGTGTTTTGTTCAATCAAGTTCATATTTATAACCAAAAACAGCATTTTACATTGGTGCGTGATGTTCAGAAAATCTATTCCCACCAAAAACTTCCGGTGAATTTACAAAAATACTCATCATAAACGTTGATAAAATACATTAAAATTATTTTACGAATTATAGATACAGAACTCCTTTATGCAACCGCTGTGTCAGATTTTAAAATAGCTTTACGGAGAAAGCACATTTTTCAATATTCTGAGTACATAGCTCGCCATCACGGCGAGAAATGTTGTTTTTGTTCAAAATAATCTATAGTTATGTCCAAATACCTCCGTTTTGTTCGTGCGTTCAGGTCACTATTCAAAGGCTAACGCGCGAGCGCAATTCGAGACACAAAAAGTCAAAATGTTCCATTACCGTACTTAGAAGCATGTCAAACGCTGTTTAAAATCAATTTTTATGGTATTTTTTACGCAAAATTGCGATAATATTCCAACCGGACAATAGCGTATTCATTCAAGGAGAAAAAGAAAAAACAGCTCGCGGGACCGCGCATATCCAATCCCTTTGTTGCCAGGCAGACCACTCAGTAACTGAGCTCCTATACTCTGCCCAGTGACAGGAGAAGGCTCAAACCACTTTCTGAAGGCTTTAGACAGCCAATGGAAGCCTTAGAAAGTGTAACGTAACACCACAGATACTGTAGTTTCGAAAGGGAAGAAGTACAATTCTCAGATCCTCCACTTCCTGGTTGACTTTTTCTCAGGTTTTTGCCCGCCATATGAGTTCTGTTATACTCACAGACACCATTCAAACAGTTTTAGAAACTTCAGAGTGTTTTCGATCCAAATCTACTAATAATATGCATATTCTTATTTCTGGGCAAGAGTAGTAACCAGTTTAAATCGGGTACGTTTTTTCATCTGGCCGTGAAAATACTGCCCCCTATCCATATCAGGTTATTAAAGTATCAAAAATATATATTACATTTTTGGCAGATGATAATATATTTTTGTCTTTACTGCTGTTAGCTCATACAAATGCACTGAATAACAGATTCACTACATGTAACAGATAAAAAATACATCTAAGGGAAGTTTGTTCTGAAGTGTCTGTTCTGTGTCTGAGATAAATAGGTAGCCTAGTGGTTAGAGCATTGGGCCAGTAACTTAGAGGTTGCTAGATCAAATCCCCGAGGTGACGAGGTAAAAATCTGTTGTTCTGCCCCTGAACAAGGCAGATAACCCACTGTTTCCAGGCTGTCATTGTAAATACGAATTTGTTCTTAACTGACTTCCCTAGTTAAATTACAAAAAGTATATAAGAAAGAACAGGAAACATTTGATATTTTTTTTTACATGTATTAACCCCTTCATTTTGGCACTAAACTATCTCATTATACAGTACTGTATACTTTCATAATTTTTTATAACTGATACCAGGGACCTTCAGATGAGGCTTCTGGGCATCCTAGAGCAAAACGGTGAACTTTCAGTAGAGTGGTAATAATACTTTTGTAGGCCAAACAAATGTTCGGATGCTACAGAAGTTTTTGTGAGAAGACCGATTTTCGTGATATCTCATGGTCTGACAAACACCACTCTTGCTTTGTCACCTTTCACTGCAGATGTGGAAGGGCGATATCAGTGGATGAGGTGGATTGAGACGCAGCCCATGCAAAAAATATATCTTTAGCTTAAACAGACAGAATTTTATGGGGATTTTTGTATTATGTTAATTAGATTTCTGCTAGGTCGCGGAAATTGTAGGTTAAGGGTTAATAATTCACAGAGAGAAATTCACTATGAGTCAAATCACCGACTGTAAAACATAATCCTATGAAGTGCCAATCACCCTGGGGGGAAATAAAATCAAAATCATAACATTTGTCCCTCACAATCTCAGCATTTTCTCTTCTTCCACTAATGACACACACACACGGATGCACACACACACAAATACACTTATTTTCCTCCGATAATGACTGAAAGCTTCTCTTCAGAAACCGCCATCCCGCCCGTAGACTGTCACCCTCAGACATGGCTTAAAGTTACATTGTTGGAGTAATTGCAAGCATACAACCATGAGGTTCAGGCTCTGTCTGGGAACCTTTTAATTAAGTGGTCCAGGGAGGAATCCACCATGAGAACACACAGATGCATCCAATAGAAAACATCCTAGAACACAAAATAGAGAACACTATATTCATATTTAAAGGCCTAGTGCAGTCAAAACATGATTTTTCTGTTTTATATACAGTACCGGTAAAAGGTTTGGACACACCTACCCATGCAAGGGTTTTTCTTTATTCTTACTGTTTTCTACAGTAATAATAGTGAAGACATCAAAACTATGAAATAACACATATGGAATAATGTAGTAAACAAAAAAGTATTAAACAAATCTAAATATATTTTATATTTTAGACTCTTCATAGTAGCCACCCTTTGCCTTGATGTCAGCTTTGCACACTCTTGGCATTCTCTCAACCAGCTTCACCTGGAAGGCTTTTCCAACAGTCTTGAAGGAGTTCCCATGTATGCTGAGCACTTGTTGGCTCCTTTTCCTTCACTCTGTAGTCCAACTCATCGCAAACCATCTCAATTATGTTGAAGTTGGGTGATTGTGGAGGCCAGGTCATCTGATGCAGCACTCCATCACTCTCCTTCTTGGTCAAGTAGCCCTTCCACAGCCTGGATGTGTGTTGGGTCATTGTCCTTTTGAAAAACAAATGATAGTCCCACTAAGCACAAACCAGATGAGATGGCATTTTACTGGCATTTTGCAGAATGCTGTGGTAGCCATGCTGGTTAAGGTTGCCTTGAATTCTAAATAAATCACTGACAATGTCACCAGCAAAGCACCCCCACACAATCACACCTCCTCCTCCATGCTTCACGGTGGGAACCACACATGCAGAGATCATCCGTTCACCTACTCTGCGTCTCACAAAGACATTGCGGCTGGATACAAAAATCTCAAATTTGGACTCATCAGACCAAAGGACAGATTTCCACCGGTCTAATGTCCATTTCTCGTGTTTCTTGGCCCAAGCAAGTCCCTTCTTATTATTGCTGTCCTTTAGTAGTGGTTTCTTTGCAGCAATTCAATCATGAAGGCCTGATTCACGTCGTCTCCACTGAACAGTTGATGTTGAGATGTGTCTGTTACTTGAATTCTGTGAAACCTTTATTTGGGGTGCAATTTCTGAGGCTGGGAACTCTAATTAATTTATCCTCTAAAGCAGAAGTAGCTCTGGGTCTTCCTTTCCTGTGGCGGTCCTCATGAGAGACAGTTTCATCATAGCGCTTGATGGTTTTTGCGACTGCACTTGAAGTTCTTGAAATGTTCCGGATTGACTGACCTTCATGTCTTAAAGTAATGATGGACAGTCGTTTCCCTTTGCTTATTTGAGCTGTTCTTGCCAGAATATGGACTTGGTCTTTTACCAAATAGGGCTATCTTCTGTATACCAATCCCACCTTGTCACAACACAACTGTTTGGCTCAAACACATAAAGAAGGAAAGAAATTCCACAAAATAACTTTTAACAAGGCACACCTGTTAATTGAAATGCATTCCAGGTGACTACCTCATGAAGCTGGTTGAGAGACTGCCAAGAGTGTGCAAAGCTGTCATCAAGGCAAAGGGTGGCTACTTTGAAGAACCTCAAATATAAAATCTATTTTGATTTGTTAAACACTTCTGTGTTTACTACATGATTCCATATGTATTATTTCATAGTTTTGATGTCTAAAATATCATTTTACAATGTAAAAAATAGTAAAAATAAAGAAAAACCCTGGAATGAGTAGGTGTCCAAACTTTTGACTGGTACTGTATTTTTCCACTATGAGGTGGAATTTATTTAACTATTTATTTAACAGAAAACACAAGTTGCACATCCTCAATACCCCTGCCTGCGCTGTTTGTTAGGAATGATGGATGCAGATTGGGTCATCAGTGGAGGTCCCTCGCAGTCCAGACCAAACGTGGTGGTAGTGTTGTTCTGTGATCCACACCAAACTGTGTATGCATAAATCATGAATAAAACATGTGTAGTTATTGCAAGAAAATATTGTCATTTCACATAACCATACCACAAGGTAGCTACTTTACCGGCTTCATTCATGACAAGAAAATTTAACTGGAACAAGCTAGCTAGCTAAGTTGCTAAGTAGCTAGCTAACTAAGTTAGTTCGTTAGATTATATTAAACAGTAATACAAAATACGCCTAAACATTCTAAAACATTAGCTGTCACTTTGAGGCTTACTAGGGGGTAAACATTTTTTTAATTTATTAGCTAAATAAGCTACCAGTTAGCTTTTACCCCCTATCAAGCCCAGCTACTATGATTAAAAAAAAACTGAAATTAGCAACCCACTTTAGCTTTACCTTCTTTCTGAACAACTTCTCACTTCTTTGTTTCTCCAGTAGTCAGTTCGACCACACACCGTTTACACACTCATTTGTGGTGCCCAAAGAAAAAAAATAACAGTTGGAACTCCACAGAGCAAAGACGTGATTCTTGGTGGTAGTCTACCAATTACAGTGTTTTTAGCTTGCGGTTTGCACACTCTTTTATCCAGAGGGAGTACAACAATTTTATCCCCCCTCTTCACATCGACAGTGCTGTAGTGGTGCGGGTCGAGATTTTCAAGTTCCTCGGTGTCCACATTACTAAGGACCTATCATGGTTGAAACACACCAACACAGTCGTGAAGAGGGCATGACAATGCCTCTTCCCCCTCGGAAGAATGAGAATATTTGGCATGGGCCCCTCAGATCCTCAAAACGTTCTACAGCTACACTATTGAGAGCCTCTTGACTGGCTGCATAACCTCCTGGTACGGCAACTGCTTGGTATCTGACCGCAAGACACTACAGAGGGTAGTGCATTTGGCCCAGTACATCACTGGGGCTGAGCTCCTTGTGATCCAGGACCTCTATACCAGGTGGTGTCAGAGGATGGCCCTACAAATTGTCAAAGACTCCAGCCACCCAAGTCATAGACTGTTTTCTCTGCTACCACATGGCAAGCGGTTCCAGAGGACCAAGTCTGGGACAAAAAAGCTCCTGAACAGCTTCTACCCTCAAGCCATAAAATATCTGAACAGTTAATCAAATGGCAACCCTGACTATTTGCATGACATCATATAACAGTACTACACAGTACTACTTATCCATAACACAAACTGTACAATATCACTATACAACAATACCACAGTGAACGTGTGTGCACAGTTCATGTGCTAGCATGTGTGTCTCCATGAGGAGTAGTTTTATCTGTTTTTTAAATTTGATTTTACTGATTGCATGAGTTACTTGATGTGGAATAGAGTTCCATGTAGTCATTGCTCTGTGTAGTACTGTATGTTTCCCGCACTCTGTATGGACTTAGGGAGTGTGAAGAGACCCCTGGTGGCATGTTTTGTGGGGTATGCATGGGTGTTTGAGCTGTGTGCTAGTCGTTTGAACAGGCATCTCGGTGCTTTCTCAAAGACCAGTAGTGATGCAGTCAATCTCTCCTCTACTTTGAGCCAGGAGAGATTGACATGCATGTCATTGATATTAGCTCTATGTGTACATTTAAGGGCAAGCCGTGATGCTCTGTTCTGGTCCAACTGTAATATGCCTATGCCCCTCTTGGTGGCACTTGACATATGACTGGATAGTAGTCCAGGTGTGACAAAACTAGGGACTGTGAGATTTATTTTGTTGATAGTCAAAAAAGCAGAGCTACGCTTTATTACGAACAGACCTCTACCCATCTTAGCTACCATTGTATCAATATGTTTTGACCATGACAGTTTACAATCCAGGGTACACCAAGCAGTTTAGTCTCCTCAACTTGCTCTATTTCCACATTATTAATCACAAGATTTAGGCAAGGTTTAGAGTTTAGTGAATGGTTTGTCTCAAATACAATGACTTTCATGAAAGAACATCCTCTGTGTTCTGTTAGACAGGTCACTCTCGAACCACGACATAGCAGTGTATGTAAAGTCACATGACATATGTTTTTCCAGCAGCAGATTATGATCGATCATTTCAAAAGTCGCAGTGAAGTCTAACAAAACAGCTCCCACAGGCTTCATATAATCAATTTCTTTCAGCCAATCATCAGTCACTTGTGTTCGTGCCGTACATGTTGAGTGCCCTTCCCCATAAGCATGCTGAAAGTCAGTTGTTCATTTGTTTACTGTGAAATAGCATTGTATCTGGTCAAACAAAATTGTTTACAAAAGTTTACTAAGGGTTGGAAGCAGGGTGATTGGTCGGTTGTTTGAGCCAGTAAAGGGTGCTTCGCTATTCTTGAGAAGCGGAATTACTTTTTCTTTCCTCCATGCCTGAGGGCACACACTTTCCTGTAGGCTTTGATTGAATAGCTGGCAAATAAGAGTGGCAATATACATAATCACATTAGGACATTATATATTTGTTATAATATTGTAATATTGTTGTATTGTTGTAATATTGTTGTATTATGGTATTATAAATGTAGATCTGTAGTAGTATAGTGGTGTAATACTGTTTTTCTTTTTTTTTGTGATGTAATTGCCTTAATATTGTTTGGAGTAGCTGGTGCCTTGGCATAAGCAGCTAATGGGGATCCTCAATAAATACAAAACACAAAATGTATGTTTTTAAATAATAATGGGGTTTGACATAATGGGACAGAGATTATGTGTCCATCAATCATGTCAGAGTCCATGGTGACTGTTGAGGAAGCAAGTGACATGATCACCTCTACCTTCCTCCCTCAAGAGCTCTAAGGCTACGTCCCAAATGCAACCTATTGCTGCTGCTTTTGACCAGGGCCCATTGGGCTCTGGTCAAAAGTAGTGCACTATAGGAAAATACGGTGCAATTTGGGATGCATCCATCCAGTACATACACTTAAAGACTAGCTTTTCCTCCCATCAGTCAAACAGGATAGATCCAGCAGAGAGACCAGCCAGGGAATAATTTCTCCTGACACCTGAGTATTACTAACTTCCTATCCATTGTAGATGTAACAAAAATTCCAATCTGAGAATGAAAAAAACGAGTTTTGCTTCAATAGAGAAACCGATGACAGGTCTTTGAAATGTCAAAGAGTATTACTGACTGTCTCTGGAGGGAGGAAGCGTTTAAATCATATGGTCTGGGAGCAGGAAAGTATGGATTTTTACTAGGAGGAAGGAGGGGAGCAGTGCTCTGTGGCTTTGTTGGTCATAATCTCTGTTTAGTTCTTTCAGACAGAGAAATAGGCTGGGGAATGTCTGGTAATATGTTATTCTAACGCACCAGCCCCTGGTCTTGTATCTGTTTGAATATGTGAGCCTTTGTCCAGGAAGACCGTACTACATTACACTGTAAGGTCACGTTGTTCAATCTTTAGCCTCTGGGTACTCTCTGTCTCTCTGTTTCTATTATTCTGAGTTGTCTCTGCCTGGACTGGAGAGAGGTTTCTGTTGTTTGTGTAAAAACAGAAAATTGTTTTATTCAAGTCGAAGTCCCCCAATCCTGTTTCTCACAAAACCAGGGTCACAGTGTTTCTTCTTCCTCCATATTGATTACAACCCAACCGTGTCCCATCTGTGGTCCGCAAGGGGGGCATGCCTGGGCTAGCCTTCCACATGCCTGTTTGTCTGTTTTCCTTTGGCCCTCCAAACAAAACAAGACCCCTCCGTCTCCGAAGGGTCGCCAGGATGATAAACACAGAGAAACACACCAGTAGGACGCAGGGACACAGTGCAGCCAGGTCAGAAATGTGTCTGTGTAGAGGTAGGGGGAGGATGGGAGTGGGTTTGGAATAGCAGGGGGAGGGGGAGAGTAAACAAAACATGAAGAAGAAAAATAAGAAGAGTGCTTGGCTTTCTGGTGATATTTAATCGAGTCAGATTGTTGCACACACACACGCGCACACACACGCACACACACACATAAGCAAACAGCTTTCTGTCTGCGGCTGCTTCCCATTAACTGATGTTAAAAGAAAGAAACACTGTGTCTCAGATGTTAAAGGATAAAAGTCTGCCTTAGTTGGCACAGTAATACTCACAGATTGACTCTAATGAAACAATGCAGTACTAAGAGAAAACTACACTGTAACAAATTGCTGTAGATTTACAGCAAAACCTTCACAGTTATCTACTGTTATTCTAGATTACAGTACAGTACTGAAAGAGCAATGAGCAAATGCGCAAACCCACTGGCAACAGGTTATCTACAAGTCTCTGCTAGGTAAAGCCCCGCCTTATCTCAGCTCACTGGTCACCATAGCAGCACCCACTCGTAGCACGAGCTCCAGCAGGTATATCTCACTGGTCACCCCCAAAGCCAATTCCTCCTTTGGTCGTCTTTCCTTCCAGTTCTCTGCTGCCAATGACTGGAACGAACTGCAAAAATCTCTGAAGCTGGAGACTCATATCTCCCTCCCTAGCTTTAAGCAACAGCTGTCAGAGCAGCTCACAGGTCACTGCACCTGTACACAGCCCATCTGTAAACAGCCCATCTATCTACCTACCTCATGCACCCCAGTATCCCTACTTGCACATTCATCTTCTGCACATCTACCATTCCAGTGTTTATGTCACGTCCTGGCCAGTATAAGGGTTAATTGTTATTGTAGTTTGGTCAGGACGTGGCAGAGGGTATTTGTTTTATGTGGTTCAGGGTGGTGTGTTAGTTAGGAGGGCGTTTGATTTATTATTTCCGGGTTTTGAGTTATGGTCTATGTTTATGTATTTCTATGTGTAGTCTAGTGAGCGTGTTTCTATGTTGAGTTAATTGGGGTGGACTTCCAATTGAAGGCAGCTGTTTGGTGTTGCCTTTGATTGGAAGTCCTATATTAGTTGGGTGTGTTTGTCTTGTATTTGTGGGAGATTGTTCTTGGATTGCTGTGTTGCCGTCAAAGACTGTTATTTCGTCGGTCATTGCTTTATTATTTTTGTATACGTGTTTGTTTGGTTTTTTCCCTTCTTTTCCCGTAAATAAAGAAGATGAGTATACACATACCTGCTGCGTTTTGGTCCTCCATAACCAACGAAAACCGTGACAGTTTAATTGCTATTTTGTAATTACTTCGCCACCATGGCCTATTTATTGCCTTAACTTACCTCATTTGCACTCACTGTATATAGACTTTTTGTTTTCTTTTGTTCTACTGTATTATTGACTGTATGTTTTGTTTATTCCATGTGTAACTCTGTGTTGTTGTATGTGTCGACTTGCTATGCTTTATCTTGGCCAGGTTGCAGTTGCAAATGAGAACTTGTTCTCAACTAGCCTACCTGGTTAAATAAAGGTGAACATTTTTTTAAATAAATAAATAAGTAATAATAAATAAATGCATTATGGGGGCTCAATTGTTGTCATTTTACAATACTGATTTACAGTAAAGTACTGTATTACCTGTTTTCCTGTATATTTACAGCAACATAGTGTGAATTATGGTGCACTGTGGGAAAATGTTGTGGGTGCCAAAATAATCTCTGTGGCATTAACATATTTTGAGGCGTGCCTTGTAATAGGCTATATTTGTTGCACCCATCACGGAGAATGCTGTATCTAACAGAATACAGTATCATACTGTTTTTTTGTTATGTAAATCTGCAGTAATTTATTTGCTACTGTTCTGCCAGTAATTTACTCTAATTCAGTACCACAGAATATGGTACAATACTGCAATTTGTAACTCTAAAAATCTTTTCCTGTCAATCTACAGTCGTTTACTGTCTACTGCCAATAATTTACTTTAATTCAGTACCACCCCCACAGAATACTGTACCATACTGTAATTATGGAGTGCCAAAACCTTTTTGTGGTTGCGTGGTGTTATTGCTGCTCATTAACACATTTTGAGGTGTGCCTTGTAAGAGGTTATACTTGTTGCACCCATTAGTGAGAGTGCCTTCTAGGTAGCAGAGCAGAGTTGCAGCAATTCTCAAATCTTTATTGGTTCTGTTTTTAGCCATGTTCTGTTGATGTATTCTGCATTGTAGTCACTGCCAGTTTTAAAGCTTTTGTTAATTATGGACAGACGTTCCGCTAGCGGAACGCCTCACCAATATCCAATGGTAGCGCCTGGCGCGAAATACGAAAAACCTTAAAAATGCTATAATTTCAATTTCTCAAACATATGACTATTTTACACCATTTGAAAGATAAGACTCTCCTTTATCTAACCACATTGTCCGATTTCAAAAAGGCTTTACAGCAAAAGCAAAACATTAGATTAAGTCAGGAGATTACCCAGCCAGAAATAATCACACACCCATTTTTCAAGCTAGCATATATGTCACAAAAACCAAAACCACAGCTAAATGCAGAATTAACCTTTGATGATCTTCATCAGATGACACTCCTAGGACATTATGTTATACAATACATGCATGTTTTGTTCAATCAAGTTCATATTTATATCAAAAACCAGCTTTTTACATTAGCATGTTTTGTTTAGAACTAGCATACCCACCGCAAACTTTTGGTGAATTTACTAAATTACTCACGATTAACGTTGACAAAAAACATAACAATTATTTTAAGAATTATAGATACAGAACTCCATTATGCAATCGCGGTGTCAGATTTTAAAAATAGCTTTTCGGTGAAAGCACATTTTGCAATATTCTGAGTAGATAGCCCGGCCATCACGGCTAGCTAATTTGACACCCACCAAGTTTGGCCCTCACCAAACTCAGATTTACTATAAGAAAAATGTGATTACCTTTGCTGTTCTTTGTCAGAATGCACTCCCAGGACTTCTACTTCAACAACAAATGTTATTTTGTTTCGAAATAATCCATAGTTATATCCAAATAGCTCCGTTTTGTTCGTGCATTCAAGTCACTATCCGAAGGGTGACGTGCCAGCGTGTTTCATGACAAAAACTTTCAAAATGTTCCATTACCGTACTTCGAAGCATGTCAAACGCTGTTTAAAATACATTTTTATGCGATTTTTCTCGTAAAATAGCGATAATATTCCTACCGCACGACGTTGTATTCGTTCAAACACTGAAAGAAAAAAATGGAATCGTCTCGTGCACGCGCACTCCAGTGTCATTGTTCCCAGAAGGACCACTCACCAAAACCCCTGCTGTTTTTCGCCCAGAGACTGCAGAGAAGTCATTCCACTTTCTGGCGCCTTCTGAGAGCCAATGAAAGCCTTAGAAAATGTCATGTTACAGCAGAGATGCTGTATTTTTGATATAGATGCCCTAGAAGTAGAACAAATTGTCAGACAGGGCACTTTCTGTATAGAATCTTCTCAGGTTTTGGCCTGCCATATGAGTTCTGTTATACTCACAGACACCATTCAAACAGTTTTAGAAACTTTAGAGTGTTTTCTATCCAAATCTACTAATTAATGGCATATTCTAGTTTCTGGGTGTTTTGGGTGTTCTGTGTTTTCTTTTGAAGGTGATTTCGGGGTCTGCACCTTTAGGGGGGGTAATGTCACGTCCTGACCAGCAGGTGGAGTAGGTGTATAAGTTTTGGTCAGGGCGTGGCAGAAGGAGTTGTGTTTTGTATGTTCTGTCTAGGTTGGGTTGTTCTATGTATAGTTAATTGGGGTGGACTTCCAATTGAAGGCAGGTGTGTGGTGTTGCCTTTGATTGGGAGTCCTATATTAGTTGGGTGTGTTTGTCTGTGTGTTTGTGGGGAATTGTTTGTGAGCACTGCGTCTATTGAGCCTGCTACACTGTCTAGTCGTGAGTACTGTTTTTGTTTTTGTTCTGAGGATGCTTTACGAATTTTCATTAAAAGAATGAGTATCTACATTCCCGCTGCATGTTGGTCCTCCCTTCAACACCACGATGAAATCCGTGACATTATCTTACATTTCTTTTAGACTAAACATTTTTTTACAGTGGAGATTTGTATAAACCTTGCTGTGTCCGAAATTTGCAACATTGTTTCAATATTCAAATTCTATCTCCAGCTGTCCCATAGTCATGAACGTTTTGGGAGTCGGGACGAGACAGGCAGGCAGCGTTCTCAGCCAGTCGAAGTCATGAATCAGCTAGCATCATTTTTAGAAATGTCAATTGAAAAAAGGTCACATAAAAATTAAGTGCAGCTAGTTTGCAGGCATTCCAGCTTCAGTTTGAAGTGATTGTGTTAGCTGTGTTGTTGGCTAGCTCCTCTGAACAACAGTGTTCTGACGAGTGAGCACATTTTCTATGCCAGGCGAAATCGCGCCTCATTAGCTTGTTGTTATGGATGTATCCAAATAAATGTCACTAGAAAACAGCTTAACCTCTCTGGGCTAGGTGGGACGCTTGCGTCCCACCTACTCAACAGCCAGTGTAATCCCGTGGCGCGTTATTCAAATACCTCAAAAATGCAAAAACTTCAATTTTTCAAACATATGACAATTTTACACCATTTTAAAGACAAGACTCTCGTTAATCTAACCACACTGTCCGATTTCAAAAAGGCTTTACAACGAAAGCAAAACATTAGATTATGTCAGCAGAGTACCCAGCCAGAAATAATCAGAAACCCATTTTTCAAGCTAGCATATAATGTCACATAAACCCAAACCACAGCTAAATGCAGCACTAACCTTTGATGATCTTCATCAGATGACAATCTTAGGACATTATGTTATACAATACATGCATGTTTTGTTCAATCAAGTTCATATTTATATCAAAAAACAGCTTTTTACGTTAGCATGTGACTAGCATGTGACTAGCATTCCCACCGAACACTGCCGGTGAATTTACTAAATTACTCACGATAAACATTCACAAAAAACATAACAATTATTTTAAGAATTATAGATACAGAACTCCTATATGCACTCGCTATGTCCGATTTTAAAATAGCTTTTCGGTGAAAGCACATTTTGCAATATTCTCAGTAGATAGCCCGGCATCACAGGGCTAGCTATTTAGACACCCAGCAAGTTTAGCACTCACCAAAGTCAGATTTACTATAAGAAAAATGTTATTACCTTTGCTGTTCTTCATCAGAATGCACTCCCAGGACTTCTACTTCAATAACAAATGTTGGTTTGGTCCTAAATAATCCATTGTTATATCCAAATAGCGGCGTTTTGTTTGTGCGTTCAAGACACTATCCGAAAGGGTAAATAAGGGTGACGAGCACGGCGCATTTCGTGACAAAGAAATTCTAAATATTCCATTACCGTACTTCGAAGCATGTCAACAGCTGTTTAAAATCAATTTTTATGCAATTTTTCTCGTAAAAAAGCGATAATATTCAGACCGGGAAAGCGTGTATACGTTCAAAGAGAGAGAAAATAAAAACATCTCGTGCCCTCGTGCACGAGCCTGAGTCTCAGAGTACTCTGACCGGCCACTACCCAAACGCGATAATGTGTTTCAGCCTGGGGCTGCCTCGATATCATTCAGCTTTTTCCCGGGTTCTGAGAGCCTATGGGAGCCATAGGAAGTGTCATGTTACAGCAAAGATCCTCAGTCTTCAATAAAAAGAGCCAAGATGAACAACAACTTGTCAGACAGGCCACTTCCTGTTCAGAGTCTTCTCAGGTTTTTGCCTGCCATATGAGTTCTGTTATACTCACAGACACCATTCAAACAGTTTTAGAAACTTTAGGGTGTTTTCTATCCAAAGCCAATAATTATATGCATATTCTAGTTACTGGGCAGGAGTAGTAACCAGATTAAATCGGGTACGTTTTTTATCCGGCCGTGTAAATACTGCCCCCTATCCCCAACAGGTTAACCCCTGTGCGGCATCCAGCGAAAAATCATATCGCCATTAGCATAACAAAGTTTAATAAAAAAATGTAAAACATTTTTTTTCAAATTATATCGTTTTATAGATACACCTCTCCTGAATCGAACCACGTTGTCCAATTTCAAAAAGGCTTTACAGCAAAAGCAAAACATTAGATTATGTTAGAGGAGTATATCGTAAAAGTAGCCACATAGCCATTTTCCGACCAACCACATGCATCACAAATAACCAAAAAAACAGCTAAATGCAGCACTAACCTTTGACAATCTTCATCAGATGACACACCTAGGACATCATGTTACACAATACATGCATTCTTTTGTTCGATAAAGTTCATATTTATATATAAAAACAGCATTTTACATCGGTGCGTAACGTTGACTAACTATTTTCCCTCAAATGCATCCAATGAAACAGCGCTACAATTTACTAAATTGCTATTCGAAAACATTTTTAAAATGTAATATTGTCATTCTAAGATTTATAGATGAATATCTCTTGAAAGCACCTGTAATGCCAGATTTAAAAATAACTTTACTGGGTAATCATACTTTGCGATGAAAGGGGATGCGATACTCTGAAAAATAGGCTATCGTTACAGGTCAGCGCCATCTTGGAACAATCGCATATCACATCTAGTCTTGTATACTATTGTCAATAATCCCTTACCTTTGGTTGTCTTCATCAGAAAGCACTTCCAGGAATCCCAGGTCCACAACAAATGTATTTTCGTTCGAAAAAATTACTCCTTTATGTTCCAAGAGCTTGTTCTTGTTAGCGCGTCTGAAGGCTGATCCAAATGCTCCGTCGGCCGCGGGACAGCTATTTCGAGAAAATGCATATTTTTTCCATTTAGGTTCGTTCAAACATGTCAAACGTTGTATAACATAAATCTTCAGGGCCTTCTTCAACAAAAGAGCCAATAAGATTCAAGGAGGATGATTGCATTGTCTTTCAAAACGTTTCGAAAGGGGAGGGAAGCCAGGGCCGCCGGCGTCATAATGGTGATGGCCCTCCTCATGTGACCAATTTCAACAGCGTCTCATTCATTCAGTTTTAACAGTAGGAGACTCGAACCACTTTGTAAAGACTGGGGACATCTAGTTGAAGCAATAGGAAGTGCTCAATGAACCATAGCTCACGGTGTGATTAATTGGCAACGTGATGAAGTTGAGTTCGCAATTCAGAATTCCACTTCCTGTTTCGATCTGTCTCGGGGTTTTGACTGCCATATGAGTTCTGTTATACTCACAGACACCATTCAAACAGTTTTAGAAACTTTCGGGTGTTTTCTATCCACAAGTATTAATTATATGCATATCCTAGCTTCTGAGTTTGAGTAACAGGCCGTTTAAAATGGGCACAAATTTTTTTCAAAATGCGCTGTGGCGCCCCCTATCCTAGGCGACCGTCAAGAGGTTAAACAAATGCAGCTACTTTGCTGTTATTCTGGCTGCACTTTTTGATGTGACCGTAAGTTAGCCGAGGTCGGCTAGCTAGCAAGCAAGGGATAAGAACGTTGTCAACCAGTATGGCAAATGGAACATTTAGAACGAATGACTGGGCCGTGTCCATAGATACAGAACAAAAAGACTGAACACATGGGTTGTGTCTCTATCAACCGAACCAATAGAACAAACGACCAGTGTAGCAACCCTAGGTTTGTGTCTGGACTATATCTTGTGAAAGGATGAAATAGTATGAATAAATTCATCAAATAAAGTTCAGGAAAATATATCAATCATTATTTGAATAATGCAATCCAAGCAAAAACACCTGTGCCAATATATCTTCCAAACACCGGCTTCTCTGCCATTTTCACTTAATTATACCATGGTATTGTTGAATACCTGTTTCTGATTGGTTTGAACGGCATTCTAGAGTGTGCATTATTTCCCTATAAAGTACGGTATATTTTCACAGTAGAATTCAATGGTTATAGTTCATTCTCAGTGGTGTAAAGTACTTAAGTAAAAATACTTCAAAGTACTACTTAAGTAGTTTTTTGGTATCTGTACTTTACTATTTATATTTTTTACAACTTTTACTTTACTACATTCCTAAAGAATATAATGTACTTTTTATTCCATACATTTTTCCTGACACCCAAAAGTATTTACATTTTGAATGCTTAACAGGACAGGACATTTTTCCAATTCACGCACATATCAAGAGAACATCCCTGGTCATCATCTGGCGGATTCACTAAACACAAACGCTTCATTTGTAAATTATGTTGTTGGAGCGTGCCTCTGACTATCCATGAAATAAAACAAGGAAATTGTGCAGTCTGGTTTGCCCAAAATAAGGAATTTGAAAATATTTATAATTTTACTTTTGATACTTGAAATTAGCATTAATTTTGATTCTTAAGTATATTTTCAATCAAATACTTTTAGACTTTTAATCAAGTAGTATTTTACTGGGTGACTTGAACTTTTACTTGAGTCATTTTCAATTAAGGTATCTTTACTCTTACTCAAGTATAGCAGTTGGGTACTTTTTCTACCACTGTTCATTCTTACTTGTTCTGTCACAAAGTTCATCGTCTGAGGAGGAGAAATCATCGGACCAATATGCAGCGGTTAAATTGCTCATCTTCTTATTTATTAAAGAAAGGAAAAAAATACTCATACAAAACAAACGACGAAAACAGTCCTGTAAGGTGCTCATACTATACACGGAAACAACTACCCACAAAACCAATGAAGAAAAACCCCTACTTAAATATGACCTCAAATCCGAGGCAACAAGGATCAACTGCCTCCAATTAAAGATCAACCCAAACATACACAACATAGAAATAGAAGAACTAGAAAGGAAAACATAGAAAAAAATCTCAAAGATCAAACCCAAAATCCCAAAACAAACACCCCCCTGCCACGCCCTGACCATACTATAATAACAAAATAACCTCTTTACTGGTCAGGACGTGACGTTCTTTTTTTGTGCTGCTTTTGAAACCAAATGTCGAATTGAAAACATTATTTATTAAAAAAGGTCAGTTAAGAACAAATTCAAATTTACAATGATGGCCTACCAAAAGACAAAAGGAGGACGGGGCTGGGATTCAAAATAAAAATACATTATGTAAAAATATAGGACCAAACACATCACGACAAGAGAGACAACACTACATAAAGAGAGACTTAAGACAACATAGCATGGCACCAACACAACATGACAACAACATGGTAGCAACACAAAATGGCATCAGCACAACATGGTAGCAGCACAAAACAGGGTTCAAACATTATTGGCCACAGACAACAGCACAAAGGGCAAGAAGGTAGAGATAACAATACATCATGCAAAGCAGCCACAACTGTCAGTAAGAGTGTCCATGATTGAGTCTGAATTAAGAGATTGAGATAAAACTGTCCAGTTTGAGTGTTTGTTGCAGCTCATTCCAGTCGCTAGCTACAGCGAACTGAATAGACAAGCGACCCAGGGATGTGTGTGCTTTGGGGACCTTTAACAGAATGTGACTGACAGAACGGGTGTTGTATTTGGAGGATGATATGTGCTAAGAGGAGGACAGTGTACTGTCTAGCCATACTCCCAAGTACTTGTATGAGGTGACTACCTCAAGCTCTAAACCCTCAGAGGTAGTAATCACACCTGTGGGGAGAGGGGCATTCTTCTTACCAAACCACATGACATTTGTTTTGGAAGTGTTCAGAACAAGGTTAGGGTTAGAGAAAGGTTGTTGGACACTAAGAAAGCTTTGTTGTAGAGAATTTAACACAAAATGCGGGAAGAGCCAGCTGAGTATATGTATCATGTATCATCTGCATATAAATGGATAAGAGAGCTTCCTACTGCCTGAGCTATGTTGTTGATGTAAATTGAGAAGATTGTGGTGCCTAGGATCAAGCCATGGGGTACACCCTTGGTGACAGGCAGTGGCTGAGACAGCAGATGTTCTAACTTTATACACTGCACACTTTGAGAAAGGTACTTGGTAAACCAGGCCAAATACCCCTCAGAGACACCAATACTCCTTAGCAGGCCCAAAAGAATGGAATGGTCTACCGTATCAAAAGCTTTGGCCAAGTCAATAAAAATACCCTTAGAATCAAGGGCAATGGTGACATCATTGAGGACCTTTAACGTTGCAGTGACAACGGAAACCAGATTGCTTAACAGAGAGAATACTTTTGACATCAAGAAAGCCAGTCAGTTGATTATTGACAAGTTTTTCCAACACTTTTGATAAACAGAGCAAAAAAAGAAATAGGCCAATAACAGTTAGGACCAGCTTGATCTCCATCTTTAAATAAAGGACGAACCGTGGCTGCCTTCCAAGCAATGGGAACCTCCCCAGAGAGGAGAGACAGGCTTGGCGATTATAGGGGCAGCAACTTTAACCTCTCTGGGGTATGTGGGACGGTAAGGTCCCACCTCGCCAACAGCCAGTGAAATAGAGTAGCACCAAATTCAAAACAACAAATCTCATAATTCAAATTTCTCACACATACAAGTATTTTACACCATTTTAAAGACAATCTTCTCATTAATCCAACCACATTGTCCGATTTCAAAAAGGCTTTACGGCGAAAGCATAGCATTAGATTATGTTTGGACAGCACCTAGACAAGAAAAACCACACAGCCATTTTCCATGCAAGGAGAGGTGTCACAAAAACCAGAAATACAGCTAAAATGAATCACTAACCTTTGATGATCTTCATCAGATGGCACTCACAGGACTTCATGTTACACAATACATGTATGTTTTGCTCGATAAAGTTCATATTTATATCCAAAAAACCCATTTTACATTGGCGTGTAATGTTCAGAAATGTTTTGCCTCCAAAACATCCGGTGAATGAGCACATCAATTTATATAAATACTCATCATAAACTTTGATAAAAAATACAAGTGTTATGCACAGAATTATAGATAAACTTCTTCTTAATGCAACTGCTGTATCAGATTTCAAAAAAGCTTTACGGCGAAAGAAAACTTTGCAATAATCTGAGTACAGCGCTCAGACATCAAAACAAGCCATACAGATACCCGCCATTTTGGAGTCAACAGAAGTCACAAATAATATTATAAATATTCACTTACCTTTGATAATCTTCATCGGAATGAACTCCGAGGAATCCCAGTTCCACAATAACTGTTGGTTTTGTTTCGATAAAGTCCATATTTATGTCGAAATACCTCCTTTTTGTTTGCGCGTTCAGTCGAGTAATCCAAATGCACTGTGCTTGCGCAGTTTGTTCAGACGAAAAGTCAAAAAAGTTATATTACAGTTCATAGAAACATGTCAAACGATGTATAGAATCAATTTTTAGGATGTTTTTATCATAAATCTTCCATAATATTCCAACCGGACAATTCCTTTGTCTTCAGAAATGAAAAGGAACACACCTAACTCCACGGGAGCTCGCGCCATTGAATTCATGTCATTTTCTCAGTCATCTGATTCCATATGCTCTTATTCTCTCCCCATTCACAGTAGAAGCATGAAACAACGTTCTAAAGACTGGACATCTAGTGGAAGCCTTAGGATGTGCAACATGACCCCACAGATACTGTGTATTAGATAGGCAATCACATGAAAAACTGCAAACCTCAGATTTCCACACTTCCTGGTTGGATTTTTTTCTCAGGTTTTTGCCTGCCATATGAGTTATGTTATACTCACAGACATCATTCAAACAGTTTTATAAACTGCAGAGTGTTTTCTATCCAAATCTAATAATATGCATATCCCACCTTCTGGGCCTGAGTAGCAGGCAGTTTACTACAGGCACGCTTTTCTTCCAGACGTCAAAATACTGCCGCCTACCCAAGAGGGGTTAAAGAAGAAAGGGTCTAAACCATCTGACCCAGATGCTCTTTTGGGGTCAAGTTTAAGGAGCTCCTTTAGCACCTCGGACTCAGTGACCGCCTGCAGGGAGAAACTTTGTAGCGGGGCAGGGAAAAAGAGGGAGGAGCATCAGGGCTAATCGTATTATAAGGGATGGGAAATTAGGAAATGTTGGATGGGCAACGAGGCATGGCTGAGTCAAATAGGAATCCTGACTTAATGAAGTGGTGATTAAAAAACCATGTGCTTCTTGTCAGTAACAACCACGCCATCAACTTTTAGGGACATGGGCAGCTGTGAGGAGGAGGGTTTATTCTCCAGGTCTTTAACCGTTTTCCAGAACTTCTTGGGTTTAGCCTTCAGATAGAGAACTGCTCCTTAAAGTAACTAACTTTGGCCTTCCGGATAACCTGAGTGCACGTATTTCTCATTTGCCTGAATGAGAGCCAGTCAGTCTGAGTATGTGTGTGCCAAGCCTTTCGCTAAATGCAATTATTGAGGTGGAGTAACTCTGCAAGATCACAGTCGAACCAGGGGCTGAACCTGTTTTTAATTCACATTTTCTTTATCTGGGCGTGTTTGTTAACAAGCATCTTTGACAGAGGGGATCAAGCTGATTCTATACCAATTTACAGAGGCCAGGTCATGAAGGAAGGCTTTTAGCAAGCGTCTATGAAAACTCAGGACAGGTCGTTTCACTGAGCAGCCATTACGAACACAGGCTGAAAAACAGTGATCACTAAGGTCATTACAGAAAACACCAGACTGATACCTATCAGGATTATTTGTTAGGATAGCATCAAGAAGAGTAGCCTTTTCTGGGTGTTTGAGTCATACCTTGTGGGATTGGTAATAATCTGAGAAAGATTTAGGGAGTCCCATTGCTTTAGGACAGTGGTCACCAACCTTTTCTGAGTCAAGCTCACTTTCTGAGTCAAAATGCATGCTGAGATCTATAGCTCTGATTTTTAATTAACATGACTTAAGAAATGTAAGCCTATGCAACAGTACTGTAGCAGTGAGGTTTGTCACCACATATTGGCTTTGCTTGAATTTACCTGCCAATGCATTGTTGTTCGGGGCATTTTTTTAAATTATTTTTCAAAATTTGAGGTAATCTATATGATCACGCTGGTAATAGATCCATTGTTGTATTACTTTTGAGGCACAGCTGAGTGAGCATACATTTAAATAATTAGCTTTATATTTTACTGGGCTGATGGTGCCTGCATCTGATGGTCAGTCTCAGCGGAGGGAGAGAGCAGCAGACTGAAGGTCCGTCTCTCAACATCCCTCCACTCTCCCTTTCCTCCACTGACACTGAGCAAAAAGGGATCCCTTTCTTCCACTGTCACTGACCAAAAAGGGACACCGTCTTCCAGCTGATGGCAAAACTCGAGTCGCACCGCATTATTTCTGCCTCATGCACAAACTCATGTTGTTACTCCTATGAACAGAGAAAGGAAAATATTCCTTGATATTAAAAAGGACCAAAGCCGCTAATAATAACAACAACAACGCAAGCCAATAGATACACTTTCCTACTCATTCATTATTGCTGCACTGCTTGTTGTAGCGCTGAGTGGAAATAGGAAGAACGCGCATTTTATGGCTTATAAAAGTGTTGAATACAAAGTGTTGACAGTGCTGAGTAAGAACTTAAACATGAACTCACTCATAAAAACAGCAGCTCTTTGCTGTATTTGTTGACAGTCTCTCTCTAGTATCAATGTTGCCGTAGCTTTCTTTTATGCCTGCTACGTTACTTAAGACTCGGTCATCTAGGCAATCTGATTGGCCAGCAGTGGCATAGGTACTTGATTTCCTTTCCAGGCCCACCGGGAAGGCAGAGTTTGTACCTTCAGACACATGAAATGGCAACAGTTTGCCCACCCGGCGTGCAGGGCAGCTGAATTGGCTGCACCTACTATCAACAGCCCGAGACTAATACAAAAATAGGAACACAAGGCTTTATCGTTTTTTACAGAAATGTTTGGCGATCAACTAGAAATGACTTGGAGATCGACAAGTCGATTGCGATCGACCGGTTGGTGACCACTGCTTTAAGACTTGGTCAGGTGGTTTAAGCGTGTCCCAGTTTAGGTCACCTATCAGGACAAATTCAGACTTAGTGTAAGGGGCCAGGAGAGACCTTAGGGCAGGTAAGGTACAGGCTGGGGCTGATGGAGGATGATAACACTCAGCAACAGTCAACAAAGAGCTATTTGAAAGTTGAATGCTTAAAACCAGACAACCAAATTTGTTTGGAGACAGACTTGGTGGAGACAACTGAGCACTGAAGGTGATCCTTGGTGAAGATTGCCACTCCCCCACCTTTGTAAGATCTGTTTTGCCGAAAAAGGTTATAACTAGAAAGGTTAACATCAGTATTCCAAACAGTCTTTCTTAACCACGTCTCAGTAATGACCAACACATCTGGATTGGAGCAGTGAACGCACTCTATCAATTGATCCATTTTAGGTAATAAGCTTCTAGTGTTAACGTGCAGAAAACCCAGGCTTTTACGAGAGCAGAAATCAGCATAAGTCAGAATTGGGGCTAGCAACAGTAGATGGGCCAGGGTGTACATGCACATTTCCAGATACCAGATATCATCATTTGAATGTGCATTAGATGGCAACAAGATCATATTGTACAGCAATTTCATCAGGTAACATGAAAACAAAGCCGGCGAGAGATGGTTAGAAAAGGATGGGAGGCCAAAAGTGTCAGGTGCGTCGTAAAAAGTGGACCAAGGCGCAGCGGGTATCGTGCTCATCTTCCTTATTTTATTTGGATAACCGTGAACGCTTAACAAAAATGACAAACAACGACGCCACAGTTCTATAATGCTTACCAGCTATACAGAAAATAACTACCCACAAACACAGTGACAAAAACCCCTACTTAAATATGGCCTCCAATTAGAAGCAACGAAGAACAGCTGCTTCCAATTGAAGGCCAAACCAAACCTGAACATAGACTAAATAGACATTCAAACATAGAAATAGACAACATAGAACATTACCCAAAAACCCAAGACACATAAATCAAACACACCCCTGCCACATCCTGACCATACTATAATAACAAAATAACCCCTTTACTGGTCAGGACATGACAAAAAGTCTGTGTAACCAATTGGCATTGTTGAATTTGATTATCACAATGGCAAGCTAGTACTGATGGTTTGGTTAGCTAAACTAGCAAGTCTGCTTGGTGACCAGAGCAACTACTGTAGCTATCTAGTAAACTTGCAAACTACTTCAGTGGCTGTTGAACACATTTCTTGTGTCAAATGTATTAAATCATAGCCATGGTATGAAATGGATAAGCAACTCGGGGCTTTATCCATTCTCTGGAAAAAAAAAATGCAACCTCGTGGAAGGTCAACACACCTCCCACGTCATTCCTTATTTTACATAGAACACATAGCCCCTCGTTGATTATCCCTTACGTATTGCGTATATTTATTACAGCATTCTGTAAATAGTGCATTGTGGAAACATTTTGTGAGAGGAAAGAATCGTTTGCTCATTAACATATTCTGAGACTTGCCTTGCTATACACTGAATGTACAAAACATTAGGAACACCGTTCCTAATATTTAGTTGCACCCCCTTTTGCCCTCAGAACAGCCTCAATTCGGTGGGGCATGGACTCTACAAGGTGTCAAAACGTTCCGCAGGGATGCGGGCCCATGTTGACTCCCAGCCTTCCCACAGTTATGTCAAGTTGGCTGGATGTCCTTCAGGTGGTGAACCATTTGTAATAAGCATGGGAAACTGTTGAGCATGAAAAATCAGAGGTGTTGCAGTGAGTGACACACTCAAACCGGTGCGCCTGGCAGTTACTATCTTACCCTGTTCAAAGTCAATTACATTTTTTGTGTTGCCCATTCACCCTCTGAATGGCACACATACACAATCCGTGTCTCACTTATCTTAAAAATCTTTATTTAACCCATCTCTTCCCCTTCATCTAAACTGATTGAATTGGATTTAACAAGTGACATCAATAAGGGATCATAGTTTTCACCTGGATTCACTTGGTCAGTCTATGTCATGGAAAGAGCAGCTGTTCCTAATGTTTTGTACACTCTTTGTAATTGTTGCACCCTTTATTGAGAAAGCTGTACCAATTGAACTGATATGTGGTAGTAGTGTTGTAACAATGTAATGTTTATTGGGTACAGATCAGAGTGACAGTGTGTCTTCAACCTCCAATGGTTTAATATTAAGCCGTGTCCTTTTGATCTGTTTTGCCTTGTAATCACAGCCAGTTTGGAAGCCTTTGTTTAGGCCTCTGGAAGTGCAAGTGATATAAAACACCAAATATTCATAAATATGCTGTAATGTACAAATACCTAGCAACCAACAAGCTTGCACTAATACCACGTAATTACAGTACTGTGTAATGCCAACATGATTACAGTAGCATTTATTTTCTTACAGTATAGGCTAACTTCAGTGTTTAACATCATTGAGCTGCATTTTACAGTAACTTACAGGAGGCTGGTGACAAGTTCATGTTTATATTACAGTAAGATACTTTGCACTTGCCAGAGATGGGCAAAAATACATCCAAAGGGTATTTCATTACAAATACAGGCTATTTAACTATAACAACAGTCCCAGTAACGGTTACGGAAACATTTTACTTGCTATGACTGTGATATGTGTTTTTATAAACCTTCGATGAATGCAGTGACAACAGTGTCTGCTAAATGACCAAAATGTAAATGACCTTCTTTGGGATAGGGCGCTAGCGTCCCACCTCGACAACATCCGGTGAAATTGCAGAACGCGAAATTCAAAATACAAAAATCGTAATATTAAACATTCATGAATATACAAGTGTCTTACATCGTTTAAAAGCTTAACTTCTTGTTTATCCAACCTCGTTGTCAGATTTCAAAAATACTTTTCGGTGAAAGCATACCATGCGATTATCTGAGGACAGCGCCCCACACACAAAAGCATTAAAAACATTTTCCAAACCAGCAGAGGCATCACAAAAGTCAGAAATAGCGATAAAATAAATCACTTACCTTTGAAGATCTTCCTCTGTTTGTAATCCCAAGGGTCCCAGCTACACAACAAATGGTTGTTTTGTTTGATAAAGTCCTTCTTTATATCCCAAAAAAGTCATTTTAGTTTGTGTGTTTGATTCAGTAGACCATCCGTTCCACTTGTTCAACGTGCATACAAAGGAATCCCAAAACTTACCAATAAACTTCATCCATACAAGTCAAACAACGTTTCTAATCAATCCTCAGGTACCCTAATATGTAAATAAATGATCAAATATAAGACGGAATCTAGTATGTTCAATACCGGAGATAAATAATGAAGTGCGCGCCCTCATCCACACACGCCACAAGACTACAGTCCAAAATTAGAGCCACCTTGAAAAACTACAATTACTAAGTCATTTTTCAAAAAACAAGCCTGAAACCCCTTCTAAAGACTGTTTGACATCTAGTGGAAGCCATAGGAACTGCAATCTGGGAGGTATTCCTTTGAATCTCCCATAAACAAGCATTTGAATGGACTGTGACCTCAAAAAAATAATTCTGGATGGATTCTCCTCGGGGTTTTGCCTGGCATATCAGTTCTGTTATATATATGTTTTAGAAACTTCAGATTGTTTTCTATCCAATACTATCATATGCATATTCTAGCTTCTGGGCCTGAGTAACAGGCAGTTTACTTTGGGCAGGTCATTCATCCAAATTTCCGAATACTGCCCCCTAGCCCTAAAAAGTTAAAAATGAGCAATTGTAAAGCATACTGCTGGGTATTATTCTAATGAGCTCCGCCCTCAAACTATTAGTATTTTGATCAAATTTGGCCTTGTTTGTGGAAGGAGGTCTTTAGAATAATACCCAGCAGGGTTCTTTGCCAGCTAAATGTTTTACATTTTGGTCATTTAGAAGACATTCTTATCCAGGGTGACTTACAGTCAATGTATTAAACTAAGGTTAACAATAATATACCCCACCATATCAAGTAAAAACATTATGTTTCTATTTCAGAGAATGCTGTAACTTCCAAGTATATATTCGTATTAGAAAAAAATATGATATACATATATTTTAGCTAAACTCAAAAAATAGGCTCATTAGTGGTAGTTCCGGCCAGTGAAATACAAATGTCAAAATATTAGATATCAAAAGTATGGAAATACCTATATCAAATTCATGTAACAGAAATACTGCTTGATGTTGGCACTAGCTACCTTGCACTATAAATCTGCAACAGTTTACTAACTACTGTGCTTCCAGTAATGCACTGTACATTTGTGTTACAGTAAAGGTCCTGTAAATCTACAGTCATTTAATGGCTTCTGTGCAGCCAGTATTTTACATTTACAGTAACCTACTGGATACTGTGCTTCCAGTAATTTGCTGTCAAAAACTACAGGATTTTTTTCTTTACAGTGTACTGTACATATACAACTGTCTATATACACAACTATGAACAAACTACTACTGTTTACATTCACAAATGTAACTGGTTTTAAGATACTTTCAATGCTTAAAAACTAGATTAAGCTAAAGTGTTTCTAGGGCAGAATCGCACGTTAGTCAGAACAAAGACCATATATCAGGGTCAAACACTTTCTTTTTCAACCACAGATAATTCAGTGATGTTATTCCTGTCAAGCTTAGTAATGATAATCTACAAAAAAATCAAAAACTGTCCCCAAACTTTCAAGCGAACAGACATATATGAGAATCCTGTAAATATCCAGAGTAGCTTGGTAAATATTGAGTCTACTGTGGAGATGTAGTTTAGTCTAGGTCTGGGCCACTCAGGACACATCAGGGCCCAAGCGTGGTGGGGCACACAGCTGTGTGATGACCGGATGGCTAGGCTGGAGAGGGGTCCAAGGTAAAACCTATTCAACACAGTCATTTTGATTCAGCTACTCAGTTCAAGTGGTTCTCTGTTGCTGTGTTCACTTCTCTGAGAGCACAGAATGAACATTGAACACAAAAAAAATATATTTTATTATTATTTGATATTCAGTGTAAAAAAAATTGGGATCCATGGGTCAACTGGAAATACAGATTAAAATACTTGCAGAAAACATGCAAGCCTTTTTGATTGACAAAGCTGACTCATCATCAACCAGTAACAGAGAAAAACACACTAATGTCTTTCTCAATTAGACTGAATATCATCACAGGGGATGCACAAACTTTCCACACATTTTATTCCCCTCCACCTTTTCTTTCTCTTTTTTATCTGTGCCAGCAGAACTAAACTCACCGCATGCGGAGAGTAAATGAAATGATTTGAGTGGTGCTGTGGGAAAGATAGCGTTGCTGAGTTGGGAAAGCCAAGAGAGGAAGTCTAACTGTGAAGATGGCTAATGTTTTGGCAAAGAGGAGTAGACAGATGTCATTAGGCTGTATATTCCTATCAGGGTGATGGGTATTTCACTAAAAGGTTTCAACTTAAGCCTAATTCACAGTCTACAGACGCAGAAAAGGGATAGTCCGGCGTACCATTTTGATGCGGCTTTGAGATCACCATTCGCGGTCAACGCACAGCCCAAACACGCACCTCCCCCAAATTCCCAACCAACATGGCCTACACGTTTTGGACTCTGATAGATGCTTAAGGTCTAAGGCCTCGTACACACTCACATTCTTTTTAAACAAACAATATATAAGGCCCAAGAATACTTCAATCTATTTAGTACAGGCTTAACTGCATTAACAACAAATACGGAATGTAATATGACATATTTTGGGGAATGATCCTCGGATCCAGATGCTGATGACAGGTAGCCGTTTGCTGGACTGCTGTCATCGAAACTCCCCCGCTGGGAGAAAGGATGTCTTATGACGGGCCTTTAGGTTACTATAGCTGGTGATTGTGCGGAGGTGGAAGGTTGTCGGTAACTTTTTCTGTAACACACAAGTGAGAGAACATAGCTACGTTTGAAATATAAATACATCCCAAGATTTATGCCTGTTGGTTGAGGGAGAGAAAGGTGATGATTGTGTGTACCAATAGGTTAATAAACAGCAAGCGCGAGGAATATGCGTTACAGTGCCGTGCTCATAGGCTAAAAAGTAAATAGGTGAATGGCATTCCGCACATAGCTAAATATAAAAGAGGAGAACAAACAAGATGCTATGATGATTGTGATACGCTTGTACAGTATACATTCCCACTATGCCCGTAGAATAAGAAACTATGTGAATTATGTTATGCTTACTGGATAAAGTTAAAGCTAGCGTTCAGGCCAGCCTTACTGATTTGAACCTACAATAATGTAAGGCCCTCTAAAGAGTGAAGGTTGGTTGTTGTTGCCTACTAGGTCACCAAGAGTGGATGAGGGCGGTATTATGCTGAGTGGCATAGAAAAACAATACCAAATCAAAGGAAGCTAGTTTTCCTAGCCAGTGTTGTGGATTCTCTGCTCTGTTTGTATGCATTTATTAGGGTGGTTGATGCTCAAGATAATGTGTGCTCTGATTCACACACATAACCGACATCCAGTTCAATAATCAGACATTTTTACAGTTCACTTATCAAGACATATTTAGGACAGAAACACATACTTATTCTCAGCATACTTATCTCCTCCTGGTTGAGAGCCCATGCAGCAGCAGAATCATCCACAAGTGGCCATGTAAGCATGAAAATTCTGCAATATGCAGAAATATAGTGCCTTCAAGGTTTAATTGAACCCGGCTTGTGAGACTCCACTCTCCACTCAAACAAAACGACAAAAAATGTATGCTCACCCCCAGTGCCTCAATTAGACTATAACATCAATTATAGCTAGAAGTTTGCAGAGCCTGCCAAATCCCTCTCAGACACACCCACATAAGAAATTCAGAGGAAATTTCTTCTTTGCCGGGGATCCGCCAGACAGGGCTAATTTAGATGCCTATTTTCCTCAGCTTTGGCTTTTCCATTTTATAAGGAGTGTTACAATCAAATAATGAAATAATTTGGTTGAGTTGAAAATCCCTGAGATAAAAGTGTAAAAAGTCTTCATCCCTCCCTCGCCCCTCCCTTCCCACATTTGTATCTCTTTCTCTATTCACGTCTCCCCTCTCTCTAGCTCTCTCACACACGCACTCTCTCGTTCTATCTCTCTCCCTCTTTCTCTCTAGCCCTCTTTCTCTCCCTTTTTTCTATCCATTTATCGCTTCCTATGCAGCCAGATAGATAGTTAATAAGGCACTAGAGGTACATCAACAAATCAATGACATCTTTAATTCTGTCACATGCACAGTCCACCCTTAAAGGTGTCTGATGTCGTGATTGTTTGTTTATTGGTTGGTTGGCTGGTTGTTCTACCTTTGAGGCCCACCGTGGTGTGCTCAGCATACCCACTAATCAGGGCCCTGTTGAGGTGTCTGCTTTCTTGCCTATCTGAAAATCATGCTGCCGCTCAGATGTTAGGTTTTGCTAAATCAGTTCCACAGGAAACACATGCAAGCTCTGCAATGATGTCTGCTTTCCAAAGTCTTAAGTTGCCTTAACCGGAAAACGTTATTAATGTAGCTTTCAAAACAACAGTTTATGTTTAATTGATCCCTGGTTCATATCTGGTTTCATACCAGTGGAATTAATGAGAGATTAAAGGAGTACTGTATATTGCTAACCTGCAGGAATTATATTCATTTCCTTACAAGCAATGGTAATTGAACCTGGTCCCCCATAGTTTTTTTTCTTAACTGATGAGATGTTTCATGTTGTTCCAACCCTTCCTTTCCAACCCTTTTCTTTCATTGTAGCGGTAGGCTACTAGAGTAGTCACATAACCTACATATGTTGATCCTAAACAAAAAAAAATGCTGGGTTAAAACCAAGCCAGCATTGGTGATGTGACTTGCATTAATCTGATGACTGTAGTTTATCGAATCAACTATGTTTAAGTGTTAGCAAATTAAATTACTCATGTAACAATTGACTCATTAGGAATTTGGGGCACCACGGAAGAAGTTGTTTATTGAGTGACCATCTCACAAATTCAACCTTAAAAGATGTGTTTATATATATATATATATATATATATATATATATATATATATATATATATATACACACACAGTTGAAGTCGGAAGTTTACAGGTTTTTCAACCACTCCACACATTTCTTGTTAACAAACTATAGTTTTGGCAAGTAGGTTAGGACATCTACTTTGTGCATGACACAAGTAATGTTTTCAGCAATTGTTTACAGACAGATTATTTCCCTTATAATTCAATGTATCACAATTCCAGTGGGTCAGAGGTTTACATACACTTAGTTGACTGTGCCTTTAAAAAGCTTGTAAAATTCCAGAAAATTATGTCATGGCTTTAGAAGCTTCTGATAGGCTAATTGACATCATTTGAGTCAATCGGATGAGTACCTGTGGATGTATTTCAAGGCCTACCTTCAAACTCAGTGCCTCTTTGCTTGACATCATGGGAAAATCAAAACAAATCAGCCAAGACCTCAGAAAAAGAATTGCAGACCTCCACAAGTCTGGTTCATCCTTGGGAGCAATTTCCAAATGCCTGAAGGTACCACGTCCATCTGTACAAACATTAGTATGCAAGTATAAACACAATGGGACCACGCAGCCGTCATACCACTCAGGAAGGAAACGCGTTCTGTCTCCTAGAGATGAATGTACTTTGGTGCAAAAAGTGCAAATCAATCCCAGAACAACAGCAAAGGACCTTGTGAAGATGCTGGAGGAAACAGGTACAAAGTATCCATATCCACAGCAAAACGAGTCCTATATCCACATAACCTGAAAGACCGCTCAGCAAAGGAAGAAGACACTGCTCCAAAACTGCCATAAAAAGCCAGACTATGGTTTGCAACTGCACATGGGAACAAAGATCATACTTTTTGGAAAAATTTCCTCTGGTCTGACGAAACAAAAATAGAACTGTTTGGCCATAATGACCATCGTTATGTTTGGAGGAAAAAGGGGGAGGCTTGCAAGCCGAAGAACACCATACCAACCGTGAAGCACGGGGGTGGCAGCATCATGTTTTGGGGTGCTTTGCTGCAGGAGGGACTGGTGCACTTCACAAAATAGATGGCATCATGAGGAAAGAAAATTATGTGGATATATTGAAGCAACATCTCAAGACATCAGTAAGGAATTTAAAGCTTGGTCGCAAATGGGTCTTCCAAATGGACAATGATCCCAAGCATACTTCCAAAGTTTAAAGGCAATGCTACCAAATACTAATTGAGTGTATGTAAACTTCTGACCGACTGGGAATGTGATGAAAGAAATAAAAGCTGAAATAAATCATTCTCTACTATTATTCTGACATTTTACATTCTTAAAATAAAGTGGTGATCCTAACTGACCTAAGACACAGAATTTTTACTTGGATGAAATGTCAGGAATTGTGAAAAGCTGAGTTTAAATGTATTTGGCTGAGGTGTATGTAAACTTCCGACTTCAACTGTATACATATAATATATATATGTGTGATCGATAACAGTCACTTATTTATTATTATCTCATATCAGTCTCATTCTGACCGTCACAAACTTCTTGAATCTGCAAAAAGCCCAGCCTTTTCTGATTATTCAGTGCTGCAAAAATTGATTTCATTATTTATTTACAAACTAACTAAATAATTACACAGAATACACATACACAATAACATGAGACAAAAGTCCCTAGTGGACTGTTTGTTAAGGAATGTAATGTATTTACGTGTAAATGTCTTTGTCCGTCATCTCTTTGAAACCAATCGATTCTTCTACGGGAATGGCTCGTTGGGTCTAAGGCTCTGGTTGTCTACCAGAGGTCACAATATCCTTCTTACAGTGGCTTGTGAAAGTATTTACCCCCTTGGCATTTTTCCTATTTTGTTGCCTTACAACCTGGAATTACATTTTGGGGGGGGGGATTGTATCATTTGATTTACACAACATGCCTACCACTTTGATGATGCAAAATATTTTTTATTGTGAAACAAACAAGAAATAAAAAAAAACTGAAAACTTGAGGGTGCATAACTATTCAACCCCCCCCCCCCCAAAGTCAATACTTTGTAGAGCTACCTTTTGCAGCAATTACAGCTGCAAGTCTCTTGGGATATTTCTGGTGTACAGCAATCTTTAAGTCATACCACAGATGCTTAATTGGATTGAGGTCTGGGCGTTGACTAGGCCATTCCAAGACATATAAATGTTTCCCCTTAAACCAGTTGAGTGTTGCTTTAGCAGTATGCTTAGGGTCATTGTCCTGCTGGAAGGTGAACCTCCGTCCTAGTCTCAAATCTCTAGAAGACTGAAACAGGTTTCACTCAAGAATTTCCCTGTATTTAGCATCATTCCTTCAATTCTGACAAGTTTCCCAGTCCCTGCCGATGAAAAACATCCCCACAGCATGATACTGCCACCACCGGAGATTCCCCTCCGGCCTTTGAATTTAAGACAGAGTGTTAAGGTGTCAAACCCCCCCCCCCCCCCCCCCCCCCCTTCCCCTCTTCTGTGGGTAAGAGGGTCTGATTGTTGTCAGCTATTTACCAAGCTGATCTGAGGCCTTGGATCCTCGACCAGGAGCGTCATGACATTGTAGTGGACAGAACACACGTTGGGTTATTTTTAAACCAGCCATTTAGGTAACTTAGTTGGGTAGTTGAGCTATGATCCACCGGGTCAGATCAGAGACTGGAGGCATGGCTTAGTAGGGCTGGGGATTTCAGATGGTTATTTTTGGCCACCCGTGAGAGAAAATGTCATTCCGGTTGATTGGTTCAGTTGTATTGTCAACAAACGTTAAGGTTTCCCACTGACAATTCTGTAGGACCAGTTGAGAACTTCTAGTGCCTATGTGTCTACAACAGACTGTGTCAAATGAGGTGCTCTACTCGCATTGGCATAGCCATCAAACACATAAACTGATACAATTTCACTGAAGGTTGGCATAAAATACACATATATTTGACTGTGCCCCCAAATATGCTAATGAGCCTCATCAGTACATTGTCCCATCTATCAAAGCTCAGTGACGATCGTACCTTATATTTGAAATGTTGTGTAGAAAAATGTTCCATTACACCCACAAGGTACCAAACTGTACCATGTGAGTTCATATGCATTTCGCTACACCCACATTAACATCTGCTAAACACGTGTATGTGACCAATAAAAATGTATTTGATTTGATGTGTACCTTTTTTTTACACCAGGTAAAAACACTGTTCCTAAACCATACCCTCATTTTATAAAATATATTATGTATAAGTATGGACCTGGTGCACTGCAGAAGCATCTATGTTTAAACACAATTAATGTCAATTATGCCTTTCAATGTAAAACATTCCAAATTACATTTGACACCTGAGTTTTCACATGCACTCAAATGTTATCATGTGTAGTGTCATGGTACCACATGTTAAAATTGTTCCTCCCCAGGTTGTCACATTTATATAATGACATTGTGTTTTCACATGTGCTCACATGTTGTCATGTGTAGTTTTATGTTATCACATGTTGCTTCACATGTTGCTTCAAAGATAGCCAACCCCCCTCCTCTCTCCCACCAGAGAGGAAGGGGGGAAGTTGTGGCGGTTTTACTACTTAACGACCGGTCGTAAACTTTCTCTCACGTGCCTTTGCAGTATTGAGAATGGAATGTCTGAGTGTTACAACAGAGAGAGACTTGCCAAAACTTTAACATCTAAAGATTGGACATTGAAACAATATTTCTAACATAAAGAATGTGGGAAAAGGTTGGTGGAGATTGAAACAATAATCATGTCATATCATTTAGCATTTTGTGATGTCATTATGAATGGAATAACAAGATAACCGTAACTCTGAAAGTAGAGACTTCCGAGTTACCCGATTTACATCTAAATGTTGTAAAACATGAAACCATTTGTGAAAAGATAGCAATGTGATTTTAGCCTTCTAAATTAGAATTGTTTTTCATATAGGGTACCACATGAGGGATGAGGATGTCTTCCCTGTAACGCACAGCTTTGGTGTTGCCTGCAATGACAACAATCTCAGTCCGATGATGCTGTGACACAACGCCCCAGACGATGAGGGAGCCTCCACCTCCAATTCGATCCCGCTCCAGCATACAGGCCTCGGTGTAACGCTCATTCCTTTGACGATAAACGCGAATCCGACCATCACTCCTGGAGAAACAAAACCGCGACTCGTCAGTGAAGAGCACGTTTTGCCAGTCCTGTCTGGTCCAGCGACAGTGGGTTTGTGCCCATTGGCGACGTTGTTGCCGGTGATGTCTGGTGAGGACCTGCCTTACAACAAGCCTACAAGCCCTCAGTCCAGCCTCTCTCAGCCTATTGCGGACAGTGTGAGTACTGACGGAGAGATTGTGCGTTCTCGGTGTAACTCGGGCAGTTGTTGTTGCCATCCTGTACCTGTCCTGCTTGTGTGATGTTCGGATGTACCGATCCTGTGCAGGTGTTGTTACACTTGGTCTGCCACTGTGAGGACGATCAGCTGTCTGTCCTGTCTCCCTGTAGCGATGTCTTAGGCGTCTCACAGTACGGACATTGCAATTTATTGCCCTGGCCATATCTGCAGTCCTCATGCCTCCGTGCAGCATGCCTAAGGCACGTTCACGCAGATGAGCAGGAACCCAGGGCACCTTTTGTTTGGTGTTTTTCAGAGTCAGTAGAAAGGCCTCTTTAGTGTCCTAAGTTTTCATAACTGTGACCTTAATTTCCTACCGTCTGTAAGCTGTTAGTGTCTTAACGACCGTTCATTAATTGATCATGGTTCATTGAACAAGCATGGGAAACTGTGTTTAAACCCTTTACAGTGAAGATCTGTGAAGTTATTTGGATTTATACGAATGATCTTTGAAAAACAAGGTCCTGAAAAAGGGACGTTTCTTTTTTTGCTGAGTTTAGTTCAGACAGTGCAGCAATATCTAACATGTAATCTACCAATTCCACAACTACCTAATACACACAAATTTGGAGTAAAGGGTTGGAATAAGAATATATACATGTACATATATGGATGAGCGATGACAGAGCAGCATAGGCAAGATGCAATAGATGGTATGAAATACAATATATTCATATGAGATGAGTAATGCAAGATATGTAAACATTATTAGAGTGCCATTATTAAAGTGACTAGTGATCCATTTATTAAAGTGGCCAGTGATTTCAAGTCTCTATGTAGGCTGCAGCCTCTCTGTGTTAGTGATGGCTGTTTAACAGTCTGATGGCCTTGAGATAGAAGCTGTTTTTCAGTCTCTCAGTCCCAGCTTTGATGCACCTGTACTAACCTCACCTTCTGGATGGTAGCGGTGGGAACAGGCAGTGGCTGGGGTGGTTGTTGTCCTTGATGATCTTTTTGGCCTTCCTGTGACATCGGGTGATGTTGGTGTCCTGGAGGGCAGGTAGTTTGCCCCCAGGGAAGCGTTGTTCACCCTCTGGAGAGCCTTGCAGTTGTGGGTGGTGCAGTTGTCGGACCAGGCGGTGATACAGCCCGACAGGATGCTCTCAATTGTGCGTCTGTAAAAGTTTGTGAAGGTTTTAGGTGACAAGCCAAATTTCTTCAGCCTCCTGAGGTTGAAGAGGCGCTGTTGTGCCTTCTTCATCGCATTGTCTGTGTGGGTGGACCATTCAGTTTGTCTGTGATGTGTATGCAGAGGAACTTAAAACGTTCCTCCTTCTCTACTACTGTCCCGTCGATGTGGATGGGGGGGTGCTCCCTCTGCTGTTTCCCGAGGTCCACGATAATCTCCTTTGTTTTGTAGGCATTGAGTTAGAGGTTGTTTTCCTGACACCACATTCCGAGGGCCCTCACCTCCTCCCTGTAGGCTGTCTCGTTGTTGTTGGTAATCAAGCCTACTACTGTTGTGTCATCTGCAAACTTGATGATTGTGTTGGAGGCGTGCATTGCCACGCAGTAATGGGTGAACAGGGAGTACAGGAGGGGGCTGAGCACGCACCCTTTTGAGGCCCCAGTGTTGAGGATCAAAGAAGTGGAGATGTTGTTTCCTACCTTCACCATCTGGAGGCGGCCCGACAGGATGTCCAGGACCCAATTGCACAGGGTGTGGTTGAGACCCAGAGACCCAGCTTAATGATGACCTTGGAGGCAATTGGCCTGCTATTGCACACGTTAAATTCTAATGGCCAATACTTCACATGTTACTGAAAAAAACACCTCATTAGAATAAACATGAACATTTCTAATAAACTTCAAAAACACTCCCAAAACGGGAGAAACCAAATAACGAGAGGTGCATAACCTGTGCCTAAAATCTTGAACTGAAAGGCGAGTGCAGAGTTTACAGCGGTGGAGAGTAGAATAAGAAACTTACATTTCTACATAAATCATAATGATAAACAGACTCTGGCATTTGTCCTTTTACATGTTATAATGTTATAAAATGCAATATTTGATGGGACTAACGATAGCTTGGTTAGCAAGCAATGTGTGTAGCAAACAATTAGACCAAGTCTGTTTCTGTGGGAAGAAATGGAGGGGGACAGAAAGTTTGCTGCTGAAATGCATTTGTATTTACATACTGTGGTGTACATACTAATTCCTGCATCCCTTCACACTGTAGTATACTAACTCCTGTATCTCCACAGGCAAGGCCTTTGAGATCACCTACGTGCGGCTCAAGTTCTACACTAGCCGACCAGAGAGCTTTGCCATCTACAAGCGGACAAATCAGGATGGACCATGGATGCCCTACCAGTACTACAGTGCCTCCTGTAGCAAGACCTACGGGAAGAACGCCAAGGGATATATTCGCCCGGGGGATGACGAGAGGATGGCGTTGTGCACCGACGAGTTCAGTGACATCTCCCCTTTGACTGGGGGCAATGTGGCCTTCTCCACTTTGGAGGGACGACCCAGCGCATATAACTTTGACCAGAGCGCCGTGCTGCAGGTGAGGATGTGTGTGCGTACGTGTGTGTGTGAGTCACAGAGAATGAAAGAGGAACTGAGAGAAACAGGGTAGTGGCAGGAGGTTGGTCTTGGTGGAACTGTGGGAAAATTACATGTTTAGAGTGACTGATGTAGAGGCGTTTGAATGGGCTGTTGGTATTATGGTAGCAGACAAGTCACAGAGGTATTTTGAAGTCAAGGAGAGGTTAGGCGACATGTACAGTACTTGATTAGCATATGAAGGACTTGTTTTCAAGGTGCCTTCACGAACCATTGCATTTTAACATAATACATTTTGTGTGTATTTTTTACATATACAGTGCCTTCGGAAAGTATTCAGACCACATTACTTTTTCCATATTTTGTTATGTTTCAGCCTGATTCTAAAATGGATTTTTTTTAAATCCTCAGCAATCTACACACAATAGCCCATAATGACAAAGTGGAAACAGTTTATTTTGTGCTAATTTATACAAAAATGTATCCAGAAATACCTTATTTACATAAGTATTCAGACCCTTTGCTATGACACTCTAAATTGATCTCAGGTGCATCCTGTTGCCATTGATCATCCTTGAAAGGTCCACCTGCGGTAAATTCAATTGATTGGACATGATTTGGAAAGGCACACACATGTCTATATAAGGTCCCGCAGCTGACAGTGCATGTCAGAGCAAAAACCAAGCCATGCAGTCGAAGGGAGAAATCGGGGGAGAAGCGCCTTGATTAGGGAGGTGACCAAGAACCTGAGTTCCTTTGTGGAGATGGGAGAACCTTCCAGAAGGAGAACCATCTCTGCAGCACTCCACCAATCAGGTATTTATGGTAGAGTGGCCAGACGGAAGCCACTCCTCAGTAAAAGGCACCTAAAGACACAAAGACCATGAAAAATAAGATTCTCTGATCTGATGAAACCAGGTTTGAACTCTTTGGCCTGAATGTTAGCGTCACGTCTGGAGGAAACCTGGCACCATCTCTACAGTGAAGCATGGTGGTGGCAGAATCATGCTGTGAGGATGTTTTTCAGCGGCAGGGACTGGGAGACTAGTCAAACCTGCTTCATAGCTCTCAGGACTTCAAACTGGGCCGAAGGTTCACCTTCCAACAGGACAACAACCCTAAGCACACAGCCAAGACAACGCAGGAGTGGCTTCGGGACAAGTCTCTGAAGGTCCTTGAGTGGCCCAGCCAGAACCCGGACTTAAACCTTTTTTGAATTTTTTTTATTAACAGTAACATGCAAAACATAAACGTCACAGCCAGAGGGATTCCACAAAGAAATTTTAAAAAATAAAAAATAAAATCCACATTATATCAAATCAAATACAGACATATAGCGAATACATTTTTTTGACATTTTGTTTTGTATACGTTTTAAAGTTTTCCAAATCAGATAAAAAAATTACGAAAAGGGGCTTTTTCCTCATAAATTTTGATCTGTGTATGAAAAATGTTCCTAATAAAATAAAGACATTTATGACATACCCACGTTCAATTGGGAAATCAGTGTAGTAAAAAAATATGTAAAACTTAGAAATTTCAATGGTTGTATGCAATTTGAGGCCAAGATATAGTTTTACATCAGTCCAGAACACTTCACCATATAAACAATAACAGAATAAGTGTTCAATAGATTCAGTTTCTAGTTCACAAAAACTGCATTCACTGGTAACATCAAGTATATACATTGCTCAAACAAATAAAGGGAACACTAAAATAACACATCCTAGATCTGAATGAATGAAATAATCTTATTAAATACTTTTTTCTTTACATAGTTGAATGTGCTGACAACAAAATCACACAAAAATAATCAATGGAAATCCAATTTATCAACCCATGGAGGTCTGGATTTGGAGTCACACTCAAAATTAAAGTGGAAAACCACACTACAGGCTGATCCAACTTTGATGTAATGTCCTTAAAACAAGTCAAAATGAGGCTCAGTAGTGTGTGTGGCCTCCACGTGCCTGTATGACCTCCCTACAACGCCTGGGCATGCTCCTGATGAGGTGGCGGATGGTCTCCTGAGAGATCTCCTCCCAGACCTGGAATAAAGCATCCGCCAACTCCTGGACAGTCTGTGGTGCAACGTGGCGTTGGTGGATGGAGCGAGACATGATGTCCCAGATGTGCTCAATTGGATTCAGGTCTGGGGAACGGGCGGGCCAGTCCATAGCATCAATGCCTTCCTCTTGCAGGAACTGCTGACACACTCCAGCCACATGAGGTCTAGCATTGTCTTGCATTAGGAGGAACCCAGGGCCAACCGCACCAGCATATGGTCTCACAAGGGGTCTGAGGATCTTATCTCGGCACCTAATGGCAGTCAGGCTACCTCTGGCAAGCACATGGAGGGCTGTGCGGCCCCCCAAAGAAATGCCACCCCACACCATGACTGACCCACCGCCAAACCGGTCATGCTGGAGGATGTTGCAGGCAGCAGAACGTTCTCTATGGCGTCTCCAGACTCTGTCACGTCTGTCACATGTGCTCAGTGTGAACCTGCTTTCATCTGTGAAGAGCACAGGGCACCAGTGGCGAATTTGCCAATCTTGGTGTTCTCTGGCAAATGCCAAACGTCCTGCACGGTGTTGGGCTGTAAGCACAACCCACACCTGTGGACGTCGGGCCCTCATACCACCCTCATCGAGTCTCTTTCTGACCGTTTGAGCAGACACATGCACCTTTGTGGCCTGCTGTAAATCATTTTGCAGGGCTCTGGCAGTGCTCCTCCTGCTCCTCCTTGTACAAAGACGGAGGTAGCGGTCCTGCTGCTGGGTTGTTGCCCTCCTACGGCCTCCTCCACGTCTCCTGATGTACTGGCCTGTCTCCTGGTAGCGCCTCCATGCTCTGGACACTACGCTGACAGACACAGCAAACCTTCTTGCCACAGCTCGCATTGATGTGCCATCCTGGATGAGCTGCACTACCTGAGCCACTTGTGTGGGTTGTAGACGCCGTCTCATGCTACCACTAGAGTGAAAGCACCGCCAGCATTCAAAAGTGACCAAAACATCAGCCAGGAAGCATAGGAACTGAGAAGTGGTCTGTGATCACCACCTGCAGAACCACTCCTTTATTGGGGGTGTCTTGCTAATTGCCTATAATTTCCACCTGTTGTCTATTCCATTTGCACAACAGCATGTGACATTTATTGTCAATCAGTTTTGCTTCCTAAGTGGACAGTTTGATTTCACAGAAGTGTGATTGAATTGGAGTTACATTGTGTTGTTTAAGTGTTCCCTTTATTTTTTTTGCAGTGTATTTAGAAATCAAGCTATTACACGGATAGAATCTATGGATAACCTTAAAGGAGATCTCCTTTACTTTATTGGTCACCATACATTTGTGTGGAGTGAGCCAAGCATGGCGCCAGTTTACATCAAACGATGAAGCCCAAAAATATATCGCAGAGGGAATAGACTTCCTGTAGGAAATATCCCATAATAAACGATTGTTGAATTTCATATGTAGTAGACCAATGCCATTCATCTGGATATCGCTTACAATCGGAGATATTCCAAAATATGCATTATTCTGAAGTAAAGTTTTTATCCCACTAGGTATAGCTTTAATAGCAGTGTCATATTCCTTGCGTGAAACCTCAAAGTTGTATCTTTCCATAAATTCCCACTAACATTAACTAATTGGCTGACAAGGACCATGTTTTTCGAGAACAATTTATGGTTAAATAACATCTTGTTTCTACCATCGACCCATTGTTCCATATAAAACATTTATGAGGTGAAAGGTTTATACAACAAAGCCCAGCACATTAAAGCCTGCTTGTGAAAAGCCAGTTTCACAGAACGTTTACCCACAATATATGGACATTGTAGTAAAAAATTAAGCCCTCCGAACTTCTGAAAAACAAAATGAGATATAATATTCAAGAAACTATGAGGATTTTTTATTTACCTTTTAATCCAGTTGACATTGGAAATCTGATTGAAGAGAGTGAAGTCCAAGACATTTAGACCGCCATCACAAACCCTGTTGGTGATAACATCTCTTTTTATCTTATGTGGCTTGTTTTTCCATATGAAGTTGTACAAACGCCTATCTAAGGTACAGCAAGTGGATTTGGGAATGTCAATAGATGGAAAAAGATAGGATGCATGAGATAGCCCCTCAGCTTTGGATAAAAGCACCCTTCCTTGAAGACTTAAATCCCTCCCTAACCATGAGGATACATTTTTTTGGACAGATTCCATTACAGGGTTCAAATTAAGATCATTCACAGCCTTAAGATTTTTGGTGATCTTTAAGTTACAGTATCTTTTTCAGAGATGTTACAATCTGCTGGATTGACAGCTCCTTTTGGAAAGATTTAATGCCAAACCTGAGATTTTGGAGAACTGCTTCACGACATCCAATGCCAATCTAGCTTGTGACACAGTTTTCAAAAAGAAGTGAGGTGTTATCCGCCAGTTGGGATATCTTGATCTCTCTGGCCTGGAATGTAATGCCTTCAAATTGACTTTTATGAACTAATGAGCATAACATTTGAGATACTAACAAAAATAAAAAAAAAGGTGAAATTGGACAACCTTGTTGTATTCCTTTGTAAATGTTAAGCCTTGAGGTTGTTCCATGACAGAGTTTGATACAGCTATTGCCACCATTATACAGAGTTCTAATAGCACCAACAAAAAAATGACCAAATTTCAAATGCTTAAGACAATCAAAGATAAAATTGTGAATTACTGTATCAAATGCTTTCTGAAAATCCCAAAATAGGATAACAGGGAACTCATCCAATAGATCACAATACTCAACCAAGTCTAACACCAGCCTCAGATTATTAGATATATGACTCCCTTTCATAAACCCTGATTGACATTCATCAATCAGATCATTCAAGCAAGACCAATTATCAATATTTAAGAGATCCTTGTGTGGTTTAGGTATAAGAGTAATATCCCCTTGCTTCAGAGAGGCAGGTAGTTCTCCCTTCTTTATAGCCTCCTTAAAGGTTTAAAGTAAAAATGGTGCTATTTCTTCAGAGAAGGTTTTGTAAAATTCAGAGGTTAATCCATCACAACCTGGAGATTTGTTATTTAACTGAGCAACCCCGTACTGGATGTCCATAATGGATAAATCTTGACAACAAGACCGATTGAATTCTTCACTAACCGAATTAACATTCTCTATAGAATCAAGGAGATCCTTAGAGTCACTCAAATTGTTATTTAACCCCTGTGCGACCTCCGTCCCGTATGCGGACATCCAGCGAAAAATCATATCGCCATTAGCATAACAACATTTAATACATTTTTTTTTTTCAATTTTTTTTTCAAATTATATCATTTTATAGATACACCTCTCCTGAATCGAACCACGTTGTCCGATTTCAAAAAGGCTTTACAGCAAAAGCAAAACATTAGATTATGTTAGAGGAGTATATCGTAAAAGTAGCCACATAGCCATTTTCCGACCAACTACATGCATCACAAATAACCAAAAAACAGCTAAATGCAGCACTAACCTTATACAAACTTCATCAGATGACACTCCTAGGACATCATGTTACACAATACATGCATTCTTTTGTTCGATAAAGTTCATATTTATATATAAAAACAGCATTTTACATCGGCGCGTAACGTTGACTAACTATTTTCCCTCAAATGCATCCGGTGAAACAGTGCTACAATTTACTAAATTACTATTCGAAAACATTTTAAAAATGTAATATTGTCATTCTAAGATTTATAGATTAATATATCTTGAAAGCACCTGTAATGCCAGATTTAAAAATAACTTTACTGGATAATCACACTTTGCAATAAAAGGGGATGCGATACTCAGAACAATAGGCTAGCAATAGCAATAGACTAGCCATCTTGGAACAATCGCATATCACATCTAGTCTTGTATACTATTGTCAATAATCCCTTACCTTTGATTATCTTCATCCTTAGGCACTTCCAGGAATCCCAGGTCTACAACAAATGTATTTTCGTTCGAAAAAGTTAATCCTTTACGTCCCAATAGCTTGTTCTTGTTAGCGCGTTCTGAAGGCTTCACCAAAAGTTCCGACGTGCCCGGGGCTACTCTTTCAACAAAATGCATTTTTTTCTTATTTAGGTTCGTTCAAACATGTCAAACGTTGTATAACATAAATCTGTAGGGCCTTTTTCAACGAGAGCTCCAATAAGATTCGAGAGGGACGATTGCATTGTGTTTCAAAACGTTTCGAAAGGGGAGGGTAACCAGGGGCGCCGGCGTCATAATGGTGATGGTCCTCTCTGTGTGACCACATTCCACAGCGTGTCATTCTGTCAGTTTTCACAGTAGGAGACTCAAATCACTTTGTAAAGACTGGGGACATCTAGTGGAAGCAATAGGAAGTGCTCAATGAACCATAGCTCACGGTGTGATTAATAGGCAACGTGATGAAGTTGAGTTCGCAATTCAGAATTCCACTTCCTGTTTCGATCTGTCTCGGGGTTTTGACTGCCATATGAGTTCTGTTATACTCACAGACACCATTCAAACAGTTTTAGAAACTTTAGGGTGTTTTCTATACATATCCATATCCTACATATCCTTATATGCATATCCTAGCTTCTGAGTTTGAGTAGTAGGCCGTTTAAAATGGGCACGAATCTTTTTCAAAATGCGCTGTGGCGCCCCCTATCCTAGGTGACCGTCAAGAGGCTAAGGAGTAAAGATTCTCAGAAAACTTAGTGGTAAAGTCTGATAACAACTCTCTATCCTCAGTGGTAACCCCATTAATCTTACATTTCCGAAGTGTGTTGAGTTCCTCTTTCCAAATTAAAAAAGTATCTACTGTTCTTTTCGCCTTATAAAGCCATTGTTTTCTGGATCTTATGAAAGCTCCTCTAGCCTTTTTCTCATACAATGTATCTAGTTGATTCTGTAAATCATTCAATTTAGCTTTCTCATTAAGATCAAGATGCTCAATCTCTGTGATATCCGCAATTGTCTTAGAGAGTTCAACTACCTCGCATCTCCTTCTTAAAGCAAGCAGTTTTCCATAAGTAATACAGGCTGAGCAGATTTTAAATTTCAGCAGTTCCCAATATTTCCCATATTCTGCATTAGATGTAGCTAAACTCCAGTAAACAGAAATTAGATTCTTACTCACATTTTTTAAATCATCATGCAATAACAATGAGTTATTTAATTAATATCCAATAACCACCAGAGTATTTCTTATCATCATTACTGCACATTCTTACAGTCAACCATATGACTTTATGATCCGGCAGGACTGCAGGCAGTATTTTTACCTCTACAGTGTTGGGCTCAAGACTAGAGGTTATCACCCACAAATCAATTCTTGATTGTAAAGAATGATCTCTATTAGAGGTCTGCCGATTATGATTTTTCAACGCCGATACCGATGCCGATTATTGGAGGGCCAAAACGGACGATACTGATTAATCAGCCGATTTATATTTTTTTTTTTATTTAAAAAAATGTTATTTGTAATAATGACAATTACATCAATACTGAATGAACACTTATTTTAACTTAATATAATACATCAATAAAATAAATTTAGCCTCAAATAAATAATGAAACATGTTCAATTTGGTTTAAATAATGCAAAACAAAGTGTTGGAGTAGAAAGTAAAAGTGCAATATGTGCCATGTAAGAAAGCTAAAGTTTAAGTTCCTTGCTCAGAACATGGGAATATATGAAAGCTGGTGGTTCCTTTTAACATGAGTCTTCAATATTCCCAGGTAAGAAGTTTTAGGTTGTAGTTATTATAGGAATTATAGGACTATTTCTCTCTATATACGATTTGTATTTCATATACCTTTGACTATTGGATGTTCTTATAGGCACTTTAGTATTGCCAGTGTAACAGTATAGCTTCCGTCCCTCTCCTCGCTCCTACCTGGGCTCAAACCAGGAACACCGACAACAGCCACCCTTGAAGTAGCGTTACCCATGCAGAGCAAGTGGAACAACTGCTCCAAGTCTCAGAGCGAGTGACGTTTGAAATGCTATTAGCGCGCACCCCGCTAACTAGCTAGCCATTTCACATGGGTTACACCAGCCTAATCTTGGGAGTTGATAGGCTTGAAGGGGTGGGTATAATTTGTGGAACGTTCCAACAGGAATCTGTTCCAAAAAACGTAAAGTAAAACGTTGCCAACCAACAACGCATACAAAGTAGCAACGCATACAAACCTAGCTAACTAGCTGCCGAATAGGCATCTACTCACCATGTAGCTTATTCTTAATGTTTGTCCATAGGCAACCAGAGTGAGGACAGACATTTTTCGGAATAAACGTGACGAGTGAAAAACGCAATGAAATAGACCACTCCCTACCCGGTATCTTATTCTGCCGCTATACAACTTTGTATGGGTTGTTTTTTGGCAACCTTGATATTTACGAGGTTTTTGGAATAGATTCCTGTTGGAACGTTCCACAAATTATACCCATCCGGCTTGAAGTCATAAATAGCTCAATGCTTGAAGCACAGCGAAAAGCTTCTGGCAAAACGCACAAAAGTGCTGTTTGAATGAATGCTTATGAGCCTGCTGCTGCCTACCACCGCTCAGTCAGACTGCTCTATCAAATATCAAATCATAGACTTAATTATAATATAATAAACACACAGAAATACGAGCCTTATGGCATTAATATGGTCGAATCCGGAAACTATCATCTCGAAAACAAAAGTTTTTTCTTTCAGTGAAATACGGAACCGTTCCATATTTTATCCAACAGGTGGCATCCCTAAGTCTAAATATTCTTGTTACATTGCACAACCTTCAATGTTATGTCATAATTACGTAAAATTCTGGCAAATTAGTTCGCAACGAGCCAGGCAGCGCAAACTCTTGCATATACCCTGACTCTGCGTGCAATGAACGCTAGAGATGTGACACAATTTCATGTTAGCAGGCAATATTAACTAAATATGCAGGTTTAAAAATATATACTTGTGTATTGATTTTAAAGAAAGTGACACTGATGTTTATGGTTAGGTACATTGGTGCAACTACAGTGCTTTTTTCACAAATGCGCTTGTTAAATCAACACCCGTTTGTCGAAGTAGGCTGTGATTCAATGAGAAATTAACAGGCACCGCATCGATTATATGCAACGCAGGACACATTAGATAAACTAGTAATATCATCAACCATGTGTAGTTAACAAGTGATTATGTTAAGATTGCTAATTTTTTATAAGATAAGTTTAATGCTAGCTGGCAACTTACCTTTGCTTCTTGCTGCCCTCGCGTAACAGGTAGTCAGCCTGCCATGCAGGCTCCTCGTGGAGTGCAATGTAAGGCAGGTGGTTAGAGCGTTGAACTAGTAACCAAAGGTTGCAAAAACGAATCCCCCCTGAACAAGGCAGTTAACCCCCATTCCTAGGCCGTCATTGAAAATAAGAATGTGTTCTTAATCTGACTTGCCTAGTTAAATAAAGGTGTAAAAAAAAATAATAATAATAATTTTAAACAAAAGCAAATCGGCAAATCGGTGGCCAAAAATACCGATTTGTTATGAAAACTTGAAATCTGCCCTACTTAATCGGCCATTTCGATTAATCGGTCGACCTCTAATCTCTATTACTCCATGTGTATTGTTTCTCTCCAGGGTTTTTAACTCTCCATATGTCAATTAAGTCCAGGCTTTGGCAGAAATTCACCAACTTGTTCACACCAATGTTAGGCCTATGGGGCAATCTATCAGTCTCATTAGAATAAACCATATTAAAATCTCCACCAACTATAATCTGACTGGATGTATATTTTCTCAGAAGACTTAAGAATTTCTTCAATTTCCTCTAAAAGTAAGTTAATTGGAGGACTAGAACAGTATCCATATACATTACACAACACAAATAATCTGTCTATGTGGTTGATGACCGCTACTAGCCAATGTCCATTGGAGTCCATTTGAGTAAACAAAAATTTCCCTTTGAAATTGTGTGCTGAAATTGCAACCCCAGCTGAATGATGAGTCCCGTGGGCTCACTGCCCCACTGACATTGCCCCACTGATTTTTCCTATAATTATAGTCTTCTTTGAATGAAAGTGTTTCTTGAACGAATACAAGTCCTTACAAAACAAAAAAAAAGCTTCTCTCTTCAACAGGATTCGTATCCCCCTGGCATTGATTGACATAAACTTCAAGTCCATATCTATAGAATAGAAAGAAAAATCCTATGCAATCTCAACTCTACCCTCTCTATAGAAGTTGCTTCATATATGTATTAACAGAAGTCTTAACTTTTAAAGAGTAACACCATAATTCAAAACTAGAATGCTCAGTTTGCAGTGGGGAAGGAGCTACCTTGTAAACCTACCGACAGAACAAATCACCCCGGTCGTATTTCTTTTCCGTCTGGGGTAAAAGGCTCTGATTCCCCTGTAGTATCCACCCTTTCCTTGATTTCGGGCCTGTTGTACAAGAGGCCACAATTTTGCCTTTGCTGCCTTGTCTGCTGCAGTCAAGTCCTCACCAAATCTATATTTTCTCTCTTTCAGAAAGGCACTTTCCTTTGCTTTGTTCCAAACTGCATCTCTCGCTGTGCGAAAAGCAAACTGGATGATGATCGAGCGGCTGATGATGGATCTTGTTTCTTCCCAATACGATGAGCGACATCCACAGCCATATTCATATATCCATCGGTGAAGTCCGGTGCCACACGGTTACAGATGTCTCTTACTAAGCGCTTCACATTCTCATCCTGGTCCTCGGGGACACCGTAAAGCCGTAGCCCCCACCTCCTCCGGTATCGCTCTGCTTCCGATAAGTGCTCTTGCATGTCTGTGATGGTCTTCTCCTGTGCAGTGCATTTCTCAGAAGTAGCAGTGTTTGCAAGTTTAAGCTCTTTGATACTCTTGTATGCATGATTCAGAGAGGTCTCGAGGTTAACTATTTTTGATGTGTTTTCGCATATCATTTTCTCCAGACCATCGGCTCTTTCGTTTATCTTTGCAGAGACAGCATCGATTATGTTGGCCTGTAGTTCGCGCAAAGACAATTCTTTCCGTGTCTTTTTGGGTGCAAGACTATTGACTGCATTTTCAGTATCAACCGAATGTCCAGAATCCTCCATTTCTTCTCCCAAGGAGTCAGGTGGCCGTTTTTCTCCAATGTATGAGTGCTCAGCTAGCAACTGCCTTCTCCTCTCTTTGCACTTTCGCACAATTTTTTCTTCCATTTCTCAAAGTTTCAGATCAAATTAGCGTTCAACTAAGCGTTGTTCTCTAGTGTGTTTACTATAAGCCAAGTTCCGTTACATTTTAAGTAAGTTTGAGAGGGATAAAAGTTAAGGTTACACGGAGCAAGCTGAAATCTCGTCTGTCAAAGGTGCTTCAACAAAGTACTGAGTAAAGGATCTGAATACTGTATTATTTGCACCTAACAAAATGTGGAAAAGTTGAGGGGTCTGTATACTTTCCGTAGACACTGTACAGTGAGGGAAAAAAGTATTTTATCCCCTGCTGATTTTGTACTTTTGCCCCCTGACAAAGAAATTATCAGTCTATAATTTTAATGTTAGGTTTATTTGAACAGTGAGAGACAGAATAACAACAAAACAATCCAGAAAAACGCATGTCAAAAATGTTATAAAATTATTTGCATTTTAATGAGGGAAATAAGTATTTGACCCCTCTGCAAAACATGACTTAGTACTTGGTGGCAAAACCCTTGTTGGCAATCAGAGGTCAGACGTTTCTTGTAGTTGGCCACCAGGTTTGCACACATCTCAGGAGGGATTTTGTCCCACTCCTCTTTGCAGATCTTCTCCAAGTCATTAAGGTTTCGAGGCTGACGTTTGCCAACTCGAACCTTCAGCTCCCTCCACAGATTTTCTATGGGATTAAGGTCTGGAGACTGGCTAGGCCACTCCAGGACCTTAATGTGCTTCCTCTTGAGCCACTCCTTTGTTGCCTTGGCCGTGTGTTTTGGGTCATTGTCATGCAGGAATACCCATCCACAACCCATTTTCAATGCCCTGGCTGAGGGAAGGAGGTTCTCACCCAAGATGTAAGGTTCATGGCCCCATCCATCGTCCCTTTGATGCGGTGAAGTTGTCCTGTGCCCTTAGCAGAAAAACACCCCCAAAGCATAATGTTTCCACCTCCATGTTTGACGGTGGGGATGGTGTTCTTGGGGTAATAGCCAGCATTCCTCCTCCTCCAAACACGGCGAGTTGAGTTGATGCCAAAAAGCTCCATTTTGGTCTCATCTGACCACAACACTTTCACCCAGTTGTCCTCTGAATCATTCAGATGTTCATTGGCAAACTTCAGACGGGCATGTATATGTGCTTTCTTGAGCAGGGGGACCTTGCGGGCGTTGCAGGATTTCAGTCCTTCACGGCGTAGTGTGTTACCAATGGTTTTCTTGGTGACTATGGTCCCAGCTGTCTTGAGATCATTGACAAGATCCTCCCGTGTAGTTCTGGGCTGATTCCTCACCGTTCTCATGATCATTGCAACTCCATGAGGTGAGATCTTGCATGGAGCCCCAGGCCGAGGGAGATTGACAGTTCTTTTGTGTTTCTTCCATTTGCGAATAATCGCACCAACTGTTATCACCTTCTCACCAAGCTGCTTGGCGATGGTCTTGTAGCCCATTCCAGCCTAGTGTAGGTCTACAATCTTGTCCCTGACATCCTTGGAGAGCTCTTTGGTCTTGGCCATTGTGGAGAGTTTGGAATCTGATTGATTGATTGCTTCTGTGGACACATGTCTTTTATACAGGTAACAAACTGAGATTAGGAGCACTCCCTATAAGTGTGTGCTCTTAATCTCAGCCCGTTACCTGTATAAAAGACACCTGGGAGCCAGAAATATTTGAGAGGGGGTCAAATACTTATTTCCCTCATTAAAATGCAAATCAATTTATAACATTTTTGACATGCGTTTTTCTGGATTTTTTTGTTGTTATTCTGTCTCTCACTGTTCAAATAAACCTACCATTAAAATTATAGACTGATCATTTCTTTGTCAGGGGGCAAACATACAAAATCAGCAGGGGATCAAATACTTTTTTCCCTCACTGTATGTGAGTGTGTCCAGCAGACCTGGGATAACTATAGTTTTGTGGAAAGTCACTTTTTTTGTTGCGGGGCAAATAGTTACATTGGAGGTGACTATAACTATTTGAATTTTTTACTATCTGATTACTTTGTACCTGCTTCCTCCAGCATCTTCACAAGGTCCTTTGCTGTTGTTCTGGGATTGATTTGCTCTTTTTGCACCAAAGTACGTTCATCTCTAAGAGACAGAACGTGTCTCCTTCCTGAGTGGTATGACGGCTGCGTGGTCCCATTGTGTTTATACTTGCGTACTATTGTTTGTACAGATGAACGTGGTACCTTCAGGAGTTTGTAAATTGCTCCCAAGGATGAACCAGACTTGTGGAGGTCTGCAATTTTTTTCTGATGTCTTGGCTGATTTGTTTTGATTTTCCCATGATGTCAAGCAAAGAGGCACTGAGTTTGAAGGTAGGCCTTGAAATACATCCACAGGTACACCTCCAATGGACTCAAATGATGTCAATTAGCCTATCAGAAGCTTCTAAAGCCATGACATAATTTTCTGGAATTTTGCAAGCTTTTTAAAAGGCACAGTCACCTCAGTGTATGTAAACTTCTGACCCGCTGGAATTGTGATATATTGAATTATAAGAGAAATAATCTGTCTGTAAACAATTGTTTGAAAAATTATTTGTGTCATGCACAAAGTAGGTGTCCTAACCGAATTGCCAAAAATGTAGTTTGTTAACAAGAAATGTGTGGAGTGGTTGAAAATGAGTTTTATGACTCCAACATAAGTGTATGTAAACTTCTGACTTCAACTGTAGATAGGTGTGTGCCTTTCCAAATCATGTCTAATCAATTGAATTTACCACAGGTGGACTCCAATCAAGTTGTAGAAACATTTCAAGGATGATCAATGTAAACAGGATGCACCTGAACTCACTATCAAGTCTCATAGTAAAGGGTCTGAATACTAATGTAAATAAGGTTTTTCTGTTTTACATTTTTTATACATTTGCAAACATTTTGAAAATCATGTTTTCATTTTGTCATTATGGGTTATTGTGTGTAGATTGATGGAGGGAAAAACTATTTAATCAGTTTTAGAATAAGGCTGTAACGTAACAAAATGTGGGAAAAGTCAAGTGGTCTGAATAGTTTCTGAGTGCACTTTACATTTTTAAAACAATACAAGTACATTTGATTTTAAAAAAGTCCAGCAGTGCAATTACATTGTACTGTGACTAGTGTAGCTTGTCGCTGAGCTGGCGGATGAATGGTTCTTGCCTCTCTGCCTGCTGGAGGTACCAACCTTAAAAGAAACAACAAAGAAAGTTAGCAGGTCTGTTTGAAATGCCTTTGTCACACCATCTGGATAAGGACATTTCTATGCTGCGCCAGAAACTCTAAGTGGGGAAATGGGAAACTCCATTTGATATGTATTATTATATTCATCTTTAATTTACAAATCTCATGACGTCACTATGAGATGTGGATGTATCTAAGGGGATTTGTGTTTAGCTGAGTCAGGTAGCGAGCAACATTTCGGCAAGCAAGCACTTGATGTGAAGCCACCGAAATGTTTTGAAATAACAACTGAGGTAGTTACAGTATATAATCTAACTCAACACTTAATGCGTGAGGGTCTAAGACGTTTGGGTGTGTGTGTGTGTGGGGGGGGGGTCACGTTATGTTTTCTCACATTGTTTTTGGCACATTTTACCCCCTATGCACTTTTTGCCATTTTTATAGCCTGGTTCTGGGTTACCTTCAGACAATTCCCCTGAACCTTTGTGTTCCTGAGAGTCTCCCCTTTTGATATTAGTGACATATTAGTTTATAGCTCCAACGGTTCGGTCTGGACAGGCAGTTTTGTGAGAAGACTTCTTCGAGATGAGGACATCTGGGACAGAGAATTCAGATGACTGCCATAAAGCTTGTGGATGTCATAGAGTTTAACAATTTATTTGAATATTGGTGATAAACTAGTTTGTAGCTCACATGGTACGGGTTTTTGAAATTATTTTGTGAAGATTTTCCTTTTCGGATCCTCTCAATCCTCTTTTCATTCCTTAAAGTAATCATCTCATCTCTTCTCAGGCAGTAGCAGCCAGATTGTAAAGAAGAATTGTAAAGAAGAATTTGTTCTTAACTGACTTGCCTAGTTACATTTTTAAAAATACACATTAAAAAAGAATGGTTCTAAATAGTACCAGGTAGGAGTTCTTTGGCTTGTAAACTAGGGATGTCACAAATGGAGAAAAAAAGGTTCTGAACAGTTATTCTGAATATTCATTTTTCTCTCATGGCTAACTACAAAGAAGTTTGAAAAGACAGGCTGAATGGGCATCGAGCATATGTCAATGAAATGTATTTATAAAGCCCTTCTTACACCAGCTGATATCTCAAAGTGCTGTACAGAAACCCAGCCTAAAAACCCAAACAGCAAGCAATGCAGGTGTAGAAGCATGCTGGCTAGGAAAAACTCCCTAGAAAGGCCAGAACCTAGGAAGAAACCTAGAGAGGAACCAGGCTATGATGGGTGGCCAGTCCTCATCTGGCAGGTAGCACGTCCGGTGAACAGGTCAGGGTTCCATAGCCGCAGGCAGAACAGTTGAAACTGGAGCAGCAGCACAGTCAGCTGGACTGGGGACAGCAAGGAGTCATCAGGCCAGGTAGTACTGAGGCATAGTCCTAGGGCTCAGGTCCTCTGAAAGAAATAAAGAAAGAAATAACGAAAGAAAGAGAGAGAAAGAATTAGAGAGAGCATACTTACATTCACACAGGACACCGGATAAGACAGGAGAAATACTCCATATATAACAGACTGACCCTAGCCCCCCGACACATAAACTACTGCAGCATAAATACTGGAGGCTGAGACAGGAGGGGTCGGGAGACACTGTGGCCCCATCCGACGATAACCCCAGACAGGGCCAAACAGGCAGGATATAACACCACCCACTTTGCCAAAGCACAGCCCCCACACCACTAGAGGGATATCTTCAACTACCAACTTATCATCCTGAGACAAGGCCGAGTATAGCCCACAAAGATCTCCGCCACGGCACAACCCAAGGGGGGGCGCCAACCCGGACAGGAAGATCACGTCAGTGACTCAACCCACTCAAGTGACGCACCCCTCCTAGGGGCGGCATGGAAGAGCACCAGTAAGCCAGTGACTCAGCCCCTGTAATAGGGTTAGAGGCAGAGAATCTCAGTGGAGAGAGGGGAACCGGCCAGGCAGAGACAGCAAGGGCGGTTCGTTGCGCCAGTGACTTTCCGTTCACCTTCACACTCCTGGGCCAGACTACACTCAATCATAGGACCTACTGAAGAGGTGAGTCTTCAATAATGACTTAAAGGTTGAGACCGAGTCTGCGTCTCTCACATGGGTAGGCAGACCATTCCATAAAAATGGAGCTCTATAGGAGAAAGCCCTGCCTCCAGCTGTTTGCTTAGATATTCTAGGGACAGTAAGGAGGCCTGCATCTTGTGACCATAGCGTACGTGTAGGTATGTACAGCAGGAACAAATCAGAAAGATAGGTAGGAGCAAGGCCATATAATGCTTTGTAGGTTAGAACTAAAACCTTGAAATCAGCCCTTGCCTTACCAGGAAGCCAGTGTAGAGAGGCTAGCACTGGAGTAATATCACATTTTTGGGTTCTAGTCAAGATTCTAGCCACCGTGTTTATCACTAACTGAAGTTTATTTAGTGCTTTATCCGGGTAGCCGGAAAGTAGAGCGTTGCAGTAGTCTAACCTAGAAGTGACAAAAGCATGTGCAATGTTACGTAGATGGAAAAAAGCTGTCCTTGAAACAGTCTTGATATGTTCGTCAAAAGAGAGATCAGGGTCCAGAGTAACGCCGAGGTCCTTCACAGTTTTATTTGATACGACTGTACAACCATCAAGCTTAATTGTCAGATTCAACAGAAGATCTCTTTGTTTCTTGGGACCTAGAACAAGCATCTCTGTTTTGTCCGAGTTTAAAATGTCACGTCCTGGCCTGTATAAGGGTTAATTGTTATTGTAGTTTGGTCAGGACGTGGCAGAGGGTATTTGTTTTATGTGGTTCGGGGTGGTGTTTTGGTAAAAGGGTGTTTGATTTAGTATTTCCGGGTTTTTGGGTTATGATCTATGTTTATGTAATTCTATGTTTAGTCTAGGTAGTCTGTTTCTATGTAGAGTTAATTGGGGTGGACTTCCAATCGAAGGCAGCTGTGTGGTGTTGCCTTTGATTGGAAGTCCTATATTAGTTGGGTGTGTTTATCTGTGTGTTTGTGGGAGATTGTTCTGTGTTTAGCCTTGTGCCTTGCCAGACTGTCTGTATATCGTTCGTTCACTTGTTTTGTTATTTTGGTGTTCATATTGGGAAGTTAATAAACGTCAAGATGAGCTTACACATACCTGCTGCGTTTTGGTCCTCCATTACCGACGACAACCGTGACATAAAAGTAGAACATTTGCAGCCATCCACTTATGTCTGAAACACAGGCTTCCAGGGAGGGCAGTTTTGGGGCTTCACCATGTTTCATCGAAATGTACAGCTGTGTGTCTTCCGCATAGCAGTGAAAGTTAACATTATGCTTCCGAATGACATCATCAAGAGGTAAAATATTTAGTGAAAACAACAATGGTACTAAAACCGAACCTTGAGGAACACTGAAATGTACGGTACAGTTGATTTGTCAGAAGACAAACCATCCACAGAGACAAACTGATATCTTTCCGACAGATAAGATCTAAACCAGGCCAGAACTTGTCCGTGTAGATCAATTCTGGTTTCCAATCTCTCCAAAAGAATGTGGTGATCGATGGTATCAAAAGGAACACTAAGGTCTAGGAGCACGAGGACAGATGCAGAGCCTCGGTCTGACGCCATTAAAAGGTAATTTACCACCTTCACAAGTGCAGTCTCAGTGCTATGATGGGGTCTGGGAGATTGTGAGAGGAATGGGAGATTCGATATAGGCCGATAGTTTTTTATATTTTCTGGGTCAAGGTTTGGCTTTTTCAAGAGAGGCATTATTAGTCACACTTTTAGTGAGTTTGGTACACATCCGGTGGATAGAGAGCCGTTTATTATGTTCAACATAGGAGGGCCAAGCACAGGAAGCAGCTCTTTCAGTAGTTTAGTTGGAATAGGGTCCAGTATGCAGCTTGACGGTTTAGAGGCTATGATTATTTTCATCAATGTGTCAAGAGATATAGTACTAAAACACTTGAGTGTCTCCCTTGATCCTAGGTCCTGGCAGAGTTGTGCAGACTCAGGACAACTGAGCTTTGGAGGAATACGCAGATTTAAAGAGGAGTCCGTAACTTGCTTTCTAATGATCATGATCTTTTCCTCAAAGAAGTTCAAGAATTTATCACTGCTGAAGTGAAAAAAAGCCTCTCTTGGGGAATGTTGCTTTTTAGTTAGCTTTGCAACAGTATCAAATAGAAAATGTGGATTGTTCTTATTTTCCTCAATTAAGTTGGAAAAATAGATGATCGAGCAGCAGTGAGGGCTCTTCGATACTGCACGGCACTGTCTTTCCAAGCTAGTCAGAAGTCTTCCAGTTTGGTGTAGCACCATTTCCGTTCCAATTTTCTGGAAGCTTGCTTCAGAGCTCGAACATTTTCTGTATACCAGGGAGCTAGTTTCTTATGACAAATGTTTTTTGTTTTTAGGGGTGCGACTGCATCTAGGGTATTGCGGAAGGTTAAATTGAGTGCCTCAGTTAACTGGTTAACTGATTTTTGTACTCTGATGTCCTTGGGTAGGCAGAGGGAGTCTGGAAGGGCATCTAGGAATCTTTGGGTTGTCCGAGAATTTATAGCACGACTGTTGATGATCCTTGGTTGGGGTCTGAGCAGATTATTTGTTGCGATTGCAAACGTAATAAAATGGTGGTCCAATAGTCCAGGATTATGAGGAAAAACATTAAGATCCACAACATTTATTCCACGGGACAAAACTAGGTCCAGGGTATGACTGTGGCAGTGAGTAAGTCCAGAGACATGTTGGATAAACCCCACTGAGTCGATTATGGCTCCGAAAGCCTTTTGGAGTGGGTCTATGGACTTTTCCATGTGAATATTAAAGTCACCAAACATTTGAATATTATCTGCCATGACTACAAGGTCCAATAGGAATTCAGGGAACTCAGTGAGGAACGCTGTATATGGCCCAAGAAGCCTATGTGACCGAATGCCTTATTTTGGTCTTATGTACCAACATTTGAACTACAAAATTGTTTATCATACACTGCATTTGAGGAACAATGGGAAAGTACTTTGCTTTGAAAGTTGATGAACTTGTAACCTCACTTTTGAGAAAATGTACTTTGTTTTGTTAACTACTGGACAGCTCATTTGGTCTACACCCATTGTTCACACCCTCTTAAGCTTTAGCCCCACCCATCTCTTTAAGGGTTGATCTGAGGGGGTTGATTCTGTTCTAACAACAACAGTCAAGCACCCAAGCTAACTGGCTAACGTTGGCTAGCTTGCTAGATACTTCCAGACACAAATGAGAGAACAGCTCACTGACCATTTTACTCACCCTAGCAGAGCTGGTTAGGCTGTTTTTATGTTATCCAAAGCGTTGGTGACTGAAACTGTGCTGCTGGCAACAATTTACACTTTTTTTATCAAAGTTTACTGACACCGCCCATATTCAATGGGTGTTGAGCGTTTGTAAATTTGTCAGTTATTCTGCAGTCTGGCACATTCAGACGAGAGTGCTCTGAAAATCGGAGTAGACAGCCAGAGCGAATTTACTAGCTGTGTCTATCAACGGATGTCACAGTGACAAGCGATTTAAATTGTTACTTGCATAGTGGAGTCTTTTGTTACATCTAGATGTTCCGCTAGCGGAACACCTGCTCCAATATCCAATGATAGGCGTGGCGCGAATTACAAATTCCTCAAAAATACAAAAACTTCAATTTTTCAAACGTATGACTATTTCACAGCATTTTAAAGACAAGACTCTCCTTTATCTAACCACACTGTCCGATTTCAAAAAGGCTTTACAGCGAAAGCAAAACATTAGATTATGTCAGCAGAGTACCAAGCCAGAAATAATCAGACACCCATTTTTCAAGCTAGCATATAATGTCACAAAAACCCAGAAGACAGCTAAATGCAGCACTAACCTTTGATGATCTTCATCAGATGACACACCTAGGACATTATGTTATACAATACATGCATGTTTTGTTCAATCAAGTTCATATTTATATCAAAAAACAGCTTTTTACATTAGCATGTGACGTTCAGAACTAGCATACCCCCCGCAAACTTCCGGAGGAATTTGCTAATAATTTACTAAATTACTCACGATAAACGTTCACAAAAAGCATAACAATTATTTTAAGAATTATAGATACAGAACTCCTCTATGCACTCGATATGTCTGATTTTAAAATAGCTTTTTGGTGAAAGCACATTTTACAATATTCTAAGTACATAGCCCAGCCATCACGGGCTAGCTATTTAGACACCCGGCAAGTTTAGCACTCACCAATATCAGATTTACTATTATAAAAGTTTGATTACCTTTTGTTGTCTTCGTCAGAATGCACTCCCAGGACTGCCACTTCAATAACAAATGTTGGTTTGGTCCAAAATAATCCATCGTTATATCCGAATAGCGGCGTTTTGTTCGTGCGTCCCAGACACTATCCGAAATGGTAAATAAGGGTCACGCGCATGGCGCAATTCGTGACAAAAAAAATCTAAATATTCCATTACCGTACTTCGAAGCATGTCAACCGCTGTTTAAAATCAATTTTTACGCCATTTTTCTCGTAGAAAAGCAATAATATTCCGACCGGGAATCTCCTTTTCGGCAAACAGAGGAAAACAATCACAAAGACGGGGGCGGCCAGGTCACGCGCCTAAGCCCACAGTCCCTTGATCGGCCACTTGAGAAAGGCGATAATGTGTTTCAGCCTGGGGCTGGGATGACGACATTCTGTTTTTTCCCGGGCTCTGAGCGCCTATGGACGACGTAGGAAGTGTCACGTTAGAGCAGAGATCCTTTGTAAAAGATAGAGATGGCAAAGAAGTTCCAGAAATGGTCAGACAGGCCACTTCCTGTAAAGGAATCTCTCAGGTTTTGACCTGCCATTTGAGTTCTGTTATACTCGCAGACACCATTCAAACAGTTTTAGAAACTTTAGGGTGTTTTCTATCCATATGTAATAAGTATATGCATATTCTAGTTACTGGGTAGGATTAGTAACCAGATTAAATCGGGTACGTTTTTTATCCAGCCGTGAAAATACTGCCCCCTAGCCCTAACAGGTTAACTAACCTCCAGACGAGCTTCAATGCCATACAACTCTCCTTCCATGGCGTCCAACTGCTCTTAAATGCAAGCAAAACTGAATGCATGCTCTTCAACCGATCACTGCCCACACCTATCCACACCTATCCACCCGTCCAGCATCACTACTCTAGATGGTTCTGACTTAGAATATGTGGACAACTAGAAATACCTAGGTGTCTGGTTAGACTGTAAACTCTCCTTCCAGACTCACATTAAGCATCTCCAATTCAAAATTGCATCTAGAATCAGCTTCCTATTTTGCAACAAAGCATCCATCACTCATGCTGCCAAACATACCCTAGTAGAACTGACTATCCTACCGATCCTTGACTTCGGCGATGTCATTTACAAAATAGCCTCCAACACTCTACTCAGCAAATTGGATGCAGTCTATCACAGTGCCATCCATTTTGTCACCAAAGCCCCATATACTACCCACCACTGCGACCTGTATGCTCTCGTTTCCTGGCCCTCACTACATATTCGTCGCCAAACCCACTGGCTCCAGCTCATCTATAAGTCGTTGCTAGGTAAAGCCTCGCCTTATCTCAGCTCACTGGTCACCATAGCAGCACCCACCCGTAGCACGCGCTCCAGCAGGTATATTTCACTGGTCACCGCCAAAGTCAATTCCTCCTTCGGCCGCCTTTCCTTCAAGTTCTCTGCTGCCAATGACTGAAACGAACTGCAAAAATCACTGAAGCTGGAGACTCATATCTCCCTCACTAGCTTTAAGCACCAGCTGTCAGAACAGCTCACAAATCACTGCACCTGTACATAGCCAATCTGTAAATAGCCCATCCAACTACCTCATCACCATATTGTTATTTATTTTATTTATTTTGCTCCTTTGCACCCCAGTACCGTTACTTGCACACTCATCTTCTGCGCATCTATCACCCCAGTGTTTCATTTGCTATACTGTTATAATTTTGCCACTATTGCCTATTTATTGCCTCACCCCCTTTCCTACCTCATTTGCACACACTGTATATAGACTTTCTCTATTGTATTATTGACTGCATGTTTGTTTATTCCATGTGTAACTCTGTGTTGTTGTTTGTGCGTTGCTTTATCTTGGCCAGGTCGCAGTTGTAAATGAGAACTTGTTCTCAACTAGCCTACCTGGTTAAATAAAGGTGAAATAAATTTAAAAAAAGTAAAATAGTGTTGTCTTTTGTTAAGACATGTAGCTAGCTAGCTAAACAATGAACCATAATCCAAATGTGTGACGTTACTACCCTCCATGAACCTGCAGGTAGCTAACCAACCAGGTTCAATGTTAGCTAACAGTACACTCTAACTTGAAATTAAAAATGCTTTCTGTCAAAATTAGAAATGAGTAATATCTGAAAATGTAGCTAGCTAGCTGGATGGACGCTTCACCCTGTCACGGATGCCATGGTTGCCTTTAGTTTGAAAATGTAATCCAGAGACAGGTGTTTTTGCCATCTCCTTAGCTATCGTACTCTAATTCCACTGATTTTATAACTCGGTCCTCCGGAAAATGGAGAGCAACACTTATGCAGTTCTACTATGCAATACATGTTTTTTTTAAAGCCGCTTTAGACAGGATTACCTACACCTACTGACCAGCTCAAATAGACAGAAGCGTGCTATAGTGCAGACCAATCCAAACTCATCTCTCGGCATGTCCAGCCCACTCATTATCTCAGCCAATCATGGCTAGCAGGAAGGTTGCTGCCTTTTTCTTTGGCTAAACCAACTAGGCTTGTAATTTAACAATTTATTCGTATTTACAGATGGTCTACAAGTTTGTTATTAAGGCACATTAAAGTTCACGTGTTCCATAAGGCATTTCTGTCAAAAAGCACATTTTGATTTAAAAAAAGTTCACGTTCAAATTGCTCTCCTGTGAAGTAGTGACCCATGACATGCTCCTAGTTTCTTGAAATGAGTCATCATGACTTAAAGCTCTTTGAAACACCTATGTCAAGCAACTTGGATGCAGTGAGCAGTGTTGCAGTACAATCATTTTAAGCAAATTTGGTGATAGACAAACAACTCAAAAAACATTGAAATTGCATCAATTATATGTATTTTTTTGATACACATCCCGTTTGACATGTCTTTTGTGATGTGGTTCACATTAACACTGACACATTTGTTGACTTTTGTTCCATGCTGGCTGAAGACCTAGATAGCCAGTATCTAGGTAATACAAGCCACAAATGAAAGGGGAACCTTATCAGTATCTTTTCCATAGATTAATAGGGTAAACTTTTATATTTGCTGACACCCTACAGTCAAATTTTGGCAACAGTAGATTAGCCATCTAGCTAGATAAACCACCTCCCTCTGCAAACATGCCTTGTACAAAGTTGGTACTTATTCTTTTACCTAATTTAAATATCATTTTACCATTGGTGTTTTAAAATGAGAGTAACTTTATGATCAAACTTTATGTTGAAGCAACAGTCCTTTTTCATGCTTTGATCTGATTTTCTTCAAATATCATCACATTTTTACTGTGCATGACCTTCAAGGTATCTGTGACCAACAGATGCATATCTGTATTCCCAGTCATGTGAAATCCATAGATTAGGATCATAGATTAGGATCTGATTTCCTTACATGAACTGTAACTCAGCAACATCTTGTGTTTACATTTTTGTTCAGTGTAGTATTTCTAAAACTAGGAAGTGTATATAGCTTGCACCAATGGTGTTACTCATTAACACCTCATACAGTATTTTCTACCATTACACAAAGAAGTCTGCATCTCCTGACAAGGTTCCTCATGTTGCGAATTCTTAATTTCAGTCATTAACGTTCAAATAAATTTTTCCCAGTCGGAGCTCGTTCTTTTCCGAGTTCCCAGTTGTTTTGAACGCACTGAAGTCAGAAGTCCAAGTTCCCAGTTCCAAGTTCCCAGTTTTTTTGTACGCGTCATTAGCACAAGGCAAACTGTTGAAGGAGAAACGGGGAGAAAATGTACACAGTAAACCATGACTAACGATGAGGAAATAATGCACCTGCCTGCTGGCTCTCTTCCCTCAACAGAGGCACTCACACTGCCTGCGGTCCAAACACTTAAAAGACACACCCTATCCCCATCAGCCCTCAAATTAAGTGGACACTTCTGATGAGGTATCATGACGTCTGACGAGTATGCACTTGCAGGGCAAGGGGCGAGGGAGGAAGGAATGATTTTTAAATGGACCACCCTTAACCGGAAATTCGTCACTCCTTCATCCCACAATGATTGTGTTTTCAGCCACCGGTGGCATGTGGGTGCTTTATATACGCTATATTCAATTATGAGTGTGTCTACTTATATTAAATATATAATTATTCATATATTCCTACTGTATGATAGCTAGCAAATTAATTAACTAACGTTATCCTGCCTAGCTGGAACCTCTGAAGAAGGGAAATGTTTAATTTCTACAATTTCCAAAAGATAACCAAACAAAAACATTTTTACTTTTTGCGTAGTAACAAAATGTGTAACTTATTTGCATTCATTTTTACTTACACTTGTATGTTGACGTCTCCATTGATGTTGTTTGTTTTTAAGTTTTTGCAGACTTTTCTTAGCGGATGTACAATCGTTGCAAATTGAATTATGGGGTGTGTGTGTGTGTGTGTGTGTGTGTGTGTGTGTGTGTGTGTGTGTGTGTGTGTGTGTGTGTGTGTGTGTGTGTGTGTGTGTGTGTGTGTGTGTGTTTCTGCAATTGTATGTGAAAGAGATTGTGTTGGACATGCAGACTGTTTCATGCTCAATAAATAGATAATAGACTTCAAAGGCTAGTCAGCTCAGTGAAATGCTGTTATCCTTAAATCAAACAGAACACAATATGTTTCCTGTTTATTATAGTACCTTGTAGATGGCTATAATGCAGATAAACAGTAGAGAAGCATTATTCTATCAATTTAGGATATGACTTGCAGTCATGTACCTTTCTGTAGATTTGACAATCCCCTCACCCCTCACTTTTTATGGTCATTAGCAGAGTATACATGATCCCAATTTTAGCTTCAAGACGCCAACATTTTTTAAAATACGACACTAGTTTAAACAGTCAGTGGATAGTGCTAAAACAGTAACGTCAACTCTCTATTTTTCAGCTATCTGTATGCACGTTCGAACATTGTGGGGAACAAAGCTCCATGCTCTAACTACAATTACAATAATCCCCAAACCTTTTTTTATGAGATTTGGAAACACCTACAACACATTTGCTACACATTTTTAATATTCAAACAAAACTCTTTATGTAACATCTACACATGTTGTAAATTGCTTAAATGCATAGTTCGACACAAGATTCATGATAGAAATGAGCGGATCATCCAGAGCCGTGGTCTTGTGGGCAACACTCCCAGCAACAAGCAAATAGGCGGAGATGGGAATTGAACCCATAGTATGTGCTTCCCCAACTGGAGACCAGGTTCAATTTCTGTCTAAATAAAGCAAAAACACTGAAGGTAGAGTGGAATTCCATAAAGTTAATGAGAGGTTTATTAAATCAGGAGTCACTCTTGTAAATTAACTTGAGTTTGATTGTAATTTTTACTTTGTGCAAAGTAATTTTTAGAAACACACCATCAACCACTCCACTAAACCAACCATGAGTGACTAACTAATTAATTAATTGATGAACAGATAATTGTTGCCTGTTTTTTTATTGAATGCATTTTGTTGTTTTAAAAAATATATATATTTCATTAACATAAATTGGATATATTATTTATTGTTTTAGATGTTTATAATATGGAATTGTAACTGAATTTGATTAGAAATGATTATTTTCATGCATTTAGGAAAAAATGTGTAAATTTACCTTTATTGCAGGTTTATGTTTAGAATTGTTTATATTTATAGATGTGTTTTTACATGCAGATTGATCTTGTGCGGTACAAAGACAAATAACATACATTTTTCTAAACTTCCAAGTAGTTGGATTTATGGCCCCCTTTACTGAGAGGGTTTCTCCAATTTAAATGGTTAATGTAGTCTCCTTTGTCCTAATTCTCCCTAATTTGGCAGTCACTCTAAATGCAGATTGTGGATGATTAAACCTTCCAATTGTTGGCAGTCCTGACTGGATGGATTCCAATACAAATCTATATCCTTACACAAGCCAGCATAATGTGACTTCGATAATTGACATGCCTGATGTGGCCTGCAAACCAGACGTTTTAGACCAATGTATTAACTGAAAACTAAACTATTGATGTACATAACTCTATGATTTTGTCACAGGACATTACATTCGAAAGATTATATAATCCCTAAACACATATATTGTTAAGGCCAAAAAGATAATATGTATTGAATGCAATAATGAGTTCTCTGTCACTAGCAAACACAGTCATGGGTGGTAATTCCTGCATTCACTAAAAGCACCCTGGGATACATGCAGATCGTTGCTTAAATTTGCATAGAGCCCTTTGTGCCATTAGAATGAACATTGCTATTAACACCCATGACTTTGTTTGTTAATGAAAGAGAGTTAGTGATTGCATTCACGTGCATTCAAATATCTAGTATTAGCTATGTCAAATGTGATGTGTGTTCAAATACCAGAAGGTCTGTATTTGACTGTCTGTTAATTTCTTAGCACAGACAAATTATGTCTTTAACTTATACACCACCTCAGGCCAATTTAACGAATTAGGTAAGAGAATAGCCAGTTACCATTTGTGTATTAAAATGGCATATAGGGTAATGCCAATCTATTCCCTTAATAATCCCTTAGATCTGGTTTTATCCCATTATCATCCAATTTCATAAAAAACATGATATTGACTCAATTCTAATTCCATTACAAGGATGTTTTTATTTTCCAATTGAAATTAAATTCCAATTCCATGCCAATGATGGTTCTTGTTCAATTCAAATTCAGACAGTCTAAATTATAATTCAATTCCATTTAAGGGATGATTTTCTTTTACAATTAAATTGAACCCAACCATGAATTGGACACATCCACAGGCTTCCACACATTTCAAGAACCTTTTACGTTACATTTAAGTAATTTAGCAGACGCTCTCATCTAGAGTGATTTACAGGAGCAATTTGGGTTAAGTGCCTTGCTCAAAGTCACATCAGCAGATGTTTCACCTAGTTTGCTCGGGGAATCAAACCAGCAACCTTTTGATTGCTGGCCCAACACTCTAGCCGTTATGCTACATAAATGCCATATCAAGAACCCCATACTTAACTCAAAGGTTCTTTATCGGGCAAGAGTCCTCCAAGGAACCTTAACAGCTGAGGAAGAACCACTTAAGAATTTTTTTTTTTTGTCCGCACCACCCTCTGTAGTACTATGTGATCTAGGGCGATGCTATTGCCATACCAAGCAGTGATGCAGCCAGTCAAGATGCTCTTAATGGTACAACTGTAGACCTTTTTGAGGATTTGAGGGCCCATGCTAAACCTTTTCAACATCCGGAGGGGAAGAAGCACAGTTGTGGACCATTTTAAGCTCTTAGTGATTTGGACACTGAAGAACTTGAAGCTCTCAACCCACTCCACTCCAGCCCCATCAATGTGGGGCTGGAGTGGAGTGGTTCACCCCCGTTTCCTGTAGTTCCTGATCAGCTCCTTGGTTTTACTGACATTGAGGGAGAGATTGTTGTTCCAGTCCCACACTGCCAGGTCACTGACCTCCTACATGTAGGCTGTCTCATTGTCACTGGTGATCAGACCTACCGCCGTTGTGTCGTCACCAAATTTGATGATGGTGTTGGAGTCATGCGTGGCCACACAGATGTGGGTGAACAGGGAGTACAGGAGGGGCCTAAGCACACACCCCTGTGGGGTCCCCATGTTGAGAGTCAACGTGGCGGAGGTGATTTTCCCTACCGTCCTCACCTGGGGTCAGCCCATCAGGAAGTTCAGGATCAGGTTGCAGAGGGAGGTGTTCAGTCCCAGGGTCCTAAGCTAGGTGACACACTTGGAGGAGACAATGGGGTTGACCGCTGAGCTGTAGTCAATGAACAGCACTCTCACATAGGTATTCCACTTATGTAGGTGGGTGAGGGCGGTGTGGAGTGCAATTGAGATTGATTCGTCTATGGTTCTGTTGGGGTGGTATGCACATTGGAGTGGGTTTAGGGCAGGGATGGGCAACTGGTGGGTCACATGCCGGGAACAATGAAAAATAATAATATATACAGTACCAGTCAAAAGTTTGGACACCTACTCATTCAAGGGTTTTTCTTTATTTTTACTATTTTCTACACTGTAGAATAATAGTGAAGACATCAAAACGATTAAGTAACACATATGGAATCATGTAGGGGGAGTGTATGAATGAGCGTTTGCAGACCAACGAGCCACAGCGGCCCCTCATAATGAGTTCCATTTTTGGAGTTAATATTTAAATAATAATTTTATTACATTTATATTAAAATATGAAACTTTTTTGAGGTACCCAATGCCATGCTTTATCATATTGGGCTACTTCTGTAGGATTAGATGGGGTTGAGTGACGATGGACCAGGCTTAGCTGTCTGTCTGTAGTTCCTGTCTAACTATAATATGTCCTCCTTAATTTCCTGTTAACTCCTGTATTGGGAAATGTCCCTACAACATTCCCACCTATATATTCAAGGCTATATATTCAACCCATGCTTAAGGTTGACTGATTGATATGGTAGAGTGTAATTTATGAATAGAATCTATATTTGGATGTTTATGTTGTAATAATCTTGAAAGAAGCCACACAGCTCCATGATATACAACTAATCCCTCCTCCACACACACACGTGTTTTATAGGCATTATGAGCAAGGTCTTAGGGGGCCTGGTCTGCCATACCTAACCTCCTTGACGTCCAAATAACATTTTGAAATATTGAGCATTTATTTGAGTTAGATGCAAATCAAACGAAAGACGCATCAATCTCATTTAAAGCATTCGAGTGAGCAAAAAAGCACTCCTCTGTCTCAGTATGTGTAGACCATGTACAGTTGAGGTCGGAAGTTTACATCTTGTTATGAACCGGCTCAGAGTTCGCAACAAAAGGGAGACAACGTGGAGACAAGGAGTATCAAAATATATATTTATTAAATAAAGTAACTAAGTAATTAACAATGGTGTGTGTGTGTGTAATCAGTAATGTAAGTGAGTGTTTTGCATACCTGAATGTAATAATGCAGAGTGTTAAAAGGTGCCAAAGCAAACAACCAAAAAACCACAACTACCAAAAACAACAAGATGTCTGCATGGAGAGAGTCTTCCCAATGAATGTGGAAGAGGTGCCTTTATCCTGGGACACACCCGGGCCCAGGTGTTTCCCATGTAGCTGACGACCCTCCCAACTCCGCCCACCGGCATCCTAATAAGGAACAAGAGCAAAGAGAGAAAATACGGCAGACAGAGTGGGAGGGTCGTCACACCCCCATAAAACCGGGGACCAACAAGGGCCCCGGAACAACGTACCAGCCTCTGCGTCCCAAATTGACACAGCCCTCTGCGTCCCAAATTGATGAGGGGTTACATGTTCACCTTCCACTTGCCCCAGCCAACCTCCTTCTCCCCAGATCTCAGCAACCTTTGCGCACAGGAAGCAACATTTAAGAGGAAAGAAGAACACAAGACCAGGAGGGAACAGACAGGAAAGTTAGAACATGACGAAACCAAACAATGGTCAGTCACATAACACTCAGGAACAGGGCACACAAGAGACCGCATCAGCAACAAACATCTCCTAACGGTTCATAGTCATTCCAACGGTTCATAGTCACTGCCAACGGTTCATAGTCACTCCAACGGTTCATAGTCACTCCAACGGTTCATGCTGAGCACACCAGACCACAACAAGAGAAAATACAATCCCACCGGGCACCACAGAAAAGAGATGAGAAATGGAGCTTCCCCAAAACCTACAATAACTCAACCCTAGTCTTCATGCAGATTTGCAGTGGGTAATTATGCACTGTAGCCCGCTGGCAAGGAAGTAACCCCCCAGCACGCTGGTAGATTCCACCAAGCCACGGATGTGGTGTCAGAAGTATATATATATATATATATATATATATATATTTAAACTCAGTTTTTCCAAATTCCTGACATTTAATCCTAGTAGAAATTACCTGTTTTAGGTCATTTAGGATCACTACTTTATTTTAAGAATGTGAAATGCCAGAATAATAGGAGAGAGAATGATTTATTTCAGCTTTTATTTCTTTCATCACATTCCCAGTGGGTCAGAAGTTTACATACACTCAATTAGTATTTGACAGCATTGTCTTTAAATTGTTTAACACTTGTAGTTAATGCGTTTACCAAGTGTGCCAAACTGTGAATGCACGTTCTCTACTTTACACTCAGTTTGTAATTTTATAACACACTTTTTGCAAAACAGTAAATACAACTTGCTGCTTTAAAAAAGTTGACCAAATCTATCGAGAAAGAAATGGCTTATTCCAAACAGACTCTGGGACAGATCACAACAGATCAGAACGTTTAGCTGAAAATGTTGATAACCTGTTATTTATTCACATTATAAGCGCAGCAGTGCACACGAAGCAGTAGGCTACTCACGAATGTTTGTTCCATAACGCAATTAGCACACCACACATGCAAGTGGTTTTATGTGACAGACATGAACATATCTGTTAAGAATTTATAAAGGGGGGGGGGGGTCTAAAGATGCAACACCTAGCATGGGTTGCTAATATGACTAGAATTGTGCCTAAGGCTGATGAACAATGACAGAAAGTTGACTTGAAAACCAATAAAACATGAGAGAAACGGTACTGGTTTCAATGGCATATGGAAGTCTTTATAAAATACTTGCCTCAACATATATGGTTGGATTTTTTTTCGAGGCTACTTTGAAGCAAGGTAACGTGCCTCATAACGTGTAAATAAATGTTCAGGTTTCAAACAATTAAGTATATGTTTTCAAAATGTATACTGCCTCCAGCTCATTGCAAAGTTCTGTGTGACACGCTGATGAAGCCTGCCTTCTGCTGCCTACACAGCCAATTCTCCAGTGTAAAAAAATAACTGTTTTACACTTAGTGTTAAATCAACAGTGAAAGTGTTGAGTCTGTGGACCTGGATCACTGACAAATTAACACATTGCTGAATGCAGGGTTTCCCAAACTTGGTACTTGGGACCCCAAGGTGTGCATGTTTTGGTTTTTGCCCTAGCACTACACAGCTGATTCAAATAATTAACTAATCATCAAGCTTTGATAATTTGAATAAACTGTGTAGTGTTAGGTCAAAAACCAAAACATGCACCCCTTGGGATCCCAAGGACAGAGTTTGGGAAATGCTGGTTTAGTGTAAAGCCTTATTCAAATATTTCCCAGAGTGCCTTGCCTTTTGAGTAAATTGTGGAGATACCAACCATGACTGTATTTGTTATTGACAGAAAGATGCTTGTTAAATTCATCATGTTTTGTTCCTATGTACTTCATCAAGTGTGATCAGAAATGAATATGTCATCATTAAAAAAAATACGTCTTTAACTAAGCCATGTGTATTTGTTAAACCCCTATTTTGAAGGCCTGGTTGTACCTTGTGATGTTATGTTTGATACTGGAGCTCTGAAGTATGCTTTGAAATTTCTAAGCAGTTTGCTTCGAAGCAGTGTGCCAATAACTATATGACTTTATTAGAAACACATGCTCAATGACTTCCGAAGCTTTGTTTCTTTTCTTTATTTATTCATAGAGGACAATGCACATTAATCAACATCAATATTAAAATAATGCAACATCCATGTAAATGTGCCAGGGTTAGCCAAAAGCTAATTTGCACCCGTAGTTCCTGGACAGGTAAGGGCCTTTACACAGCCACTATGCAAATACTCACTAAAACAATGCAAAATACATTTACGTCATTTAGCAGATGCTCTTATCCAGAGCGACTTACAAATGGGTGCATTCACCTTATGATATCAAATACAAATACATTATATCCAATAATATATAATTCTAAGAACACCATCATCAGCTGGCGTCTTACATATGAGGAACCACAGATAACTCATGTGTACAGGTTTGGATAGATTTGAGCCATTCAATTTACATTTTTAAATACAAAAAAATCAGTGCAGCTTTTCAAATCCATGTCATTGCATTCCAGTATATTGTAGCTCTAACAGAGATTTTACTGTGTTGAAAAGGGACAATGCAATCCCCTATAGTTATTGCCATTGTTATTCTGGAGGTGCTTTCCTTGAGCATGATATGCCAGCATAGGGGCGGAGGGGCAAGACTATGCAGGTGTCATAAGCGTCGTAATGATCGGACCAAACTGCAGCAGGGATGTGAATCATCTTCTTGATTTATTAAAGAAATGAACACTGAACATAAGCACGATGATAAACATTCCTGTACGGTACTAAGACTATACATGGAACAACCACCCACAAACACAAGAGAAAATAAACCCACTTAAATATGGCCTCCAATTAGAAGCAACGATAACCAGCTGCTTCTAATTGGAGGTCATTCCCAAAACTAACATAGAAATAGACAAACTAGAAAACCCACATAGAAATAGAAAACATAGAACATAAACCAAAAACCCCGAAACAAACTAAACAAACACACCCCTGCCACGTCCTGACCAAACTACAATAACAAATAACCCTTTTTACTGGTCAGGACGTGACAGCAGGATATTAAAGGCAAGGCTTGCATCTACATACTGCTTAAAGCTATCCAGACTAAATAAGTTATGTTTGTAAATTATATGACAATGGTGGTAACTGTTTGGTTTGTTATCAAAAATCTTATATTTTTGTTCGTAGAGTGATTCAATTGTTTTCAGAATAGTATCTCCTGCTTGGGACCAGCATATGAGGCAATATCTCAGATGTGAGAAGATCATAGCATGCATATATAGTTTGGTGGCCTCCAGAGGAAGGAAAGGTCTTATAAACCTAAAGTTGGATGATCCAAACTTTGGATTGGAGTTCAAAATGACACCGAGATACCAGAAGTTAGACACAAGTTTCAGATTCTCCCCATTAACAAGAACATCTCGTTGGGAAGAATCAATGGATTTCTTAGAGAAGTACATACAAACAGTCTTGTCGATATTTAAATACAGGCAAGAATTAGTCAACCACTTGGAAACATGCACCGTAGCTTCCGTTAACTTATTAACAACTAGTTGTCTATTTTTTTGTGTTCACACAGAACTGTATCATCTGCATGTTAACTTGTGGGCAAGCAAGTGGGAGATCATTTATATAGATGGTAAACAGAAGGGGACCTAATATTGACCCTTGTGGGACCACAATGTTATAGTAAAGAGAGTCCGACTGCGTGTCCCCCAAACGAACCCTTTGACTTCTGTTTGTCAGATAGGAATATATCCAACAAATGACTTCAGTGAACACATTAAGGGAGGATAGTTTGGATAGGGGGACCTCATGATTCACAGTATCAAAGACATTTTTAAGATCCAAAAAGACTGTGCCGACCTCACCACCTATGTCCAGTTTAGATTTAATGCACTCCAGAAAATAGCAATTGGCCGTTTCGGTAGAATGGTTTGTTCTGAATCCAGATTTGTTAGAATCCCAATAACCTTTAATCCGGGATGTTTTTTGGACTTTTCAGCTCCTCTCCAGGTTAGTTTGTTGAATTTTTCGAAAATCACTTTGCCATTCCCTTTCACTTTATTGATCACTGTATGAAAGATCTCTGCTTTTGCTTTTTTATATTCCTTACCACCTTACTTCTCAGTGCTGTAAATATGCGGCTGTCATCACTCTGCCCAGACTTCAGTGCTTTTTTCAAGGAAAGATCCCGTTCTCTCATCTGCCTTCAGAGGTCCTCGTTGAGCCATGGTAGAAGGTTTTCCGTCTTGGCTTACGTTGACATTTCCTAGTAAAAGCAAGTACCTCTGACCACGGTGTGCAATTCGGGTCCGGGCTCAATGTGGGTGGATTCAAACGTTTGACTCCGCCCATGTTTGACCCCCCTCCCTCCCACCTTTTTTGGTCCTGTTCATCTGAGGTTTGACGGTCACACACTGAGTACAAACGCACACGTTGAATACAAACATTTCATTTTTGAAGAGCGTAAGAAATATTATATAAAGTGGTACCAGCAGATGTGTTGTAACACTTTGCTTTAGGACAAGCTACTGATATTGTTGCAGTGAACAACATACTTGTTATGTATGTCATGTACTGATCAAATTGTGTTGATAAATGTTATAACTTTGTAATTATATTATTTCATTGAGCATATATATATATATATATATATATACAGTTACTACCTATCCTGATTTATAATGCTATTTACTTTCCTCATGAGAATGGAGACAGACTATACCATATAGACAAGCTGAATGTGCTTTGTACATTAAGTTATACCAGCTCCAGTAAAGAGATCAGAGACTCGGTTGACTTCTACGTCATCTTTACTAAACAACCTAACACAATTAACAATTGAAACAACTAACACAGCAGACAAACTCAAGGTTTGACCACTCCTCAAAAATGGCTTCACTCCTGCTCTTCAAAAGAGGTAGACAGTAATTATCTTGTTATCAACGGCCTCCACATAGAACATCTGATAATCTCTCTGTAACTGGAACATGACTGGTTCCTTGAGGAGAATATTTTCCTCTTCATCCAGGCCATCATACAACCGTAGTTCTTTAAGGGTTGTAATGCGGTCTTCCCTGTCCATCCCAATTAGACTAAGGAGGGAAACAGTGCCTTTAAATGTTTGGAGTTCACACCACCTTGCTGCCTCTAGGGTGTCCCTTAGAAGAACATCTGCTTCCTTGAAGAAAAAGGAAGATTAAATATTAAGTGTAGTGCCCCATTGGGTGATCAAGTCAAATTACATCCCATTTTCACAACACCATGCAAACAAAAGCCACTATTACTAAAGGGGTTTTCAGTGATATCTATAACAACTAGTATATCTTGCCATGCATCAAGCCTTCAGCATTACACACCGTAGCCTACATAACCAGTTCACAGCTCCCAGTTCGCCGTGCATTTTGTTTTCATTATCGTCTAGAAAGAAAACAGATTGTGGTCATTAAGTAATGTAAGGGAACCTCTAGGGATGTGTGTACAATAACGCACCTTACTTTAGCCAATAGCCTGTACAGTACCTGATCCTGCAGAGCTGGATGCTGTTGTGACATGCTGTGACTTCTTGGGTGGGGTCGTCTTCTACATAATCCTGAAATATATTGGAGAGAGGGGGGGTTAAGTATTTAAACACTGGTTTAAGACTATACCACTCATCATATGACACCTCCTACCTGTCGTGTGTTTTGTTTTCGCCGCCTTTTTCGATCTTTCAACCTCTCTTCTTCAGACCTTAGTGAGTGAACGACATACATACATTCAATATTAAAATATATTCAGGTCAGTCTGGCTACAGTGAAACAAGTGATTTTAAGGATGCAAATGAAACGCTTTTATAATGTTCAAGACTTACGGCATGGGAAAGTTCTGCAGGAGAACTAGGCACCACCATTGCCTAATTTGCTGCATGTTTTTCTTTAAAAAAGAAAAATCACACAATCGGATGGGTATCCCAAAAAACCTTATATCCACTAGTCATGAGAATTTCATAATTTATACATACCTCAGTGAAATCACACTGTGCTTCCATTGCGATGTACAGAGCGTACTGTAAGTTAAGAAAGAGTAGGTTGTTAAGTTTGATAGTTATGATAACAACAATAATGATAATAGTAAATAATAATAATACCAGCATCGTACCATCAAAACAAACGCCCCACAGTTGTTTGAGAAACCTTGCTTTGGTAGGCCCTGTGGTGTGAACAAGGTACAATTTTCAATCAAGGAATGACAATCAAATGGTATAGTTCAGTGGAATAATTTAACTTCTATGGGCTAGGTCCCATCTGCGGGACACAGCCAGTGAAATATCAGGGCGGAAAATTCAAAAACAACAAAATGTCATAATTCAACTTTCTCAAACATACAACTATTTTACACCATTTTAAAGATAAACTTCTCGTTAATCTAACCACATTGTCCGATTTCAAAAAGGCTTTACAGCGAAAGCAAAACATTAGATTATGTTAGGAGAGTACAAAAATAATCACACAGCCATTTTCCAAGCAAGGACATGTGTCAATAAAACCCGAAACACAGCTAAATGAAGCACTAACCTTTGACGATCTTCATCAAATGACACTCCTAGGATATTATGTTACACAATACATGTATGTTTTGTTAGATAAAGTTCATATTTATATCCAAAAACAGCATTTTACATTGGCGCGTGATTCAGAAAATGTATTCCCACCAAAACGTCCGGTGAATGTGCACATCAATTACAAACATACTCATCATAAATGTTGACAAAATATATAACAATTATTTTAAGAATTATAGATAGACTACCCCTGGATGCAACCGCTGTGTCAGATTTTAAAATAGCTTTACGGAGAAAGCACATTTTTCAATATTCTGAGTACATAGCTCAGCCATCACGGCGAGCTATTCAGACACCCGCCAAGTTCGGGGCAACCTAAACTCAGAATTAGTATTAGAAATATTCTCTTACCTTTGCTGATCTTCGTCAGAATGCACTCCCAGGACTGCTACTTCCACAAGAAATGTTGTTTTTGTTCAAAATGATCCATATTTATGTACAAATACCTCCGTTTTGTTCGTGCGTACAGATCACTTATCCAAAGGCATAACGTGCGAGCGCGGAACGAGAGACGAAAAGTCAAAATGTTCCATTACCATACTTAGAAGCATGTCAAACGCTGTTTAAAATCAATCTTTATGGTATTTTTTACGTAAAATTGCAATAATATTCCAACTGGACAATAGCATATTCATTCAAGAAGAAAAATAAGGAGAGGCGCGCTCGCGGGACCGAGCATATCCAATCCCTTTGTTGCCAGGCAGACCACTCAGTAACTGAGCTCCTATTATCTGCCCTGTGACAGGAAAATGCTCAAACCACTTTCTGAAGGCTTTAGACAGCCAATGGAAGCCTTAGGAAGTGCAACGTCCCCCACAGACACTGTAGTTTCGATAGAGAATCAAAAGAAGAACTACAATTCTCAGACTTTCCACTTCCTGCTTGGAATTGTCTCAGGTTTTTGCCTGCCATATGAGTTCTGTTATACTCACAGACACCATTCAAACAGTTTTAGAAACTTCAGAGTGTTTTCTATCCAAATCTACTAATAATATGCATATTCTAGTTTCTGGGTAGAAACCTGTTTAAATTGGGTACGATTTTCATCCGGCCGTGAAAATACTGCCCCCTAGCCCAGACAGGTTAAAGGAATATCTAACCTGATCATCATCAGGGTCCAGGGGACAAGGTCCAGGGGACAAGATCCAAGCAATGTTGCTGTGAACACAGTGTATGTGAAAGTAAAGAAAAAGAACAATTGAACAGCTTTTTATACTCCAGCATGCATAACAGTTTTGAACACAGTTGGAACTGAATTAGCCCAAGTATTAATCACAACATGTATGAGTGTTGCAGGACCAGAAAATTCATTTTTGACTGCAAACACACCATTTCTCACATCAATGCACTCACATGCCAAAAATCTTTCCTTGGACACTGTTTCTAAGCAATGTGTATGCTTTCTTCGTAAATGTGTTTTGAAGATTTTCTTATTTAACTTCAGTTTGCAGTGTGGAGAAGTTACAATGACTTTTGACCTGCATGTATGTTGGTACACGGTGATTTCATTATTGTTTAAACTATGTGTAGGCTGTGTACGCTCGCCATGTGTAACTAATAACCTTTAATAAATGGATCACTAGTCACTTTAAACAATGCCACTTTAAATAATGCCACTTTAATGTTTACATATCTTACATTACTCTTATCACATGTATATACTGTATTTTATACCATCTACTGCACCTTGCCTATGCCTCTCGGCCATTGCTCATCCATATAATTACAGTTGAAGTCGGAAGTTTACATACACTTAGGTTGGAGTCTTTAAAACTAGTTTTTCAACCACTCCACAAATTTCTTGTTAACAAAGTCAGTTAGGACATCTACTTTGTGTATGACACAAGTAATTTTTCCAACAATTGTTTACAGACAGATTATTTCAAACTGTATCACAATTCCAGTGGGTCAGAAGTTTACATACACTAAGTTGACTGTGCCTTTAAACAGCTTGGAACATTCCAGAAAATTATGTCATGGCTTTAGAAGCCTCTGATAAGCTAATTGACATCATTTGAGTCCATTGGAGGTGTGTACCTGTGGATGTATTTCAAGGCCTACCATCAAACTCAGTGCCTCTTTGCTTGACATCATGGGAAAATCAAAAGAAATCAGCCAAGACCTCAGAAACAAAATTACAGACCTCCACAAGTCTGGTACATCCTTGGGAGCAGTTTCCAAATGCCTGAAGGTACCACGTTCATCTGTACAAACAATAGTACGCAAGTATAACACCATGGGACCATGCAGCCGTCATACCGCTCAGGAAGGAGATGCGTTCTGTCTCCTAGAGATAAACATACTTTGGTGCAAATCAATCCCAGAACAACAGTAAAGGACCTTGTGAAGATGCTGGAGGAAACAGGTACAAAGTATCTATATCCACAGTAAAATGAGTCCTATATCGACATAACCTGAAAGGCCACTCAGCAAGGAAGAAGCCACTGCTCCAAAACCGCCATAAAAAGCCAGACTACGGTTTGCAACTGCACATGGGGACAAAGATAGTACTTTTTGGAGAAATGTCCTCTGGTCTGATGAAACAAAAATAGAACTGTTTGACCACATTTTGCCCGGCTCCGAACTGCACACTGCAGTCAGGGGCTTCTCAGTAGAAGAGGTATCCACTTTGTCAATAGCTGACAGAAATGTTCTGTATGCAGACCATGGGTCTTTATTGCTTAACAGATCAGACCAGTCAATTTGACTTATAGCTGCTCACTTTTCGGGATTTTTTTTATCGTGCTGTTGCACATTAATAGGGTTTTTTAATCTCTTTTTAGTGCGCTTTCTAACCACCAATGTAACATTGTGGTCAGATATGCCAGTTAGTAAGTTAGTGGACTTAATAATTTGATCAGGTCTGTTAGTAAACACCAGATCAATTTGAGTCTGGGTTGACTGTGTTACTCTGGTTGGACCTTGTATTATTTGTGTCAGGTTTTAACAACCATCTGATTCGTTTGTTATTGGTTTGGTACAAGACAAAAAAGCTACTCTGCGCACGTGCTACAGTGTGGGAAGCACGCTTCAATTACCAGTTGAGAAATAGAAATGGTAGCTATTTTTAATCGTGGCCATCAACACGCAATTGCATTTAGAATTTTTGGGCAATGATTGGACTTATAAAAGCACGTTTCACTCCAGCAGCAACAAAATAGCTGTTTGAGGAGTTGTCTGACAGATTTTCTGCTCAAGGTTCTGTATCTGTATGCTGTGCACAAACTCCAATATAATTCCTCTAAATTATGCAAATTAACATTTAGACCGATAAGCATGACTGGTCAAATGTCTTTCCATCGACTGGAATTTCCATCAATGAACAGGCTTTTTTTCAATGGGATTTATTTTTATATTTGGCTGGGGCCAATTTTATTTAGCAGCTTTTCAATATTTTTATTGTTCAAAAGCTAGCTATTACTGGCTAACGGAAATCCTGACACACATAGTGCATACACCATAGACATACATCATTTACACATCCACACACAGAGAGAATTCAGCTCAGACAGATCCATCACAGAGAGGCCCAGCTCATGAGCTCCATCAGCAGCATTATTTTGGAATGGAAAATGTGTTTATGCAACAAATGTTAATGAATCGCATCTCTAATCAAACCGAATCGTTTCAAACTAAAACATATCGTTCCTGTATTGTATCGGAACCCATGTTTCTAGATACGTGTCAAATCACCTTGAAAGGGAAAGATGCACATCCCTAGTAATTTAAATTTCCAGAACTACCCAAGGGTGAAAAATCCCCTCATTCATTCCTGCGGGAAAGCTAGAGAGTGGATCACTTGTAATTTAATATGAATTCATAAAATTGTGATTGCGCTACCTACCGTGTGTATTTTTTTAAAGTAAGTGGGGGAGTGGGGGGTAGATAAAGGTATAACCATACCTACTTACTACATTCAGAATATTAACAGGCCATAAAAATATCTCTGTCAGTCTTTTGGGCATGTGGCAGCGAGGGCAGCCATTTGCTTGCTGTATACCGTATACAGTAAACTATGCATATTTCATGAGTCTTAAAATGGGAATCGCATCCTGTATGCATTAACATTTTAATCCCTCTGTAGACTCAGCGCATGCTTTTCCTTCACTCTGCTGCACTGCTGGATACATGGGCCCTCTCCCAGTATAAAGACATTTTTCCCACCTTTCTAAACCTCGTAAATCTCCATTTTAGGGATGCCATAGAGGAGCAATATTGAAAAGAGAGGATTGGGAAAGAGTCAGTGCTTGTACACAATGGTTGGATGATAAATAGTTGAGGAACACAGGGCTAAGTGTTTTGTGTTCTCTGTGTGCTCTCATAAATTTTCCTAAACCCCCCCCCCAAAAAAAAAACCTGTATTCAAAAACGGGTCAGGTTTAATCGTGTATTCACATTGATTAGTAACAGCCTGCGTCGTGACAGCGCTCCCTGTTATATCATCAATCTACAGCTCTAAACATGTTTGCCGGATTTGTCATTACCAAACAAATTGTGTGGAATAAGTAACAGTCGCCTTGTAACAGAGTGTTTCGATTATCTCCTCTGAAGTAATGGCTAACTTCAAAGGGTGAAACTGTTGTCAAATTTATAAAGCGCTTTCCTCCCCTCTTTTTCCATATCCACACAGTAAATGGAGCCACTCTATGAGTTCAAATTGAAGTTCAGTCATCCATTAAAATGTTTCCTCCCTCTCTCTCTCTCTCTTTCTCTCTCTCTCTCTCTCTCTCTCTGCCCCTGCCCCCCTCTCTCTCTCTCCCCTACCCCTCTTGCTCTTGCTGGGTGACGCCAGAAAGCAAAGTAGCAAATTGGAAGAACAAAGTTGAATGACAATGAGAGAAAGATAAGAAGAATTATGACAAAGAAGAAAAAAAGACATTGGGGTCACAGAGAATTAATTCAGTTTGGAAAACACTGCTCTCTTCTGTCACTGTCTCCATCTGGTGGCCCTCTAAGTCAAACCCCAGAGAGATAGGAGAGAGAGACCCAACCAAATCAATTAGACCCAAACAAATCATGAGAAAAAATATAATTACTTGACACATTGGAAAGAATTTACAAAACAAACTGAGCAAACTAGAATGCTATTTGGCCCTAAACAGAGAGTACACAGTGGCAGAATACCTGACCACTGTGACTGACCCAAACTTAAAGAAAGCTTTGACTATGTACAGACTCAGTGAGCATAGCCTTGCTATTGAGAAAGGCTGCCGAAGGCAGACCTGGCTCTCAAGAGAAGAGATGGAAACTGAGCTGCACTTCCTAACCTCCTGCCAAATATATGACCATATTAGAGACATACATTTCCCCCAGATAACACAGACCCACAAAGAATTTGAAAACAAATCCAATTTGTATAAACTCCCATATCTATTGGGTGAAATACTGTAATGGGCGTCGTAAGGATTAGACAAAGGTGCAGCGGGAACGTGTATACTCATCTTCTTTATTAAATCAAAAGACCGCCACTAAACAGTCCTGTCAGGTGCACAGACACAAAAAAGGAAACAACAACCCACAAACCCCCATAGCACAAACACCCTTATACACAGGACCTTCAATCAGAGGCAACAAGGAACAGCTGCCTCCAATTGAAGGTTAATCAACAAACCCTAAACATAGAAGTAGAAAACTAGACTGTTCATAGAAAAACACTAACCTAGAACATAGACCAAAAACCCCGGAAGACTCTAAACAAACACCCCTCTACATAATACCATAGCCCAACAAACCCCGAACCACATAAAACAAACACCCCCTGCCATGTCCTGACCAAACTACAATAACAAATAACCCCTTTACTGGTCAGGATGTGACAAATACCACAGTGTGCAATCACAGCAGCAAGATTTGTGACCTGTTGCCATAAGAAATGTGCAACCAGTGAAGAACAAACACAATTGTAAATACATCCAATATTTATGTTTATTCATTTTCCCTTTTGTACTTTAACTATTTGCACATCGTTACAACACCGTATATAGACATAATATGACATTTGATATGTCTTATTGTCTTAACACCATTGTAAATACAACATACATACATACATACATACATACATACATACATACATACATACATACATACATACATACATACATACATACATACATACAGTTAAAGTCAGAAATGTACATACAGTACACTTAGGTTGAATCATTACAACTTGTTTTTCAACCACTCCACAAATTTCTTATTAACAAACTATAGTTTTGGCAAGTCGGTTAGGACATCTATTTTGTGTATGACACAAGACATTTTTCCAACAATTGTTTACAGAGAGATTATTTCACTTATAATTCACTGTATCACAATTCCAGTGGGTCAGAAGTTTACATACATTAAGTGAACTGTGCCTTTAAACAGCTTGGAAAATTCCAGAAAATGATGTCATGGCTTTAGAAGCTTCTGATAAGCTAATTCAAATAAAATAAAATCTTACAGTAAAACCTTACAGTAAAATGCTTACTTACAGGCTCTAATTGACATCATTGTACATGTGGATCATGGGAAAATCAAAATAAGTCAGCAAAGACCTCAGAAATAAAATTGTAGACCTCCACAAGTCTGGTACATCCTTGGGAGCAATTTCCAAACCACTGAAGGTACCACGTTCATCTGTACAAACAATAGTACGCAAGTATAAACACCATGGGACCACGCAGCCATCATACCGCTCAGGAAGGAGATGCGTTCTGTCTCCTAGAGATGAATGTACTTTGGTGTGAAAAGTGCAAATCAATCCCAGAACAACAGTAAAGGACCTTGTGAAGATGCTCTAGGAAACAGGTACAAAAGTATCTATGTCCACAGTAAAACGAGTCCTATATTGACATAACCTGAAAGGCCGCTCAGCAAGGAAGAAGCCAGTGCTCTGTCAGGAGGAATGGGCCAAAATTCACCCAACTTATTGTGGGAAGCTTGTGGAAGGCTACCCAAAACATTTGACCCAAGTTAAAGAATTTACAGGCAATTCTAACAAATACTAATTGAGTGTATGTAAACTTCTGACCCACTGGGAATGTGATGAAAGAAATAAAAGCTGAAATAAATCATTTTCTCTACTATTATTCTGACATTTCACATTCTAAAAATAAAGTGGTGATCCTAACTGACTTAAAACAGGTTTTTTTACTAGGATTAAATGTCAGGAATTGTGAAAAACTGAGTTGAAATGTATTTGGCTAAGGTGTATGTAAACTTCTGACTTCAACTGTATATACACATACATAAATACACACATATATATATATACACATACATACACACACACACATACATACATACATACATACATACATACATACATACATACATACATACATACATACATACATACATACATACATTTACATTTAAGTCATTTAGCAGACGCTCTTATCCAGAGCGACTTACAAATTGGTGCATTCACCTTATGATATCCAGTGGAACAACCACTTTACAATAGTGCATCTAAATCTTTTAAGGGGGGGGGGGGGGGTTAGAAGGATTACTTTATCCTATCCTAGGTATTCCTTAAAGAGGTGGGGTTTCAGGTGTCTCCGGAAGGTGGTGATTGACTCCGCTGTCCTGGCATCGTGAGGGAGCTTATTCCACCATTGGGGTGCCAGAGCAGCGAACAGTTTTGACTGGGCTGAGCGGGAACTGTGCTTCCTCAGAGGTAGGGGGGCCAGCAGGCCAGAGGTGGATGAATGCAGTGCCCTTGTTTGGGTGTAGGGCCTGATCAGAGCCTGAAGGTATGGAGGTGCCGTTCCCTTCACAGCTCCGTAGGCAATCACCATGGTCTTGTAGCGGATGCGAGCTTCAACTGGAAGCCAGTGGAGAGAGCGGAGGAGCGGGGTGACGTGAGACCTACTTGGGAAGGTTGAACACCAGACGGGCTGCGGCGTTCTGGATGAGTTGTAGGGGTTTAATGCCACAGGCAGGGAGCCCAGCCAACAGCGAGTTGCAGTAATCCAGACAGGAGATGACAAGTGCCTGGACATACATACATACATACATACATACATACATACATACATACATACATACATACATACATACATACATACATACATACATACATACATACATACATACATATACACACACACACACACACATATATGTGTATGTTTGTTTATTTTGTACTTGAACTATTTGCACATCATTACAACACCTTTTATAGAAATAATATGACATTTGAAATGTATTTAGTATTTATCCTTTTGGAACTATTGTGTAATTTTACTGTTAATTATGTATTGTTTATTTCACTTTTGTTTATTATCTATTTCACTTGCTTTGGCAATGTAAACATATGCTTCCCATGCCAATAAAGCCCCTAAATTGAATTCAATTGAGAGAGGGGGGGGGGGGGGGGGGGGGGACAGAGAGAGAGAGATTATCTGCCTTTGCCTAAAGAGCAGGAACCTGGACTTCATCATAGAAATCCGAAACACAGACATTGTCATCCTACAAGAAACATGGTATAGAGGAAATGGACCCACTGGTTGCCCTCAAGGTTACAGAGAGCTGGTAGTCCAATCCACCAAACTACCAGGTGTGAAACAGGGAAGGGACTCAGGGGGTATGCTAATTTGATATAGAGCAGACCTAACACACTCTATTGAATTTATCTAAACAGGAACATTTTACGTTTGGCTAGAAATTCAAAAGGAATTTATCTCAGAGAAAAATGCCCTCGTGTGCTATCTATATCTCCCACTAGAATCCCCATACTTTAAAGAAGACAGCTTCTCCATCCTGGAGGGGGAAATCAATCCTTTCCAGGCCCAGGGACATGTACAAGTCTGTGGCGACATAAATCCCAGAATTGGACAAGAACCTGGAGGTGACAGCACAAACACCTACCTGGAGGTGACAGCATTCCCTGCCCCATATGCCCCCCTAGGCACAACTATGACAACATAACCAACAAAAACAGGTCACAACTCCTCCAGCTCTGTCACATGCTGGGTATGTACAGTCGTGGCCAAAAGTTTTGAGAATGACACAAATATGCATTTTCACAGTCTGCTGCCTCAGTTTGTATGATGGCAATTTGCATATACTCCTGAATGTTATGAAGAGTGATCAGATGAATTGCAATTAATTGCAAAGCCCCTCTTTGCCATGCAAATGTAACTGAATCCCCCCCCCCCCCCCCCCCAAATAATTCCACTGCATTTCAGCCCTGCCACAAAAGGACCAGCTGACATCATGTCAGGGATTCTCTTTTTAACACAGGTGTGAGTGTTGACAAGGACAAGGTTGGAGATCACTCTGTCATGCTGATTGAGTTTGAATAACAGACTGGAAGCTTCAAAAGGCGGGTGGTGCTTGGAATCATTGTTCTTCCTCTGTCAACCATGGATACCTGCAAGGAAACACGTGCCGTCATCATTGCTTTGCACAAAAAGGGATTCACAGGCAAGGATATTGCTGCCAGTGTTGCCAACTCATTTTCAGGGTAAGTTGCTTGAGGCAGGTTGATTTGTTGCTAAAAGTTGCTAAATGACGTTGTGATGTCATTGCGTGATAACGTAAAACTGTTTCATTACGTAAAATACATAATAATGTTACTCAAATTGACTGGCCATCTCAGCGAAAAATATGATTTGACATTTGTTCAGGTAGAGACTCCCACTCTTTTCTGTTCTTCTGGCTGTACAATTTTGATTGAGACATGTTGATTGATGTTGTAAGTTCTGTTCAAGATCAAACATTCATGACCAACTATATTCATTGGGTTTGGCTTGTCAAACCTGTACTACTGCTGCTGCAGTCAGCCAACAATGATTTGCAATTTGCTGAAATTGCTGCTGGCCTGCTGCTGCCTGTGCACGAGCTGAGCGCCTACTGCTGACGTCACTCACAATGCACTTTTGCAGCCAAGCATGTGTGTTGTGACTGAGTGTGTGACAGAGACAATCGTTTTTGTGTCATTTAGAGGGAAAATACGTGCATTTTAGCGTTTGAGTCACTTTTCAAAAGTTGCTAAAAGTTCAAAATACATTGTAAAAAGTTGCTAAATTTGTTGCTAGGTGCTGTTTGAAAAAAAAGTTGCCAGGGTCGTCTGAAAAGTTGCTAAATCTAGCAACAAAATTGCTACATTGGCATCACTGATTGCTGCCAGTAAGATTGCACCTAAATCAACCATTTATCGGATAATCAAGAACTTCAAAGAGAGCGGTTCAATTGTTGTGAAGAAGGCTTCAGGGCGCCCAAGAAAGTCCAGCAAGCGCCAGGACCGTCTCCTAAAGTTGATCGGGGCACCACCAGTACAGAGCTTGCTCAGGAATGGCAGCAGGCAGGTGTGAGTGCATCTACACGCACAGTTAGGCGAAGACTTTTGGAGAATTGCCTGGTGTCAAGAAGGGCAGCAAAGACGCCACTTCTCTCCAGGAAAAACATCAGGGACAGACTGATATTCTGCAAAAGGTACAGGGATTGGACTGCTGAGGACTGGGGTAAAGTCATTTTCTCTGATGAATCCCCTTTCCAATTGTTTGGGGCATCCGGAAAAAAGCTTGTCTGGAGAAGACAAGGTGAGCACTACCATCAGTTCTGTGTCATGCCAACAGTAAAGCATCCTGAGACCATTCATGTGTGGAGTTGCTTCTCAGCCGAGGGAGTGGGCTCACTCACAATTTTGCCTAAGAACATAGTCATGAATAAAGAATGGTACCAACACATCCTCCGAGAGCAACTTCTCCCAACCATCCAGGAACAGTTTGGTGATGAACAATGCCTTTTCCAGCATGATGGAGCACCTTGCCATAAGGCAAAAGGGAACAAAACATTGATATTTTGGGTCCATGGCCAGGAAACTCCCCAGACCTTAATCCCATTGAGAACTTGTGGTCAATCCTCAAGAGGCGGGTGGACAAACAAAAACCCACAAATTCTGACAAACTCCAAGCATTGATTATGCAAGAATGGGCTACCATCAGTCAGGATGTGGCCCAGAAGTTAATTGACAGCATGCCAGGGCGGATTGCAGAGGTCTTGAAAAAGAAGAGTCAACACTGCAAATATTGACTCTTTGCATCAACTTCATGTAATTGTCAATAAAAGCCTTTGACACTTATGAAATGCTTGTAATTATACTTCAGTATTCCATAGTAACATCTGACAAAAATATCTAAAGACACTGAAGCAGCAACCTTTGTGAAAATTAATATATGTGTCATTCTCAAAACTTTTGGCCACGACTGTACATTGTCAATGGTAGGCTTTGAGGGGACTCCTATGGTAGGTACACCTATAGCGCATCTCTTGGCAGTAGTACTGTAGACTACTTTTGACTACACTTTGGCAATAAAAACCCAATTTAAATATATTTCCATATCTACTGGGTGAAATACCAGTGTGCCATCACAGCAGCAAGACTTGTGACCTGTTGCCAGAACAGAACGTCCCAGTTAAATGAGCTTTTTGCTGCAGTTTGCACAAATAATAAGCAATAAACAGACTTCCAATTAACCTTACAGAAAATACTTCCTTTCAGTGCTGTAAATGATGTTTAGGCCCACGTCTGTGTTGCCTTACACAACCATGGTAAATACCACCAGAATCAGAATAATGAACAGAATGAGCTTATTTGCGGCTAAACTTTATGATCATCATGGACAGCTAAAAATGTGGTTGAGTGATGACAAAATTATTGTGCAGCCCTTTGGGTATCTCACTACACCCCCATATGCCATGTTTTGACATACGCAGACAGGCAGATTAAAAGTACGTTTCCATTCTAATACGTCTGACAGACAACTTTCTAGCTCCGCCCACAACTTCCAGACTTTATGGCATTCCAGAAAGCTTGAATTATTGAGTTATTATTAGTTTTACACTTAAAGCATGAGTCTGCCGTTGTGCTGAAAAAAAGTCAATCAATCCGCCAACATTGACACAATGGAAAAATCGTAAGATTTATTATTCAATTACTGCAATAGCATGGGAGACCGAGAAAAACTAATTGGTACAATTTAAGGGCAAGTGTTAACTGACTTGCCTAGTTAAATAAAGGTTAAATAAAAAATAAATTACATCTCATCTGCCCAGACCCTGTATGCTCACACACCCATCCCCTAATGCCTACATTATTGTTTAACCTCTACAGGATTGGTGTCGTCCCCCCCCCACCCCCGCGGGACGGTTGAGCTAACATAGGCTAATGTGATTAGCACGAGGAGGACATAGACATATCTGATATGTGCAGAAAGCTTAGATTCTTGTTCATCTAACTGCACTGTCCAATTTAAAGTAGCTATTAGAGTGAAAGAATACCATGCTATTGTTTGAGGAGAGTGCACAATTATGAACTTGAAAATGTATCAATAAACCAATTAGGCACATTTGGGCAGTCTTGATACAACATTTTAACAGTTGCAATGGTTCATTGGATCAGTCTAAAACTTTGCACATACACGGCTGCCATCTAGTGGCTAAAGTCTAAATTGCGCCTGGGCTGGAATAATAGATTATGGCCTTTCTCTTGCATTTCAAAGATGACGGTACAAAAAAAATTTTTTTTTCTTTTACCAGATCTAATGTTTTATATTCTCCTACATTAATTTCACATTTCCACAAACGTAAAAGTGTTTCCTTTCAAATGGTATCAAGAAAATGCATATCCTTGCTTCAGGTCCTGAGCTATAGCCAGTTAGATTTTGGTATGTCATTTTAGGCAAAAATTGAAAAAAAAGAGGTGGATCCTTAAGAGGTTTTTAAGAACAAATTCTTATTTACTATGACGGCCATAAATGTAGTCATTGTGCGTGTCTGTAAGTTGTTGATCATATGTATAAGTTTGTTTTTGGAATATAAAAAAAATTATAAAAAGGACAAATAAAATATTCAAAAAATATATACAGTATATGTGGTTATGGGTGTTTTTCAGAATGTGTCCGCACACACACACACACACACACACACACACACACACACACACACACACACACACACACACACACACACACACACACACACACACACACACACACACGATGTTATGAACAATGAACACGTCAGAAATGCTTAAATAACTCCTACTCATAAGGACACATCCTGATTTTATTAATAATGAACAAAACAAACTATTGTAACAAAAATAGATGATCTCCGCGACACTATAAAACATACTTATTTCATTTTAGCAGATGCTTTTATCCATAGAAATTAGGTTAAGTGTTTTGCTCAAGGGCACATCAACAGATACTATCCCTAATCATCTCAGAGATTCAAACAAGCAACCTTTTGGTTACTGGCCCAGTGCTCTTAACCATTAGCCTAACTGCCACCCCACGGCTGGCTCCTTCGTGAACTACAATAAAATCCAGACGCTCTGATTAATCCTTAGTCGTGTCCGTATCATGGGAGTACTAAGAGATATGAACATTAGCATACCCCCCTATGTGAAGCTTACTCATAAAACTACATCCTGTCGTTGTCTGACACTGCAGATTTTAGACAGAGAGAGGGATGGAGAGAGAAAGAAGTATAAATAAGACATTGGGGGGCTTGAGAGCATCTGAATCATCCTTGATCTAAGACAAAAGTGTCTCCTCTCCCTTACTTCTGTTCTTTACCTTTCGCGTCTGGAGATGTGTGGCGATATTTAACAGCAATAATGGTGGATTTTTTTATTGAACCCTTATTTTACCAGGTAAGATCGCCTGTTATTGGCTATTGATCATTGGTCAGAATTGATCACATGTCATGAAGTGACTGCAGTGTGATGTAATCATTATAGATTTGGTGGCGAAGCTAGACGCATCGACCAATCAGATAATTCGGTTTGGCAGCACTGCATTGATTTGTCTCTGTGATACAGCACCAAGCTGTTCTCAAACTTCTGACAAAGTGAGGGAAAAAAGTATAGTCTCCCAAACACTTTGCTCTCCTCTAACCCTGCTGTAGAGGCATGGAGCAAAAAAAGAGCGAGGGAGCGTACAGAGAGAAGTTATCGGTTTGGTTTCCCATCATTCCCTTCCTAACCTGAATGAGAATAAACTCTCTCCTGTAATCGTTCACTGCCCCCCCCCCCCCCCCCCCCAAACTCGTGTTTTTTTGCCATTCACGATGGTACCGGGAGCGCCGGGCAGGCGGGAGCATGTGAAGAATGAGCGTATGCTCCCACCGACAGCCCCTGGGCACTGGGTCGTTCGGCAGCGTCCAAACCCCATTAGCAGGAGCGGAGCTATGTCAAGCAGGGCCGAAGTCGATAAGCAGGCCCCATAACAGTAGCCTATCAGCTCCACTCTGCTCTGCACCGTGCTGCTGTGAAACAGACGGCACACAAACACACAGCCTCCTCAAGGGCTCCCTGAGGAAACTAAGGAGCGCGAGAGAGAGGGGGAGGATTGAAAGAAAGGAGGTAGCAGAATGAATGGTGGAGAAAAGGAAAGGCAAGGTGTGACTGTATGGCCAGGGGCATATGAGGAGAGAGAGATATATAATACAGTAGCAAGACAGTGAGAATATAGGAGACTGCTATTGATTAACCATATTATCTTTACAAAGGATGTTGTTCACATACACAATATATACAAAAGTATGTGGACCGTCCTTCAAATCAGTGGATTTGGCTATTTCAGCCACCCCCGTTGCTGACAGGTGTATAAAATCGAGCACACAGCCATGCAATCTCCAAAGACAAACCTTGGCAGTAGAATACTTCTTTCTCTCTCCATCCCTCTCTCTGTCTAAAATCAGTGACTTTCAACAGTGCACCATCATAAGATCCCACCTTTCCAACAAGTCAGTCAATTTCTGCCCTGCTAGAGCTGCTCTGGTCAACTGTAAATGCTGTTATTGTGAAGTGGAAATGTCTAGGAGCAACAACGGCTCAACCGCGAAATGATAGGCCACACAAGCTCACAGAATGGGACAGCTGACTGCTGAACTGGGTAGTGCGTAAAAATCTCCTGTCCTCGGTTGCAACACTCATTACCGAGTTCCAAATTGCCTCTGAAAGCAACGTCAGCACAAGAACTGTTCATCGGGAGCTTCATGAAATGGGTTTCCATGACTCACGCTTCACCATCTGGCAGTCCGACTGACAAATCTGGGTTTGGCGGATGCCAGGAGAACGCTACCTGCCCCAATGAAATCTTAAAATCACAGCATACAATGACATTCTAGACAATTCTGTATTTCCAACTTTGTGGCACCAGTTTGGGGAAGGCCCTTTTCTGTTTCAGCATGACAATGCCATGAGCACAAAGTGAGGTCCATATAGAAATGGATTGTCAAGATCAGTGTGGAAGAACTTGACTGGCCTGCACAGAGCCTTGATCTCAATCCAATCGAACACCTTTGGGATTGACTGCAAGCCAGGCGTAATCGTCCAACATCAGTGCCCGACCTCACTAATGCTCTTGTGGCTGAATGGAAGCATGTCCCCGCTGCAATGTGCCAACATCTAGTGGAAAGCCTTCCCAAAAGATTGGAGGCTGTTATAGCAGGAAAAGGGAGGACCAAGTCCATATTAATGGCCATGATTTTGGAATGAGATGTTTGATGAGCAGGTGTCCACATACTTTTGGTCATGTAGTGTCTTGCAAATGACCTCTTTCCAGTACTGTTTCGGTCTAATTCTCAGCTCCATTCCCTGTTATGTTGACCTGGTTCTGAACATCTGATCCAGCTCCAGGCATTAGTACCCATCCACAGTGCTACCATATGTTTGACCCAGGTCTGACCCAGGTCTGATCCTATTGACCCACAGAAGTCACCAAATTCCAGGAGTCCTACTGTTTCTGGATTAAAGGGGTCCTGGAACACATGTGTTCTACATTCCCACCAGATGTTCCAAACAGGGTCCTTGACCCTTTGACTCTCCAACTTCAAGTGGTTGACTGGGAAGAGGGGATTTGGGGGCAAATGTTTTAATTGTGCGGTATTTGCAATAGTAAATAAAAGTCTGGTAGCAGCAGAGGTCTCATGCCCATAGAGGTACAGGGTCACGTGCCCCCTTAGATTTGTCCTGTTTAAACATATACATACTGTACATATAGTGTGTGTGTGGGTCGGGGGGGGGGGGGGGGGTTCTTCATTTTCTTTCTCTGTAATAGTAGTGGCCACTTAGCAATTTTATGAAGTTGGCTTTAGCTAGCCCAGATAGGTTCCCGATCTCCCAACCTCATAACTAGCTACCAGGAAGCCATTTCAGGCTATCAATCGAGTTAGAGTAGCTAGCTTGTCTAATTATCATAGCTGGCATGCCTGCTGGCAAGGTCGGTAGACTTTAGAAAAACAAGCAATAACTAATGTAATGTACTCAGTAAGACATTCCATTCAATCTTTTACCCAGATTTTAGCAGCGATTCAGAGAAGCATATTTAGTTTATTTTTAAAACAAGAACCACCAGTCAGGAGGATAGACAAGGGAGATATGCTTAAGCATAATTATTATGGCTTTAGATTGTTGGAAAAGGCTGTTTCAGGTGTTTTGAAAAATGCAAAAATCTCCAACCATCCTCACCTACGTTGTGCCCCTCAGATCTTTGGGGTGCATGACACCCCTGGGAAGAAGCAGTTGTGATGGGTTTGTAGCATGAATGTATATGTGTGTGTTTTAATTTAAATGTACTATTATTTGTTAACAATATTGTAGGCTTAGTCTTTTTACTACATTTCTATCTTGCAATAGAGAAAAATCTAACACATTTCAAAAAGTAGCAATATCATACAGCAGGCATTATCAACTAGATTCAGCCGCGGGCCGATTTTATTTTTGAGCTGATGTTCAGATGGGCCGGAACATAATAACAGAAAATTTGTAGACTGCAAATTGACCGAAAGAACCTTGCTCGAATACGATCACATGCACTGAGTGTACAAAACATTAGGAACACCTGCTCTTTCCATGACAGACTGACCAGGTGAACGCTATGACCCCTTATTGATGTCACCTGTTAAATCCATTTCAAATCAGTGTAGATGAAGGGGAGGAGACAGGATAAAGATATCATTTTAAGCCTTGAGACATGGATTGTGTTTCATTCAGGTGGTTTTGGGTAAGACAAAATATTGAAGTGCCTTTGAACGGGGTATGGTAGTAGGTAGACAGGTGCACCGGTTTGATTGTGTCAAGAACTGCAATGCTGTTTTTTTGCGCTCAACGGTTTCTCGTGTGTATCAAGAATGGTCCACCACCCAAAGGACATTCAGCCAACTTAACATCTGTGAGAAGCATTGGAGTCAACATGGTCCAGCATCCCTGTGGAATGCTTTCGACACCTTGTAGTCTATGCCCTGACATATTAGGAAGGTGTTCATCTCTCTATGATGTGTAGGAATACTTTGGAACAGAATTCCAAAATCACTCATAGGACTGTAAAACACCAGCAAATCAGCTGTCAAACATTAAAAAAATGTATATATGATTAATTTTTGCACAATACTTGAGGGACCGAATAAAATCACCCATGTGCCAAAACCCTCAAATTCTGTAAATCAAATCAAGGATGAGAGAATAGTCTGAATAAATGATAAAATAGCAGTGCAGATAGCAATCTTTTGCTAAGTGCAGAGATATTATAGGTAATGAATGGTTAGGGGAACGTGCCAGACTTTGAGGCGCAGCAGAAAGATCAGTGTACCTGAAACCCAGAATTTATAAGGGCACAAGGCGAGACCCAGATGCAGACACGGGATGCAGATGGTTTGAGTCTCTGATATTTATTATAATACAAGGAGTAGGCAAGAGAACGTTTGTGGAGAGGCAAAAGATCAAACCCAGGCCAGAGTCCAGAAGGTACAGAGTGGCAGGCAGGCAGGCTCGAGGTCAGGGCAGGCAGAATGGTCAGACAGGCGGGTTCAAAGTCCAGACAGGCAAGGGTCACAACCGGGAGGACTAGCAAAACAGAGAGAAGGAAAAAGCAGGGGACCAGGAAAAACCACACTGGCTGACTTGACAAACTGGCAACAGACAAGCAGAGAACACAGAAATAAGTACCCAAGGACTAATGAGGAAAACAGGTGACACCTGGAGGTGGGTGGAGACAATCACAAAGACAGGTAAAACAGATCAGGGCGTGATAGAAGTTGTCTGTTAAAATCTCTGGTCGGTTCTTATTTTAGCTGAACAGTGATAAAACATGGAGTTGCACATTTAAAAACATGTGATGTGTTTAATTTTCCAAAACATGTGAAATGTCACATGCGAAGTGTTCCACATGTGAAATCAAGTGATTTTTCCACTTCTGAAATTGTGGTTCAACATGTGATAACATGAAACTACACTGTTAGCCATTTCTGTTAATTTTGTGGTACTTTATATAGTCATTTTACGGTACATTTACACAGTAATAGGATACTGTACTAGTGTTTTGCTATATATTTGCTGTCAGTCGCATTGCACTTGGGTACCTTTTGGCCTGTCCTGCAAATGAACTTGCTATGCCTCACTTGCAATTGTATTTAACCTTATAGGATACCTTGAAAAAAAGTCCTGTAATTTTATTGAAAGTTATCGGATACTGAGTTGCTGTGAAAATAGTGGAAATAACTTCATGTGTTTCTACAGCTGAACTGTATTTTGTCAGTAACTATACAACAAACTGTATTCAGGAAGTAACCAGAAAACAAAGAATACATTTCTGCACTTTGCTAAAATTTGCCCAGATTGAAGTCAATAACTGAGCGATTATCTGACAACACCAGCTGAAAAGTAGCAGTGCTCAGGGACTCTTGACATTAAGGCCTAGATTCAATCAGATCAAGGGTAAACCTGTGATAAACACGTGTTTTGGCAGTGTCGGGGGTGTACATGTGTTAGAGGTGTAACTGCATTATAGCTCTGAAGTGATTAAAATAAAATAATGAGGATTTCTATCAGCCTTATTAAGGTGTAGATTACATATCACATTCCAGTGATCCAACTTGTTAACAAGGCTGCATGGGATTTCTCTTAATGCAGCTCCGGCTGCCAATAGCAATTTCCGCTTCAGGGATAACGCTGGAAGACGCTTCTGGATTTGAAAGCTCTAACACAATCGCTATGCCAGTGTCCACTAGCTTGGATCTGATAAAATTCAGCATTAAGTGTGCATAAATGATCTCGGGATTTGCCACCAGATGGTTATTTGTTAGCAAGAACATACAAAAATTAGGAACACCTTCCTAGTAATGAGCTGTACCCGTTTTTTCCCTCAGAACAGCTTCAGTGTCGGGGCATGGATTCTACAAGCAGTCGAAAGCATTCCACAGGGATGCGGGACCATGTTGACTCCAATGCTTCCCACAGTTGTGTCAAGTTGGCTGTATGTCTTTTGGGTGGTGTACCATTCTTGATACACACAGGAAACTGCTGAGCGTGAAAAACCTAGCAGTGTTGCAGCTCTTGACACACACAAACCAGTGCACCTGGCACCTGCTACTATACCCCGTTCAAAGGCACGGAAATCTTTTGTCTTTCCCATTCACCCTCTGAGTGGCACACACACAATCCATGTCTCAATTGTCTCAAAGCTTAAAAAGATGTCTTTAACTTGTCTACTCCCCTTCATCTACTGTTATTGAAGTAGATTTAACAGGTGACATAAATAATGGATCATAGCTTTCACCTGGTCAGTCTATGTCATGGAAAAAACATGTTTTGTACACTCAGTGTACATCCACACACTCAAAAATAAGAGTACAGTTAAGGTACATTGTGGTACAAAACAGTCAAAGGTATCTTCAGAAGTACACGTAAGAACTCACATGGTACTGGTCGGTTCCTTTCAGTGTACATGTGAAGATAATCTAGTATAATGGTACATTTTTCTACCCAATATATTAAATATAAAGCTGCGTTCATAACCATGTGGGAGGTAAGAATTTACCAGTTGTGAAGTTGTAAATAACAGTTGGATGCATTCAGGTGCTTTGAAATCATTGGGAAACTGGCTAATTGCCAACAAGCTGCATCAACCATACACCAAAAGTAAAGCGATCATACTTTTTAACAAATTATAAAGTTAAAAACACATTACTAGAATGCTTTTTGTAAATAATGTTTTGTTGTTACATTTAACTGCCGAAAATGCTGTTATCGAGGTCATTTCCTTAGTAGGTAATGTCAGAGGTCAGCATGTGGGAGAAGTCGGTGCTCAGGGAAGATAGACGAGTTTCCCACTAGTAATTACCAGTTGGAGAACTTGTGATAATTGAGAACTGCACTGTTAAAAGGTTACTGTGCATTTTCCAGTAGCTTAATGGCAGCTGGTACACAGGAAGTTAATGTTTAAATTTCAATAACTTACCGTCAACTAGTTACAAGTGTGTAGCGGTATTGTTAGAGATGGGTAAAGATATAGATTTTGTTCGGGCGCCAGGCAGGTATTAACCCTGCTGAAAGGAAAAGAGTTGGATAGAGAGAGTACTACTACACACACACACACACACACACACACACACACACACACACACACACACACACACACACACACACACACACAGACACAGACACACACACACACAGACACACACACACACACACACACACACACACACACACACACACACACACACACACACACACACACACACACCAGCAGCAGAAGAGACTGCCGAGTGTAGCCTGTGCCAGATAGCCAGTGGAGAGAAAAGATAAGACACATCACAGCACAGGGGTAAACCCACCAATAATACCTCATACAATAATAATAATGGCAGAGCAATTTAAACGGCAACTAAATAGAAACAATTTACAAAAAGAAAGAACCCTCAACACTAGAGGATTTGCCAACACTAGAATTATCTGTATTATTGCAGAGGGTATGATGGGGGGGGAGTGTTCAAAGGCAAAACAAAGGCCTTAGTACCACACCACCTCAATACAATTCAAATAACAATACACTATAAACTTCCGAGCAACCTCTCTTTTAACTACAATGTACTAAGAGATATCTTAGCTGTTGACTTCAGGCTTGCAGTTGCACTATCTGTCCGTCTGATGGTTTGTGTCAAAGCTTCGCAACAATGTCGCTACTAATCCATGCGATCAATAACCGGTGCAGTCCCAAACGATAACAACCACGACCTAGAGCGGTACACTGATGATCAAATTAAACACTTTATGAATTAAGCACGCTGAAGCTAAACATGACTTCTGCAGCATTGCAAGCACAATTAAACTGCCGTGCCAACCGAGAACTACCTCCCAGAGAGCCGGAAGAGCTATCTTTATTTCCTCCCTTCTGACTGCTGATGCGCTCTTGAAGTGGCAATGCACGGTGAAGGCTCCATGCAGGATTTCACCACAAGTGTGTAATTGTAAAATTCACAGTAATTTACTGTAGCTAAACCATCACACTCACTGAACTGATGGTCTGGTTGGAAAGTGAGTATTACAATTACATGGTGACTAGCCATAAATGAAATATCTTATGGTTCTTTGGTATCACCTGCACTTATGTTGCCTTTAACAAGCATCTAACACCTCTACGCAGACGACACCATTCTGTATACTTCTGGCCCTTCTTTGGACACTGTGTTAACTAACCTCCAGAGGAGCTTCAATGCCGTACAACACTCCTTCCGTGGTCTCTAACTGCTCTTAAATGCTAGTAAAACTAAATGCATGCTCTTCAACCGATCGCTGCCTGCACCCGCCCGCCCGTCTTGCATCACTACTCTGGACGGTTCTGACTTAGATTATGTGGACAACTACAAATACCTAGGTGTCTGGTTAGACTGTAAACTCTCCTTCTAGACTCACATTAAGCATCTCCAATCCTCCTATTTCGCAACAAAGCAACCTTCACTCATGCTGCCAAACATATCCTCGTAAAACTGACTATCCTACCGATCCTTGACTTCGATGGTGTCATTTACAAAATAGCCTCCAACACTCTACTCAGCAAATTGGATGCAGTCTATCACAGTGCCATCCATTTTGTCAACAAAGCCCCATATACTACCCACCACTGCCACCTGTATGCTCTCGTTTCCTGGCCCTCACTTCATATTCGTCGCCAAACCCATTGGCTCCAGGTCATCTATAAGTCTTTGCTAGGTAAAGCCCCGCCTTATCTCAGCTCACTGGTCACTATAGCAGCCCCCATCCGTAGCATGCGCTCCAGCAGGTATATTTCACTGGTCATCCCCAAAGCCAACTCCTCATTTGGCCGCCTTTCCTTCCAGTTCTCTGCTGCCAATGTCTGGAATTGCAAAAATAACTGAAGCTGGAGTCTTATATCTCCCTCACTAACTTTAAGCATCAGCTGTCAGAGCAGCTTACCGATCACTCCACTTGTACACAACCCATCTGTAAATAACCACCCAACTACCTCATCCCCGTTATTTATTTTTTGCTCCTTTGCACCCCAGTATCTCAACTTGCACATTCATATTCTGCACATCTATCACTCCAGTGTTTAATTGCTAAATTGTAATTATTTTGCCACTATGGCATATTTATTGACTTACCTCCCTAATCTTACTACATTTGCACACTGTGTTTAGATTTTTCTATTGCGTTATTGACTGTACGTTTGTTTATCCCATGTGTAACTGTGTTGTTTGTGTCGCACTGCTTTTCTTTATACTGGCCAGGTCGCATTTGTAAATGAGAACTTGTTCTCAACTGGCCTACCTGGTTATATAAAGGTGAAATTGAAAAAAACAAGGCTGCAGAACTGACAGTGTTCAACAGGGGAGTCAAACTCATTCCATTGAGTGTCTGCTGTTTTTTTTCCCTTTCAATCAAGACTTAGCCAACCAGTTGAGGGGAGTGCCTTACTAATTAGTGACCTCAATTCATCAATCTAGTACAAGGGAGGAGCAAAAACCTGGAGGATGTTGGACTTTACACCTCCAGCACATCACTGGATTTTTGTCTTGGTTGGCATCCAATAAATATTGCATTACTGCCACCAACTAGAATGGAGTATAACTCCCTTATACTTTGTTGAAAAAAGGAAAAGAAATCAACAAACACCCTACCATCTAACCCTACACTCAGTAAAAACCCACCTGCCTACTCCTCTATTTAAACCTATAGTCCTTCATCAGGTCAACAATTAACATATCGCTTCTATCCCCAATACTACACATTCCTTTGTCTCCTGCCCTTCTGCACAATTCTCACACCTAGGAACCTCCCACCTACACATTGCTGCCACATGCCCATAAGCTTGACAGCTGTAACAACATAATGTATTTGGCACATAAACTCATATGGGAAACTGAAATATCCTAAAATCACTTTATTGGGCAGACTCAACATCAAAACTGAAAAGAACAGACAATGACTCTTCTGTTTCACCACTCACGCTACCCTGTCTGCGTCGCACAAGCATCACAAACACCGAGAATCACTCCTTTCAATGGCACTCTTTTGCTGAGAGCAAAACAAGTCACATCTCTTGTCCTAATTTGTTTGCAACGAAGCACTTGCCCCCTCTGACCAGCGGAAAACACAAACAATTGTCACAAGGCTACTTCGGGTGACTTTCACCGATTCCACAGCACCCAACTTAGTTTTCACCCACCCAGACACCACAAATGCATCAGCCAAAAGTCAGGGGTCCACCTTCTCCAAAAATGTCACTCCTAATGTCACAGACTCTTTATCCTGACCATTGGTACAAGCCTCGGGCTCCACCACACCTGCCACCTTCAATAATTTGCCCTCACTCACTTTCATTTCTCCTCCAGACCTTGATCTGGCATACCACTCACTCTGCTTAGACTTTCTACCATTCTTCTTCAACAAACCATCTTGCTATTTTCCATCATTTTTCCATTTAAATCATTTAGCAGACATTCTTATCCAGAGACACTTAGAGGAGCAATTAAGGTTAAGTGCCTTACTCAAGCGCACATCGGCAGATTTTTCACCTAGTCGGCTGGGGAATTCGAACCAGCGACCTTCCGGTTTACTGGCCTAATGCCCTTAACCTTTAACTCCATCCACCTCTCTTTTTCACTTCGTTCCTCATCCATATTACAAGTATGTGTCTCCTTATGATAATATTGTACTTCTTCTAACATACATCTCATAATTTCCCTATCAGGGAACACCATTTCTTCAACAACAAAATTACAAGTCAATCACTGGAGTTCATTCCCTATATTGGGAGACCAAAAAGAGCTAGCTGAAAGCCATGCCTGCAATGTTCTGATAGGCTGCCACTGTTATAAACTCAGCAAAAAAAAGAAACGTCCCTTTTCCAGGACCCTGTCTTTCAAAGATCATTATTAAAAATCCAAATAACTTCATAGCTCTTCATTGTAAAGGGTTTATACACTGTTTTCCATGCTTGTTCAATGAACCATAAACAATTAATGAGCATGCACCTGTGGAACGGTCGTGAAGACACTAACAGCTTACAGACGGTAGGCAATTAAGGTCACAGTTATGAAAACATAGGACACTAAAGAGGCCTTTTTACTGACTCTGAAAAACACCAAAAGAAAGATGCCCAGGGTCCCTGGTCATCTGCGCGAACATGCCATAGGCATACTGCAAGGAGGCATAAGGACTGTAGATGTGGCCAGGGCAATAAATTGCAATGTCCATACTGTGAGACACCTAATACAGTGCTACAGGGAGACAGGACGGACAGCTGATCGTCCTCGTAGTGGTACACCAAGTGTAACAACACCTGCACAGGATTGGTACATCCGAACACCACACCTGCGGACCAGGTAAAGGATGGCAACAACAACTGCCCGAGTTACAACAGGAACGTACAATCCCTCAATCAGTGCTCAGACGGTCCGCAATAGGCTGAGAGAGGTTGGACTGAGGGCTTGTAGGCCTGTTGTAAGGCAGGTCCTCACTAGACATCACCGGCAACAACGTCGCCTATCGGCACAAACCCACCGTCGCTGGACCAGACAGGACTGGCAAAAAGTGCTCTTCACTGATGAGTCATGGTTTTGTCTCACCAGGAGTGATGGTTGGATTTGCGTTTATCGTCGAAGGAATGAGCGTTACACCGAGGCCTGTACTCTGGAGCGGGATCGATTTGGAGGTGGAGGGTCCGTCATGGTCTGGGGTGGTGTGTCACAGCATCATTGGACTGAGCTTGTTGTCATTGCAGGCAATCTCAATGCTGTGCATTACAAGGAAGACATCCTCCTCCCTCATATGGTACCCTTCCTGCAGGATCATCCTGACATGACCCTCCAGCATGACAATGCCACCAGCCGTACTGCTCGTTCTGTGCGTAATTTCTTGCAAGACAGGAATGTCAGTGTTCTGCCATGGCCAGCGAAGAGCCTGGATCTCAACCCCATTGAGCACGTCTGGGACCTGTTGGATCGGAGGGTGAGGGCTAGGGCCATTCCCCCCAGAAATGTCTGGGAACTTGCAGGTGCCTTGGTGGAAGAGTGGGGTAACATCTCACAGCAAGAACTGGCAAATCTGGTGCAGTCCATGAGGAGGAGATGCACTGCAGTACTTAATGCAGCTGGTGGCAACAACAGATACGGACTGTTACTTTTTATTTTGACCCCCCCCCCCCTTGTTCAGGGACACATTATTACATTTTTGTTACTCACATGTCTGTAGAACTTGTTAAGTTTGTCTCAGTTGTTGAATCTTGTTATGTTCATACAAATATTTACACATAGTATGCTGCCCTAAGCATAAAAACGTAAATATTTGAATAAACCTCCATCATACTTCATTAACATATTTTAAACTATCTAAATGGAATAATATTAAATATATTTATTGGCCATTTTATTTCAGTTTGAATCCCCGAGCTGAAAAATAATTTAAGGATACAGCTTGAGCAGCAATTTAGAAGTAACACTGTTGAGTACTGTGCACCATTTGCATTTCACACTTTAGTTGTTCACATTGTGAAATTTGTAATTTGTCATTTAAAGTATAACATTATTCAGTTTGAAAATGAACATCAAAACATTTGAATAAACTAAATATGAGGAACAATACAAATGAAAATTTCAGCTGCAGAAAAGGATGCTGGGTAATATTTGCATTTTTGTGCACATAAATGCGTTTTTGAAAGTATACTTTAATGAATACATTTTGTCGACATTTAAGTTAATTATATATTTTTGAAAGTATACTTAAGTATATTTTCTTGAGATATGAAAAATGATACTCTCAGGAACCATGTTCCTCAGCCGTGATGTATTACTTTAGTTCCTTGTTGCATGGAAAATGTATGTTTTGGAATATTTGTATTTTGTATATTTGTATTATTCCTTTCACTCTGTTATTTAAATCAGTATTGTAGAGTCACTACAATGTTGTTGATCCATCCTCAGTTTTCTCCCATTACAGCTACTGAACTCTGGAACTGTTTTACAATCACAAATGGCCTAGTGGTATCATCCCTGAGCAGTTTCATGCCTGTCCTTTAGCTCAGTTCGGAAGGACAAATGTATCTTTGATATGTTTGGGTGGTTTAATACATAATTCACAGTATAATTATTAACTTGACCATGCTTAAAGAGATATTCAATGTCTGATTTGATATTGTTACAGATCTATCAATCATTTCCCTTTTAAGAAGCTTTCAAAAGGCTCCCTGGTATTTGAAGTTGCATCTGTGCTTGAAATTGAATACTTGACTGAGGGACCTTACAGGTGCTGTATGGGGGACAGAGGAAGGGTTAGTCATAAAAACAATTATGTCAACCCCTATTACTTCACACAGAGTCCATGCAACATATTATGTGATTTGTTACGCCAAATTTTACTCCTGAACTAATTTAGGCTTGCCTAAACAAAGGGACTGAATACTTATTCAATTACTATATTTTAGTTATCTAATTTGTATTATTTATTTTTTACTTTGACATTACATAGTATTTTGAGTTCATTGTTGATAACAAATGACAATTAAATCTATTTTAATCCCACTTTTTAACAATAAAATTGGAAGAAATACAAGGGGTATGAATACTTTTGCAAGGCACTTATAGTGTACTTGATCACTCACAAGCAGAGTTTCATAAAAAAGTACACTTTTAATAAGTGTGTTGAAGTGTAATTGTCGTATATTCATAGTATACTTATTAAGATATACTAGAAAAATACATCTCGTATTTGAAGTATATTATTTGAATAGTGCAATTAAGTATGAACCTGGTGACACTGCAGAAACATTGATGCGCTCTCAACCAGAGGTCACAAGTTCAAATAATGAATGTATACTCTAAGTCAAGTGTCTTTGGGCACTGCTAGTTTTATGTTGGTGGTGATAATTGGACAATTATTGATTGATTCTGGGCAGCTTTTAGCAAAGTGCAGAAATTCATTCTTGCTAGTAAGCCTGTAGCGATATCTCTTTCACGCTCACAGATCTGGTAGTGTAGCTGCACATTTCCGGTTGCTAGCGACCAAGAGTTTATGAATTCAAATCCCATTTAATGATGAGTGCCAAGAGTTGTCACAGTGCACCTTTTTTTTTTAAAGTGCACTAATTGAAATCAGAATACAGCAGCATACTGTCATTTTCTAGAAATAACACCTTCAAGTTGTTGTTTATGTTTCTGTTGTATACATTTAATGCATTCTTGCTTATCTCCATTGTGCAGCAGGAACTTCAGGTAGCTAGCAACCAAGAGGTTGTGAGTTCAAATCTCAAGAGAGGTTGAGTGTTAAGTAATCAGCATACTGTCCTTTAATATTAACACCTGAATTTAGCTGTAAAATGCAGTAACTAGTTGTTGATTAACCATATTTTCACCGTAACTATAAAAAATACTCCAGGGGACTATGACATAATGTCCTTGGGAATGTCCCTGGAACAAACAGGGAACTAAACAAAACCTGCAGGAGACAATTACTGTTTAAATGTAATTAATGTCAATTATGTCTTTCAAAGTAAAATATTCTAAATTACATTTGACAACTGAGTTTTCAAGTGATAAAATGTCACTTGTAGTTTCATGGTATCACATGTTGAAATTTTGCATTCCCATGTTGTCACATTCATTTCACATTAATTTCACATGAGATCAGGTTCTCTCTCACATGTGCTCACATGTTGTCACGTGTAGTTTATGTTATCACATGTTGTCACATGTTGCTTCACATGTTGTCACCTGTTATCACATTAACTTCACATGTTCATGTGTTCACATGTGAATTTAATGTTTTCTTTCCCGTATCCTGCTGTTTGTCTTTTCCACTCTCTTTCCTCTCACTTCTCTCTTTTCTTTCCCCCACTCTCATTTTGTTCTATTTAACTGTTCCAATTCATCTCATCCCCGGTGCATTCATTGTATCTGGGATGCTATGGTTTCGGTGTGTGCTGCCAAACATTATCTGTTATACTGTCTGAGAGCACTATGCCAAGTCTCCTCTATAACTTATGTCATCTCTATCTCCACCGCTGATTTCCTCTCTATTTATCCTCGATTTCTTATTTATTTATTTATCTTATATCTCAATATTTCTCATTTTCTTTCCTTCACACCCTACTCTACCCCTCTTTACATCTCCATGGCTTGTCTCTCTTCACTACTATGCACTATCTATCCTTCTCTATCCCCCCCTTTCTCTCCCATCCTCTTCTTCCTCCACCTTCTGACCTTACCTGAATCTGTCTTTTACCTTTCCTATTTTCTCCATCTCCATCCATCACCTTCCTCAAACCCCTTTATCGCCTCCTCCTCATGCCCCTCTCCTCTCTGTCCCTCTCTGTAGTAGATGACAGCCACCATCCCTCCAAAGCCTCTTCCTCATCCCCATCTCCTTCTCTCTGTCTCTCTCTATATAGGAGTGGGTGACAGCCACCGACCTGCTGATCTCTCTGGACAGGCTCAACACTTTCGGAGACGAGTTCTTCAAGGACGCCAAGGTGCTGCGATCCTACTTCTACGCCATCTCTGATTTCTCTGTGGGAGCCAGGTAACACACACCTGACATCTGATTGGTCCTCAGAGGCCTTTGGCTGTCGTCGTGGATACTCCCTCCAAAAACAAAGAGAGACAAAACTATCACGCCTTTCCTTCACTCTCCTCTACTTCTTTCTCTTTCTCAATCCACCGGGGATTGTGGTCACTGCTAGAACTCGACATTAGCCAAAAAGCTCAATAGAAAGAGAGAGAGAGAGAGAGAGCAAGAAATAGCAAGAAAGAGGAGGGAGAGCATATTTGCCGTGTAGTTTTGATTTATCTTTGTTTTGTTTGCTCCTTTCTCAGACAGACTCAACTATAAAACAACAACCCAGCGTGGCCCATTTGATAGATAATAAAACACATATGGCGAACGTCCGCTGCACATTTCCTCCCTCTGTATCCTGTTTACATGATAAACAGTCTCAAACGCAAGCCCTGCATGGTCCTGGACAGAGGAGACATAGAAACATAGCCACGTAATTTGCCTCTGTTCCTGTCCCTTTCCTGTCTCTGTCCCTGCTCTGTCCCTGGTCCCTAGACCTGGGTTCAAATACTATTTGAAATCATTCCCAAAACTGAAAACCAGGCCCCCATGTCTGCTGGTCCCTGGGCTTATTCCTCACAGTAATGAGAAGGGACAACAGGAGGAAGGCGGAACAGACAGGATGTTCATAGGCACGGCAGGATAACATGGTTGTTATTAAGTAATTGAGATGAAGCCTTCACCCACTGCTTCAACAGGATCTGACACCTGTCATAAGTGGCTATGATCACAGCTAGGCGTGACAGTCTGACAAATGACCCAACAATGTCACCATGACACCGGAGGGAACGGCGAGGGGCTACCTGACCACTTGTTTGGTTAGTGTAGCATACTTAGCCTAGCTCATTGGATTGGCCATAGCAGTGCTAGCACAATTCTCACACTGAATGTTATGAATGGACACAATAAGTGCCAGGGTACGTCAATGTGTTGGCTTTAATGGTCAACCAGTGGAATATAACAACTCAAAATAGTAAAAAGAAATGATCCAGAACTGATGGAGTACTGAGCTGCTATTTGATCTATATCTGTGCCATACTCATTATTGTGGTTGTCAAGTGTTCCTCAGCGTCTGCTAGTAGAGACATCTGATTTGGTGGTTGGGGGCACTTTTTACTTCCTGGCTCACAACGTCCTTGTCACAACAACAACAACAATAACAGAAACAGAAATAACTGATTCAAAGCCATTAGCATAAAGCGTCTGGATCTGGGACAGCTGGCTAAATCTGACAGGGACGGGCGCGATGTTGAGCCCCCCCCTCCCTTCACAGAAAGACCCTCTACAGAACCAATGACAGAGGATGAGTTCCAAATGGAATCCTACTCCATATTTCATGCTTTACTTTTTACCAGGACCCATAGTGCTCTAGTCAAAAGTATTGCACTATATTATAGGGCATAGGTTTACCATTCGGGACGCAGGTAAGCACTCAACAGAACCAATGACGATAAGGAGAATCAGACACTATAAAGATCGGGCCTGAGATAACAGCTATTAGCAATACATTCCTGATCATTAAATTACCTTGGATAAATTGTGTCTTCTAGTCACAGGAAATTATATTTTCTCGACTGGTTGGAAAGGAAGGTATAGCATAAGAACGCACACACACACAATCACACACACACACACACACACACACACACACACACACACACACACACACACACACACACACACACACACACACACACACACACACACACTCATGCACACACACACACACACACACACACACACACACACACACACACACACACACACACACACACACTCATGCACACGCACACAGACACACACACAGTGTGCATGAGTGTTTCTAGTTGTTGTTTATGCTTAGGGACAGCTTGTGCAGACGAGAGTTGATCACACAGGGGAGTTGAACAGCGCAGAGCAGTAGTCACTGAAGGGGATAAAATCTCCACCTTATCCCAGGCGATGTATCTGCCACTGAGTGAACGTAATGGGAAGTGACAAGTCCTCACAGTGAAAAAACCTTCTCATTTTACACCTATTCTCCACTACTCTGTCCTATTCTCTATTAATTTCCCTCAGTGTGCATGTGTGTGTGCGCGGGCGGGCGAGCATGCGTGCGTGTGTGCAAACGTGCGTGCGTGTGTCCTCAGTGCATGCGCGTGCGTCCATACAAGTGTGTGTATATTAATGTGCCTGCGTGCTCACGCACCTCTCCATCTTTATCCCGCAGGTGTAAGTGTAATGGCCATGGCAGTGAGTGTGTGTTGGATGAACAGGGGGCTCTGGTGTGTGACTGCCAGCATCACACTGCTGGGGTGGACTGCCAGAAGTGTCACCCATTCTACCAGGACAGGCCATGGGCCAGGGCCACTGGAGACTCTGCCAACCAGTGTATGAGTGAGTACTAAAGATCTGTTAAGTCACTCTTGGGGAGGGGGGTTATAGTTAGTGAGTACTAATATTGCACGGTATACCAGAACTTCAGTGCTTCGTTATTATTATTATTTTTGAATGGTTCTGTACTAGAGGTTTTGTTACATTCAATACTATTTGTATCAGCGCAGCCCCTTTATAGAGTGAAGAGCAAAGTGCCTGCTCAATTGACTCATTCATTGCTAGAGCTGTCTGGGTTGCATTGTTAGCTCCCAACTCATATTGCACCGAAGTTAACACACTTGAATAATGCAACACAGAATGTAAAAATGTTGAAATTGTGTTATTAATGTTTGTAAAACAATATCCATACACCCTTATGGAAAAACCACATGATTTCACACGTGGAAAATCACATGATTTCACATGTGACATTTCCACATGTTTTGATGATGAGGATTTTCACATGTAAAGTCATGTGAAACCATGTGTTTTTGGAACACTTCACATGTGATGATATTTCACATTAAGATTTCACAGGTGATGCCCTGCAAACAAGAATGCGTTGTCATGATACACACACAGTGATGTGAACATCCAGTGTTTCCAATTTACATATTTTACACACATGACTACATTGTGTATGTTTATTTATACAGTAATTATTCAAAATGTCCATACATGAGATTTGAACTCACAACCACTTCATTTGCAGCATTACGTGCTTCCTGCTACACCATCATATCTGTGTCAGTAGCTGATTTTACCTGTATTCCTACACTTTGGATCTCAGCTTTGTTTTTGACCAAGGCCCGAAATATGCTAATGAGCCCCACGAGTACATTTCCCCAACCTATCAAAGTGCAGTGATGATCCTTACATTCTATAAAAAAAAACATTAGGCAGAAAAATGTCCCGTTATACTGAAAAGGTACCATATGAGAACATGTGTGTATCTGTGAGGTGTACCTTTGACCTATTTGTGTCATATATATACATACAAGCATGAACCTGGTGGCATTGCAGAAACAGTGAGGCACTCCCCAACCAAGAGGTTGCAAGTTCAAATCCTCAAAGAATTCATGTCAAGTGTCCTTGAGCACTGCTAGATTTAAGTGGATGTTAAGTTCTTGCCAGTAAGTCTGTAGTCATATCTCATTAATAACACTCACTAAGCTTTTGGTGTAGCTACACTGCAGCATTACTTTTCTGATTGATAGCGACCAAGAGGCTATGAGTTCAAAATCCCATTTAAAGCCCAAGAGTTGTCACAGTACAAATTATCAAAAAATAATTTTACGCTAATTAGAATCAGAATACAGCAGCGTAGTGACATTTTATAGAAATAACACCTTGAAAATGTTGTATACATTGACTTATTTTTACTGCAACTTTTAGCAATGTGCAGAAATGTATTCTTGCCAATCTCCATTATGTCCCCATAACTGGTGGTGCAGCGGGAATTTAAGGTAGCTAGAGTTGTGGATTTATAGATTTTCACTGCAACTAGACAAAAACCTCCAGGGGACCACGGCGCAACGTTCTAGGGACGTCCCTAGAACAAACCGGGAACTAGACGAAACCTGCAGGTGACCGTGACCGTGTTTTGTTTCGGCCAAGGCAGCAGCTACTCTTCCTGGGGTTTAGTAACATTAAGGCAGTTAAATACACAATTTTAAATATTACATGACATTACACTTCATAACACTTTACCCAATACACAATTTTAGCTTTAAAAAACCAAACAGATAAAAAAGAAAGCATCACATCGACTCTCCTCTTTCTAAAGAGCTAATCTAATGAAGAAACATGGAAAAAGTACTTTCATTGCTTTTGTATTGAAGGGATTATTTTATAGCGCTACTCCACTATCACATGCAACAGGACATCCATGTGTACCTGTTTGTAGAGTGCATGTCTTATCATGTGTATGTGTGTCTGTGCCTGTGTGTGTCTCTTCACAGTCCCCATTGTTCCATAAGGTGTATTTTTATATTTTCAAAAAATATATATATTCTACTGCTTGCATCAGTTACCTAATGTGGAATAGAGTTCCATGTAGCCATGGCTCTATGTTGTGCAGTGCGACTCCCATAGTCTGTTTTTGACTTGGTGACTGTGAAGAGACCTTTGGTGGCACGTCTTGTGGGGTATGCATGGGTGTCTGAGCTGTGTGGTAGTAGTTTAAACATACACCTCGGTACATTCAGCATGTCAACACATCTTACAAAAACAAGTAGTGATGAAGTCAGTCTCTGCTCCACTTTGAGCCATGAGAGATTTACATGCATATTATTAATGTTAGCTCTGTTTGTGATAAGATGCAAACCATAACGCAAAATATGCTGATTTCAAAGCTGATTTCCACCAAAAAAGTTATTCATTAACTTTGTCTCCCTTACCACCAAAAACGCATTCACTTCTTCATCTCTCTCACCTCCCGTCCAGTTTCCACTGGCTTCCATAGCCACAAAGTCCGATTCCACAGCTACTTTCTGCCTTTATGTACATACAGTATCTACCTCAAAAACCTGGTACCCCTGCACATTGATCTGGCACTGGTAGTATAGTGGGTTCGATTCCTGGTACCACCCTTAAGTAAAAATGTATGCACGCATGACTGTAAGTCGCTTTGGGTAAAAGCAGCTGCTAAATAGCATATATTATTGTGTTTAAAAAGCATTCCTACTGAAATAATATTGAACTTATCATATGTTAATGTAACATCTGTAAGATGTTGTTGTAGCATAATTAAGATGAATTCCATGTGTACTGTCCATTCGTGCATGCATGTCTAAGCGTGAATGTGTGTGTGTGTGTGTGTGTGTGCGTGCGTGCGTGCGTGCGTGCGTTTGCTTACGTGTGAGTATCATTGGGGTTCAGGCTTATCGCGTTGTGCACTGAGCGGTGTGCTGCTGTGGAGGAATTGTAATTGGTTGGATGGATAAACCCATAAAGGAAAGGCGCCTCGTGAATTGTTTTTATGCTAGATTCCATTAAGCAACAAGATTGTTTTAATTACGCTCAGGCTGTGTTCCACATGCTACCCTAATTCCTATATGGTGCACTACTTTTGTTACAGTGCAATTTGGGATGCAGCCAACAGTCTCTGTACTTAACAGACAACATTTTTAAATAGACTGCTGAATGTACTGTAGAAGAAGTGAATATATTATTCAATAAATACAACTCCCTACAAAAAAAAGCACTGAATGTGAAAGTATAAGAGGAATAAAAATGAACGCTCACTGTATCATAATTCCACCCTCTGTATCCAGTGAGATAGAAACTCGTTTTGACGCAGCTTGCCGGGCCAAGCTCTTTCTCTCCTCTCCGCCGTCCGAGGCATGTGTCTGGAACTAGCACCATATGGTCCGGCTTGTCAGAACACAAACACTGTAATTGAAAATGCCATCTTTTCTCAGCCAAGAGAGAGAAAGTTGAGCAAAGTTCACACACACATGCAAGCAGGCATGCATGCACACACGCGCACACACACACGTTTCTTACAACATCCTTCTGCTTCTTAAGAAGTTACTTAGCAGACCTAAGTGTCATATTTATCACACTAACCAGTTCCTAGTTAGGAAGCGGTTTTAATCAGTGTACCTGAGCTACCTGCTTTGAATACATGTGTAATGACTCAGGCAGACTCAATCTGTTTGCAGTCACACGCAGTATTACTCATGTTCATCTTTAACGCTTTTTAAATCTCATATTATCCCGTCTGCTACATAAACAGTAAACAAAAATCGACACATGTAAACAAAGTGATCTTGAAAATGAGATGGTGAATCTCAAGAGTTCATCCTGCAAAATGTCAAATAAAAATGCATAAATTGTTGAGTGTAGGTTGTATTATATCTTACATGTTGACGTTTTAGTCCTTAGCAGACTCTCTTATCCAGAGTGATTTACAAATCAGACTTTCATATCTTGCTGTATGCCCTCCTGTATGCACTTTAGGCCCGAATCCTGTAACTTGAGAATGACACATGCTCAGGTGTGGATGTCCTTGATGATCTTGATATTCTAGTGAATATGCCTACTCTCTAACAATCAAATATACTCTAACTGCAAATACACTCTTTTCCTACACTGCGGAGCAAAATCCAAATAGAATGGAGCCTCTCCTGTCTTCCGGCATCAGGGAGGAATAATCATATGGTTATTGCAAACTCAACAGAGAGTTTGATGTGTAATAGAATGGGTAATTTCCCACAATCCCCCCCTCGGGTAGTCAGATAGGCAGACAGCAGAATACTGCGGTGGAGAGGAAATGCATGCAGCGTACTCTAACAGAGCCCTGTGATAGGAGGTTATCGCCAGAGTAATTGTTTCTTGTACAAACATGTATTAAAGTTATCGCGGTGCCCCCTGACTATAGGATTGGCTACTCATTTTGACCGTGTGAATTGAGATTAGTAACCAGCCTGTAAATTATGATACAATCCCACACACATTATCTCTCAAAAACATAACCCCCACCCTTTCTCTCTTGCTTTTCCTCCCCCACCTCATTCTACCACTTTTCTCCTCCCCATCTCTCTCTTGCTCGTTGCTATTACCCTGTCACTCTCTTCTGCCCCACATCTCACTCTCTGTCTCTCTCTCTCCCTCTCGCTCTTTACCTTGCCTCATTTCCTCCCTCTCCCTCCCTCTTTCCCTCTCCCCTTTCCTTCTCCCCCACTCTTTCCCTCTCCCCTTTCCTTCTCCCTATTCCCCCACTCTTTTTAATCCCCCCGACCCTCTCTCTACCTCCTCCTTTTTCTCTCCTCAGAGTGTAACTGCAGTGGGCGAGCGGATGCATGTGTCTTCGATGCGGAGCAGTACCGTAGCACAGGGAGTGGGGGGCGCTGTGTGGACTGTAGGGACCACACTGACGGACCGCACTGTGAACGCTGCAAAGAGAACCACTACCGACGGTCACCACAGGACCTCTGCCGCCCCTGCGACTGTAACACCATAGGTAAACCATCTATTTTAGACTGTTACATATAAATGAATTCCCTCAATCAGTGTTTCATTCATTGTCATTCATTAATTCTTATTCAATCAGTTCACTGTAACTTGTTATTTATCTTTAAAGAGCAACTGTACCCCGCAAAAACTACTGCTGTGGTTGAAAACGGCCTATGTGGCATCGATATGAGTCAGAAATGCTTGTTCTAGTGTAAAAATTTGTATCACTTTACGTTAAGTTGCCTCTATTACTATGTAACTAAAACCGTAAAAACTGTGTTAACACATTACTTACATAGGTTTTGCTATGTAATAACATGGTAATAGGGTTGTTGCGGAATCAGTTATTAAACAATTTACACATTCACTTGCTGAAGGTTATTCCACATGTGTAACTACTGATGTTATTACACATTGTTCCACCATGTAACTAATGTTTTGTAATTACACATTTGAAAGACACCAGTGAATTACCATGTTAATAACTACCACTACCATTGAATCCACATGTAATACCAGGGTTGATAAATAGGCTAGGACCTGGTACTTTCAATAACTACCAGTAATTCTTATTTAGTTTATTTCTATGTTATTTCTATGTTAGAACAATGTAGTTACATAGGATATACTTGTAATTATTATGTACCTACCCAGGAGCAAGCAACTTAATGTATCTTGAAACCCAGTAGGGTATAACCTTTATAATTACTATGTACTTACAATTTAACATCCTTTCTAGTTACAATGAAACAACCTTTGCAGACCAGGAGAATTTAGGAGACAGGAGAACATTAGGTTTAACCCTTTTAGTTACATTTTACTTACAATGTAACAATATTTAAAAAACAACTCTGTCATTACAATGTGGCTACAAGGGATATACATGAATTTACAATGTACTTACAGGAGCAAGCGACTTAATGTAAAGTGAAGTGACATTTTAATTACTTTGTAGTTAAAAGGTAACAGCCTTTGCAGAAAATAGGCTAACCAGGAGAAATAAGGATACAGGATATTTTTTTATATTCATATTCACACCATTCAAATTCAATTCCCAATTTTAGACTCAAAGCAATAACTATTTTAGTTAGTCATATGTACTACTGCAGGGCGGTGGTAAAGCTAGCTAGCTAGCATTTCCCCATTATTCACTAATGTACATAGCTAGCTAGCTAGCCAGTGGCCGTTCAGCTAAACCTATAGGGTATGGCAAAGTGGGGAATTTTGCATTTCTACACTATTTAAAACTATTTAAAATGCTATTTGGAGAACAGCAAAAACAAACAATAATGCAATATTAGGTTTAAAGGTATGTGGAACAGCATGTATAATGTCAACCACTGCTCAACCTCATCATAGATTCACTGATTTTCTTGTGGAGGGGCACATACAGTGCACCGTGAAATAGATGCATAATAAACGTTATCAAGTCACAAGGCCAACTTGAAGTTTCGACATCCATAGGCGGCACGTGAGTTTCAAGTTTGGGGAAGTCATTTTTTCACAATAAAATTGCACCACTATCATCACATTTGCCGACTGATGTAAAATACGCTCCTATTCCTAATGTGATGAGAAGATTGCATAGTCATAATTTAGGCTGATAATATAACTCAATCACTGTTAGTGAAACAGACTGTTGCCTGAGTACGTAGTGAAATAGAGGAGGCCTAATCAGAGACTTTTCTTGTCCTTTCTTTGCACGGGAAAATGTTCGCCTTTTATAAACACATTTCATACAATTCTACTACACTTAATATGACTGGAGACATAAGCAACATCTTTTTAATACGACACAAATCAGTAGCCTTCTCTGCTGACACTGACAAACAGATCAATATAAACAACCTTGGCTTGGATGCAACCATCTAATCTAGGCCTACAAAAAGGGGAGACACAAATTGAAGGAGGAAATGATTGTCCCCCAAAAAACTTTGCAGTGGTACTGATCTTATTGGCTCTCTGCTGGTGCCAATAAGATTCTGTTCACTCAATTGGGAGTTGAACATTTCGCAGCACTCACATTAACATCTGCTAACTGTGTGTATGTGACCAATGACATTTTATTTTATTTTATTTTATTTGAACATTTTCATAACTAGAGACCAGACCTGGGCAGAAAATAATAGTATTTTGTAGTTTCTTTGAAAATACCAACTTTTGAAATATTCAAGGTAGTCGGATAATGACAATCAACTAAAGGCAACTATTTCCTTTGATATTCAATTACATCTCAATTACATAATATTTTAAAGTATTTTGAATACCTCTCAGAAAAAAATATAACATTTGAAGGTATATGAATATGTGAAAGTTATTTAAAAACAAACCAAAATATGTATTTGATGGCTACCAAATATTTGATGAACCAAAAACTAGAAGAGTTAGTTAAATTACTATGGATTTATTTTCCCTGGTTGACACAGACATGCTCAGGAAAGTGATAGCTCAACTTAAACCTTCTTCCTGCCTTCTCGATCCTACCCTCACCAGCATCTTCAAAAAAGTTTTTAATTGCATATCTGAAGAAGTGCAAGCTATTGTTAATAACTCCCTGTTCACAGGAACTTTCCCCACTGAACTAAAAACTGCTATGGTGAAACCCCTTCTGAAAAAAAGTAATTTAAATTCTTCAGATCTTCATTTTTGGCCAATCTCCAACCTTCCATTCTTAAGCAAAATTCTGGAGTGAATTATTTTTAAGTGCCAACTGTATTTTAGAAAAATTACAATCTGGTTTCCATGCCCCCCACAGCACAGAGGCAGCCTTAGTTAAATGGTAAATGCCAAACAGCTCTTTGTCCTACTCTTGGATTTAAGTGCTGCATTTGACACTGTTAACCATGATGTATTCAACTAGTTTTTTTTAAATAGTTGCTTTCTCAGGTCTGTATTCAATAGTTGTTAGACACCTCCAACATAACTATTTGTGTCACCCAATGGTTTTTTACTTTCCACAAATTTAAAACTAGTTATCCCAGGTATACTAGAGACATTTTCTTTCTCTTCTCTATTCAGCAATAGCCACTTGCTTTCTAAACTATGTTTTTACTATGATGGTATTTTTGAATTATTGTGATATGCCTAGGTCTATTTAACTGCTTTTCAGTGACCGCAACTCAAAAATCTGCTACACCATACAGTGCATTCCTAAAAGTATTCAGACTTCTTCCATTTTTCCACATTTTATTACGTTACAGCCTTCTTCTACAATGGATTCAATTAATTGTTTCCCTCATCAGTCTACACACAATACCCCATAATGACAAAGCAAAAACAAGTTTTTATAAATTTTTGCAAATGTATTGAAAAAAATATATAAAAAAAATACCTTATTTACATAAGCATTTAGACCATTTGCTATGAGACTCAAAATTGAGCTCAGGTGCATCCTGTTTCCTTTGATCATCCTTGAGATGTTTCTGCAACTTGATTGGAGTCAATGATTTGGAAAGGCACACACCTGTCTACATTAAGTCTCACAGTTGACGGTGCATGTCAGAGAAAAAACCAAACCATGAGGTAGTCAGGATCAAGGGATCCTTGATGAAAACCTGCTCCAGAGTGCTCAGTACCTCAGACTGGGGCAAAGGTTCACCTTTCAACAGGAAAACAATCCTAAGCACACAGCCAAGACAATGCAGGAGTAGCTTCGGGGACAAGCCTCTGAATGTCCTTGAGTGGCCCAGCCAGAGCCCAGACTTGAACCCAATTGAACATCTCTGAAGAGACCTGAAAATAGCTATGCAGCGACGCTCCCCATCCAACCTGACAGAGCTTGAGAGGATCTGTAGAGAAGAATGGGAGAAACTCCCCAAATACAGGTGTGCCAAGCTTGTAGCGTCATACCCAATATTAAAGTTTTTTTTATCTGTAAAAATGTCTAAAAACCTATTTTTGCTTTGTCATTATGGGGTATTGTGTGTAGATTGATGAGGGGAGAAAAAAAACATTTAATCCATTTTAGAATCAGGCTGTAACGTAACAAAATGTGCAAAAAGTCAAGGGGTCTGAATACTTTCCAGATGCACTGTATATACAAATGTATGTGGACCCACCTTCAAATGACTGGATTCGGCTATTTCAGTCACCCCCGTTGCTGACAGGTATATAAAATCAAGGACACAGCCATGCAATCTCCATAGAGAAGCAGTAGAATGGCCTTACTGAAGAGCTCAGTGACTTTCAATGTGGCATCGTCGTAGGATGCCACCTTTCCAACAAGTCAGTTCGTCATATTTGTGCCCTGCTAAAGCTGCCCAGGTCAACTGTAAGTGGAACGTCTAGGAGCAACAACGGCTCAGCCGCGAATTGGAAGGCAAACTCACAGAACAGGACCACCGAGTGCTGAAGCGCGTAGCACGTAAACATCGTCTTTCCTCAGTTGCAACACTCACTACCAAGTTGCAAACTGCCTCTGGAAGCAACGGCACCACAAGTACTGTTCGTCGGGAAATGGGTGTACATGGCCGAGCAGCCGCACACAAGCCTAAGATCACCATGCGCAATGCCAGCCGTCGGCTGGAGTGGTGTAAAGCTTGTCGCCTTTGGACTCTGGAAACGTGTTCTCTGGAGTGATGAGTCACGATAATGAGTCATTAGTCCAAATGACTAATTTGGGTTTGTTGGATGCCAGGAGAACGCTACCTGCCCGAGTGCATAGTGTCAACTGTAAAGTTTGGTGGAAGATGAATAATGGTCTGGGGCTGTTTTTCATGGTTAGGGCTTAGCCCCTTAGGTCCGGTAAATGTTAATCTTGTTTCTTTTCCTTTGCACTTTTTACCCCTTTTTCGTGACTTCAAATTGGTGGTTACAGTCTTGTCCCATTTCTGCAACTCCTATACGGACTCGGGAGAGGCGAATGTCGTGAGCCATGTGTCCTCCAAAACACGACACTGCCAAGCCGCACTGCTTCTTGACACACTGCTCGCTTAACCCAGAAGCGAGCAGTGTGGGATCGAACCCGGCCTTAGACCGCTGCGTCACTTGGGAGACCCTACTGAAGGGTAATCTTAATGCTACAGCATACAATTACATTCTAGACGATTCTGTGCTTCAAACTTTGTGGCAACAGTTTGGAGAAGACCCTTTCCTGTTTCAACATGGCAATGCCCCCATAAACAAAGTGAGGTCCATACAGAAATGGTTTGTTGAGATCGGTGTGGAAGAACTTGACTGGCCTGCACAGAGACCTGACCTCAACCCCATCGAACACCTTTGGGATAATTTGGAACGCTGACTGCAAACCATCCTTAAACGTCCAACATCAGTGCCGACCTCACTAATGCTCTTGTGTTGAATGGAAGCAAGTCCCTGCAGCAATGTTCGAACATCTAGTGGAAAGCCTTCCAAGAAGAGTGGAGGCTGTTACAGTAGCAAAGGGGGAGACCAACTTCTTATTGATGCCCATGATTTTGGAATGAGATGTTTGATGAGCAAGTGTTCATATTCATTTGGTCATGTAATGTATTTGGTAGGCTATTTGCCATGCACGCTTCACAAATACACAATCCACAGCGAATTTTTTTTAAACGCTAATGATCCACTGTGGCCAAATTATGCTCTCTGCTGTAATATTTTGAATTATATTATTTATTTCTGTATAGGCATGAGTCATTTTGGCAAATGTATTTAAATTTAGACTGAACAATAATATAAACGCAACATGCAACAATTTCAAAGATTTTCCCGAGTTAAATTCCTTAGGCCCTAATGTAAGAATTTCACATGACTAGGAATACAGATATGCATCTGTTGGTCTCAGATACCTTAGGGGTGTGTATCAGAAAACCAGTCAGTATCTGGTTTGACCACCATTTGCCTTATGAAGTGCGACACATCTCCTTCACATAGGGTGGATCCGGCTGTTGATTGTGGCCTGTGGAATGTTGTCCCACTCCTCTTCAATGGCTGGATATTGGCGGGAACTGTAACACGCTTTTGTACATGTCCATCCAGAGCATCCCAAACATGCTCAATGGGGAACGTGTCTAGTGAGAATCAGGACATTGGAGAACTGGAATATTTTCAGCTTCCAGGAATTGTGTACAGATCCTTGCGACATGGGGCCGTGCATTATGATGCTGAAACATGAGGTAATGGCGGCTGCTGAATGGCACGACAATGGGCCTCAGGATCTCATAGTATCTCTGTGCATTCAAATTGCCATCGATAAAATGCAGTGGTGTTCATTGTCCATAGCTTATACCTGCCCATACCATAACCCCACTGCCACCATGGGGCACTCTGTTCACAACGGTGACATCAGCAAACCACTCGCCCAAACACTGTCTGCCATCTGCCTGGTACAGCTGAAACCAGGATTCATCCGTGAAGAGCACACTTCTCCAGCGTGCCAGTGGCAATCAAAGGTGAGCATTTGTTGGTTACGACACTGAACTGCAGTTAGGTCAAGACCCTGGTGAGGATGACGAGCATGCAGATGAGGTTCCCTGAGACTGTTATTGACAGTTTGTGCAAAAATTATTTTATTGTGCAAATCCACAGTTTCATCAGGTGGCTGGTCTCATACGATCCCACAGGTGAAGATGCCGGATGAGGAGGTCCTGGACTGGCATGGTTACACGTGGTCTGCAGTTGTGAAGACGTACTGCCAAATACTCTAAAACGACATTGGAGACCGCTTATGATAGAGAAACGAGCATTCAATTCTCTGGCAACAGGTCTGGTAGACATTCCTGCAGTCAGCATGCCAGTTGCACACTCCGTCAAAACTTGAGAGCTCTGTGGCATTATGTTGGGTGACAAAACTTCACATTTTAGAGTTGCTTTTTATTTTCCCCACCACAAGGTGCACTTGTGTAATGACCATGTTTAATCAGCTTCTTGATATGCCACACCTGTCAGGTGGATGGATTATCTTGGCAAATGAGAAATGCTCAGGGATGTAAACACATTTCTGCACAACATTTTTGAGAAATTAGCTTTCTGTGTGTGGAACTTTTCTGGGATCTTTTATTTCAGCTCAAGAAACATGGGACCAACACTTTACATGTTGTGTTTATATTTTTGATAATGGTAGTTATTGTCGGTCGACTTTGCTGAGGCCATATGGTTGCTTCTGTCTGTCTACTTGTTTTTTTCCGTAGGCCTACTGTCCGTATAATCATTCCGTGGCTGGCGATGTCTGTCATTATGTATTGATTTATGCCCATGCTTCTCGATATAATCATTTATTCTGGCCCAGGCATGTTTACAGAGAAAAGTCAAACTGAAAATGTTTCTCCTGTCTCCTGGTTAGACTATTGTCAACAAAGGTTGTTACATTGTAACTACAAAGTCATTCAAATGTCACTTCACTTTACATCAAGTTACTCGCTCCTGGGTAAGTACATTGTAAGTACAGGTATATCCTTTGTAACAACATTGTAATTACAGAGTTGGTTGTTAAAGATTGTTATATTGTAAGTACAATGTAACTATAAGGGTTACACCTAATGTTCTCCTGTCTAGTAATTTATCCTGGATAGCCTATTGTCTGCAAAGGTTGTTACATTGTAACTACATAACAATTATAAAAGTTATACTCTATTGGCTTTCAAGATACATTAAGTTGCTTGCTCCTGGGTAGGTACATGATCGTTACAAGTATATCCTATGTAACTATGACCAATACTTAATGATAGAAGATGCCTTGCTACACGTGTTGTTACCAGGTCTTAGCCTTTTCATCAACCCTGGTATTACTTGTAGATTCGGCACCTTTTAGTTAAATGTAACAAGGTCAGATTTTGGTTATTGACATGGGATTTCACAGGTGACTTTCAAATGTGTAAATACAAAACATTAGTTACATTGTGGAACAAGAAACTGTGCAATAACATCAGTAGTTACACATGTGGAATAATCTTCAGCAGGTGAATGTGGAATAATACAGTCCTTGTTTGAATTGAGCAATAACTGATTCTGCAACAACCCTATTAGCATATAATTACATAGTAAAACGTATGTAAATACTATGTTGTTAACACAGTTATTATTATGTTAGTTACATGGTAATAGGGGCAACATAATGTAAAGTATTACCCCAAAATATATTACGAAGTGTAAATAGGATAATTTGTCAGAAAGTCAGTACCGTCCAAAACTAAGATTTGCGAGATTTAGGAATCTAGGTTAAGTAACTGTTTTCCTTGGGTTGGGATTATTTCAATCCTGCCCACATGCCCACAGCTGGCAGCACCCAAGTAATCATCACACAATGTACATGGGACAATATTTTTAAATTACAATAGCTCCAAATTTCAATGACTTAAAAACCTTAAACCAACTTTAAATTCAAAAAATTCATAGACAGATATTGAAAGCATTTAATGACGTCATGATTCAACCTCAATTTTCTCTGAGTTTCCAGTTGTCATGAAAGCACCATAATAATGCACAAATTATGGAAATGGAAGGCAACTTTGTCACTGACAAACTGAGAATCTGAGATCAATAAAAACAACCTTGTCATGAATCCATCAAAAGCCACGGCCTAGGTGTGCTGAGACACATATCGTAGGCTACAATATGAGGAGGAAATTATAGTCCTAAAAATGCTTTCCAGTTTCACTGACTCACCCAATGACGTGCAGCTCACTCACTGGTGATGACCGATGCGCTCTTGCCAAAAGCCTCTCAGATTAGAGTCTTCTCTTTTCAGCAGGAGCCATTTGCTTTCCAACCTGTTTTTTTCCAGGGATTGTATTTTAAGTATTGCGGAAGGCCTGTTTGGTCTGCATGCTGTTGTTGACTGACAGATTTGCCGCACGTTCCCTGACTGTAGACTATGCCTTGTTATTGGGATACACTCCACAGCTAGGCAAAAAATTTTTTAAAGAAGCTGTTGGTCCTCTGTAGCTAAGTTATACGCTTTCTCATGGTGTAGTAGGCTATTCAGAATTATTTCGTTTCTTTCTGAACAGACAGCAGTAACTCTATAACTTGGAAAATGTATTTCAATTTATCAGGGCTGCTGCAGCTCCTCCAGAACCCTTTGTGGGCTATGATTCTATAGTGTAACACTGGAGAGAGTTGCAAGCTCATGCATGTCTGTCAGAGCAGAGAGCGGTAGAGAGATCATAGAAAATGAATCTCTTACCAGTTCTGTGAGAGACACAGGCACGCTTCTTACACAGCCAAGCGTTGGTCTCAAATATAAACTCAGCATAAAAAGAAATGTCCACTCACTGTCAACCAGATACTCTTTTCATCAAACTTAACATGTAAATATTTGTATGAACATAACAAGATTCAACAACTGAGACAACAACTGAAAAAGTTCCACAGACATGTGAATAACAGAATTGGAATAATGTATCCCTGAACAAAGGGGGGGTCAAAATCAAAAGTAACTCTCAGTATCTGGTGTGGCCACCAGCTGCATTAAGTACTGCAGTGCATCTCCTCCTCATGGACTGCACCCGATTTGCCAGTTCTTGCTGTGACATGTTAACCCACTCTTCCACCAAGGCACCTGCAAGTTCCCGGACAATTCTGGGGTGAATGGCCCTAGCCCTCACCCTCCGATCTAACAGGTCCCAGACGCGCTCAATGGGATTGAGATCCGGGCTCTTTGCTGGCCATGACAGAACACTGACATTCCTGTCTTGCAGGAAATCATGCACAGAACGAGCAGTATGGCTGGTGGCATTGTCATGCTGGAGGGTCATGTCAGGATGAGCCTGCAGGAAGGGTACCACATGAGGGAGGAGGATGTCTTCCCTGTAACGCATAGCGTTGAGATTGCCTGCAATGACAGCAAGCTCAGTCCGATGATGCTGTGACACACCGCCCCAGACCATGACGGACCCTCCACCTCCAAATCGATCCCGCTACAGAGTACAGGCCTCGGTGTAACGCTTATTACTTTGACGATAAATGCGAATCTGACCATCACCCCTGGTGAGACAAAACCGTAACTTGTCAGTGAAGAGCACTTTTTGCCAGTCCTGTCTGGTCCAGCGATGATGGGTTTGTGCCCATAGGTGACATTGTTGCCGGTGATGTCTGGTGAGGACCTGCCTTACAACAGGCCTACAAGTCTTCAGTCCAGCCTCTCTCAGCCTATTGCGGACAGTCTGAGCACTGATGGAGGGATTGTACGTTCCTGGTGTAACTCGGGCAGTTGTTGTTGCCATCCTGTACCTGTCACGTAGGTGTGATGTTCGGATGTACCGATCCTGTGCAGGTGTTGTTACACTTGGTGTACCACTGCGAAGACGATCAGCTGTCCGTCCTGTCTCCCTGTAGCACTGTCTTAGGTGTCTAACAGTATGGACATTGCAATTTATTGCCCTGGCCACATCTGCAGTCCTCATGCCTCCTTGCAGCATGCTTAAGGCACGTTCATGTAGATGAGCAGGGACCCTGAGCATCTTTCCTTTGGTGTTTTTCAGAGTCAGTAGAAAGGCCTCTTTAGTGTCCTAAGTTTTCATAACTGTGACCTTAATTGCCTAACGTCTGTAAGCTGTTAGTGTCTTAACGTCCGTTCCACAGATGCATGTTCATTAATTGTTTGTGGTTCATTGATTGGGAAACGGTGTTTAAACCCTTTACAATGAAGATCTGTGAAGTTATTTGGATTTTTATGAATCATCTTTGAAAGACAGGGTCCTTTTTTTGCTGAGTTTAGGTTACAATGTTTCGCAAACCGTAAGCCCAGTTAGACATTATTGGGTATTGTGTGTAGGCCGGTGACAAGAACTCTCCATTTAAACCATTTTAAATTCATGCTGTAACACAACAAAATGTAGAAAAATGTCAAGGAATGTGAATTTTCTAAAAGGCACTCTATATGGATGATGGCAGTTTGTTGTGCGGGAGGTCGATAATGCATTATATCTCACACATACACTCATCATCATTATCATCATGGTAATAATGTGGTTTGTGCCAGGCTCTCTAGGCTCATGATCCTGTTTCCTTGTGTGGTGTGTGCAGTCTACCTCAACCACTTAGGGACCGCTAAGGAAAGCACAATGGCTGTCCCTTCCACAATGGCTTTGTAATAGCAACGGTGTGGGCGCTGGCAGTTAAGATCCCACATTATCAAAATCTCACACCAGACTCCATACTGACTCTCTATCTCTACTGATTGTAGACCTCCCCCTCTGTACTTATACTCTCTCTCTCTCTCTCTCTCTCTCTCTCTCTCTCTCTCTTCTCTCTCTCTCTCTCTCTCTCTCTCTCTCTCTCTCTCTCTCTCTCTCTCTCTCTCTCTCTCTCTCTCTCTCTCTCTCTCCTAGGTTCTGTGAGTCTGCAGTGTGGTGGAGAGGGGATGTGTACGTGCAGACCCAGTGTGACGGGGGAGAAGTGTGACACTTGTCAACCCGGCTTCCACTCGCTCAGCCCTGGTGGCTGCAGGTACGCAACACACCCACACACACATGACACACACTCACACACACTCACACACGCAGAAAATAAACAAACACATTGATGACAGAGGGAGAGTAGTAGACCAATGCATTTAAAGAGAATTATGATTTTTTTTTTCTGTCTGTATGCCTCTACCCTACGACCACGTTCAGAAGGCCACAAGATAGTGGAACATTCAGATTTATTGAGTAGAACAGCCATGTAGAAAACATGATCATGTCAGCTTTATTCATTACATTACGTTGTAGTACGTTGCTCCCTCCTGAACGCAACCTTGGATAGGTGCATATATTAGTTATCGTGTGTATTTGCTTTGACATGCTGCAGTGGTTTTAGCCATGAAGCACATCCATACTGACACTGACCTTGGCTGTTTCAGTAGTGTTGAGGTTTACACCAGGGCTGGAGCTGAACAGAATGCCAAAGTTTGGAGCCTCTTCCAGTTTGCAACAACCCCACTGCTGTTGTTGCTAATTCATCACTACTGCTGCCTGCTACTATTAACAATGCCATTGTTTTCAATGTCATTACTATCCCCTTGATACAGTAAACAGTCACTACTCCTCGCTTACCACCAAATTGTTCCTACCGTACCTCCTGCATTATGCACCAGCCTCTGTCTGTTGGACCTTAATATTTGTCACAAATCCATTTCCTGGATTGCCTGGTGACTCAGGGTGCTGGAAATATTGATATTACAGCATGACCCATGTTTAAATCAAATCAAAATCCAATTTTATTGATCACATACGGTGAATACAACAGATGTAGACTTTACAGTGAAATGCTTACTTACCAGCCCATTCCCAACAATGCAGAGTTAAAAAGTAAGACACATTTTTGCTAAATAAAAAGGAAATAGTAACAGAATAAAAACAATAAGGAGGCTGTTTACAAGGAGTACCAGTACCGAGTCAATGTGCAGGGGTACGAGGTAGTTGAGGTAATTGAGGTAATACAGCATGTACATGTGGGTAGAGGTTAAAGTGACTAGGCAATCAGGATATATAATAAACAGAGCAGCAGCAGCATGTGAAGAGTGTGAAAGTGTGTCCATTAATGTCAATATGGATGTGTGTGTGTTTTGTGTGTTTGAGCGTATGTAGTGTGTGTGTGTGTCTCCATCCCTCTCTCCCGCTTCCTCCCTCTCCCTCCCAATCCTTCTCTCCTTCTTCCTGTCAATCCCTCTCTCCCTCTCCCTCCATCCCTCGCCATCATTTCTCTCTCTCTCCATCCCAACCTCAGTCTTCCAGTGTTCTGCAGTGAAGTGAGGTGTGAATTATGCAGGCCAGTAGAGCAGAACAGAGTAGAAGCCTGCCCAGGGGATAATTGAATTATTCTTAATAGCAACCTCGTTAAAATATTGATTCTGTGTTACAGTTCTGGAGGAAAACAATCAATCAATGAAGATGATTAAACATGTTTCATAGAACAAAGCTTTTGATTGACACAGCAGTGACCCCACTTAACCAATCACGGTCGGTGATCAGGCTATTTTCAGCGTGTGTATGTGTGCGAAAAAGAGTAAGCGAAGACTGCACACCCCTTATCAGCATAATTAATCAAGGAAACAATGTGAATATTTTAGCAGACGCTCTTAATTAGGGTTAAGTGCCTTGCTCAAGGGCACATCGCCAGATCTTTTATCTAGTCAGCTCTGGGATTCTAACCAGCAACCTTCCGTTTACTGGCCCAACGTGCTTAACCGCTAGGCTACGTGCCGCCCCGCAATGTGTACACTGAAACAAAGAGTCACTCGACCAAATACTCAACCAAATATCTATTCCAACTTTCTTACATATGTCTTAACCTAAGTGCCCCATGACGTTATGGCCAGTTTGACCTCTGGCTGAACATTGACCTTAACAGGATGTTGTTATCGTTTCTCCGCAGGTCGTGTGACTGTGAAACCAGGGGCAGTGTTGGCATCTGCTCTACGCTGGACGGAGGTTGTCACTGCAAGGATAACGTGGAGGGACAGGCGTGTGACAGGTGGCTTTTATATTGTGCTGTTCTTTCTTCAAAAAAGATCAAGGAAAAATAGACATGTGACAGGTGACCCGTGATATGCTACTGTGTCACCTGAAATAACATAATACCTCACGGTTACCACAGTAGCAGTTTTTAGTGTCTCGCTCTTTGTTCAGTTAACAATGGTAGCTAACATTTCATATTGTTAGTACAGTGGAGTACTGGATTAAACCTTGATGCTGCCCTCTGCCATTGTTAAACAAAACATCTCTTTGACATTTTATGGCACCCCTCTTTGACAAACTGTTTTGAGTCGGCATGGTAACCCATTGAAAACAGGTTCATGATAACAGACGAGTACATTTTTCCGAGATGATTATACACGGTGTAAATGGTAGTAGACTTTTATTCATAGACAGTTAGGACACGTACAGTATCAACCAAGGACTATGGATGGAAATTAGCTAAATCTGATGCAATGGCATGTTGTACATCAGTTGAAAACATTCCCTTTCCCTTCAGTGAAAATGCTGCTCTCTAAGATTTACATGATTAGACAGACAAAACACAAACAAATCACGAGTTTGATATTAGCAAAATACGCAGCCATGAGACGATCCCCAGTGTTGAATTATTTTTCTTGTTTTCTAGCTTGTTTATTTTGTTGTGTTGTGTGTTATTTCATGCTCCATTGAACAAGGACACTCTTTCCCCTGATGTGACTTACATAGTCATGTTTCTGAACACCACCCACGCACATACTCAGATCGCACTCTCACATAACCAAACGCACACACACCTCGCTCCTCTACACACACAAACACACAACTTGTCTCCTCTACAGTCTCTCTGGAGGTAGTGTATCACAGTGTGACATCAGCTGGGGGGGATTGGCCTCGGCCGCCTCTCTATGCCCCAACACTGCAGCACAGACAGCAACACATGTTCACTTGGCAGATCGTCTCATACGACCTGACTCACAGGGCCTAGTGATGCTCTCTGAACTTGCTCCACAATATGGAGAGATTAGCCCCAACAAGCTGCAGTGATGAAGCATATAATGACAATGTGTTTTGTGCATGCGTGTGTGTGTGTGTGTGTTGTGCAGGTGCAAGCCAGGCTCCTTCAACCTGCAGGAGAACAACCCAGCTGGCTGCACGTCATGTTTCTGCTTCGGACACTCATTGGCCTGCAGATCCTCCAATCACCATGCGGCTATCAACATCACTTCTGACTTCCTTGAAGGTATTCAGCCAATAATGATTATCTTAAAAGTACTGCATTCAGCTAATAACTATTGGTGAATTGTGAACCACTTATATTGTGGTTATCATCCTGAGTCATTCTGCCATGCCCCCCCCCCCCTCCCCCCACCCTCTGCAGACCCAGACCGCTGGTCTGGACAGTTCTCTGGGGGACAGGAGTACCCTCTGCTGTGGAAGGAAGGTGAGGTCTACCTGCTACCACTCAGTGAGGATGACCTGGGCTTCTACAGAGCTCCAGGTGAGAGAGGCACAGCCGAAACACACACACACACACCACACACACACACACACACACAAAGAGCTAATGTCAACTTTAAGGTGAGATATCAGTAGGACCTGGAGTTTTTCCAGACCATATTACCTACCTGGAGAAGTGTGTGCGCTTCCGGGATGAGGAACAAATACATGAAGATTCTGCTCGGAGAGAGCTCAGACATCTAATATGTCAATCATATTACCGTCTGCCACCTATAATACCCTTGGCTTGTTACTCGAGATTATTCCTTTGTTTGATTGAACAATTCCCCATAGCATTGCCCAATAAGGTCATAAAGCGGGTTAACTGCGACACCATTTTCTCACAGCAGACTCTTATCATTACCATTAGCATATAACATTTATAGCTGTCCCCGCTACAGGAGTTAGGGGCTCTCTCTTTGGTTGCGTCCCAAATGTTACCCTATTCTCTATGGGCACTGGTCAAAAGTAGTACACTAAATAGGGAATAGTTTGCCATTTGGGACGCAGTCATGTATCTGGAGCCCCAAGAGAGAATAGGCCTGATGGAATTGGATGTCTTGGCCATGCTGGAAGAACAACAAAGTGGAAATCAGCCTGCCTAAGCTCAAGGTGGCTACTCACTGCACCAAGGATCAAGCCTAGCGAATCAGCAATCAACATAGATATAGAGAAACAGAAACAGAAACAGAAATCCCATTAGCTACCAACACATCCTGATGGTTTTATGTATGTTCATTTAGACAGGCGTCTTTTTAAGAACCCAAGCATGAAAAGCCTAAGATCACAGAAAACGCCTGGGAGGGAAAATGACTGGGTCCGTTTCGGGGGATATATTTAGAGTTTCTTATATGTTGTTAAGTCAACTTGGATATGTTTAGATTGTTTATTTATTAATGTGTTTAGTTTGCTGTTTTCTTGAAGCTCGTCCATCACTCTAGTGTCTCTGAAGGCCACCACATAGTGATTCGTGTTCAAGCCCGTCCCCTTATCTCGCCGGCACAGCACTTGTTTGTGTTGTTTTGCAGCGTAGTAAAATATGGAGATCTCTTGCCCCGCCGTCGCTTTTAATGATCTCATTTTCTCCCTGCCTTTTTTTCCTCATGTGTACAGTTACTTTAAAGATTAGAGCGGAGGGGCAGGCTGCAAGGATATGCAAAGGATTTCTCTCTTTCTCTCTCTCTCTTGCCCTCTCTCTTTCTTTCTTTCTCCCTGTTTGTGCAATAATCCTCCGGCAGCGTTTCTCGCTAAAGCGGAAGATAATTCTGAGTGACAATGCTCTGCTACCAAACAACACGGAGATGGAAAGCAATTTCTCTGATTCTTATTCATCTATTTGTCGCTTATTGCAGTGCGTCTCTTTTTACGCCTGGCTATGTCTAGAATCAGATCAGGATGTGTCTTAGTGTAATGAGAACAGAGAGAAGTGTTGGGGATCGACGTGTTTCTACCCGGCTTCCAGAAGTACCAGGCAACACTGCAGTGCCAAGGAACACAATCCTCGATATACAATGGAGGAAACTCAGGTCGGATTACTCGGAGCATTATCCAGCGATGTTCAGCTGGAGTCTTTCAAAGAGATAGAGAAGGCTATGAGGGAGTTACAGAGAGTGAAAGTGAAAAGCAAATTAATTTACCTCCAGACTTGTCCGCTTCCTCTTGGCCAAGAAAAGATTGCTGCTAGTTGACACGTAGTAGAAAGGTCACGTTCCTACGGCGACACAGCACTTGTCAACAGATTGAACACTTGAGTGAAGCCTGCTGCCAGATTCTATCATAGATTCCAAGCCAAAACCACTTTCCTCAACAGCCTCTCTAATCACTGACATGGCAATTCAAGTTGCAGGCTTCTCCTCTCCAATCCTCCATGCTCAAGGGTCCAACAGGTAGCTAACACCCCTCCTCCAGAACCAGCCACCTGTGCCCTAGGGCCTGACATGGTGCAGGATCATATTCATATCTACACCAGGCCATGGTGCTAACATGGAAATCCAAGAGAGGAAGGGACAGCACAAAAGGACTAGGGAGAGAAAAAGAGAGAGGGACAGTTTTCAGCATATGTCCTCTAGGCTGGATGTGAGCTGTAGAACGTTTATTATAAAATACCACCCTTATCCCTAATTGAATGTGAGCCTTAGAACGCTTAGGACAAACTTTCACCCTGATTGGATGTGAGCCCCAGAACTTTCCAGACAAACCAGCACCCTGATCCCTGATTGGATGTGAGCCCCATAACTTTCAGGACAAGCAACACCCTGATCCCTGATTGGATGTGAGTCCCTGCACATTCAGGACAAACCACTACTCTTATCCATGATTGAATGTGAGCCCCAGAACGTTCAAGACTAACCTTCCCCCTGATCCCTGATTGGATGTGAGTCCCAGAATGTTCAAGATCCCTGTGAAAGAAAATTAATTTACCACCACACGGATTGGGGTCAAGAAACATTCAAGAGACTCTATCACACCCACAAAGTAGATTACGTTTTTGGGGTCTGTTTCTTTTTTTAAGCTAACATTGCGTGTGTTACCAGGGTGCAGCATGGTCTAATAGATCCTGAATGTCTTTGTGCACCAGGTGGTGTCGTCTTTCTGCCTGTTCTCCATGTAATCATGTCCCTAGCTATGCTGCACCTGTAGACCAATGGTTCCCAGCTCCAGTCCTTGAGTATCTCCAACAGCGCACATTTGTGTCGTAGCCCTGGGCAAGCACACCTGATTCAACTTGTCAACTAATCACCAGGCCCTCAATTAGTTGAATCAGGTTTTGTTTTTTGTTGTTGTCCAGGGCTACAACAAAAATGTGCTGTTGGGGGTAATGGAGGACTGGAGTTGGGAAACACTGCTGCAGACTATGTAGAGCAGGTTACTGGATTCACACTTGGCCCGGTTTGGTCTCTCTCTCTCTCTCTTGCTCTCTTTCTCTCTCTCTCCCTGCTGGGTGAAGTTAGTTTGTCTGTTCAGGTATTGCTGCACAGTGATCGATGTAAGTTAGAGGCCTCTATGGGACTTAAAGTTGTTTGTTTGAAACGGTGGCCATCTAATTGAAATGGAGTTGATTTAATTGGTTTGGAGAGTCTAAACGCTCGATTGATCTCAGGGTTCCTCTACCGTTCACTAAATGTGACTGGGGTGTCAGGCATCGTGACGGGGACTTTGTGTGTCAGTGGAAGGAGGTCAGTCGTGGTTCAGGTTGAGCACGTCACAGAGAAAAGAAAGTGAACAATTATTTATTTTCACACTCAAAACACACACACACACACTCAACCATACACACAAACAGAAACACACACACCTACTGCTTTCACGCACGTCTTCTTAGTGCAATCAGAAACACTGTCATTCTGACTCACACAGAGGTCCACATTTTTAGCTGTTGTCTCTTTTCAATTACTCTCCTGTGATAAACCAATGAATACAAATCTATTCTAATGGTAGAATGCCATCTTGATGTGATCACAGTGAGAGTTCCAGTCACCCAGTGGGGTTCTGGGGGTGTCATAATAAAACACTGGAGGACCAACCAGAGGGGGCAGCGCTGAGTCTTTCATCCTGTGAGATGACTTCATTTTCCTGCCTAATCCCACCATCAAACCCCTGTCGTGGAAATTTTTACACAGGGACACTCAAAGACAATATTAAATGAATAATTGTTATTTATCAGCGCGCTGGAGAGGTTCCAACAAACTTAATGCACCACAGTGAATGTCTGTCAGAAGCTCTGACTGAGCAGTCCCAGCAGTTGTCTTATATACGGCTATACACAGACAAGTTATATTTGCATGATTTAGCATGATGAATTAATCATTAATTAATCATTAATCATTTTGTTTCATCCATGTGACAGACCAATACCTCATGAGGCTTCTTTCTCTCTAAGCTGAGACCTTGAAACTGAGATATATTTTTTTCGTTCTCAAAACAAGGTCTGGGCGTACTGCCGAATTGCTTCTACTGATAGTGAGGATTTTTACAGTCAGCCACTTGCATGAACACAGAAATTGGTTTATAGAACAGCACATGAATAGAACACAGAAATTAGTTATAAGAAAAGCACAAACATAAAAAATCCTTTACACCCCCATTGGCACTTATGTAGATCTGAGAGGACTGGATGAGTATAAGCAATATGGCAGTATCTACACCATGCCATCTGATAGGCTAGGTGGAAAATACACCATGTAACTTAATTACTCAAACCTCTTAGATAAACACAAGTGCCTATGAATTGATTTGTGATTGAGTGTCCCTGACGTAGGTCTAACATTTTAAGGGTACCAAGTGAATCACCTCTTGAATATCCAAAGCAACTAACAGTAAAACGCACAACAGTACCCACTAGTCAGACAATAGGGTCAGAGAAAGTCGACCAAAAGCACATCAGCCCATATACCCAGTACATCAACCTGGGGCAGGTCAGGCAAAAACATGACAAATCTGCCCAGAGAGCATTCATCCGGCGACGAGCAATGTGATGGAGAAGATAACTTCTCTAGGGCCAGTGGGACGATTTCGTCCCACCTACGTAACAGCCAGTGGAATCCCGTGGCGCGTTATTCAAATACCTTAGAAATGCTATTACTTCAATTTCTCAAACATATGACTATTTTACACCATTTTAAAGACAAGACTCTCGTTAATCTAACCACACTGTCCGATTTCAAAAAGGCTTTACAACGAAAGCAAAACATTAGATTATGTCAGCAGAGTACCCAGCCAGAAATAATCAGACACCCATTTTTCAAGCTAGCATATAATGTCACATAAACCCAAACCACAGCTAAATGCAGCACTAACCTTTGATGATCTTCATCAGATGACAATCTTAGGACATTATGTTATACAATAATGCATGTTTTGTTCAATCAAGTTCATATTTATATCAAAAACCAACTTTAAACATTAGCATGTGACGTTCAGAACTAGCATACCCCCCGCAAACTTCCGGTGAATTTACTAAATTACTCACGATAAACGTTCACAAAAAACATAACAATTATTTTAACCTCTTGGGGCTAGGTGGGACGCTAGCGTGCCACCCGTGGTGCACTCCATCAACAGCAGGTGCATTTCAAGAGCGGCAAATTTGAATCCAAATAAATGTCAAAATTCAAATTTTTCAAAAATACAACTATGTTACACCATTTGAAAGATAAACATCTCCTTAATCTAACCACGTTTTACGATTTCAAAAAGGTTTTACGGCGAAAGCATAAATTTAGAGTATGTTAGGACAGTACATTTACAAGAGTTGTGTGTAATGTTTTGTCAAGTCAAAGACAGGGTCACCAAAACCATAAAACCAGCTAAAATGATGCACTAACCTTTTACAATCTCCATCAGATGACACTCCTAGGACATTATGTTAGACAATGCATGCATTTTTAGTTCTATCAAGTTCATATTTATATCCAAAAACAGCGTTTTACTATGGCATTGATGTTGAGGAAATCGTTTCCCTCCAATAACCGGCAGTCAAGTCAGCGTAACAAATTAAATAATTAAAATTAGAAAACATTGGTAAAATATTATATTGTCATTTAAAGAATTATAGATTTACATCTCTTGAACGCAATCAACTTGCCAGATTTAAAAATAACCTTACTGGGAAATCACACTTTGCAATAATCTGAACACTGCGCCCAGAAAAATACGCGTTGCGATACAGACTAGACGTCATGTTGGGGAGATCTAAAATCGAAAATACTATGTAAATAATCCATTACCTTTGATTCTCTTCATCAGATGTCACTTCCAGGTATCACAGGTCCATAACGAATGTAGTTTTGTTCAAAAAAGCTCATCATTTATGTCCAAAAATCTCCGTCTCGTTAGCACATGATGTAAGCCAGCCGGACTTCTCGTCATGAACGAGGGGAAAAAATATATTTCCGTTCGTTCAAACATGTCAAACGTTGTATAGCATAAATCATTAGGGCCTTTTTTAACCAGAACATGAATAATATTCAAGGTGGACGAATGCATACTCTTTTATAACGTATTGGAACGAGGGTACCCAAGATGAACTCGCGCGCAAGGTGTCTAATGGGCCATCATCGTTCCATGGCTCTTGTTCGGTCAGATCTCCCTCCAGAAGACTCAAAACACTTTGTAAAGGCTGGTGACATCTAGTGGAAGCAATAGGAAGTGCCAAAATATTCCTAAACCCCTGTGTTTTTCAATGGGATAGGTTTAAAGTCAATACAACACATCAGGTATCCACTTCCTGTCAGAAAATGTCTCAGGGTTTTGCCTGCCAAATGAGTTCTGTTATACTCACAGACACCATTCAAACAGTTTTGGAAACTTTAGAGTGTTTTCTATCCATATATAATAAGTATATGCATATTCTAGTTACTGGGTAGGATTAGTAACCAGATTAAATCGGGTACATTTTTTTTATCCAGACGTGCAAATGCTGCCCCCTAGACCCAACAGGTTAAGAATTATAGATACAGAACTCCTCTATGCACTCGCTATGTCCGATTTTAAAAAAGCTTTTCGGTGAAAGCACATTTTGCAATATTCTAAGTAGATAGCCCGGCATCACAGAGCTAGCTATTTAGACACCCACCAAGTTTAGCCCTCACCAAAGTCAGATTTACGCGCCCGACTCGTTTCGTGACAAAAAAATTCTAAATATTACATTCCCGTACTTCGAAGCATGTCAACCGCTGTTTAAAATCAATTTTCATGCAATTTTTCTCGTAAAAAAGCGATAATATTCCAACCGGGAATCTGTGTTTTAGTACAAAGAGAGAGAAAATAAAAACATGGGGTCGCCTCGTGCACGCGCCTCAGTCTCATTGTCCTCTGATAGACCACTTACCAAAGGCGCTAATGTTTTTCAGCCAGGGGCTGGAATTACATCATTCAGCTTTTTCCCAGGTTCTGAGAGCCTATGGGAGCCGTAGGAAGTGTCACGTTACAGCAAAGATCCTCAGTTTTCAATAAAGAGAGTCAAGAAGAACAAGAACTTGTCAGACAGGCCACTTCCTGTAAGGAATCTTCTCAGGTTTTTGCCTGCCATATGAGTTCTGTTATACTCACAGACACCATTCAAACAGTTTTAGAAACTTTAGGGTGTTTTCTATCCATAATTATATGCATATTCTAGTTTCTGGGCAGTAGTAATAACCAGATTAAATCAGGTACGTTTTTTATCCGGCCGTGTAAATACTGCCCCCTAGCCCTAACAGGATAAGGGCTGGTCCTGGATTCAGATCCGATGTGACTGTGAAGATAGCGGACAGCTGTGTGTGTTTGTGTGTGTGTCTACTGCAGCCCTGACACCACCAGGAGAGACCAGGATGCATGACCCACACCATTACACTCAAAACACACTACCTCAGCCAGCCACACAGACTAACAGCTGAAACACAGACCTGGGTTAAAATACTATTTAATTGAGCTTGCCTTTTGCAATGGAACCAATATATAAGTCCCAAAAGTGCAAGCCCAGTCAACCTCCAGGGAGGCTAAAGCAAACGCTCAAAGCGTTTGAAAGATTTTAAATAGTATTTGAATCCAGGGCCTCTATTCAATCTGCATCACAGAAGTTCAGTGTTACAACGTGACTGAAATTTGAAGGCAATGTTAGCGTCGTAGTGGAAAATGCATTCACGGTCAATGCTGCATATGTCAGTTCGAATAGAAATTGCATTTACATTTCTATTGCGCAGTCTGTTACTCTTCAGCGACACAGATTGAATAGAGCCCCAGGCCTGCTAGAGTATCATTCATACTGTGGCAGATTATGCTGTTGTGTATTGCCTTACTGAAAAACATCTGCCTTTTTTAAGGTGGATTCCTGTTTTTATTGCTGTAATCAATCTTGAATGATGAAATGCCAGTCCACCTTTCCTTATCTATCATAGTGCTTCATGTTCACATATTTCTGTAAACAGGATCTTCTGCATCCTCCTCCTCACCCACCCACCCATAACTCAAAATGTAGTTTTTTTCAGGGATAGTTTTCCCCATGTGTTCTTTTATTAAAGTGTATTTGGGTTCCCTGGGTGCTGATCATTGTGTATGCAGTGAGTATGCTGGTTTGTAGAGTGTGTGCCTGTACATGCGCATGCGTGCGTGTGTAGCTCTTTGAAGTGGTGTTAATGTGCTGTAATGAGCCAGAGATAAGACGAAGGGTAATTACAGCCAGACTCCCACTGTGATCTCTGTGGGTTACAAGAGCCTTGTCCCTCGCACTCCACTACACACACACATGCACACTCTCTCTCTCTCTCTCTCTCTCTCTCTCTCATAAACACCAAAAGCCAAAACTCTCATTCAACACTACTACCCCGTCCAGCATGTTTGTCAGATGGCGAGAAGCTGAACTTGTGAAACACACAAAGACTCTCTATCTCTTTCTCTCTGACAGGATGTGAGATAGCTAAAAGCCTGCATGGTTATCCCCTGACCCTTCTGTCTGTCTGTCTCTCTGCTCCTGTAGAGAAGTTCCTGGGGAACCATCTCCTGAGCTATGGCCAGCTCCTCTCCCTGACCTTCACGGCCGAGGCCCAGTGCCTCCTCCCTCACAGTGTCACTGTGCTTCTGGAAGGATCTGGAATCACCCTGTCAGCTGACCTTTCACCCCAACCTGGACTTGTCCACCAGCCAGGCCTCGCTCCCCAGCACACCTTCACTCTCAGGTAAACCAAAATTGTGTGGGTGTGATATGTGTGCATAGCATGTGTAGACGTGTATATAAAATACTACTATACACCTACTATTATGCTACTCTACATCATCTAATCATATACAAATATGTAATACCCCTACTTACATTAGTGTATGAACCTCAGACTGCATGGATGAACAGTGTCATCTTCATGGCTGTATGGTGTTCATACATTCAGCTCATTCAAATAGTTTCGGGCGTAGTTTACTCATAGCTCTTTTTGTGCAACCGTGAGTGAGAGTGTCCTTCCAGTTTATCTAATGTGTTATGCCATAAAATTGTATGACTGTGTTTAATGATGGTGTTTTGTGAAAGATTCTTGTATGGCTGTGTTAAATGAGAATGTTTGACTCTCACCTTGGAGACCCCCAGCGGTTCTAAAGGTTGATTCAACTTGTCAGTTAATGCAAAACACTGACCAGCATAAATAAACTATTGTTCTTCAAAAGGATCTATAAAGAACTTTTCAGATTGAGAAAGTGTCACGGTTGTCGTATGGATTGGACCAAAACGCAGCGGGAATATGTATACTCATCTTCTTTTTATTTTGAAGAAGGAGAAACTACTAAATACGTATACATAAAAAATAACAAAACGAAACAGTCCTGTCAGGTGCAACAAACACTAAACAAGGAACAACTACCCACAAATCCCATAGAAAAACACCCCTCTTAAATAGGACCTTCAATTAGGAGCAACGAGGAGGAGCTGCTTCCAATTGAAGGTCCACCCAATAAACATCACATAGAAATATACATACTAGAACTAACATAGAAATAGACTAACAAAGAACATAGCCCAACAAACCCCGAAACACTCTAAACAAACATCCCTCTTAAATATGAATATAGCCCAACAAACCCCGAAACACTCTAAACAAACACCCCCTGCCACATCCTGACCAAACTACAATAACAAATAACCCCTTATACTGGTCAGGACGTGACAGAAAGGTTCTTTATACAACCATTCTCCATAAAGATTCTATAAAGAACCATAAAACAGTTTTATATAGCCCCAAAAAGGGTTGTAACCATAGTGGAACACTTTATGGTGCTATGTAAAACCTTATTTAATGGTTCTTTATAGAACCTTAGGAAAGGGTTCTTTATAGTACCATAATGGTTCCATTTAGAACCTTATGAGCATGGTTATTTATTGAACCTTCAAAAAAGGGTTTTACAATATGTAGCACCGTAAAGGGTTCCTCTATAGTTACAAGCCAAAGACCCCTATCTGGTACTATTCAGAACTATTATTTTTAAGTGTGTACTATGGAAACTGCCTTATGGCTTTGTGACAGACAGTGCTATGTCCTTTCTTGTGAGTGCGCATAATGAGTAATGAGTTCCCCCACAACCCCCAGCCTGGGTGAAGGGGGACTTTGGTTCCCCCCTCAGAGCAGCGGGACCTGGAGACAGGACTGTCATTGTGTGGGCCCTCACTGGTGACAAGCTCCACACACGTCATTAGAGACACAGAGATCTGGCCCTACACACACTCACATGCACACAAACACACACGCACATACACACACACAGCATCACCTCGTCCTGGAGCACTCATCTTATCATGGCACCACACGGCTATATCCAGAAAGCTCAGCTGAGAAGATGTGAACGGGACTTATAAATGTCTTTCTGGAGCTCTCTCTCCTAGGTAGTTCTTAAGAGCTTCGCCAAGTCAAATCAAAGTTTATTTGTCATGTACACAGTTTACAGCAGGTATAAACGGTGCAGCAAAATGCTTACATGCAAGCTCTCAACAATGCCGTACAAATATCAATATCAATCACAATAATAATAAAATAAGTAAGGAAAAGGAAGTAGTATGCATGGTATAAAACCGATATGTACACCATAAGATATACACACTCTTAGAAAAAAGGTTTGCAAAATGGTTCTTTGCGGCAGGATAGGGTTCTACCAATAACCGTTTTTGTCCAAAAAACCCGTTTAAGAAGACGGATTCTTTGTAAAGCAAAGAGTTCTACGTAGAACCTATAACATCCCATGAAGAGGGCATGACAAAACCTATTCCCCCTCAAGAGACTGAAAAGATTTGGCATGGGTCCTCAGATCCTCAAAAGGTTCTACAGCTGTACCATCGAGAGCATCCTGACTGGTTGCATCACTGCCTGGTACGGCAACTGCTCGCCCTCCGACCGCAAGGCACTACAGAGAGTAATGCGTACAGACCAGTACATCACTGGAACCAAGCTTCCTGCCATCCAGGACTTCTATACCAGGCGGTATCAGAGGAATGCCCTAAAAAAAAAGACTCCAGCCACCCTAGTCATAGGCTGTTCTCTCTGCTACCGCACAGCATGCGGTACCGGAGCACCAAGTCTAGGTCCATGAGGCTTCTAAATAGCTTCTACCCCCAAGCCATAAGACTCCTGAACATCTAATCAAATGCATAGTCACTTTAATAACTCTACCTACATGTACATATTACCTCAATTACCTCAATTACCTCACATTGACTCTGTACCGGTAGCCCCTGTATATAGCCTCGCTATTGTTATTTTACTGCTGCTCTTTATTTATTTGTTACTTTTATTTCTTTTTTTTTTTGTATTTTTCTTAAAACTGCATTGTTGGTTAAGGGCTTGTAAGTAAGAATTTCACTTAGGTCTGCACCTGTTGTATTCGGCGCATGTGACAAATAAAATTTGATTTGATTAACCGTTTTTGGAAGAAAGGGTTGTTTGATGATTGTTTTAAAGGCAAGAAGGAGTCTTTGGAAAGCAAGAAGGGTTCTACAAAGAACTCTTCTTATTCTGAATAAGATTTTTGTTGATTTCTTTTCTTATTTATTTTAAATAGTGCCTGAGCATTAGTGTTTAAACTTTAACCTCAGGAGTTTGAGTAATCTGATATATTTTCAAACGTATGTGAGAAAGTTTTAAACTGTACCTATATGGGAATATTTGTGCATGCATCTGGTATTCCCTTAGTCTTGATTCAGGAGTTAACTTAACACTCAGTGGTGTAAAATAACCGTTCATAACCAGAGTTGAGTGTGATGGTGTCATTATTACTCTGTGTAGAATAAAACACTCAAAACATTGCCCACCATTATCATATTTGCCAGCATGCTCTTCTGCAGGTTGATTTTCAGAATTGTTTGTTGCAATCTGTGTTTTTGCATTTACATTGATTGTTTGATTAATCAAATGCTACACAAAGATAAATAGCATATATTTTTCTAAACTAATCCAATCTCTTAGTAGTTGGCTGTATTGCACCCGTTACTGAGATGGTTGTTCGAGCTTAGATGAATCAGGTTGGTCCCATTAACCTCACTTCTCTAACTTGGCAGTCATCCTGAATGCAGTTTGCAGGTGATTAAAAATGTCCAATTGTTAGACGTCCTCATTTTGGCTGGATTCTGATTGGATTTGCACATTACTCTACCAGCCAGCATAATACGACTTGTAGTCTGTAAAACAGGAATTTCCTAAGAACACGTTGTTAGTGTATAACTAGGCATTCAAAAAAAGGCCTTATGATAATGTCATTTAGGGGTTATTTTATTTTTATAGGCTAATAAGTCTGTTTGAACCGTTCATAGAGGGTTCTAAGAAGAACCCTTTAAAGAAATGTAGGGTTCTCAGTAGAACCCTTCATAAAGTGTTCTTGGAAGACCATTTAGTGGTTAAAAGGGTTCTTGTTAAAACCTTTGTTGATGGTTCTAAGAACCCTTCATAGAGGGTTCTAAGTAAAATAATTTACAGGAGGTTCTATGAAGAACCCTGCATTGAGGGTTCTAGGTAGAACCCGTTGCAAAGGGTTCTACCTAGCACCTAAAAGGTTTCCTGTATGGGGACAAACCAAAGAACCCTATATGGTTCTACTTAGAACCTTTTTTTTTCAAAGAGTGCAGTATAAATCATGAATGTGCATGTCAAGTATGACTGTATTTCCAATATAAAGTAGATAGTGTCTTAGTTGAGCTAGGGTTGGCTGTTCAACAGTCTGGAGGTAGAAGCTGTCTCTGAGCTTCTTTTTTTTCTCCAAATGACTCAGAGGCTGTGTGTGAGTGTGCATGCCTGTGTTTGTGTCAATTGGGAAGCACACAGCAACACAACACACGGTCTCCCGTCCCCGGGCTATGTTGTCTTGGTGACAGATAGCATGCTGTTTGTCATGACTGTGAGCCTACGTGTGCTGTGTGAATGTGTTGAATGTGTTATCCAGGGTAAGCGGCGTTTTGTTCCCAGCATGCACGGCGCTACACCAGGGCTAGGGGGGGCTGTAGCCCCGTCACAAATCTGCGTAGCCCCAGTTTAGCCCCCTCAAGCATTTTAGTATTTTTTCTATTTTTAAATAAAGAAATATGTAAAAGTTAATAACCAGCCATTCTGTTCCCAATCCGATCCCTGGCTGCGTGCTCGTGCCGCATGTGTACCCTATGACGTGTGTGGGTGGGGGGAGGAGGAGGAGTCTGGTGTGAGTGATCACGCACATTTGGCTACGTTAAGGGAGACAGCTACTAGCTAGCTAGTCGCCCATCTCACCCGTAGCAATGGACTGTTTGCTGATCAAGAGAAGAGTGCGGGTAGAAATTGAAAATCCAGACCCAGACCCTGTCTCCAAGGGGGCGAAAGAAGAAGAGGGAGATGAGAAAGATGAGTCAGAGAGAGAAACTCGTGAGCCACGACGTGATGGAGCACCAGAGCAGCTCGTCGCTGCTAGCTGCTCCACAGCCACCGTTAGCTGCACTGTAACTGAAAGGCCTTTTATTTATTGACAGATCGTGCCTGTCCGGTTGTGGGAACATGATTCAATCGTGCTGATCTGGATCTGGATGGAACAAGAAGACGCATGCACATTGTCGGCCTACAAGTATTTTTGCAATGGAAATATAATCGCGAAGATTGTGATAGTAGCCAGCTCGTTTTACACCATGTGTGCACAGTGGACAGGCATAGGGGAAATGCACTTCTCGTTGTGTCTCCACTGTGGATATTATTCCTTTCATTTCTGATGTTGTGACAGACATTTAATCCGTAACATTATAACCAATGCACAGCAGGAAGCATGTATATGGTCGGCCTATAAGTTATTTTTGTTTGCAATAGAAATATAATCACTAAGATTGTGATGATAGCCAGTTCGTTTTACAAGTGTATTGCACTTCTCGTTGTGGCTGCAATTTGGATATTATTCCTTTCATTTCTGACTTTGTGATAGCCATTTCATCCGAAACATTATTACCAATGCACAGTTGTCTGATTATGCATATGGAACAAATGCACTTCTTGTTGTTGTCGCATTTTGGATATATTGTGTTGTTATTGCTGAAAGACTTCAGTGCATGGGCACTTTCAGCTTTGCTGAACGTGAAAGCCGTTTTTTGTCATTGCCTTGTGGTCACGTATATTAGGCTTATAGTTATTTTGTTGAATTTTCTTGGGCCAAATTCAATTAAAAACTACATTTATATTGAAAGTGCTGTGTGCCATATCTGCTTTTATTGAAAAATGAGAACTTCCTTATAACTCTGAAGTCATGAAAATCAACTATTTTCTTAGCACCCCCACGTATTGGTCAAGCCCCCCCCCCTTACACCCGGGAGAGAAACAATCCTGGCGCCGTGCCTGGTTCCGAGCAGACACTAATCACAGAGAATCGGGGGTTAGGTTGGGGTGTTCAAAGACTGAGGAAGTGGTTGATGCCCTCATGTTAAATAGTGTTGGATGGGTTTGCCTTTGTTGTTCTCCATTGCCTTGTAGACTGTGGGGAGAGACAACAGGGTGGAACATTTTTGGTTTTACATATATAATCTAAATTATTCTTTCTCTTCACTTCTTCTTCTTCACTTCTCTTCTTTCACTTTACTCTTCTCTTTCTCCAGCCTCTCTCTCTCCTTCCCCATGCCCCTCTGTGTCTCTATCAGTGTGTGTGTGAGACTGTCTGTCTGTACGTCTGCCTGTCTGTATGTGTGTGTGTGTGCTCCCACCACATACTTAACCCAGACCTCCAGTGGTTTCCTGGTCCACTGATGATGTTCCTCTTATCCTAGCAGCAGCTTAATTACAGGTCCAGTGTCACGCACGCCAGAGGCCTTCACTGGTCCAAAAAGTTGGACCCGTTCCAAAATGGACCTGGGGCTTTCCCACCCAGACCCAATATTTATAAATACATTTTTTAAATATAGAGACCCGTTCCAAATGGACCTGAGGACAACTAGACCGTTCAGTTTAGACCTGGTTGGATCCAGAGCCAGTCCAATCCAAGTGAGAGAAGCAGCAGAAAAGTCAATTTTAAGATACTTTATTAACCAGAGTTGATAAAGCACAAAGGTGAGGAGGTAGAGAGGTGAGGCTCTAGCAGAGGCGGTGCTGTGTGTGTAGGCTACTGTGAGTGTGAACGAGTGACATGGAGAGACAAGAGACAGAAATCAACCAAGCCTACACACTATATTAGACTAATTGCTGCCAAAGCTAGGTTATTTATCATCCAATGTGATTAAGTAGTACCTGTCTTGACTGCATCAAACCATGAGAAGCTAGTTAAAACTACTTCAGGATCGGTGTCCCGTCTGCGGGATGGTTGAGCTAACGTAGGCTAATGTGATTAGCATGAGGTTGTAAGAAACAAAGAAATTCCCAGGACACACATATCTGGTATGGGCAGAAAGCTTATATTCTTGTTAATCTAACTTCACTGTCCAATTTACAGTAGCTATTAGAGTGAAAGATTACCATGCTATTGTTTGAAGAGAGTGCACAATTATGAACTTGAAAATGTATGACTAAACCAATTAGGCACATTTGAGCAGTCTTGATACAACATTTTGAGATTCCACTGGATCGCTCTAAAACTTTGCACACGCAGTGCTGCCATCTAGTGGCCAAAGTCTATATTGGGCCTGGGCTCGAATAATTCATTATGCCCTTACTCTTGCATTTCAAATATGATGGTACAAAAAAAATTCTAATAATGTTTGGTTTTTTCTTTGTATTATCTTTTACCAGATTTTGGCAATGTTTACTGACACCGGCCATATTCAACTGGTGTTGAGCGTTCATAAATGAATCGGTTATTCTGCGCCAGCTACATCTATCAACAATTGTCACAGCGACATTCTATTGAAATGGTAAATTGCATAGTGGAGTCTTTTGTTAAGACATGTTGCTAGCTAGCTAAGTAAATCCTGCATGAATCTGCAGGTAGCTAACCAACCATGTTGAACGTTAGCTAGCTAACAATAGGCTATAACTAGCAAAGCAAATGGATCTGAGTTACGAATAATAAGATCATAGACATCACGTTAGCTAGCGAGCCAGCCAGCTAACATTAGCTAGCTAGTTAATAGTATACTTTAACTTGAAATGAAATAGACTTCATGTCAAAACGTGTAATCTGAAAATGTAGCTAGACCGGTGGAAGCTGTCATCGTGGCAAAGGGTGGCTACTTTGAAGAATCTCAAATGTAAAATATATTTTATATTTCAGCATTTTGCCTAAAATACATTTTTTTGTGTGTTATTTTTATAAATGGCAGTATGATGCTGCATTCTTGTAAATGTTGTACTGTCACAACACTTAAATGGTATTTGAACACATCATTTCTTGGTCACTAACCTGAAATGTTCTGCTACAGTGCAGCTACACCACCAGATATGTGAGCATTAAAGAGTTATGGCCACAGACTTATTTGCAAGAATGCATTTTTGCACTTTGCCAAATGCTGCCCAAAATCGAGAAAATAATTGTCCAATTATCAGCACTAACGTAAAACTACCAGTGCTCAAGGACACTTGACAAAGAGTATATATTAATTATTTGGGGACTTGAAACTGCAACCTCTGGGTTCGGTGCCTTGTAGGTATTGCTGTGGAAATTCTTACACAGGGACACTCGAAGTCAATCTTAAATGAATAATTGTTTATTGTCAGTGCGCTGGAGAGGTTTCAACAAACTTAATGCACCATAGTGAACATCTGTCAGAAGCTCTACTGGGGCCGCCCGCAGTCGTTTTATATATGGCTATACACAAACAAGTTCTATTCGAATGATTTAGCATAATTCATTCATCATTACCGTTTTGTTTGTTGTAACCGACCAATACTGGTTCATAACATGACCAATACCCCACAAGAATTCTCTCTCAGCTGAGACCTTGAAACTGAGATATATTTTGTTCTCAAAACAAGGTCTGGGCATACTGCCAAATTGCAGCTACTGATAGTGAGGATTCGTTCAGTCAGTCACTTGCATGAACAGAGAAATTGGTTTATAGAAAGGACAAACATAGAACATAGAAATTGGTAAATAGAAAAGCACAAGTATATATATTTCCATCACATTCCATCCTCTTATCACATGGGTGATGATAATCATTACATTTTAATGCAAGCATTTCAATTTTAGCTTCTATTTCAAAATACTCTATACTATTAAAGTAAGGGAAATCAACACAGAAAAAAAACAGACACATCATAATTTCAAACCCTTCATTCTGGGTTGTACAATCCAATTAGTATAGTAATACTATAATCATAATAAATGTTATACTTCTATTAATGGGAGTGAGCATCAAAAATACACACACATACACAAGGGATCTGTAGATTCAGAGATGAATCACTCAATGTTAACCATTGTTTCCATATCTCTTACCACAATCAGGTTGGATTAACCTATGTTTTTCAATAACTGTTCCTGGGACATCAACTTAGTCACAATATAAAACCCTGTTGTTTAACAATTTTTGTTTAAACAAAAACCACCTTCAATCATTATTCATAGTCCGTATCTACAGGGGGAAATGGGAGCTCATCCAGAGTTGGCAGCTCATTAGTTTCACCATCCTCTGGAGAAGCAGAAAACATGAAATCTTATCAGCCAGAGAGGCACAGATAGCCTTACAGCATGTTAATAACATTTCACAGGGAAGAGAGAGAGAACACGTGAGACATTTTCCTACCCAATATTTATTATATAAGGTACGATCATCACTGCGCTTTGTTGCCAACTGTCAGTGGAAGTGTTGTAGCAGTTGATGTTTTTGATGGTTATGCCAGTACAAATACAGTGCCTTCTTGACAAGATCTGTTCTGCGAGTTTTGTAAGTGAATGTGTTAGTTACTACCAATCTTCACTGTCTCTTCTGTAAACCACATGCATATCACTTGCTGATTAGCAGCATACTGTAACAGTGGTGACCTATGAGAAGCTGGCAGATGTGGCTTATTCTTGGCATGGCTTTTAGCAAACTCTTTTTGGTCTCCCATAAAGGGGGAAAGTCATCCCAGTTCATGTACATAGTTCATAAACATTGAAGGGCTGATTTAATTTAAGGCGGATTTAAGTGCATGTGATAGCAAATAAACATAAGATAACTCCTTTATAGCTAGTCACCATGTAATTGTAATACTCATAAATATGCTAATGAGCCCCCGACAGCACATTGTCCCACCTACATTTCAAAATGCAGTAATGATGCTGCATTCCTAACCAAGTGGGAATTTACAACATACGACAGGGAAAATCCTTTTGAACAACCCTTGAACTGGTAATTACTAGTGATGTTAAGTTTGATACCGGAGCTCCAAGGCATGCAACAAAATCGCTAAGCAGTTTGTTTCGAAACAGCGCACCGATGCTTGTATCACTTTATCAGAAGCACATGATCAACAACGACCCTGCACACACGCTACGACACATGCAACGTAATGTATAATAATTGGGCTGTTTACAATTATTTGGACCAGCAGGTGCCACTAGTGTACACTGTGTAAATCATAGCCTCAAGTAATGAACTGATTTTCGACACAATTTGCTGGATATTCTCAATGATATACTCAGCTTTGTTTCCCCATCAATAGTAATTACTAGTGACTCCACAAGTCAGTTGAAATTACACATACCCGAGACCTGTTACAATCATATCAGAGCCGACCCAGACCTGTGACATTATTTAGAATTCTGGGTCTTGGATATTCGGGTACAGGTGGATCCGTGAAGATCTCTAACGCATACACACACACACAGAGAGAGAGAGAGAGAGATAATTTAAGATACTGTCAACACAAACTCATAGACAGATAGGACATACCCTGCTCATATATAACACATTCACACAGGACAGAGTTTGAGCTGTATATCAAACAGAGATAAACTTATACCACAGTGTACACAGCTCCCCCAATGCTAATGCAAACATCCCATACTAGATTTCAGATGTGTTATGTGGGTGATGTGAGATTTTCAGATTCATTCATACATGCATTCCTTCATACAAACATACTGTAATAACATGTTGCGGTCCTCAGTAATCATGGACCTGTGTTTGTGTTTGTCTTCTTCCAGACTTCACAAGGAGGAGACAAGACTGAGGCCTTTTCTGTCTGCCTTCGAGTTCCAAAGTCTTCTCTTCAACCTCACTGCATTCAGGATCAGCAACGCAGGAGGACACAACTGTAAGTGTGTGTGTGTGCGCACACTGCAAGATCAGAATGTTAACACCAACAGTGTTAAATTAAATACTTTCTTAGAAATTACATGTGACCCACAGAAATAAGGTTAAACTAACACTTTTCAAAGTGTTGACAAACTAACAACCCTTGTGTGTTGGTTCCCTAACACCATGGGTGTTACATATTCTGACTTAAAATAACACTTTATTAGTGTTGATGCTGTCACTCTTTCGCAGTGTTGAGGGGAGAGGGGTTTAAAGCCTTATTTGCGTATTTCCCAGCATACCTTTCGAGTGAGTGTGCGAGATACCCACCCGTGACTGTGTTTGTTAATGACAGAGATATTCATGCATTCAATAATGTTAAGTTTGGAAAGTGCTAATGAAGTTACTGGCTAAGTAAATGTGTTCATGTTTGAAGTAAATCCTTTGTGATAAAATATTATACAGCTCATAAGGCCTTTCCTTATGGGGTATTTACTGTCAACAACCTTGTCTTGTTTTCATCAAGCTGAAGCATTTATTGGAAAGTGAGATGTGTTTCACACATAATTGCCCAGGAGGAGGGCAGGTCAGGGCTTCGTGTGCTGAATGATATACTGTATGACGGCTTCCGGTGTATTGCGGTGTATTGATGGGCACTGTTCCTAGGCTGTCATTGAAAATAAGAATTTGTTCTTAAAACAAGTCAAAATGAGGCTCAGTAGTGTGTGTGGCCTCCACGTGCCTGTATGACCTCCCTACAACGCCTGGGCATGCTCCTGATGAGGTGGCGGATGGTCTCCTGAGGGATCTCCTCCCAGACCTGGACTAAAGCATCCGCCAACTCCTGGACAGTCTGTGGTGCAACGTGGCGTTGGTGGATGGCGCGAGACATGATGTTCCAGATGTGCTCAATTGGATTTAGGTCTGGGGAACAGGCGGGCCAGTCCATAGCATCAATGCCTTCCTCTTGCAGGAACTGCTGACACACTCCAGCCACATGAGGTCTAGCATTGTCTTGCATTAGGAGGAACCCAGGGCCAACCGCACCAACATATGGTCTCACAAGGGGTCTGAGGATCTCATCTCGGTACCTAATTGCAGTCAGGCTACCTCTGGCGAGCACATGGAAATGCCACCCGACACCATGACTGACCCACCGCCAAACCGGTCATGCTGGAGGATGTTGCAGGCAGCAGAACGTTCTCCACGGCGTCTCCAGACTCTGTCACATCTGTCACGTGCTCAGTGTGAACCTGCTTTCATCCTGCTGCTGGGTTGTTGCCCTCCTACGGCCTCCTCCATGTCTCCTGATGTACTGGCCTGTCTCCTGGTAGCGCCTCCATGCTCTGGACACTACGCTGACAGACACAGCAAACCTTCTTGCCACAGCTCGCATTGATGTGCCATCCTGGATGAGCTGCACTACCTGAGCCACTTGTGTGGGTTGTAGACTCCGTCTCATGCTACCACTAGAGTGAAAGCACCGCCAGCATTCAAAAGTGACCAAAACATCAGCCAGGAAGCATAGGAACTGAGAAGTGGTCTGTGGTCACCACCTGCAGAACCACTCCTTTATTCAGGGTGTCTTGCTAATTGCCTATAATTTCCACCTGTTTTCTATTCCATTTGCACAACAGCATGTGAAATTTATTGTCAATCAGTGTTGCTTCCTAAGTGGACAGTTTGATTTCACAGAAGTGTGATTGACTTGGAGTTACATTGTGTTGTTTAAGTGTTCCCTTTATTTTTTTGAGCAGTGTATAAACATACTCACAGTAATAGAGTACTGGAGGCACAAAAATGAAAAACACGCTAGCCATTGCATGTACTATGTGCACACACTCTTATGCACTCCCACTCCTACAAGCACACGTACAAACATATACACAGCAAAAGTGTTACAATCCAGGTGTTGAGGGGTAAAGTGTTGTGTTATATCTGAGTGTTGATTCTAGTGGGGTTAACACAAGTAGATTGAAATTGAATAATGGTGTTTACTTCGATTGACCAACACACAGTAGAACTTCTCTTGGCAAGATTTTTTTTTTAAAGTTTGTTTTTCACTAATGTTAGTCATTTTGCCCGTGTGGTGTTCTGTGCCTGGCTAGTTAGCTTTCACCGTTCTACCTACCAGAGATTCACCCCGATTCTGCCATTGGCTTGTGGCTATCAAGAATGATGCGGTGACCAAAGATTATCAGGGGAATTTTACTGCTGAACAGACAACAGCTGAGAAGTGATGAGATACCATTGATTTTTTCCCTTCACAACAACAGTTTAGCTGGGTACGTTAGCTAGCTAACTTTACAGTCCTGTATTGATCTCTGAAAGCCATCAGCTAAATCATATAGCTTTCTTTGGTATACATAATGTCAATCAATGTTGCCTATGCCATGGTAGTCACTGCTAGACTGGTAGCTACCTTCAGCAGAGTAAACATGTTTGTTTGTTCATTCTATCTTTGACCAAAGTTAGCTAACGTAAGCTAGCTAATGTTACCAAATAAGAGTATCTCATCTATTCCACCCTTGTCTGGAAAACACTCTGTTACTAAAAATAGAATTGTCGATATAACTAACTCACCCTTTATTTGTGTGTTGGTAGTCTCAGCTGGCTAGCAATCTTGCTGCCAATTTAGTGACTCTAGGTAGGTAACAGCAAGCTGACAATATTTTGAAATGTCCATTGCTAGGTATGCTTAGCTAGCGAGTCTAATAGAGATCAATACAATTAGTGGGGTGGTTAAATTGTGTATTGTTGTGTATTTTGTGGAAGGTGGTACAGAATCTGATTCCACCAATATGCACTTCCAACCACTAGCTCTGCACAAGATGAAGATAAGTTAGCCAAAATATTTACAAGCTGACAGCTAAGATAGCTCAATTTACAGTAAGCATGGTATAAACATGAATTGGGTAATGTTTGTATGGTTTATGTTTGTTTTATGAGGTTAAAGGTGGTTAGAGGTAGTACCTTCCAGACCATGTAATCAATTTTGTCTACCCCTCTTCTCTTTTTACCTTTTCTTTTTGTAAAACTCAGGTTATCTGGAGTGATTCCACAGTGCCTTGCTGAAAAATACCACAAAGTGGGGGCATTTTGGGTATACAAGCATGAGGGAGCAAACATACATTGCAGTTATGGAGCACAACACAATTGTGGGACAGAAACCAGTAAGGGACACTGAATGTTATAAAATCAAGACTACACAGTAATAACACAATCACCTTTCTTATTTCTGCAGATGATCAAAACAAAATACAAAGACAGGTCTACAAAATACCCCTGCAAAGGGCTACTATTGACAATAATGATCTGTCAAAGTAAATGGGCTGGGGGAGGTTTACTGACAGTACTTTGAGATGAGGAAGGGGGTTTTGGTTTTGCAGGTTCGTGCTTAGACAGTAAATGCATTGTTGGGTATGAGAGCGATGGAGGTGCCATTTCTCCTCAATCTGCAGAGAATTGTAGCTACAGATTGTTAGACCAGATAATGTGATTTACACAAAGATTTTACTGACATCTTGTCTCTTTCAAGTCTTCTCTCATTGATCTAGACCGTCTTCTCTCATTGATCATTGATCGCCCAACACAAGTTGTAGTCTTTCAGAGACTACAATTATATGTGCCTGCTTGTATATTTAGCAATGAATCCGCCGATAGGAACATCGCTGAAAGATATCCAATGGCTCTATCGAACAAGGACAACCATATCTACAATCACAAAAATGTATAGTGCGATTTTACTTTCATTTAACTAGGCAAATCAGTTAACCTAGGCATTTTTCTCCATCAGAAAAGTTTTTAAGATATGATGTGCAAGCAGGCAACATGCTCTGTAGTCAGTGTAGTGGTTCCTCTCTGCCCTGTTATTCACATTTTCCTGCCTAACATGAGAGGGCTTTACTACAGCAGTTAGTTAATAGACAGCAGTCTGGTTCCTACTTCCTGCTCTCAACCTGCTGCCCTCTCATTGGCGCCGACCTCTTCTGTTAGGCTCTGAGGAGAATCTCTCTGATAGCACCGCTGGGACTCGCAAATATCAGCTGCCAAGTTTGTTCACTGGCAAGGGAAGTTCACTACTGGAGCTCTAGCTCACTTAGTAACAGTCTGCCTAATTCACTTTCAGATAGACACGCACGCATGCACACACACACACTCTATCTGTCTAGTTTATACACACAACCACTTTTAGCCTAATAAGTGATAGAGGCACACACAGACACACATTTAAGGGCATCTTTAGACTGAGTGACTTGTCGCTGAGTGTTCAACACACACCTGCTCTGACTGAAGCACTGAGTTGTGCCAAGTCCATCTATGCGAGAGCAGGACTTTCATTCACAGATATTGCCTGTCTGTTCTTCCAAATCTTCTGCTCTTTTTTGGGGTGATGGGGGTTCTCTCTCTCTCATAGTGTTTAGAGCAATGTACTGAGATGATCTGAGAGGGATTGCACATAGATGACAGAAGAGGGAAAAATAGGGAGACAAGGAAGAGAGTGTTGTACAGGGGTTAGCAGGCAGCCAGGGGAATGGTTGTCGGGATTTTTTTGTCTTTATTTAACTAGGCAAGTCAGTTAAGAACAAATTCTCGTTTTCAATGACGGCCTAGGAACACTGCCTTGTTCAGGGGCAGAACAACAGATTTGTACCTTGTCAGCTCAGGGATTTGAACTTGCAACCTTTCAGTTAGTCGTCCAATGCTCCAACCACTAGGCTACCCTGCCACCCCATGAGTTGGTTGGGTTGGTTGGGTTGGGGATGAGTTGGTTGGGTGCTGATTTGCAGATAGTATGGTAAATTAACTGTGTTTGATCGTCGCTGAAGGATCAGGGGATCACAATTTGTTAGAGCCCAAGTTCTCTCTCTTCCTCATCCTGTCTTTTCCCCCTATCTTTTTCTTTCCCTCTGTTCCTTTCTCTCTCATTACACATTCATCTCTCATTACACACACAGGCTACATTTTTGATCTCATCAAAATCGCACATCCCTGACTCGCTGTGACTGACACACATGCACACACACTGTTAAAAGCCATGCGCTGGACCTTGACTAGTGGTGGTAGTATTCTGTATGATGGCTGAGGAGGATTCAACCTGTACTATCCTCCCATCACTATTCATGAAGGAGAGAGTGATCAGTAATCCCTGTGGGTGCAGGCTCCTGCCATACCTCCACCTCTTTTCCTTTTCCTCTCCTCCATTCCTCCTCCTCCCTCACTCCACCGCACTGATTTATTTTGTTTTATCAGAGATTTCTAGAGTGAGGTGGCTAGGTGTGTGTGTACACCCATGTGCATCAAATGCGTGCACGCGCGCACACACACCCACAAAATCATAGAGCTACAATGTGTAACAGAGTTTGCATGGTGAACAGCTGGCTTGTCTTATTGGGCACCTTGGGACCTCCAGTGAATATCCAGAGAGACAGAGATGATAAAAGTGTTAGCTTTACCAGCTGATATCACTCTCACACTACTGTAGCCTACAGAGCTATATTCTTGACCACCCTCATGCATGGGCACATAGCTTACAGTAAAAGACATATGGGGTGACTTCCCACCTATGTACAGTGGTGGAAAAAGAACTCAATTGCCGTACTTGAGTAAAAATAAAGATAACTTAATAGAAATTGACTCAAGTAAAAGTGAAAGTCACCCAGTAAAATATCACTTGAGTAAAAATCTAAAAGTATTTGGTTTTAAATATACTTAAATATCAAAAGAAATGGAATTGCTCAAATGTACTTAAGTATTAAAAGTAAAAGTATAAACCATTTCAAATTCCTTATACTAAGCAAACCAGAAGGCACCATTTTATTTTTTATTGACGGATAGCCAGGGGCACACTCCAACACTCAGACATAATTTACAAACAAAACATTTGTGTCTGCCAGATCAGAGACAATAGGAAAGTGTGTGAATTGGACCATTTTCCTGTCAAAATGTGATGAGTACTTTTTGGTGTCAGGGAAAATGTATGGAGTAAAAAGTACATTATTTTCTTTAGGAATGTAGTGAAGTAAAAGTTGTCAAAAATATAAATAGTAAAGTAAAGAACAGATACCCCAAATAACTTGTTGAGTAGTACTTTAAAGTATTTTGACTTAAGTACTTACACCACTGCTTATGCAACAGCAACTTGGCTAAGTCCCTGATGATCAAACACACATTAGTACTGGACCATTAACTTCAGTATGTCAGAGTAGCCTTTCAGAGTTAGTACGTTTGAACATTCATGCCCTCTCTCTCTTCCTCCTCTCTCTCCAGAGTTGAAGTTAAAGTATTAATTATCTCCAAACTCTCTCCCCAGACACGTCCCAACTCTCAGGGGTAACCCTGGCCTCCGCTGCCCACTCCTCCAGCCCCGTTACCTCCTCTACCCCCCCTGCTCCCTGGGTTGAGGTGTGTACGTGCCCCCCAGGGTTTGGGGGTCAGTTCTGTGAGCTGTGTGCCCCAGGCTACACCAGAGAGGTCCCTAACAGAGGACCCCTGTCACCCTGTGTGCCTTGCACCTGCCACCAGCACGGACCCTGCCACCCTGAGACAGGTAGGAGATTTTTTATCTGTGTTTTCTTGTTCTCTCATTTTCTCATGCTCTCTCTATACCTCTCTTTCTCATATCCTCTATCTCCTTCTCCACCTTCGCTTTTCTTCCCTTCCCTACTCTTTTCTACTCTTCTCTGCACACAATGCAAACAGTTCTATATAGTGCCAAATAAGGGTTCTTTGGCTTGTAAAATAAGCAGAACCCTTTTTGGTGCTAAATGGAACCTTTTTTCATGATGTTCTAAATTGAACCTGTTTGATGATATAAAGAACCCTTTCTTAAAGTTCTATGAAGATACAGTAAAAAAGGTTCTACGTAGCAGCAAAAAAGGTTCCGCAATGGTTACAACCCTTTTGAGGGCTATATAGAACCCTTTTTATGATTCTTTACAAAAGCTTTATGGAGAATGGTTCCAAAAAGAAGATTTCACAATCTCAAAGATTCTTTGTAGAACCACACATTTTTGTATTTATTCTGGTTTAACAGCCATATTATATTGTTAAAATTACATAGGTTCTATTATTGTGTTTATAACTCTGGAAAAGGGTTGAATATTTTCTCATTATTTTACAAATGTTCCATCCCAAGAATAAATCACTTTTCTCCCGGGTAACCTGGTATTTCCAGCCTAAAAATGGAAGTGTCATTCAAAAGTACTATAATGCATATAAATGTCTAGATTTAATTAGAGCTTTGATCAGCCTGATACTACCTGAGACTGATGAGCCATATATTAAATACATTTTATAAGTCCTACTTTTATGATATTTAATGACCCCAAGCCCAAAGAAGCCCAAATGATTGTGCCGTTAACCAATACATATACTGACTGTATGATATAGGCTACTGAACATTACGCACGACAGAAAAAACATAAAAGCCCACAGATATAGCTAGCTATATGCTCTCTTGGGTAAATAAATTAAACTAGCTCCAGTAGGCTAATCTTTTTGAGTATGAACTGTATTACTTTACTGTATTGTATTATACTGTATTATATGAACTGGAATTACGCACATTGTTCAAACCATGATAAAGCAGAAGAGAACATTTGATTCTGGTGCAGCACATGCGGACTACAAATTTACAAGTAAAGACTTGCGAATTTGATTTTAATAGGGCTAATTTGTGTTATTAGTAGGGTGACACATATATAACTTTCATAATATTTCCCCTAATGTTATTGGCTTACCTCCTCTTTCTCGCTCTATTGTTGCTTTATTCCTTCCTCGCTTTCAACAGTTAAATGAAATATGTTTTGTTGTCCTTAATAATAATATAGGACTAGAATTAGATGGAGAAGGCTTTCACTTCACAAAGATTCACTGTTCCCCACAAGGACATGTGGGGAACAGAGGGTTAAATACACAACATATAATTGATGGGATTGAAACCAGGTGTGTGGGAAGACAAGACAAAACAAATGGAAAATGAAAAGTGGATCGGCGATGGCTAGAAGACCGGTGACGTCGACCGCCGAACGTCGCCCGAACATGGAGAGGGACCGACTTCGGAGGAAGTCGTGACAGTACTCCCCCCCCCTTGACACTCGGCGCCAGCAGCGCGCCAACACCGGCCTCGGGGACGACCCGGAGGGCGAGGCGCAGGGTGGTCCGGACGAAGACGGTGGAACTCCTGCAGCATTGAAGGGTCCAACACGTCCTCGACCGGAACCCAGCACCTCTCCTCTGGACCGTACCCCTCCCACACCACGAGATACTGAAGGCCCCTCGCCCGGTGCCTCGAATCCAGTATGGAGCGAACGGAGTATGCCGGGGCCCCCCCCGATATCCAGAGGGGGTGGAGGAACCTCCCGCACCTCAGACTCCTGGAGCAGACCAGCCACCACCGGCCTGAGGAGAGACACATGGAACGAGGAGTTACGGTAATCGGGTGGAAGTTGTAATCTATAACAAACCTCGTTCAATCGCCTCAGGACTTTAAATGGCCCCACAAACCCCGGACCCAGCTTCCGGCAGGGCAGGCAAAGGGGCAGGTTTCAGGTCGAGAGCCAGACCCGGTTCGCACCGGGGCCTGATCGCCACCGCAGATCAGGCCCCTGCGTTCTCCTTTTGGCGCGTCACTGCCTGCTTAAGGTGAACACGGACAGCCTCCCATGTCTCCTCTACGCGCCTGGAGACCTGGTCTGGACTCTCCACCGTAGTAGCACCAACGGAAACCCCTAAACACCTCCCCGAGCACTCTCGCGACCACCCCGTGAGAGCCCTCTGTGGCCAAGAAACAGTGGGGTTATGACAAGCTAACCAGGGTAGGCCTAGCACCACGGGAAACGCAGGAGAGTCAGTAAGGAAGAGACTAATTCTCTCCTTGTGACCCCCCTGCGTCACCATGCCCAGAGGAGCAGTGACCTCCCTAATCAACCCTGACCCTAATGGTCGACTATCTAATGCGTGAACGGGGAAGGGCACAGCCACAGGAACAATGAGGATCCCTAAACTATGGGCGAACGCTCTATCAATAAAATTCCCAGCTGCGCCTGAATCGACGAGCGCCTTATGCTGGGAATGCGGGGAATACTCAGGGAAAGTGACATACACAAACATATGTGCAACAGAGGGCTCTGGGTGAGAATGGTGCCGGCTCACCTGGGGTGACGCCAGAGCGCCCTGCCTGCTACCTCATTACCTAGAGGAACCAACCTGGCACCGACCGGCAGTGTGACCTCTGCGGCCACAGTTGGTGCATGAGCTGGAACCCCCTCCGGTCTCCCTGCGCACCGCCCCTCCCAGCTCCATGGGTATCGGAGAGGGGGTGCGTGGGGATGGAACTAACAGACCCCGATCTGAACATCCGCAGGTAGCCAGCAGGTTGTCCAGCCGGATGGATAGGTCCACCAGCTGGTCGAACGTGAGGGGGGTGTCTCTGCAGGCCAACTCCCGACGGACGTCCTCGCGCAGACTGCAACAATAATGGTCGATCAGTGCCCTGTCAGGGAAAATGTATGGAGTAGAAAGTACATTATTTTATTTCGGAATGTAGTGAAGTAAAAGTAAAAGTCGACAAAAATATCAATAATAAACTAATGTACAGATACCACAAAAAAACTACTTAAGGAGTACTTTAAAGTATTTTTACTGAAATACTTTACACCACTGCCCATTTGCCTTCACACTAGTACATTAGGATAGTTAATATACTGTTACACACGCACTTATCACATAGTATTCCATACAGTTGAAGTCGGAAGATTACATACACCTTAGCCAAATGCTTTTAACCTCAGTTTTTCACAATTCCTGACATTTAATCCTAGTAAAAATTCCCTGTCTTAGGTCAGTTAGGATCACCACTTTATTTTAAGAATGTGAAATGTCAGAATAATATTAGAGAGAATGATTTATTTCAGCTTTTATTTCTTTCATCACATTCCCAGTGGGTCAGAAGTTTATATACACTCAATTAGTATTTAGTAGCATTGCCTTTAAATTGTTTAAAAGTATTTGGCTAAGGTGTATGTAAACTTCCGACTTCAACTGTATCAACTATATCATGTTATTTCAAGTTATCCCTTTGGAGCACATGCAAAAGCTATTTGGAGTTGTTGAATGGGAGTGATTAATGTATGACAATTGAATTTGAACAAACTGAATGATGAGGATGAAGAAGAAGAGACTGATTGAATTTAGAACAATAGTTTAAGAATTGCTCTTCCTCTGTCAGAAGAAGAAGGTGTAACTGGACAGTAGCTTATTACTACACTGTAAGGTTTTTATTCTAAGATAAATGAAAATGGTCTGTTATATTCCATTATATTCTTAAAATATATGTGCTGACTGATTATACGCAAGTGATATCTGCAAAATTAACAAGTTGATGGCAATGCCACGAAATCTTCGCTAATAAGCATATTTCACATATTTTAAAGACCTGAGCTATTTAATGTAGGTGTTTAATTTATTACATTTACTTGTGGAATGTTACCAAATAGATAACAACAATAGAAAGAATAATCCGGTGGCATTACCAATAAATTGGAATACAAAAGAAGCCATCCACCCTTGATGGGCTATCAGCAGGACAATAGACTCTTGCCGAGTTTAGGGACTTTAAATGTATTAATGGATGTTTGTGAGGCATGTCACTTCACCCATCTCTTTGCATAGCCCACCACATGCACTGTTATCCAACCACATCTGGATGGATACAAAATGAATTACTATGTGAATAAATATCTCTGAATGATAGAATTATTGGAATAATTTAGGCTAATGCAATTGAAGGCAATAAAGTGTTGCTTACTGAAACACCCAAAGCCATCCAATTGTTCTGATTGGATTTGAAGCAATAGCCTACCTGCTTGTGGTCAAGTATTTTAGCACCGTTTCGCAGTGCTTTTTGACAGGCATGGGGACTGGTCTTGATAAATCAATCAGATTTTTATTTTCACTGAATCGCCAATTGGTTAGCCTAATTTACAACAAATTATAATCAATCCCATATAGTATGTTCTAACAAGAAAAGCTTCTAAAGTCTAGTAGAGCCAATATTAAAAAGTCTAATAAATTCCTGAATTCAATCACTGAACTGACATGTTGCGGTTTATTCATTGTTTAATAATTCAAGGCTCCCTTTGTTATTTTGTTTTATAGCTAAAATGCTTTACTGTATTTCAATCAAATCAAATCACATTGTATTGGTCACATACACATATTTAGCAGATGTTATTGCGGATGTAGCAAAATGCTTTTGTTCCTAGCTCCGACAGTGCAGTAGTGTCTAACAATTCGCAACGATACACACAAATCTAAAAGTAAAATAATGGAATTAAGAAATATATAAATATTAGGACGAGCAATGTCGGAGTGGCATTGACTAAAATACAGTGGAATAGAACAGAGTATATAGATTGAAATAAGTAAAGCAGTATTTATTCCATTATTAAAGTCACAATGATTCCATGTCTATGTATATAGGGTAGCAGCCTTTAATGTGCAGGAATGAGTAACCGAGTGGTAGCCGGTTAGTGATGGCTATTTAACAGTCTGATGGCCTTGAGATAGAATCAGTTTTTCAGTCTCTCGGTCCCAGCTTTGATGCACCTGTACTGACCTCGCCGTTGCTCGGGTGGTTGATGTCTTTGATTATCTTTTTGGTCTTCCTGTGACATCGGGGGCTGTAAGTATCCTAGAGGGCAGGCATTATGCCCCCAATGATGCCTGGGCAGACCGCACCACCCTCTGGAGAGACCTGTGGTTGCGCGCGGTGTAGTTGCCGTACCAGGCGATGACACAGCCTTACAGGAGGATCTCAATTGTGCATCCGTAAAAGGTTGTGAGTTTCTTAGGGGCCAAGCCGAATTTCTTGAGCCTCCTAAGGACAGAAAAGCGTTTCACCTTCTCCACTGCTTCTCCAAGCTTTTCACCTTCTCCAGGGTCCTCGCCTCCTAATTGTAGGCTGTCTCGCCATTGTTGGTAATCAGGCCTACTACTGTTGTGTCGTCTGCAAACTTGAGATGATTGAGTTGGAGACGTGCATGGCCACGCAGTCATGGGTGAACAGGGAGTACAGGACAGGGCTCAGTATGCACCCTTGTGGGCCCCCTGTGTTGAGGATCAGTGAAGTGGAGGTGATGTTTCCTATCTTCACCAGTAGGATGGCCCATCAGGAAGTCCAGGACCCAGTTGCACAGGGCGGGGTTCAGACCCAGGGACCCAAGCTTAATGATGAGCTTGGAGGGTACTATGGTGTTGTAGGCTGTGCTGTAGTCAGAACAGCATTCTTACATAGCTATTCTTCTTGTTCAGATAGGATAGGGCAGTGTGCAGTGCGATGGTGATTGTATCGTCTGTGGATCTATAGGGGCGTAAGCAAATTGAAGTGGGTCTAGGGTGTCAGGTAAGGTAGGGTTGATATGATCCTTAACTAGCCTGTCAAAGCGCTTTATGATGCTACGTGGTGATACGCATTTAGTTCAGATACCTTTGCTTTCTTGGATACAGGAGCAATGGTGGACATCTTGAAGCAAGTGGGGACAGCAGACTGGGATAGGGAGAGAATGAATATGTCCGTAAACACTCCAGCCAGCTGGTCTGTGCATGCTCTGAGGACTCGGCTAGGGATTCTGTCTGGGCCGACAGCCTTGCGAAGGTTAACACTCCTAAATGTCTTACTCACATCAGCCATGGAGAACGAGAGCCCACAGTCCTTGGGAGTGGGCCGCGTCCTTGGCACTGTGTTATCCTCAAAGCGGGCAAATAAGGTTTTTAGCTTGCACGGGAGCAAGACGTCAGTGTCTGCGACGTGGCTAGTTTTCCCTTTGTAATATGTGATTCTCTGTAAACACTACTACATACGTCTTGTGTCTGAGCTGTTGAATTGCGATTCCACTTTGTCTCTGTACTGAGGTTTTTGCCTGTTTGATTGCCTTACAGAGGGAATAACTACACTGTTTGTATTCCCCTTGCCATGGTTAAATGTGGTGGTTCGGCTTTCAGTTTTGCACGAATGCTGCCATGTATCCACGGTTTCTGGTTTGGGTTGGTTTTAACCTCTTACATCTAGACGTTCCGCTAGCGGAACACCTGCTCCAATATCCAATGATAGGCGTGGCGCGAATTACAAATTCCTCAAAAATACAAAAACTTCAATTTTTCAAACATATGACTATTTCACAGCATTTTAAAGACAAGACTCTCCTTTATCTAACCACACTGTCCGATTTCAAAAAGGCTTTACAGCGAAAACAAAACATTAGATTATGTCAGCAGAGTACCAAGCCAGAAATAATCAGACACCCATTTTTCAAGCTAGCATATAATGTCACAAAAACCCAGAAGACAGCTAAATGCAGCACTAACCTTTGATGATCTTCATCAGATGACACACCTAGGACATTATGTTATACAATACATGCATGTTTTGTTCAATCAAGTTCATATTTATATCAAAAAACAGCTTTTTACATTAGCATGTGACGTTCAGAACTAGCATACCCCCCGCAAACTTCCGGAGGAATTTGCTAACAATTTACTAAATTACTCACGATAAACGTTCACAAAAAGCATAACAATTATTTTAATAATTATAGATACAGAACTCCTCTATGCACTCGATATGTCCGATTTTAAAATAGCTTTTTGGTGAAAGCACATTTTGCAATATTCTAAGTACATAGCCCAGCCATCACGGGCTAGCTATTTAGACACCCGGCAAGTTTAGCACTCACCATATCAGATTTACTATTATAAAAGTTTGATTACCTTTTGTTGTCTTCGTCAGAATGCACTCCCAGGACTGCCACTTCAATAACAAATGTTGGTTTGGTCCAAAATAATCCATCGTTATATCCGAATAGCAGCGTTTTGTTCGTGCGTCCCAGAAACTATCCGAAATGGTAAATAAGGGTCGCGCGCATGGCGCAATTCGTGACAAAAAAAATTCTAAATATTCCATTACCGTACCTCGAAGCATGTCAACCGCTGTTTAAAATCAATTTTTATGCCATTTTCTCGTAGAAAAGCGATAATATTCCGACCGGGAATCTCCTTTTCGGCAAACAGAGGGAAAAAAATCACAAAGACGGGGGCGGCCAGGTCACGCGCCTAAGCCCACAGTCCCTTGATCGGCCACTTGAGAAAGGCGATAATGTGTTTCAGCCTGGGGCTGGGATGACGACATTCTGTTTTTTCCCGGGCTCTGAGCGCCCATGGACGACGTAGGAAGTGTCACGTTAGAGCAGAGATCCTTTGTAAAAGATAGAGATGGCAAAGAAGTTCCAGAAATGGTCAGACAGGCCACTTCCTGTAAAGGAATCTCTCAGGTTTTGACCTGCCATTTGAGTTCTGTTATACTCACAGACACCATTCAAACAGTTTTAGAAACTTTAGGGTGTTTTCTATCAATATATAATAAGTATATGCATATTCTAGTTACTGGGTAGGATTAGTAACCAGATTAAATCGGGTACGTTTTTTATCCAGCCGTGAAAATACTGCCCCCTAGCCATAAGAGGTTAATAGTCACAGTGGGAACAATATCCCGTATACGCTTCTTGATGAACTCAGACACGGTGTCCGTGTACAGTGGCAAGAAAAAGTATGTGAACCCTTTGGAATTACCTGGATTTCGGCATAAACTTTTCCAAAAAATGATAGACATACACAATGTGCTTAAAACCTGTTCAGGACAGACGTTCCGCTAGCGGAACCCCATTCCACCAGTGGGACCCCTCGTCAACAGCCAATGGAATAGCAGGGTGTGAAATACAAAACAACAAAGATCTCATAATTCAAATTTCTCAAACAATCAACTATTTTTCACCATTTTAAAGATAAACTTCTCGTTAATCCAACCACATTGTCCGATTTCAAAAAGGCTTTAAGGCGAAAGCATAGTATTAGATTATGTTAGGACATCACCTTGACAAGAAAAACCACACAGCCATTTTCCAAGCAAGGAGAGGCGTCACAAAACCCAGAAATAGGGCTAAAATGAATCACTAACCTTTGACGATCTTCATCAGATGACACTCCCAGCACTCAATGTTACACAATACATGTATGTTTTGTTCGATAAAGTTCATATTTATATCCAAAAACCCCATTTTACATTGGTGCGTGATGTTCAGAAAAGGTTTTGCCTCCAAAACTGCCGGTGAATGAGCACATCAATTTACCAAAATACTCATCATAAACGTTGATAAAATTTACAACAGTTATTGAAAGAATTATAGATACACTTCTCCTTAACGCACGTCTGTGTCAGATTTCAAAACAGCTTTACGGCGAAAGCACATTGTTCAATATACTGAGTACAGAGCTCAGCCATCAAAGCAAGCTATACAGTTACCCGCCAAGTTCTGGAGTCAACAAAACTCAGAAATAGTATTATAAATCTTCACTTACCTTTGCTGATCTTCATCGGAATGCACTCCCAGGACTCCCACTTCCACAAGAAATGTTTGTTTTGTTCAATAAACTCCATTTTTATGTCCAAATACCCCCGTTTAGTTCGCGCATTCAGATCACTATTCCAAAGGCATAATGCGTGAGTGCAAAACCCTAGACGAAAAGTCAAAAAGTTCCATTACCATTCGTAGAAACATGTCAAATGATGTTTACAATCAAGCCTTAGGGTCTTTTTATCATAAATCTTCGATAATATTCCAAACGGACAATAGCTTATTCATTACAGAGGAAAAAGAAGGAACGGTGCGCCTGCGTGACCGCACAGTAAACAACTCATTGGCCTCAGGCAGTCCACTTGTTGAGTCAGCTCTTATTCTCTCCCCAGTCACAGTAGAAGCATGAAACAAGGTTCTAAAGACTGTTGACATCTAGTGGAAGCCTTAGGAAGTGCAAAATGACCCCACAGACACTGTAGTTTGGATAGGCAATCACTTGAAAAACTACAAACCTCAGATTTCCCACTTCCTGGTTGGATTTTTCTCAGGTTTTTGCCTGCCATATGAGTTCTGTTATACTCACAGACATCATTCAAACAGTTTTAGAAACATCAGAGTGTATTCTATCGAAATGTACTAATAATATGCAAATATTTGACTCTGGGCCCGAGTAGCAGGCAGTTTACTCTGGGCACGCTTTTCATCCGAACGTGAAAATACTGCCCCCTGTCCCAAACAGGTTTAAACTAATAACACACAAATTATTGTATTTTTCTTGTCTATATTGACTACATCACTTAAATATTCATAGTGTAGGTTGGAAAGATTATGTGAACCCCTAGGCTAATGACTTCTCCAAAAGCGAATTGGAGTCAGGAGTTTACTAACCTGGAGTCAAATCAATGAGATGAGATTGGAGATTTTGGTTAGAGCTGCCCTGCCCCATAAAAAACACTCACAAAATGTGAGTTTGCTATTCACAAGAAGCATTGCCTGATGTGAACCGTGCCATGAGCAAAAGAGATCTCAGAAGACCTAAGATTAAGAATTATTGCCTTGCATGAAGCTGGAAAGACAAATTGTCTATAAATGGAGAAAGTTCAGCACTGTTGTTACTCTCCATAGGAGTGGCCATCCTGCAAAGATGACTGCAAGAGCACAGCCCAGAATGCTCAATGAGGTTAAGAAGAATCCTAGAGTATCAGCTAAAGACTTACATAAATCTCTGGAAGATGCTATCATCTCTGTTGACAAGTTTACAATACGTAAAACCCTAAACAAGAATGGTGTTCATGGGAGGACACAATGGAAGAAGCCACTGCTGTTAAAAAAAACATTGCTGCACATCTAAAGTTCGCAAAAGAGCAACTGGATGTTCTACAGCGCTACTGGCAAAATATTCTGTGGACAGATGAAAATAAAGTTGTGTTGTTTGGAAGGAACACACAACACTATGTGTGGAAAAAAAAAGGAACAGAACACCAACATCAAAACCTTATCCAAACTGAAAACTATGGTGGAGGGAGCATCATTGTTTGGGGCTGCTTAGCTGCCTTAGGGCCTGGACAGCTTGCTATCATCAATGTAAAAATGTTTTCCCAAGTTTATCAAGACATTTTGCAGGAGAATGTAAGGCTATCTGTCCGCCAATTGAAGCTCAACAGAAGTTAGGTGATGCAACAGGACAACAACCCAAAAGACAGAAGTAAATCAACCACAGAATGCCTTGAACAGAAGAAAATACACCTTCTGGAGTGGCCCAGTCAGTCCTGACATCAACCCGATTGAGATGCTATGGTGTGTTCAATAAAGACATGAGAAATGATAATTGTTTGTGTGTTATTAGTTTAAGCAGACTGTGCTTATCTATTGTTGTGACTTAGATGAAGATCAGATACAATTTTATGACCAACTTATGCAGAAGTCCAGATAATTCTAATTCTAATTCTAAAATTCACGTACTTTTTCTTCCCACTGTTATTCTCAGAGGCTACCCGGAACATATCCCAGTCCATGTGATCAAAATAATGTTGAAGCATGTATTCTGATTAGTCAGACCTGTGTTGAATAGACCTTAGCATGGGTACTTCCAGTTTGAGTTCATGCCAATAGGAAGGGAGGAGCAAAATAGAGTTGTGAACTGATTTACCAAAGGGAGGGCCTTGTAGGCATCCCGGGAGAGGGAGTAGCAGTGGTCTAGTGTTTTTCCAGCACATGTACTACAGTCAATGTATTGATAGAACTTTCCTCAAATTTGCTTTGTTAAAATCCCCAGTTTCAATAAATGTGTCCTTAAGATATGTGGTTTGCATAGTCCAGTGTAGTTCCTTGAGGGCCGTCAGGGTATCGGCTAGAGAGGGAACATACAGGGCTGTGACTATAACCGAAGAAATATCTCTAGGGAGGTTATACGGTCGGCATTTGATTGTGAACTATTCTAGGTTGGGTGAATAAAAGGACTTGAGTTTCTGCAAGTTATCACAATCACACCATGAGTAGTTAATCATGAAACATACACCCCCGCTTTTCTTCTTCCTGGAGAGTTCTTTATTCCTGTCTGCTCGATGTACTGACAACCCAGCTGGCTGTATGGATGGGGACAGTATATCCGGACAGAGCCATGATTCCGTGAAACAGAGTATGTTATAGTCCCTGATTTATCTCTGGAAGGAGATACTCACCCTGAGCTCATCTACTTTATTGTCCAGGGACTGAACATTAGCTAGTAATATATTCAGAAGCGGTGGATAGTGTACACGCCTCCTGAGTCGGACTAGAAGTCCACTCCGAATACTTACTCTCCTCCGGCGGCGTCTTGGAGCAGCCTCTGGGATAAGTTCAATTGCCCTGGGGGGTACGAACAAAGGATCCAATTCTGGAAAGTTGTATTTCTGGTTGTAATGCTGGTGAGGTTCCGCCGCTCTGATATCCTAAAGTTATTTTGGATAACACGTTCTGGGCTAATAATGTAAGAAATGACATTGCTTAGGAGCTGGAAGCAGAGCAGCCATGTCTGTCGGCGCCATCTTCTTCAAGACAAAGACAAAGAGGCCTCCCGAGTGGCGCAGCGGTCTAAGGCACTGCATCGCAGTGCTGGAGGTGTCACTACAGATCTTGGTTCGATCCCAGGCTATGTCACAACAGGCCGTGATTGGGAGTCTCATAGGGAGGATCACAATTGGCCCAGCATCGTCTGTGTTAGGGGAGGGTTTGGCCTGGGGGGCTTTACTTGACTTATCGTGCTCTTGTGGCGAGCCGGACCTCTGTCGTCAATTGAACGGTGTTTCTTCTGACACATTGGTGTGGCGGGCGGATGTTAAGAAGCGCAGTTTAGCGGGTCATGTTTTGGAGGATGCATGACTCGACCTTCGCCTCCCAAGACCGTTGGGGAGTTGCAGCAATGAGACAAGATTGAAATTGTGGAGGTAAAATACAAAAAAGATATTAATAATTAAAATGAAGACATGGATGAGTTGTATGCTGTGTCATGACATGCACAAATTAATGAATGATTGATTGATATACTGTACAATGAAGTAGGCCTTTATGCCAATAATGAAGTTACGCTTAAACAGCTACAGGACTGTTAGGCCTACAGCTCCTGAGTGGCGCAGCTGTCTAAGGCACTGCATCTCAGTGCTTGAGGTGTCACTACAGACACCCTGGTTTGAATCCAGGCTGTATCACAACCGGCTGTGATTGGGTCCCATAGGGCGGCGCACAACTGGCCCAGCTTTGTCCTGGTTTGGCCAGTGTATGCTGTCATTGTAATTAAGAATTTGTTCTTAACTGACTTGCTGAGTTAAATGAAGGTTCAGTAACAAAATATATATATATATTAATGTCATTTCAATAACTTAGCTTCTCAAAGAGGCCCTCTGGTAGTAAAACTAGCATTATTGGCAACAATTGCTGTCAGTAAAATACTATGAGGTCATGCACTCCAACATGCCATACCATTCTGCAGTATGACACAACTTTTAAAGAAAGAACCACTGTACCTTTCATATTAAGTAATTGTCTTTCGCAATGCTCACAATACTTTCCATATGATTCTCTAATAATTTCTTTAAATACATTTGACCATAACTTAATACAAATGCGCTTAATGGTTAATCACAAGTATATCTTTGTCGATGAAGCGGGCTTCAACTTTGCCAAAACTCGGCTCTGTAGGCAGAACCTCATCAGCCAACCGTGCAGGTGCCTAGACAACGTGGGGGAAACATTTCCATGTGCGCAGCTATCTCTGAAGATGGTGTGGTAAGCCATTACTTGTATTCTACAATGCTGCACACCTCATTGTGTTTTTCAATGAAATTGAGCTGGCATGTCAAGGGGAAGGGGTCACCCATGTCAATTTGTGTTGCAAGCGAGGACAGATCATTTTTACGCGCCCCATGCTTCAGCACTCAGCGGTCCCGTTCTGTGAGCTTGTGTGGCCTACCACTTCGCAGCTGAGCCATTATTGTTCCTAGATGTTCCCAGTTCACAATAACAGCACTTACAGTTGACCGGGGCACCTCTACCAAGGCAGATATTTGACGAACTGACTTGTAAAGGTGGCATCCTATGACAGTGCCACGTTGAAAGTCACTGAGCTTTTCACGAAGGCCATTCTACTGTCAGTGTTTGTCTATGGAGATTGCATTGCTGTGTGCTCAATTGTATACACCTGTCAGCAACGGGTGTGGCTGAATTAGCCAAATACACTAATTTGAAGGGGTGTCCACATACTTTTGTATATATAGTGTATCTTGCATTGTTTGCTATTGGATTAAGTGGTAGTTAAAACGACGACATTGAAAAGATATCATCATGTTGTGTTTTGGTGATTAAACCTCATTACATTTCACAATAAACTTATATTTTGAATCAATGATTGTGTGGTGAGAGATGTTTACAATCCAAATGAATGCACAATGACAGGTTTTGAATTAAAGACTGGCTGTGTTACAAGTGTGACCAGTTTGGTGTTTTTTACAAAGAGTTATGAAAATGTACCACATAAAATTTACTTGTGAAAATATTACCAAAGCGAGAAAAAAAAAATGTAATGATCACTAAAAGAGCAAGTCTTTGAGTCATTATGGTTCCACATAGAATGATCACCCTTCCCAAGGAAGCCTTTTTTTAGGGTGTGCAGCCAATGCCAGTTAAATATGTATTTCTGTCCTCATATTTTTTCTTCTATCACTCACTGATTGCTCTCCAGCGAGAGAGAAGGGTGACCCTTTCCTTTTCTCTCTCTCTCCCTCCCTCCATCTGCCTACCTTCATTAACTGACAGAACTTTCCTCCTTATTTCACTCACTCTTTGGCCTTTTATCTCTCTCTGTTTTTATGCTAACATGAGACAGGTAAAGGGTCACCTTAAATTCTCCCATATCTCTCTCTCTTTCTCTCTCCAATTGTCCTAGCCAGAGTTAGTACCCGTCCTGCCCTGTATCTGTTTATCTCCATCTCTACTTCTTTCCCTCCCTCTGTCTCCATCTTAGACAGAGATCCGACCTACTTAGGAGAAGTTCCCAGAGCCTTGAGAGAGAGAGAGAGGCGTGTGTCTGGAAGCCTCATTAGCAGCCCCTCAGCTAATTGAGCTTAATTTAGGAGCAGATATCCTGCTTCTCTCCTGCCCCTCTCTCTCTGTCTACCTCTCCCTCTCTGTCTCTGTCCAACTCTCCCTCTTTCTCTGTCTGTATCTACCTCTCCATCCATCTCCCTCCCTTTCTTTTTCTTTCTCTTTTGGTCTCTTGCTCTGGTATCTAAATTTCTAAACACCTCTTAATTAATTAAATTATCTTTCTATGGTTCACCTTGGCTATCTTAGTACAGAACAGGAGTTTCACAATATTATTCTATCGCAAACATAATTTGCTGTCTTTACAAAATAGCGAGTAGGAGTCAAGGAAAGAAAGAAACAGTGCAAATGTGTGTTTGTGCATGGGAGAGTGAGCGAGAGCGAGATTGATTGTATACACAAATCTGTGCATGAGTTAGGGGGAGGAGATATATTTTATTTATTTATTAACCTTTTTATCTTCAAAGCAAATTGGGTTTCAACTCAGCATGTTGAGTGGAGCATTGTTTAGCATATTTTAGTGCCTCCGTAGGTTTGTAAGTAGAAGGAACACCTAGCAAAGCTTGTATTAATATACATAAGTGTGTTCTCCCTCTCACATATTTGCAAATCATATTTTGGTATAATTTCTTGCTGTAAACTCCAGCACAACACATGGTCTGGGTTGTGTGCAGACCTGGCGTTTGCTTTAGCCAGCCTGGCGTGTCAGATGGGCAGGGTTTACATGTTTGTTTCATTATGCCAGGAAAGCTCGCTCGCTCAATCGTAGCAAAAGTATTAAACAATTATAAAATAGTATTTGAACCCGGTCTGGTGTGTGTGTGTGTGTGTGTGTGTGTGTGTGTGTGTGTGTGTGTGTGTGTGTGTGTGTGTGTGTGTGTGTGTGTGTGTGTGTGTGTGTGTGAGAAAGTAACTTCTAGGGATACAAGCACGAAATGTTAGCCATTCAAGTCATAAAGAAGTACAAAATGGTAGCATGTCAATTCGCAAAGAAGAACAAAATGGTAGCCATTCAAGACACAAAGAAGTCCGAAATGGTGCCAATAAATTTCACACTGGATGACAGTGCACACCAACTTTAGAGTTGTCAAAGACATTTACAAGTAACAAAGTTAAAGCTAGGTAAGAGGTCAAGGAAGACAATTAAGGTAGGTTGAGGGGTAGACAGTGTTCTTTCTCCAGTGTTGGACGGAGCCACCGGTTTTGTCATCCCTTAAAAGTCTTAATTGCTCTGTAATTACTTAAGGGGGAATTCTGACCAGAGTTAAGTGCACGTACATGGAAAGTAATTCACTTTTGCATATTCTTACTTTGAATTTAAGCATGAGAATAGCATGCTATTCACCCGCTCTTCTTTCGGGGTGAAGATCAAAGAAATTAAGGTGTGTCAGAGGTGTGTCTACTTACCGTATCCGTATTCTGACTTTGACTTAATTCTCTAATAATTCCACCATCTTTACGCGCTAGGAAACCATAAATAAGGTTGAGTGAACCTGCCGGTTCCAAGAGGAAAATTATTTACTTTACGCTAGCTAAACAATGAACCATAATCCCACTCATGTCGTTACTACCCTGCATGAATCTGCAGGTAAATAACCAACCAGGTTCCATGTTAGCGAGCTAACACTAGGCTATAACCAGTCAAGCAAATGTGTCTGAAATACAAAAAATAAGATCATACACGTAATGTTTGCTAGCTAGCGAGCCAGCCAGCTAACGTTAGCGAGCTAACAGTACACTTTAACTTGAAATGAAACCACTTTAAGGTCAAAATTAGAAATGTGTAATATCTGAAAATGTAGCTAGCTAGACTATCATACCCGTATACATCATCAATGGACGCGTCTCCTGTCGGATGTCATGGTTGACCTTAGTTTGAAGATGTAATCCGGAGACAGGTGTTTTCTCCATCTCCTTAGCTATCATACTCGAATTCCACTGATTTAAAAAGTCGATCCTCCAGAAAGTGGAGAGCATACACGTAACATTAGCTAGCGAGCCAGCTAGCTAACAGAACACTTTAACTTAACATTAGGCTTATGCAGTTTTACTACGCAATATTTTTTTTAAAGCTGCGTTAGCGAGGATTACCTAGACATACTGACCAGCTCAAATAGACAGAAGCCTGCTATATGGCAGACCAATCCAAACTCATCTCTCTGCATGTCCAGCCCACTCATTATCTTAGCCAATCATGGCTAGGGGAAGGTTTCTGACTTTTCTGTGCCTAAACCAACTAGGCTCGTAATCTAACAATTTTATTCATAATTACAAATGGCATACAAGTTTGTTATTAAGGCACATGAAATTTCACATGTTCGAGAAGCCATTTCTGCCAAGAAACGCATTTTGATCACTACTTCTTGTGAAGTAGCGACACGCGACATGCGCCTAGTTTCCTAAAACGGGTCACACATTTAGATGGCTTTTCTTGTAGTCCTTTGTAGCTCAGTTGGTTGAGCATGCACTTGTTAACGACAAGGTAGTAGGTTTGATTTCCGTGACCACACATATGTAAAATATATGCACACATGAATGTAAGTCACTTTGGATAAACACATCTGCTAAATGGCTTATCTTATAGATCCCATTCTCTCTATCTATTCTAGTAAGTCTGTCTTCAAAATGTGTGATTAAAAGGTCCACTGAATTTAAAGGGATAGGTTAAGATAAATGTACTGAAAACCCTATTGAATGAAAATGCCACGAGAAAACCGTTGGCTAGCAAGTGGGAGTAATTTCAGAGGTTACGGGAATTACGTCTGCAAAGCCCGTTATGCACCCGCATAAGGTAAACGTCAAATATAAAGTATTGAGAAGTGTGTAGGAAAGGCTACATTTCCTAAATCTGAATTGGGCCCTTAATGACCTGTGTTCATCCAGGGATTAGTTAGCAGAGCAGGGATGGAATTCACACAGAGGCTGCACACACAGGAGGCAGTGACAAATGGTTCTTCTTAATCATGTTCTATTAACAGCCCTGCAGTCGTGTAGCTTCGATTTGCTGTAGCGCAACGTAACAGATTGGAATTGTTCATATTTGCAGTGGGATGAGCAAGTTGCGATTTCTGCCAGCAGAGTGCCAAAAAAGCAAATTATGCAGTGTTAAATTAACACTGTGCTTAGTGCTGATGCTGTTACACTTTGTCATTGTTAGGGAATTAATACCTCATATAGTATTTTTAACACTAGAAAGTATATACAGTTGAAGTCGGAAGTTTACATACACCTTAGCCATTGCCTTTAAATTGTTTAACTTGGTTCAAATATTTCGGGAAGCCTTCCACAAGCTTCCCACAATAAGTTGGGTGGATTTTGGCCCATTCCTCCTGACAGAGCTGGTGTAACTGAGTTGGGCTCCTTGCTCGCACATGCTTTTTCAGTTCTGCCCACACATTTTCTATAGGATTGAGGTCAGGGCTTTGTTATGGCCACTCCAATACCTTGACTTTGTTGTCCTTAAGCCATTTTACCACAACTTTGGAAGTATTTTTTTATTTCACCTTTATTTAACCAGGTAGGCCAGTTGAGAACAAATTCTCATTTACAACTGCGACCTCGCCAAGATAAAGCAAAGCAGTGTGACAAAAACAACAGAGTTACACATGGTATAAACAAACATACAGTCAATAACACAGTAGAACATCTGTATACAGTGTGTGCAAATTAAGTAAGGAGGTAAGGCAATAGATAGGCCATAGTGGCGAAATAATTACAATATATCAATTAACACTGGAGTGATAGATGTGCTGATGAGGATGTGCAAGTATAAATACTGATGTGCAAAAGAGCAGAATTTTTTTTTCTTTTGGGGATGAGGTAGGTAGTTGGTTGGATGGGCTATTTACAGATGGGCTGTGTACACAGCTGCAGCGATCGGTAAGCTGCTCTGACATCCGATGCTTGAAGTTAGTGAGGGAGATATAAGTCTCCAACTTCAGTGATTTTTGCAATTTGTTCCAATCATTGGCAGCAGAGAACTGGAAGGAAAGGCGGTGTTGGCTTTGGGGATGACCAGTGAAATATATGCTTGGGGTTATTGTCCATTTGGAAGACCATTTGCGACAAAGCTTTAACTTCCTGACTGATGTCTTGAGACGTTGTTTCAATATATCCACATAATTTTGCTAGCTCATGATGCCATCTATTTTGTGAAGTGTGCCAGTCCCTCCTGCAGCAAAGTACCCCCATAACATGATGCTGCCACCCCCGTGCTTCACAGTTGGCATGGTGTTCTTCGGCTTGCAAGTCTCCACCTTTTTCCTCCAAACATAACGATGGTCATTATGGCCAAACAGTTCTATTTTTGATTCATTTCTCCAAAAATACATTCTTTGTCCCCATGTGCAGTTGCAAACCATAGTCTGGCTTTTTTTTGGAGCAATGGCTTCTTCCTTGCTGAGCAGCCTTTCAGGTTATGGCGATATAGGACTCGTTTTACTGTGGATATAGATACTTTGTACCTGTTTCCTCCAGCATCTTCACAAGGTCCTTTGCTGTTGTTCTGCGATTGAGTTGCACTTTTCGCACCAAAGTACGTTCATCTCTAGGAGACAGAACGCATCTCCTTCCTGAGCGGTATGATGGCTGTGTGGTCCCATGGTGTTTATACTTGCGTACTATTGTTTGTACAGATTGCTCCAAGGATGAACCAGACTTGTGGAGGTCTAAAAAAAGAATCTGAGGTCTTGGCTGATTTCTTTTGATTTTCCCATGATGTCAAGCAAAGAGGCACTGAGTTTGAAGGTAGGCCTTGAAATACATCCACAGGTACACCACCAATTGACTCAAATGATGTCAATTAACCTATCAGAAGCTTCTAAAGTCATGATATCATTTTCTGGAATTTTCTAAGCTGTTTAAAGGCACAGTCAACTTAGTGTATGTAAACTTCTGACCCACTGGAATTGTGATACAGTGAATTATAAGTGAAATAATCCATCTGTAAACAATTGTTGGAAAAATTACTTGTGTCATGCACAAATTAGATGTCCTAACCGACTTACCAAAACTATAGTTTGTTAACAAGAAATTTGTGGAGTGGTTGAAAAATGAGTTTTAATGACTCCAACCTAAGTGTATGTAAACTTCTGACTTCAACTGTATGTGTTTCATGAAATTGGATGATATTTGGATGAAACCAGATCAAAAGTATGATGACCAAAGTATAAAAATTACTATTGTTTCTACACTGATAAAGTGTGATCATAAAGTTACTGGTCCCCTCTAGAGGTCGACCAATTAATCGGAATGGCCGATTAATTAGGGCTGATTTCAAGTTTTCATAACAATCGGAAATCGGTATTTTTGGACGCCGATTTGGCCGATTCTTAAAAATTTTTTTATCGTTATTTAACTAGGCAAGTCAATTAGGAACACATTCTTATTTTCAATGACGGCCTAGGAACGGTGGGTTAACTGCCTTGTTCAGGGGCAGAATGACAGATTTTTACCTTGTCGGCTCGGGGATTCAATCTTGCAACCTTACGGTTAACTAGTCCAACTTTCTAACCACCTGATGTACATTGCACTACACGAGGAGCCTGCCTGTTACGCGAATGCAGTAAGAAGCCAAGGTAAGTTGCTAGCTAGCATTAAACTTATCTTATAAAAAACAATCAATCAATCATAATCACTAGTTAACTACACATGGTTGATGATATTACTAGTTTATCTAGCCTGTCCTGCGTTGCATATAATCGCTTAGGTACATGTTGCTCCAACCATAAACATCAATGCCTTTCTTGAAATCAATACACAATAATATATTTTTAAACCTGCATATTTAGTTAATATTGCCTGCTAACATGAATTTCTTTTAACTAGGGAAACTGTGTCACTTCTCTTGCGAAAAAAGCACAATCATTGCACGACTGTATCTAACCATAAACATCAATGCCTTTCTTAAAATCAATACACAGAAGTAAATATTTTTAAACCTGCATATTTAGCTAAAAGAAATCCAGGTTAGCAGGCAATATTAACCAGGTGAAATTGTGTCATTTCTCTTGCGTACATTGCTCGCAGTGTCAGGGTATATGCAACAGTTTGGGCCGCCAGGCTCGTTGAGAACTAATTTGCCAGAATTTTACGTAATTATGACATAACATTGAAGGTTGTGCAATGTAACAGGAATATTTAGACTTAGGGATGCCACCCGTTAGATAAAATACGGAACAGTTCCATATTTCACTAAAAGAAAAAACGTTTTGTTTTCGAGATGATAGTTTCCGGATTCAACCATATTAATGACCAAAGGCTCGTATTTCTGTGTGTTATTATGTTATAATTAAGTCTATGATTTGATAGAGCAGTCTGACTGAGCGGTGGTAGGCAGCAGCAGGCTCGTAAGCATTCATTCAAACAGCACTTTTGTGCGTTTTGCCAGCAGCTCTTCGTTGTGCTTCAAGCATTGCGCTGTTTATGACTTCAAGCCTATCAACTCCCAAGATTTGGCTGGTGTAACCCATGTGAAATGGCTAGCTAGTTAGCGGGTGCGCGCTAATAGCGTTTCAAACGTCACTCGCTCTGAGACTTGGAGTAGTTGTTCCCCTTGCTCTGCATGGGTAACGCTGCTTCGAGGGTGGCTGTTGTCGATGTGTTCCTGGTTCGTGCCCAGGTAGGAGCAAGGAGAGGGACGGAAGCTATACTGTTACACTGGCAATACTAAAGTGCCTATAAGAACATCCAATAGTCAAAGGTATATGAAATACAAATCGTATAGAGAGAAATAGTCCTATAATTCCTATATTAACTACAACCTAAAACTTCTTACCTGGGAATATTGAAGACTCATGTTAAAAGGAACCACCAGCTTTCATATGTTCTCATGTTCTGAGCAGGGAACTTAAACGTTAGCTTTCTTACATTGCACATATTGCACTTTTACTTTCTTCTCAAACACTTTGTTTTTGCATTATTTAAACCAAATTGAACATGTTTCATTATTTATTTGAGGCTAAATTGATTTTATTGATGTATTATATTAAGTTAAAATAAGTGTTCATTCAGTATTGATGTAATTGTCATTATTACAAATACATTTTAAAAAACGGCCGATTAATCGGTATCGGCTTTTTTGGCCCTCCAGTAATCGGTATCGGCGTTGAAAAATCATAATCGGTCGACCTCTAGTCCCCTCCCCCATGTCAAACACTTGGATTGAGAACGTGGGATTATTAAGGGATGGGTTGACTTCATCCTAATGCTAATATGAATACACCAATGATAACATGATATTCTCTTACCTGATTTAAATAAGTACCGCCTTGTAACCAACATTGGAGACGGTGTGTTTGCAAAGGGGGTGGTTTTATAGCTAGATAGCTACTCTACTAGTGCCAAAATTTGACTGTATGGTGTCGGCAAATATAATTAAAGGTTTACCCTATTCGTCTATGGCAAATAAATACACTGCTCAAAAAAATAAAGGGAACACTTAAACAACACAATGCAACTCCAAGTCAATCACACTTCTGTGAAATCAAACTGTTCACTTAGGAAGTAACATTGATTGACAATACATTTCACATGCTGTTGTGCAAATGGAATAGACAACAGGTGGAAATTATAGGCAATTAGCAAGACACCCCCAATAAAGGAGTGGTTTGGCAGGTGGTGACCACAGACCACTTCTCAGTTCTTATGCTTCCTGGCTGATGTTTTGGTCACTTTGGAATGCTGGCGGTGCTTTCACTCTAGTGGTAGCATGAGACGGAGTCTACAACCCACACAAGTGGCTCAGGTAGTGCAGCTCATTCAGGATGGCACATCAATGCAAGCTGTGGCAAGAAGGTTGCTGTGTCTGTCAGCGTAGTGTCCAGAGCATGGAGGCGCTACCAGGAGACAGGCCAGTACATCAGGAGACGTGGAGGAGGCCGTAGGAGGGCAACAACCCAGCAGCAGGACCGCTACCTAAGGAGGAGCATGAGGAGCACTGCCAGAGCCCTGCAAAATGACCTCCAGCAGGCCACAAATGTGCATGTGTCTGCTCAAACGGTCAGAAAACAGACTCCATGAGGGTGGTATGAGGGCCCGACGTCCACAGGTGGGGGTTGTGCTTACAGCCCAAAACCGTGCAGGACGTTTGGCATTTGCCAGAGAACACCAAGATTGGCAAATTCGCCACTGGCGCCCTGTGCTCTTCACAGATGAAGCAGGTTCACTCTGAGCACATGTGACAGACATGACAGAGTCTGGAGACGCCGTGGAGAACGTTCTGCTGCCTGCAACATCCTCCAGCATGACCGGTTTGGTGGTGGGTCAGTCATGGTGTGGGGTGGCATTTCTTTGGGGGGCCGCATAGCCCTCCATGTGCTCGCCAGAGGTAGCCTGACTGCCATTAGGTACCGAGATGAGATCCTCAGACCCCTTGTGAGACCATATGCTGGTGCGGTTGGCCCTGGGTTCCTCCTAATGCAAGACAATGCTAGACCTCATGTGGCTGGAGTGTGTCAGCAGTTCCTGCAAGAGGAAGGCATTGATGCTATGGACTGGCCCGCCCGTTCCCCAGACCTGAATCCAATTGAGCACATCTGGGACATCATGTCTCGCTCCATCCACCAACGCCACGTTGCACCACAGACTGTCCAGGATTTGGCGGATGCTTTAGTCCAGGTCTGGGAGGAGATCCCTCAGGAGACCATCCGCCACCTCATCAGGAGCATGCCCAGGCATTGTAGGGAGGTCATACAGGCACGTGGAGGCCACACACATTACTGAGCCTCATTTTGACTTGTTTTAAGGACATTACATCAAAGATGGATCAGCCTGTAGTGTGGTTTTCCACTTTAATTTTGAGTGTGACTCCAAATCCAGACCTCCATGGGTTGATAAATTGGATTTCCATTGATTATTTTTGTGTGATTTTGTTGTCAGCACATTCAACTATGTAAAGAAAAAAGTATTTAATAAGATTATTTCTTTCATTCAGATCTAGGATGTGTTGTTTAAGTGTTCCCTTTATTTTTTTGAGCAGTGTATTTCCCTTTTCATCTGAATCTGGTGTTAACAAGTTAATGGCTAGCAAATCCTTCAGCCAGCATGTAGCAAAAGGGAGGGAAGGGGTCGTTTAAAACTTTGACGAGCTTATCATGTCAACACATCCATCAGTGCTGTTGTAATTCATATCACATGAGACATGCAAAATGGGAGATGTAAAAAAAAACATAATTCATGCATCTTCAATTTGTTTGAGTTGTTTTGTGTATCACCAAATTCGCTTAATATGATTTTACTTCAACACTGCATCCAAGTTTCAAAGAGCTGTCAGTCAATGCGAGCTCATGAATTTATGCTCCATGCCCACTCAGCCTGTCTTTTCAAACTTCCTGGTTGTTAGATACCTATGAGAGAAAAAGTACTTACATTTTAAGCAATTCTATAACATATGATGGGTGATATTTGAGCATTAAAGGCAATTTTACATGGGAATCAGAATAACTGTCCAGGACCTTACAACATTATTTCCAAGTATTTATTGCCACATGCTCTTATGTAAGCATGTACATAGACTTCAGAACTGGCAGCAGATATGCTCAGACCTTAATTAACATAACCATTAATCACTTAAATTGGAACAACACTTCCACTCACGGGTGGCCAGAAGTAATAATTCAAAGCCACGCACACACTAAGCCAAGCCTCCAATATAATTTCCCAGTGTGCCTTCGAGTGTTACCACCCATAACAGTATTTGTTAGTGACAGACACATGGTTGTTGTCACGCCCTGACCATAGAGAGACTTTTATTCTCTATGTTGGTTAGGTCGGGGTGTGACTAGGGTGGGTAATAGGATGTTTTATTTCTATGTTGGGCTGGTATGTTTCCCAATCAGAGGCAGCCGTTTATCGTCGTCTCTGATTGGGGATCATATTTAGGCAGCCATTTCCCCACTGTGTTTTGTGGGATCTTGTTTTGTTTTTGTGTAGTTGCCTGTGAGCACTCCAGAAAGTCACATTTCGTTTGTTCTTTATTGTTTTGTTTGTGCTGAAGTTTCACTTTATAATAAAGATGTGGAACGCTACGTACAATGCGCCTTGGTCCAGTTCTTACAACGATCGTGACAGTTGTTTAATTCAAATTCCTTCAGTAGATGACTTATCTTTAACTGCATCTTTGTTGTTGAATTACAATATATATATATATATATATATATATATATATATATATATATATATATATATATATATATATATATATATATATATATATATATATTGTAATTCAACAACAAAGATGCAGTTAAAGATAAGTCATCTACTGAAGGAATTTGAATTAAACAACTGTCACGATCGTTGTAAGAATATATATATATATATTATATATCATAAGCCCTTTGATGGCCATGTTTTTCCCTAACACAATGGTGTAAGGAACCACCTGGCTTATAGGCCACTTCAGGCCTGCAAGTCACATCATGCTGGCTTGCAAAGTGAAGTGTAATTCCTATTGGAATCCATCTTGAGTTAGAACATCCAACAGTTGACATTTTTATTCAGCCGCAACCTGTATTCAGAATGACAGTAAAGTAAAGTAAGCTACCTAATCAATTTAAACTGGAGCAAATATTTCAGTAACAGGTACAATAAATCTCACTAACTTATTGGATTAGTTTTGAAAAATGTACAGTATGTTATTTATTTTTGTGTAGCATAAGCTTTATCAATCAATGTACATGCAAAAACACAGATATTTAAAACCCATCCTAAAATCTAGCTAAAGTAAAGCATGCCTAGAAATATGATGATGGGCGTGGTTTGATGGTAATGTTTCATTCTCCACAGAGTAAAAATGACACAATCACAATCTCACACTCAACACTGGTTATTAACACCAACACTGGGGTTCTTTTACACCTCTGAGTGTTAATTTCACTGTTAGAGAGTTAATTTAACTCCTGAATCAACATTAGAAATGTTACACTGAAAACACTAGGTAAGACTGGCCAATTTGATGTGTAGTGCCGCAGTGCTAATGAAGCATATATCCTTCAGATATGCATGTGTGTGTCTGTGTGTGTGTGCATACATGTATGTGTGTGTGCGTAAGTGTTTACATGAGCACCTGTATATGAGTGTGTTTGTGTGTGTTTCCCTCAATTTGTCAGAGTCCGTAATTCATACCAACTCGAGGGAGGAAGGCGAGGGTACACTGCACCATGTTTGCCTGGTGAGAAGAGAGTGTTCTCTAATACATAGATAGATAAATAAATGGAGGCTGTCCATTCTCCCAGCACACAGTGCTCCAGACTGGAGAGGAACACACATTCATCAGACTAACAAATGAACCACGCCATGTTCCCTGCAGTCACTATGCTCCCTGTCCTACTGCTCTCTGCATGCATCCCATAGTGCTCTTGTCAGTAGAAGGACACTATAAAAGGAATAGGGTGCCATTTGGAATGTAACCCTAGTGCCTTTCCCCTGGCTCTTAGTGCCTTATAGTTATTGGCCCTTGTTGCTAATTTATCAGTCACGGAAAGTTTTATTGAAGTTCTTTGAACATCTTTTTTTGGGGTTGTATGAAGGTTAGTTGGGAACGTTCTCTGAAGGGTACAAAGTTGGGAACGTTCTGAGAACATTCTGTAAAGGTTGCCAATGTTCCCGGAAAGTTCCCACAGAAGGTTCTATTGATGTTCAAAGAATGCTACTTTTTAGTTGTGTGGTAGTGGGGAACATTCTGGGAATGTTCTCTGAAAGTTGTTGTGGGAACGCTCCCTGAACATTGTAACAATGTTCCCAAAATTTCCCCACAGAAATTTATTGACATTCTTTGAACTTCATTTTTTGGTTGTAAGAAGATTAGTGGGGATCATTCTGGGAAAATTCTCCAAAGGTTATAGTGTGGGGTCTGTGTTTGTACGTCAGGGCTCTAAAGTGCAACACCTTTGGTCGCATATGCTCCTAGATATTTTGTTATGCAACCTGACATTTTAGTTTAGGAGCACCAGTGTGACCAGGAAAAAAATCATCAAGACAATAATTGCTGTACTGATAGACTTCACTGAGCAGTTGTTTCCTAGAGAAAAAAGTGAGCACAGTTCAATCCAAAGCCTGCATGTAAAGGATATTAAAACCTGTCTGGGCTAGGGGGCAGTATTTTCACTTTTCGATAAAAAGAATGCCCAGAGTAAACTTCCTAATACTCAGGCCCGGAGTCAAATATTTGCATATTATTACTAGATTTGGATAGAAAACACTCTGAAGGTTCTAAAACTGTTTGAATGATGTCTGTGAATATAACAGAACTCATATGGCAGGCAAAAACCTGAGAGGTATCCAACCAGGAAGTGGAAGCTCAGATGGTTGTAGTCATTTCAAATGATGTTCTATCTAAACTACAGTGTCTGTGATATCATATTGCACTTCCTAAGGCTTCCACTAGATGTCAACAGTCATTAGAACCTTGTTTGAGGCTTCTACAATGCAATTTGATTGAATAATACCCGGAAGAGTAAGTGGTCGGGCTGGGGTCATTGACTTACCTTGTGCGTAGTCACGTAGGGCTAGCCATTTTTATTTTTCTTCTGTAATGAATCTACTATTGTCCGGTTGGAATATTATCGAAATTCTACATTAAAAACACCCTAAAGATTGATTGTGAACATGGTTTGACATGTTTCTACAAACGCTGAGGGAACTTTATAACTTTTCGTCGACGGTGGATAGATGCGCTTCATGCATTTTGGAATGGTGATCTGGACGCGCCACCAAAACGGATTTATTTCGACATAAATTATGAACTTTATCGAACAAATGATCATTTCTTATGGAAGTGGGAGACCTTCCGAGTGCATTCAGCCGAAGATCAGCAAAGGTAAGAAAATATTTGTAACATATTTCAGAGTTTTCTGGATGCCGTGGCTGGGCGGCTAACTGAATAGCTTGGGGCTCAGTACTCAGAATATTGAACAATCTGCTTTCTCCGTAAAGTTATTTTGAAATCTGACAAAGCGGTTGCATAAAGGAATAGTTCATCTATACTTCTTTAATTAATTGTTATATATTTTGTCAACGTTTATGATGAGTATTTCTGTAAATTGATGTGCTCATTCACCGGAAAGTTTGGGGTGAATACATTTTCTGAACATCACGTGCCAATGTAAAATGTTTTTTTTGGGATATAAATATGAACTTGATGGAACAAAAAATGCATGTATTGTCTAACATAATGTCCTAGGAGTGCCATCTGATGAAAATCGTCAAATGTTAGTGCATAAATTTAGCTGGTTTTCTGCTTTTGGGCGGCTATCCCTGCTAGGAAAATGGCTGTGTTGTTTTTTTGCTGTGGTGGCATCCTAACATAATCTAATGTTTTGCTTTCGCCGTAAAGCCTTTTTGAAATCGGACAACGGGGTTGGATTCAGGAGATGTTTATCTTTCAAATGGTGTAAAATAGTCGTATGTTTGAGAACTTTGAATTATGACATTTTGTAGTTTTGAATTTGGCGCTCTGATTTTTCACTGGCTGTTGAATAGTGTGAACAGTGGGTGGAACGGTAGCGTCCCACCTAGCCCATAGAAGATAAAGAACGCATCAATGATTTGTATATATTGCAACTTTCTGAAGACGTAACAGCATGGAAACAACTTTGTGTAGCCAGTTGGCGATACCAAAACAATCATTTCTAAAGGCTTTCCCATAAAATGTTCTAAATTAAATGTTAACTTCCAAGGGATCGGTGTCTGCCCCCCTACGGGATGTTTGAGCTAATGGAGGCTAATGTGATTAGCATGAGGTTGTAAGTACTGTAACAAGAACATTTCCCAGGACATAGACATATCTGATATTGACAGAAAGCTTAAATTCGTGTTAATCTATCTGCACTTATTCTGTTTTATTCTGTCTTATTCTGCACTTATTCTGTTTAATTTACAGTAGCTATTACAGTGAAATAATAACATGCTATTGTTTGAGGAGAGTGCACAGTTATGAACTTGAAAATGTATTAGTAAACCAATTAGGCACATTTGGGCAGTCTTGATACAACATTTTGAACAGAAATACAATGGTTAATTGAATCAGTCCACAACTTTGCACATACACTGCTGCCATCTTGTGGCCAACATCTAAATTGCGCCTGGGCTAAAATAGTACATTATGGCCTTTCTCTTGCATTTCAAAGATCATGGAACAAAAACAAAGAATGTTTTATTTCTTTGTATTATCTATTACCAGATCTAATGTGTTATATTCTACTACATTAATTTCACATTTCCACAAATTTCAAAGTGTTTCCTTTCAAATGGTATCAAGAATATACATATCCTTGCTTCAGGTCCTGAGCTACAGGAAGTTAGATTTGGATATGTCATTTTAGGTGAAAATTGCAAAAAAGTGTCCGATCGAAAGTAGGCTAACCTGAACAATTGATATAATATCATGATGATTTGTATCAAACGGGTGGTATTTTGTTTTGCAAACTCTTTTGAGCTGTACAAATTAAATTACTAAACCCTCCAAAAAATATTTTAGATTTTCTTCCATAGACCTCAAATGTGGTCTCCTGATGTGGTTTAGCATTGTTGTGAATTTAGAACATCCAATTTTGTCAAAGGAAAAGTGTGATTTTGAGAGTAAAAATCTCGAAAGAAAACTGGGAAATACGAAACCTGGAAAAACAAAACCAAGAAAACTTTTGGGGTGGGTTTTGGTGTTATTATGGTGAATAACTGTATTGGCTGGTAAGAATTCTGAGTGGCTGCAAAGCAGCAGGCAAAAAATGGTGGAAGAAAAAGTTTGTTTTCAGGCCCTGTTCATAAACCATGTCGCGGGTCATTCCAAAACCCCTCACAGGCATTTGTTTACACCTTGTTCAGTCATGTTACCTCATTAGCTAGCTAACAACCTGGTTACACTACTAGTATATCTAAACCAGGACTCTCCAAACCTTTTCCTGGAGAGCTACCGTCCTGTAGGTTTTTGCTCCAACCTTAATCTAGCGCACCTGATTCTAGTTTTAATTTTATTTATTGAACCTTTATTTTAACAGGGAAGACCTAGAGACCTAGGTCTCTTTTACTAAGGTATCATATAAATACAGCATAAATATACACATTGTACCTAAACTATCTGTCTATCTAAATATATATACAGTACCAGTCAAAAGTTTGGACACACCTACTCATTCAAGGGTTTTCATTATTTTTACTATTTTCTACATTGTAGAGTAATAGTGAAGACATCAAAACTATGAAATAACACCATGTAGTCTTGATGGAGTTCCCACATATGCTGAGCACTTGTTGGCTGCTTTTCCTTCACTCTGCTGTCCAGCTCATCCCAAACCATCTCAATAGGGTTGAGGTCGGGTGATTGTAGAGGCCAGGCCATCTGATGCAGCACTGCGTCACTCTCCTTGGTCAAATAGCCCATACATAGCCTGGAGGTGTGTTGGGTCATTGTCCTGTTGAAAAACAAACGGTAGTCCCACTAAGCGCAAACCAGATGGGATGGCGTATCGCTGCAGAATGCTGTGGTAGCCATGCTGGTTAAGGGTGCCTTGAATTCTAAATAAATCACTGACAGTGTCACCAGCAAAGCACCCCCACACCATCATACCTCCTCCTCCATGCTTCACTTTGGGAACCACACATGCAGAGATCTTCCGTTCACCTACTCTGCGTCTCACAAAGACGTGGTGGTTGGAACCAAAAATCTCACATTTGGACAAAAGGACAGATTTCCACCGTCTAATAGTAGTGGTTTCTTTGCAGCAATTCGACAATGAAGGTCTGATTCACACAGTCTTCTCTGAACAGCTGATGTTGAGATGTGTCTGTTACTTGAACTATGTGAAGCATTTATTTGGGATGAAGGCTGGTAAATTTCTGAGGCTGGTAAATCTAATGAACTTATCCTCTTTTCCTATGGAGGTCCTCATGAGAGCCAATTTCATAGCGCTTGATGGTTTTTGCTCCTGCACTTGAAACTTTCAAAGTTCTTGAAATTGTACAGATTGACTGACCTTCATGTCTTAAAGTAATGCTAGACTGTAATTTCTCTTTGCTTATTTGAGCTGTTCTTGCCATAATATGGACTTGGTCTTTCATCAAATAGAGCTATCTTTTGTTTACCACCCCTACCTTGTCACAACACAACTGATTGGCTCTAACACATTGAGGAAAGAAATGTACTTTTAACAAGGCACACCTGTTAATTTAAATACATTCTAGGTGACTACCTCATGAAACTGGTTGAGAGAATGCCAAGAGTGTGCAAAGCTGTTATCTAGGCAAAGGGTGGCTACTTTGAAGAATCTCATATATAAAAAATATATTTTGATTTGTTTAACACTTTTTTGGTTACTACATGATTCCACATGTTATTTCATAGTTTTGATGTATTCACTATTATTCTACAATGTAGAAAATAGTAAAATAAAGAAAAATCCTTAAATGAGTAGGTGTGTCCAAACATTTGACTGGTACTGTATATGCACTGAACAAAAACATAAACGCAACATGCAACAACTTAAAAGATTTTACTGAGTTACAGTTCACATGAGGAAATCAGTCAATTGAAATGAATTAATTTGGCACCAATCTATGGATTTCATATGACTGGGAATACAGATATGCATCTGTTTGTCACAGATGTCACAGATTTTTTTGCATTCAAATTGCCATTGATAAAATGCATTTGTGTTCATTGTCCGTCGCTTATACGTGACCATACCATAACCCCACTGCCACCACGGGGCACTCTGTTCACAACATTGACAATAGCAATAGCAAATGCTCGCCCACATGACGCCATACACGTGGTCTGCAGTTGTGAGGCCGGTTGTACATACTGCCAAATGTAAAATGACATGGTAAAGAAATAAACATTCAAATCTATGTCAAAATCTCTGTTGGACATTCCTGCAGTCAGCCTACCAATTGCGCGCTCTCTCAAAACTTGAGACATCTGAGGCATTGTGTTGTGTGACAAAACTACACATTTTAGAGTGGCCTTTTATTGTCCCCAGCACAAGGGGCACCTGGGTAATGATCATGCTGTTTAAATATGCCACACCTGTGAGGTGGATGGATTATGTTGGCAAAGTAGAAACGCTCAGTAACAGGGATGTAAACACATTTGTGCGTACAATTTAAGAGAAATAAGCTTTTTGTGCGTAGGGAACATTTCTGGGATCTTTTATTTAAGCTCATGATACATGGGACCAACACTATACATGTTGCGTTTATATTTTTGTTCAGTGTATATACACACACATTATAAATGTGTCATGAGAAGCACAAATCACCAATGTAGAGATCAGGAGTTAGGATGCAGTGATGAGTATCAAAACTGTCAGCTGTTACAAAACGAAGGGCACTATGGTAGATGGCATCCGTAGGTTTAAGAGTAGTAGCAGCTTCATTTTGTCAAATAATATCACCATAATCAAGTAACAGATAAAAAGGTTGACTGAATAATCTGCTTCCTACTGCTTAGAGAAAGGTAGGATATGTTTCTGTGGAAAAAAGGCAACTTTAGATCTTAACTTCTTAACAAGCTCATCTATACGTTTCAAATGTCAAACCCATATCAATTCAAATGCCTAAATAGGGGAAAACGTTCGATTGGAGAAGCATCTAAGGAGTGAACATGTAGTTCATCTGAAACATTCTTGGGAGAGTTTGAATACAACATTTATTTAGTTTTTCTCGTATTAAGGACAAGTTTTGAATCTGCAAGAAATTCCAGCATAGCTATAAAATCTGACTGTAGTTTTGACACAACCAGACCAACAGTTGGGGCAATAGCATACATAATAGTATCATCCGCATATAGATGAATTTGACCATTTTTAACAGATTGACCAATGGTGTTAATATGAATATTGAAGAGAACAGGTCACAAAATCGACCCTTTTGGTACACCTTCATTTACTTCAAGAAATTCTAGCTTACGGTGGCAAGAAAAAGTATGTGAACCCTTTGGAATTACCTGGATTTCTCCATAAATTTTACATAACATTTGATCTGATCTTCATCTAAGTCACAACAATAGACAAATGCAGTGTGCTTAAACTAATAACACAAATTATTGTATTTCTCTTGTCTATATTGACTACATCATTTAAACATTCACAGTGTAGGTTGGAAAATGTATATATGAACCCCAAGGCTAATGACTTCTCCAAAAGCTATTTGGAGTCAGGAGTCAAACTACCTGTCCTGATTTGTCAAAGACGCTTGCTAAAAAACTTTAATGAGCAAGCCTTCCTTCATGACCTGACCTCTGTGAATTGGTATAGAATCAGCTTGATCCCCTCTGTCAAAGATGCTTGGAAATAATTTTTGGATATTTTCAGTGATATTGTTAACAAACACGCCGCCATAAATAAAATGAGAATTAAAAACATGTTCAGCCCCTGGTTCGACTGTGAACTTGCAGTTACTCCACCTCAAGAATTGCATTTGGCGAAAGGCTCGGCACATGCATACTCAGGCTGACTACTCTTGTTCAGGCAAATGAGAAATAAGTGCACTCAGGCTATCCGGAAGATCAAAGTTTGTTACTTTAAGGAGCAGTTCTCTCTCTGTGGGTCAAACCCCAAGAAGTAGAAAACGGTTAAAGACCTGGACAATAAACCCTCCTCCTCACAGCTTCCCATGTCCCTTAAAAAGTTGGTGATGTGGTTGTTACTGACAAGAAGCACATGGCTGAGCTTTTTAATCACCACTTCATTAAGCCAGGATTCCTATTTGACTCAGCCATGCCTCCTTGCCCGTCAAACATTTCCTCATCTCCTGTCACACCCTGATCTGTTTCACCTGTCTTTGCGATTGTCTCCACCCCCCTCCAGGTGTCACCCATCTTCCCCATTATCCCCTGTGTATACCTGTGTTCTCTGTTTGTCTGTTGTCAGTTTGTTTTGTTCATTCATACCTACCAGCGGTTTTCCCCTCGGTCCTGTCTTTGGTGCCTGTTTTCTAGTTTTCCCAGTTTTTACCTTTCTGTCTACCCTGAGCCTGCCTACCTTCCCGTACCTTTGCCCCACTACTCTGCATTACCGACCTATGCCTGCCCTGACTGCCGTCCTCTTCCTTTGACTGCCTGTGTTCGATTTAATAAACTTTTGTTACTTTGACGTTGTCTGCACCAGGGTCTTACCTTCAAACGTGTTATCGCCCATCCCTTCTAATGCAACTACCCCCGATGCTCCTCCCTCTTTTTCCCCTGCCCCGCTAATAAGTTTCTCCCTGCAGGCGGTCACTGAGTCTGAGGTGTTAGAGGAGCTCCTTAAACTTGACACCAAAAAAACATCTGGGTCAGATGGTTTAGACCCTTTCTTCTTTTTTGCTGCCCATATAATCGCCAAGCCTATTACTGACCTTTTTAACCTGTCTCTCCTCTCTTGGGAGATTCCCATTGCTTGGAAGGCAGCCAAGGTGTGTCATTTATTTACACTGTTATAGGCCTATTTCTATTTTGCCCTGTTTATCAAGTGTTGGAAAAACTTGTCAATAATCAACTGACTGGCTATCTTGATGTCTATAGTATTCTCTCAGGTATGCAATCTGGTTTCTGCTCAGGTTATGGATGTGTCACTGCAACCTTAAAGGTCCTCAATGATGTCACCATTGCCCTTGATTCTAAGCAATGTTGTGCTGGTACTTTTATTGACTTTGCCAAAGCTTTTGATACAGTAGACCATTCCATTCTTGTGGGCTGGCTAAGGAGTATTGGTGTCTTTGAGGGGTCTTTGGCCTGGTTTGCTAACTACCTCTCTCAAAGAATGCAGTGTATAAAGTCAGAACATCTGCTGTAAGGGTGCTCTTGAGCAGCTAGATGTTCTTTATCATTCAGATTTGCAACCAATGCTCCTTATAGGACACATCACTGCTCTCTATACTTCTTCTGTAAACTGGTCATCTCTGTATACCCGTCCCAAGACCCACTGGTTAATGCTTATTTATAAAACCCTCTTAGGCCTCACTTCCCCCATCTGAGATATTTACTGCCGCCCTCACCCTCCACATTCAACATGCCAGTAATACCAGAATGCCAGTAACATTCTGTTAAAGGTCCCCAAAGCACACACATCCCTGGGTCGCTCGTCTATTCAGTTCGCTGTAGCTAGCGACTGGAACTACCTGCCACAAACACTCAAACTGGACAGTTTTATCTCAATCTCTTTATTCAAAGACTCAATCATGGACACTCTTACTAACAGTTGTGGCTGCTTTGTGTGATGTATTGTTGTCTCTGCCTCCTTGCCCTGCCTTCTTGTGCTGTTGTCTGTGCCCAATAATGTTTGTACCCTGTTTTGTGCTGCTACCATGTTGGGCTGCAGCCATGTTGTGTTGCTACCATGTTGTTGTCATGTTGTGTTGCTACCATGCTGTGTTGTCATTTGTTGCTGCCATGCTATGTTGTTGTCTTAGGTCTCTCTTTATCTAGTGTTGTGTTGTCTCTCTTGTTGTGATGTGTTTTGTCCTATATTTTTATTTAATTTATTTAGAATCCCAGGAGGCCTTTTGCCTTTTGGTAGGCCGTCATTGTAAATAAGAATCTGTTCTTAACTGACTTGCTTAGTTAAATAAAGATTAAATAAAAATAAAATAAAATTAATTAAAACAAAGCAGCACATTTCATTGTAGTGTCTGAAGCATTGACAAGATCATTCACAACTAAAGAGGTTTCTGTAATAATGCTATGCCCAGGCCTAAACCCTGATTGGTTTACATTCAAAATACATTTCTCAGACAATAATTGTCTGGTTGATTAACTGAATCAGGTTAGTTACAACTAGGTGTGTAGTGCTGGGGGAGCACGAGGGATTGGCGCTCCCTTACTTTTTTCAATTTGAGAACACAGAGCATTTTTTTCTTATCAATTCTAAATAAATTATATTTAATTACCACAAGAATTCCAGAAAATATGATCAAATTACAAACCAAATAAATATGTAGGCTATAGCAGCCTACAGGTAGGTAAATGGTGGTTTCTTCCCTGTCTTCTCTCTGGCCATGAAGAGCATGATGTAGAACTGTAGGCTACATGTGTGCATTGTAGAAGCCCATTGGAGGCTTGACAACTTTGGCCAATCAGAGCATGAAAAAAACTATAAAGATTCACAATCTCTGCCTTGATATTCATAAAACTCCACTGACCCCCTCTTGCGCAGTGGAACCCAGAACGATATGTGACCACTTGGTTAGGGCGAAACCGTTCTGCCAAGGCCATCCAAACTAGTGGCCACTGCAAAGCCCAAGAGCTGCTGCCACCAGATCTCAGAACATTTCGTATTATTATGTATGTACATGTCCGAAACACTCCATTTAGTATGTTATGTTTTGTATGGTATATATTAATTTATGGATGTCCATAACCCATTTCATATGATATGTTATGAATTACAATTCATATTACATGTTACAAATTTGCTAAATGTACATTAAGCAACGAATTTGCTAAACTTACAATATGTTACGAATTTGCTAAACTTATGTTAAGAATTCTAGCTAGGTGGCTAATGTTAGGGATTAGGGTTAGGGTTAGAGTCAGTGGAGGCTGTTGAGGGGAGGAGGGCTCATAATAATGGCTGGAATGGAGCAAATGGAATGGCATCAAACATATGGAATCCATGTGTTTGTTGTTGATACCTTTCCAATTATTCCGCTCCAGCAGAGGGAACATGCCCGTCCTCTGGAATTAAGGTGCCACCAACCTCCTGTGGTTAGGGTTACATTTAGGGGAAGGGTTAGCTAAAATGGTTAAGGTTAGGGGAATAGTTATCTAACATGCTAAGTAGTTGCAAAGTAGCTAAAAAGTAGTAAGTAGTTGAAAAGTTGCTAATTAGCTAAAATGCTAAAGTTATCCATGATAAGATATGAACTCGCAACCTCTGGGTTGCTAGACGTTTGCGTTATACGCAAACCCATCCACCCCGACCAACCACCCTACTTTAGTATTTGGCTTAACTGTTCTGCACTCAGATAAGGCAGAATTTACAACAGCTCTAACCTGCTCCCAAGCAATATTTTTTCTCTTATTTGTCAAGCCATTGCTGAGGGCTCCAAAAAGTATGGCTTGTTTTGCTTCCACTTCGGTGATCAAAAGTTCTATTTCTGCATCCGAAAAGTATTTTTCTTTGTCTTCTTTGATTTCTCCATGTTGGCGGACAGAAATTTGTGACATTTCTTGCAGCTTTAAAGGGAAGGTTTGTGACCATAAATGGTAATTTAGGTCAGTTCTTTATGTAAATGAGACTTCATGTGCACTAGCACAGTGTTTTAGAACGTGTCTGATTTATGAAGGCAAAATACTTACAGGTGTATGTAAATCAAGCGTACGAGCAATTGATGAATACCAAATTTTGTACTTGCGAACATTCAAAATTTTATTCATACGAGTTCATTTAGAAGCTTTTCTAAGCAAACTTTGATAAATGAGGGCCCTGGCCCCCTCTGGAAGTTGCTGTAGCCCTGCTTGAAGTATTTAGCCTATTTTGGCTAATGGTTGAGACACAGGGCCCATTCTAGCTTGGTAGAGTGGTAAATTGGAAAGGGAATAATGCATTTAGGTTATAGTTTATTGAGATGAATGAATACACCACACCAAAAACTTGATTTTAAGATTTTTTTAATGAATGTCCTGCAATTCTACGTAGTAATGATTTATGTCCACTACTTGGTCAATTAATTTGATGGTTTAATCTATGCAATTAAATTCTTCAAATTGATAGTTAATTCGGTAAGAGGGCATATTGTAACCATGTGTTCGAGCTAATCAAATCAAAGTTTATTTAGTGCTGTCCTTTTATAACCAAGAAAGGGCGCTCAAATAGTAAAAGTTGGATCAAAGCTGAATCAATGTCATAGCATAGTAGGCCTATAACATTACTGTTACACAAAAAACACCTCATTTCTAATGAGATTCTAGGATGGTTAACTGAAGCTGAATAGTTCCTCCAAAAATGTGTGCCAAAACTCAACATAGCCACTAGGCAGAATATATGCTTTGATTGAAACAAAATATAAGAATAGCTAATAGTTTGTTAACACCATCTACTCTAATTCACACATGAAAAAGTAATTCAAGAAGATCGAAATGAATAGGCTATTCCAATGAAAAGAGATTGAGATCATTCAAATGATTGAAACTGCATCTGCATACCATCGGTAAAATTATCATTTACGATTGACAGTGATGATGGCCTATTTAAACTTTTGGTATGCCTAATTTGGTGTTTGAGGGTATTAAACATATAACATTTAGCTAGTTTATAAGATGTATCAGGTTAGTTACAACTGGGGTTGGAAAGGACAGTAGCACTCCAGGAACAGGGTTGGAGAGCCCTGTAATGATAGGCTATTCAATATTCTACATCTTTCGATACAAACTTTGATTGAGGAAATGACATAATCTACATATTTACCCCTCACCTAAAACAATAGCACTATGCCTCTGGTTACAACTGAGGTTGGAGCGAAAACCTACAGGAGGGTAGCTCTCCAAGAACAGGATTGGAGAGCCCTGATCTAAGTTTTTGGGGGCACAGAAAGAAAGGAAAGAGAGAGCTTCTTCATAAGATCAATGATCCTATAGCAATGAATGAATGACTGATCTCTTGCATGTCACTGTTTACAAATGCTCTTAAAGAGACAGTGTAGATCTTTTACACAATGTAGGAACCTAATATTTCACAAATGACTTTGTTATTCCAATGACAGATTTTTGCATCAACATTTTAGCTTTTTCTAATAAAGAAATGTTTTTACAGGGTTCAATTTTTGTTTCTAGAGCACAGCATGTGCTTCAAAAGTAGCCAGATTTCACATAGGCCCCATATGCTATATCTCAATCAATCAAATTAAAAAAAAATATATTCTAGATTTTATGTTGTGCTCTTAACTGGGAGCATGGGAGCACCACTGCTAACGGTGAACATTTTTAATTTAGAGCCCTGGCTGTGCCTACCACTTCCTGCTGGGTCCTAAGGTTGTTTGTGCCTGTGTGAATGATTATGTGGCTGGGAGACCCTAGTCAGTCCTTTGACAGAGTCTATTGCACGTCTTGTCAAGGGAGTGTCAGGTTTTTGGACACCAGAGTTAAGCCACTTGGGAAAGAGTTTCTTCTCTTCAATGTACTTCGCATTTGAGTCTATCAGTGGGTGTGGGGAGGGCTATTAGGGGGTGCTTGGAGAAGGGGAGTCTGCTGAGTTGGTGGATCCTGTCTTGTCTGTCACGCAGTGGTGTTAAGGCTGTGGTCGGGTCTGAAGTGGGCTGTTTTGTTGGCTTCTCACCTCCTCCTTCAGATTCACCATTTTTCCAGAGTGCAGACACGACGCTCTCCCTCTTCGGCTCTCCGGATCTGGTTGAAGGGGTGTTGTGCTGGTCTGTGCTGTCTGGAATGTGTTAAATCACTGTTTGAGCTCCACTAGCTCGATTTCCAGATGGGTAAATGTATCCCTCATTTTAATGAGGCAACAGTGCTGTTGTGGGATCTGGATTTGCTCTGTGGCTCTCCTCTTGGGGTTGCTCATCTGTGGTGCCGTTTGAGGAGGGGCTGTGATCAGACTCGCTTGGGATGGGGGAGTCATCGACAAGCGTGAGCTTCTCCTGCTGTGTTTTCTCTTTGATCCTGTAAAATTCCTAATGAAACTGTTTGAGGTTGCCCTGCACCAATCCTGTTTCAGCCATGTACAGGTTGATGTTGGCTGTCTTGTCTTGTATTCTGAGTTTCCATGCTCTGCTAATACCCTCTCTCTTGACAGAGGGGTAGTGTGTTCTTATAGCACTGTCCCATGCCAGGGGATGGTCTGTGTGGAAAATTTGTTGCAGTCGGCAAAAAGTGTCTCTGGCTTGTCCTTGTGTAGCTTCTTTTGTATTGTTTCCGTGCAGTGTAATTTTTTATATCCAGGGGTTAGTGTGATGACCTTTGCACAGGGGGAAGCAATGGAGCAGGTGGCCTCAGAGGCCTCTGCATTTGGTTGGGGGAGGCAGTGTTGCTCAGCTGCCATTGTTAGGCTCAAGGGCTACACACCTCTTACCTCAATGAAATTTGTAGTTGCAGCTGGGACGTCTGTCCTGTCCAAGCAAGCTTGGCAGCTCTGTAGTTCTTGGTAGTAAGAATACTTCCAGGTCATTTTTTCAGGGTAACTCTGTCCAAAATCAAGATTGTAAGTTTTAAGTTTTAATTTAAAGTGAAGGTAATGTTTTAGAGGGTAGTATCCTGTATAAATCCTTGTGAAAAAAACCTAATTCTAATTTATTACAGAAAAAGTCAGGAGCACATGAGCTCATGACCTCCCTCTCTCTAATAAATAACTCTTTCAAATATAGAGCTCTCTCTCGCTCTCCTCTCTGTCATTTTTTCCCCCTAGGCAGTGTCTTCGCTCTGTGTGTGTTGACTGTCACCAGCTGGGGAAATTACAGTCAGCCTCGTTCCTTAATTCCTTTTCTCTGTTTTTTGTAGTGTTTATTTTTGGCTTTCTCCACCCTCTCTCTCTCCCCCATCCCTCCCCTTCTCTTTCTTCCTTTCCTCCATTCTCTCTCCTTATTATTCTCCTCTGTATCCCCTCTCATGCCTGGTGTGAACTGGGCCTGAGGCCTCAGACAAACATGGTCCCCCGGAGAGCTTAGGAGACCAAATAAACCCCCATCTCTAAATTCTTTCAGTCAACTGTCTCCCTTTACTTCCTCATGGATTTTCTAACGAATGACTTTACAAATCAGAAGATGACATTTAAACAGGCTTTGGGGGAAACTGGCATGGCCTGGTTCCTCTGTCTGGGCTCTAACGCAGCATCTTTGTTGACAAATAGGAAGTGATGAGATACAATGCACTAGGTAGTCTAATAGGTATTCTAATGAGGAAGAAGTATTTTTATCTCAGTGTCAGTTCTGTGTTCTCTAATTCATGCAAAGTGACAGGTACTCTGTGTAATGGTGGCCTTTATTAAACCCTTTACAGACATAGAACTCCACTACAGTAATTTGTCGATAGAGACAATTAATAAGCTTTCAGACAATTAGAAAAAGTACCGCATCAGAAGCTTTTTAGACAGTAGAATTCTGCTCCGGCATAGAATGTCCGGTATTGTTTACCTGACAACAATAAATGTTTCTGATCAATGTGCGGATGTGTTGTTTGTAATGCAGTTTTTTTATGTTTGGATAGCTAGATGTGTTTTTTCCCACTAAATGTCTTGGTAGGTCACGGTACCTCTAGGCTAGGCGGGACGAATTCATCCCACCTACGTAACAGCCACTGCCAGCCTGTGGCGCGATTTTCAAAACCTTAAAAATCCTATTACTTCAATTTCTCAAACATATGACTATTTTACAGCCATTTAAAGACAAGACTCTCGTTAATCTAACCACACTGTCCGATTTCAAAAAGGCTTTACAACGAAAGCAAAACATTAGATTATGTCAGCAGAGTACCAAGCCAGAAATAATCAGACACCCATTTTTCAAGCCAGCATATAATGTCACCAAAACCCAGAAGACAGCTAAATGCAGCACTCACCTTTGATGATCTTCATCAGATGACAACCCTAGGACATTATGTTATACAATACATGCATGTTTTGTTCAATCAAGTTCATATTTATATCAAAAACCAGCTTTTTACATTAGCATGTGACGTTCAGAACTAGCATACCCCCCGCAAACTTCCGGGGAATTCGCTAACATTTTACTAAATTACTCACGATAAACGTTCACAAAAAGCATAACAATTATTTTAAGAATTATAGATACAGACCTCCTCTATGCACTCGATATGTCCGAGCTTTTTGGTGAAAGCACATTTTGCAATATTCTAAGTACATAGCCCAGGCATCACGGGCTCGCTATTTAGACACCCGGCAAGTTTAGCACTCACCATAATCATATTTACTATTATAAAAGTTTGATTACCTTTTGTTGTCTTCGTCAGAATGCACACCCAGGACTGCTACTTCAATAACAAATGTTGGTTTGGTCCAAAATAATCCATCGTTATATCCGAATAGCGGCGTTTTGTTCGTGCGTTCCAGACACTATCCGAAATAGTAAAGAAGTGTCGCGCGCATGGCGCAATTCGTGACAATAAAATTCTAAATATTCCATTACCGTACTTCGAAGCATGTCAACCGCTGTTTAAAATCAATTTTTACGACATTTTTCTCGTAGAAAAGCGATAATATTCCGACAGGGAATCTCCTTTTTGGCAAACAGAGGAAAAAATCCCAAAGGCGGGGGCGGTCGGGGTCACGCGCATAAGCCCAGTGTCCCTTGATCGACCACTTGAGAAAGGCGATAATGTGTTTCAGCCTGGGGCTGGAATGACGACATTCTGTTTTTTCCCGGGCTCTGAGCGCCTATGGACGACGTGGGAAGTGTCACGTTAGAGCAGAGATCCTTAGTAAATGATAGAGATGGAAAAGAAGTTCAAGAAATGGTCAGACAGGCCACTTCCTGTAAAGGAATCTCTCAGGTTTTGACCTGCCATTTGAGTTCTGTTATACTCACAGACACCATTCAAACAGTTTTAGAAAATTTTGGGTGTTTTCTATCCATATGTAATAAGTATATGCATATTCTAGTTACTGGGTAGGAGTGGTAACCAGATTAAATCAGGTATGTTTTTTATCCAGCCGTGTCAATACTGCCCCCTAGCCCTAATTAATGAACTTTAACTCACTTTTTTAGGGGAGAGTGGTCTGCCTGCAGACAGCAGGCTGGCAGACTGCAAGCAGGCAGCTCAAGATTATTTGACTGACAGTTCTGGTCGCCTAGCGATGGACATTAGTCCCACTTCAGAGGCAGCATTCCTTTACTTAATTCTGTCTTCCTTCTGCTCCTGCTTTCTTTCCTAATTTCTTTCCTTCTTTCCATCCTTCTCTCTACAACCTCAAAAGAGCACCTTACCTATGACTGTGACAGTAAATTACTCAGCAGTTTGGCCCCGTACAAATATCATGGCATCTGTAACACCATTTGTGACCTGAATATGAGGAATGAGCCGTACGCTGTTTCGAAAGAAACAAGCAAGAAAGTCAGCTTTAAAGTTGGCCTGGTTTTATGCCTTGATTTTATTAGTCAATCTCAGAACCACATGCAATTAATCAAACACAGGAATTTGTGTGTGTGTGTGTGTGTGTGTGTGTGTGTGTGGCATATTTGAACAGTTGAGGTGTACCAAAAATTCAAGTTAATGGCGAGATGATAAAGACTTTGAAAAGGATGGGAGAATGCATGTTTGACTTGAAGCTACATTCCATGAAGATAAACATGGCTTTACATGCAACAGCTCAGTAAGAGATTCTCCACCGCCACAAACAGTATTATATGGTCCAACAATGTGGTGTGTTACAGACATGAGCTACAGCTGTTGCCCAGCATTTCTGCGGATAGACAACCACTCCATAACTCAGAAAACAACAAAACCTCTGACAACCACTGCACATAAAAAGAGATCTGAGGCAACATTAAGAAGAGCACATTCGCTGAGTCTGCCTGAATGCAATGAACCCCCCCACCCCACTTCTGCCAATATGCACCCTCTCAATTTGCCTCTAATGTTCCCTCTCACACTCCCCTCCCCTAGATACCAGACCCTTCCCCTACCCTAGCTAGGTCCTTCCACTCCTCTCTCCATTCCCCCCCCCCCCCCAGACAGAACATCTACAGCCAACTCTAGAACAGGCAAGCAGCACATCTGGGTTACATTTTTTTTTTAAGAGAGTCACAGCGACATTAGCATCAAATAGCCCTGGAGCAGATGGAAGGAAGCAGCCCCTCTCCGCCTCTCTACCCTCTAGACCTCTCACACTCCAACTGCCCCCAGCCCACCTGGCAAGCATTAACAAACATATTCCTCTTCTTTTTATCCTTCCAAAAGCCCCTTAGTAGTCCAGAGAGCTACAGACTCCATTAAACCCAACAGACATAACCGATAGTTCTGGGAAAATAAATACATTTTTGTTTGATAAGTTCATCTTAAAGTCATGAAATTACTAATATTATTTTGGCCTGTGTCAACAACAGGTCTAGTTGCCATGTTGTAATTGTGCAGTAGAAAATACTAATTGTTTGTGGAGCGGTATGCGCCTGGCTCTGCTTGAATTAACCGGCTAATAGAAATGAGTGGAAATTAAATGTTGGGGTTGTTTCTGGTAGTTCATTGCAAGCTTTTCTTTCTCTGGCTCAGAAAGAATGGCTGTGTGTGTGTGTGTGCGCACGAACACATGAATGTGCATGCCTATGTATCCCAATTCCTACAGCACCAAAAGCCCACACCATTCTCCCCAGGGGTAGACCTCCCAGGTATTGGAAACTGAGTTTGGTCACGTAAATATAGAGATTTAGAGGAGGGGTGGAGGATGCCGGGATCAGAGAGGGCAAGCAGGATGCTGCTATGATCTCCACATAAACATTAAACCCCAAAACCTTCCTTCTAATCCACCCCCAATGACAGCTTTTCATCTTATAACCTCCATCTTCTGGACCATGCTGTGTCATAGAATAAGTCGTACTCATCCTTGAAAATGTCGTACTGGAGAGAAGAGGACCAAAACGCAGCAGGTGTGTGTATGCTCATCGTGTGTATTTATTTACAGACTAAATGAACATCAAAACAACAAAACGAACTCACGAGAATGAACGAACAACCAACAGTCTGGCAAAGCATAGGCTCAACACAGAACAATCACCCACAAAAGCAAACAAACACACCCTACTATATGGGACTCTCAATCAAAGGCAGATAGACAACACCTGCCTTCAACTGAGAGTCCCAACCCCAATTAATCAAACATAGACATACACTCACTAGACTCCACATAGAAATACCTAAACATAAACCAAAACCCGGAATTACTAAATCAAACACCCTTTTTACAAAACACACCACCCTGAACCACATAAAACAAATACCCTCTGCTACGTCCTGACCAAACTACAATACTAATTAACCTTTATACTGGCCAGGCGGTAACAGTACCCCCCCCCATAAAGGTGCTAACCCCGGAAGCACCTTTAAAAAAAAAAAAAAAAAACAACAACCCCAAACAACAAAACCAAAATTCCCCTCTACTAAAGGGAGGGAAGGGAGGGTGGCTGCCGTCAACGACGGCACTGTGCTACACCCTCCCTCCCCAACCCACCTATATCTGGAGGTGGCTCTGGTTCCGGCCGTTCCAGGCTGTCGGGCCACTCTGGCATCGCCGAGGGGCAGTCGGGCCAGTCTGGCATCGCCGGGGGGCAGTCGGGCATCGCCGGGGGGCAGTCGGGCCAGTCTGGCATCGCCGGGGGGCAGTCGGGCCAGTCTGGCATCGCCGGGGGGCAGTCGGTCCAGTCTGGCAACTCGGGACAGTCTGGGCAGTCTGGCCACTCGGGGCAGTTCAGGGCAGTCTGGCCACTCGGGGCAGTTCAGGGCAGTCTGGCCACTCGGGGCAGTTCAGGGCAGTCTGGCCACTCGGGGCAGTTCAGGGCAGTCTGGCCACTCGGGGCAGTTCAGGGCAGTCTGGCCACTCGGGGCAGTTCAGGGCAGTCTGGCCACTCGGGGCAGTTCAGGGCAGTCTGGCCACTCGGGGCAGTTCAGGGCAGTCTGGCCACTCGGGGCAGTTCAGGGCAGTCTGACCTCTGGCGACTGTTGACTGGCGGGCAGCTCTGATGACGACTGTTGACTGGCAGGCAGCTCTGATGACGACTGTTGACTGGCGGGCAGCTCTGATGACGACTGTTGACTGGCGGGCAGCTCTGATGACGACTGTTGACTGGCGAGGCTGGGTTGACACACTAGACTCCTGGTGCGTGGTGCTGGTACTGGGCGTACCAGATTGCGAACACGCACCTCCATGCTAGTGCGGGGAGCTGGCCTGGGGCTCCATTCTTGCCCCGCAAAACTCCCCTTGTGCCCCCCCCTGAAAAATTATTGGGGGTGCCTCCCGGTCTCCCTTACCTCGCCAGCCTTCTTCCGCTGCTTGGTCCTTTGTTGGTGGGGAATTCTGTCATAGAATAAGTCGTACTCATCCTTGAAAATGTCGTACTGGAGAGAAGAGGACCAAAACGCAGCAGGTGTGTGTATGCTCATCGTGTGTATTTATTTACAGACTAAATGAACATCAAAACAACAAAACGAACTCACGAGAATGAACGAACAACCAACAGTCTGGCAAAGCATAGGCTCAACACAGAACAATCACCCACAAAAGCAAACACAAACACACCCTACTATATGGGACTCTCAATCAAAGGCAGATAGACAACACCTGCCTTCAACTGAGAGTCCCAACCCCAATTAATCAAACATAGACATACACTCACTAGACTCCACATAGAAATACCTAAACATAAACCAAAACCCGGAATTACTAAATCAAACACCCTTTTTACAAAACACACCACCCTGAACCACATAAAACAAATACCCTCTGCCACGTCCTGACTAATTAACCTTTATACTGGCCAGGACGTGACATGCTGCAACAACCATGCAACAACCATGCTTCAACAGACATTTTTTGGAACCCTTCCCCAGATGTATACCTCAACACAATCCTGTTTCGGAGCTCTACGGACAACTTGTTCGACCTCATGGCTTGGTTTTTGCTCTGACATGCACTGTCAACTGTGGGACCTTATATATACAGGTGTTTGCCTTTCCAAATCATGTCCAATAAGTTGAATTTACCACAGATGGAATCAAGTTGTTGAAACATCTCAAGGATGATCAATGGAAATAGGATGCACCTGAGCTCAATTTTGAGTCTCATTGCAAAGGGTCTGAATACTTATGTAAATAAGGTATTTCTGTTTTTTTATTTAAGATATTTGCAAAAAATTCTAAAATGTTTTTTGCTTTGATATTATGGGGTATTGTTTATGGATTGATGATGAAAACAAACAATTCAATCAATTTTAGAATAAGGCTGTAACCTAACAAAATGTGGAAAAAGTCAAGTGGTCTGACAATTTGCAAAGGCGCTGTACATTAAGAGACAGCCAGAGGCCACTTAACTTGAGGTGGCACTGTTCTGTACTTCATTGTAAAGTGGTAAAGTTCTACTATACTTTCAGATGCTTGGAACAGAGCGCTCAGGACCTCAACAGGACAATGACCCTAAGCACACAGCTGAGACAACACACGATTGGCCTCAGGACAAGTCTCTGAATGTCCTTGAGTAGCCCATCCAGAGCCCGGACTTGAACCCGATTGAAAATCTCTGGAAAAACCTGAAAATAGTTGTGCATCAACGCTCCCCATCCAAACTGACAGAGCCTGAGAGTATCTGCAGAGAAGAATGGGAGAAAGTCCTTAAATACAGGTGTGCCAAGCTTGTAGCATAATTCCCAAGAAGATTCAAGGCTGTACTTGCTGCCAAAGGTGCTTCAATAAAGTACTGAGTAAAGGGTCTGAATACTTATGAAAATGTTATATTTCATATTTTTTTATATAAATTAGCAAAACTTTCTAAAAACCTTTTTTTGCTTTGTCATTATGGGGTTTTGTGGGTATTGATGAGGAAAAAATCTATTAATCAATTTTAGAATAAGGCTGTAACAGAACCAAATGTGGAAAAAGTCAAAGGATTTGAATACTTTCCGAAGGCACTCGTTTGTGTGCTTTTTTTCTAAAATGGGTAAATATACATGGTGTACTTAAATATTTCCATAAGTGTTTTCTGTGATTGGCTTGCTTTTTTAATGGAGGGCATTTGGCTCCATGTGTAGATAGTACTACAAAGACAGAGATCTGATGTGAGAGAGGTGGGAGGGGGGAGAGAGGGAGGGTGGTGAGAGGAGGGGGAGCAAGGGAGGTGAGCAGAGAGCAAGTATGGGTTAAGGAGCAAGGATGGGGGGAAGGAGCAAGGATTGGGGAAATGAGGGAGGATGGCGGCAGTGGGGAGTGAGGGAAGAGAGAAGGGGAGGCAGGGTGGAGCACAGTAAGGGAGGGGAGAGGGTCTGCAGTGTGTTTGTGATGATGGGGCTCTACTCCTGAGCAGCCAGGGTCTGCGTGTCTCACATACGGAAACATGGCCGACTGCTAATGTTCGCAGGAGGGCACTGGGGAGAGAGGAGAGGAGTCACAGTGTGGTGGAGCATAGCAGTGCAGAGTAGAGCTAAGTAGAGCAAAACTGTAGCTGTGGCTGGCTGGCTCGCCAGACTGCCCAGAAAGATTAGTCAAATCCAATCAAATTTGATTTATCACATGCTTCGTAAACAACAGGTGTTGACTAACAGTGAAATCCTTACTCACAGTCCTTTCCAAAAATGCAGAGTTAAGAGAAATATGTTTTTTTGACACAAGGAATAAATACACAGTGAATAACAAATAACAATACTGAGTAAAAAAAATAACATGGCTATATACAGGGAGTTCCACAACCGAGTTGATGTGCAGTGGTACAAGGTAATTGAGATAGCTATGTACATATAGGTAAGGGTCAAGTGACTAGGCAACAGAATAGATAGGACTGAGTAGTAGCAACAGCTTGTGTGTGTGTGTGTGTGAGTGCGTGCATGCGTAAATGTGTAGCTTCAGTATGTATGTGAGCGCATGTTGTGTCTGTGGGCGCATGTAGTGTGTGTATGTGTGTCAATGTAAGTATTTGTGTGTGGAGGGGTAGAGTCCAGTGTGTGTGTGTGTGTGTGTGTACATAGAGTCAGTGCAAAAGAGTTAGTTAAAAAAAGGATAAATGCAGGCAGTCCAGGTAGCCATTTGGTTAGCTATTTAGCAGTCTTATTTAGCAATCTTATGGCTTGGGGGTAGAAGCTGTTTAGGGTCTTGTTTGTTCCAGACTCGGTGCAATGGTGTCGCTTGCCATGCGGTAGCAGAGAGAACAGTCTATGCCTTGGTGGCTGGAGTCTGAAAATGTTTTGGGGCTTCCTCTGACACTGCCTGCTATAGAGGTCCTGGATGGCAGGCATTTCGGCCCCAGTGATGTACTGGGCTGTACTCAACCACCCTCTCTACTGCCTTGCAGTCGGGTGCCTTGCAGTTGCTGTACCAAGTGGTGATGCAGGGGGGGAAATAAAGGGGGAAAAGCCATTCTTGAACATGGGGTGAGACATTCTTACTAATTTGTTAGAGAACCAGTTAGGATTTAAGCATATGTTTTAGTTTCAGTCTCCTCCATCTCCACTAACCGAAGCTAATTGTATGATTTTTTTTTCTGTTAATTATGTCAAATTAACAGCCATACCGAAAGACTCAAGTGAAGACAAAAGAAAATAAAGAACTTCTTAATGCAATTAAAGCCTTTAAGTCCGGGAAAACTTGAGGGCTGGATAGAATACCAGTGGAGATATAGCAAACCTTTTTTTGATATACTCAGAGGAACGTCATTAGCATGTTTTAACCACTCCTATATTAATGGTAGATTATCAGACACTCAACAAGAAGGTCTGATTTCATCATTAATGAAACAGGATCCAAGTGGTGAATATAAAGATACAGTCCATTTACAAAATTGGAGGCCTCTTACACGTCAGTGTTGTGATGCAAAAATTCTAGCTGCATAGGGCAAAGATTTTAAAAGGTATTGTCGAATATTTTTCATATTTATCAGACAGATTTTTTACAAGGACAATTTATTTTTTACAAGGATAATTTATTTTGTATTTATTTTACCATTATTTAACTAGAAAAGTCAGTTAAGAACAAATTCTTATTTACAATGACGGCCTACCCCCGCCAAACCGTAACCCAGACGGCGCTGGGCCAATTGTGTGATACAGCCTGGAATCAAACCAGGGTCTGTAGTAACGCCTCTAGCACTGAGATGCAGTGCCTTAGACCGCTGCGGCACTCAGGAGCCCAAATACATTGGCGATAGAATCTGGGAAACCAGGCCTGGTATTCATAGCTGACTTTGAAAAGGCATTTGATAAAGTACGATTGGAATTTATATATAAATGCCTGGAATATATCCACTTTGGCGAATCTCTTATAAAATAGTTAAAGTTATGTATATTAACCCTAGCTGTAAAATAGTACATAATGGATACTTCTCAGAAAGTTTTAAACTGTCGAGGAGTAAAACAAGGTTGTCCACTATCAGCATATCTTTTTATTATTGCCATCGAAATGTTTGTTGTTAAAATCAGATCCAACAATAATATCAAGGGGTTCGAAAACCAGACCATAAAAACAGGTGGTGTCATTGTACGCTGATGATTCATGTTTTCTTTTAAATCCACAATTTGGATCCCTCCACAGCCTCAGAGGATCTAGATACTTTTTCTAACCTCTCTGGATTACAACCAAAATATCGTAAGTTTACTATATTACATATTGTATCATTAAAAAATTTAAATAAACCAATAAAATGGTCCGACGGTGATTTGGACATACTCGGTAAACATATCCCGAAAGAAAGAAAGATCTCACTCAAATACATTTTCATAGAAAATTAGCAAAAATATTTCAGATCTTGCTACCATAGAAAGGAAAATACTTGTCTATTTGTGGAAAAATCTCCCTTATTAACTCTTTAGTCATATCTCAGTTTACCTATTTGCTTATGGTCTTGCCCACACCTAGCGACCTGTTTTTTTAAATTATAATAGCAAAAAAAATATATATATCTTATTTGGAATGGCAAGCCAGACAAGATTTAAAAGGGCTTATTTATATAATGAATATGGATTTGGAGGGCAGAAATGATTGAATATTAAAGCATTCGACCTCTCACTAAAGGCGTCAGTCATACAAAAGTTATACTTAAAGTACTTTACTTCCTTTTTTCAAAATATTGTTTGGTGAATCATGGGGGACTCAGTCATTTGTAACAAGTTTCAATAAATTATTTTTGGTAGCATTTCTATGTTGAAGATTAAAAAAAATATTTGGTGCATTTGTCTCCATATTCCAACAAGTTCGCTTTATTTTATAATATATTACACTTGATCTTTCTTGGATAAGTTCCTCCATTTCTTTTTGTTTTTCCTCTAACTTATTCTGAGCCTCTATGGAACAGTTTTTATTGCTATCTGTACTTTTAGTCCTTCCATTAACTTTGTTAATATAGACTCTTTTTACCTAAATTGCTTTTGTTTTAGAGATGAGAAGGGAATTGGGTGGCCTCTAAAGGCACATTTAAAAGTGTCCCATACAATAACGGGATCTGCTGTACCTATGTTACAGTATGTCGGAAAAAGTCAGTTAGAAATTCTTCTGTCCTAGTTAAAAACAAGTTATCATTCAATAGGCTTTGATTACATTTCCAAAATCCTTGCCCACGTGTACATTTTGTAAGAGTAAAATATATGCAAATTATTTGATGGTCTGACCGCATTCTGTCCCCTATCAACACTTTTTAAACTTTCGGTGCCAGGGAGAATGACATAAGAAAGAAGTCAAGACAAATAGTTTGATTGAGCCTCCTCCATGTATATCTCACTAGGTCAGGATATTTAAGCTTCCATATATCCACTAGTTCCAATATATCCATGACATTCATGATTTCCTTAAGTGCATGAGGGTGATAGTTTGTACTGTGATTTCATTTACGGTCCATAGAGGTACAGTACCAGTCAAAAGTTGGGACACACCTACTCATTCCAGTTTTTTTCTTTATTTTTTACTATTTTGCACATTGTAGACTAATAGTGAAGACATCAAAATTATGAATATAACACATATGGAATCATGTAGTAACCAAAAAAAGTGTTAAGCAAATCAAAATATATTTTATATTTTAGATTCTTCAAAGTAGCCACCCTTTGCCTTGATGACAGCTTTACACACTCTTGGCATTCTCTCAACCAGCTTCATGAGGTAGTCACCTGGAATGCATTTCAGCAGGTGTGCCTTGTTAAAAGTTAATTTGTGGAATTTCTTTCCTTCTTAATGCATTTTAGCCAATCAGTTGTGTTGTGACAAGGTAGGGGTGGTATACAGCCGGTGGAAATCTGTCCTTTGGTCTGATGAGTACAAATTTTCGATTTTTTGTTCCAACCTCTGTGTCTTTGTGAGACACAGAGTTAGTGAACGGATGATCTCCGCATGTGAATCCAACCTTTATTTAGCAACCTTTAATTAACTAGGCAAGTCAGTTAAGAACAAATTCTTATTTACAATGATGGCCTACTCCGGCCAAACCCAGATGAGGCTGGGCCAATTGTGCGCTGCCCTATGGGACTCCCAATCACGGCCGGATGTGATGCAGCCTGGATTCGAACCAGGGATGCAGTGACGCCTCTTGCACTGAGATGCAGTGCATTAGACCACTGCGCATCTCGGGTTCCCACCAAGTTCCCACGGTGAAGCATGGAGGAGGAGGTGTGATGGTGTGGGGATGCTTTGCTGATGACACTGTCTGTGTTTTATTTAGAATTTAAGGCACACTTAACCAGCATGGCTACCAAAGCATTCTGCAGCGATATGCTATCCCATCTGGTTTGCGCTTACTGGGACTATCATTTGTTTTTTAACAGGACAATAACCCAACAAACCTCCAGGCTGCAAAAGTGCTATTTGACCAAGAAGGAGAGTGATGGAGTGCTACATCAGATGACTTGGCCTCCACAATCACCTGACCTCAACCCAATTGAGATGGTTTGGGATGATTTGGACCGCAGAGTGAAACAAGTGCTCAGCATATGTGGGAACTCCTTCATGACTGTTGGAAAATGATTCCAGATGAAGCTGGTTGAGAGAATGCCAAGAGTGTGCATGTCTTAAAGTAATGATGGACTGTTATTTCTTTTTGCTTATCTTCTATGGGCTAGGTGGGACGCTAGCGTCCCATCTGCGGGACACAGCCAGTGAAATATCAGGGCGGCAAATTCAAAAACAACAAAATGTCATAATTCAACTTTCTCAAACATACAACTATTTTACACCATTTTATAGATAACCTTCTCGTTAATCTAACCACATTGTCCAATTTCAAAAATGCTTTACAGCGAAAGCAAAACATTAGATTATGTTAGGAGAGTACATAGACAAAAATAATCACACAGCCATTTTCCAAACAAGGACATGTGTCAATAAAACCCAAAACACAGCTAAATGAAGCACAAACCTTTGACGATCTTAATCAGATGACACTCCTAGGACATTATGTTACACAATACATGTATGTTTTGTTCGATAAAGTTCATATTTATATCCAAAAACAGCATTTTACATTGGCGCGTGATGTTCAGAAAATGTATTCCCACCAAAACGCCCGGTGAATGTACACATCAATTTACAAAAATACTCATCATAAACGTTGACAAAATATATAACAATTATTTAAAGAATTATGGATAGACTACCCCTGGATGCAACCGCTGTGTCAGATTTTAAAATAGCTTTACGGAGAAAGCACATTTTTCAATATTCTGAGTACATAGCTCAGCCATCACGGTGAGCTATTCAGACACCCGCCAAGTTCGGGGCAACCTAAACTCAGAATTAGTATTAGAAAAATGGTATTACCTTTGCTGATCATCGTCAGAATGCACTCCCAGGACTGCAACTTCCACAAGAAATGTTGTTTTTGTTCGAAATAATCCATATTTATGTACAAATACCTCCGTTTTGTTCATGCGTACAGATCACTTATCCAAAGGCATAACGCGCGAGCGAGGAACAAGAGACGAAAAGTCTAAATGTTCCATTACCGTACTTAGAAGCATGTCAAACGCTGTTTAAAATCAATATTTATGGTATTTTTAACGTAAAATTGCGATAATATTCCAACCGGACAATAGCATATTCATTCAAGAAGAAAAAGAAGGAGAGGCGCGCTCGTGGGACCGAGCATATCCAATCCCTTTGTTGCCAGGCAGACCACTCAGTAACTGAGCTCCTATTATCTACCCAGTGACAGGAAACTGCTCAAACAACTTTCTGAAGGCTTTAGACAGCCAATGGAAGCCTTAGGAAGTGCAACGTCACCCCACAGACACTGTAGCTTCTCAGACTTTTCACTTCCTGCTTTTTCTCAGGTTTTTGCCTGCCATATGAGTTCTGTTATACTCACAGACACCATTCAAACAGTTTTAGAAACTTCAGAGTGTTTTCTATCCCAATCTACTAATAATATGCATTTTCTAGTTTCTGGGCAAGAGTAGTAATCTGTTTAAATTGGGTACGTTTTTCATCCGGCCGTGAAAATACTGCCCCCTAGCCCAGACAGGTTATCTGAGTTGTTCTTGACATAATATGGACTTGGTCTTTTACCAAATGTGACTCACCACCTGGATTCGCTCTTATGTAGCAAAATTTGAAATTGTGTTTTTTTATATTGGATAAAAGTAGACTCAGAGCTACAAAATGGTATATCATACACTGCATTTGAGGAAGAATGGGAAAGTAATTCTGCTTTGAAAGTTAATCAATGTGTAAACTCCCATTTGAGAAAAAGGGCCATTGAATGTTTTGGTATCTAGTGAAGAGCTCCTTTTTGTCTATAACCATTCAACATCGTTCATACTCTCTTAAGCTTTCGCCCCACCCATCTCGCTTCGCTCTTGGAATGCACACTTGACGATCTGGTTGATTTATTTGTTTACCTACAGTATGGATAACATGAAACAGCTTAACCATCTCAGCCGGAAACAATTTCTTTACGCTATTTTGCAGACGTTAAACGTTACTGACACCGGCCATATTTACACATGTACACACGTCACACAACGTTAGCTAACGAGCCAGGCAGCTAATGTTAGCTAGTTAAACAACAATGAACAGCGCCAACAATGCCACAGTGATGGGAGCTAACAAACCAGGTTCAATTTTAGCTAGCTAACATTAGGCTCTAACTAGAAAATCAAATAGCTCTGGGATACGAATAACAACATCAGCTAGGGAGCCAGCCAGCTGATGTTAGCTCGCTAACTAACAGTACACTTTAGCTTAAGACATTTATCTAGCTAGCTAGGTAAACAATGAACCTAGTTAAGTAAACAACATTTATGATCACACACGTCACGTAACGTTAGCTAAGGAGTGAGCCAGCGTTAGATAGTTAAACAACAATGAACACAGTGCCAAATCATGTCGTTACTACCTTGCATGAATACGGCTCTGGGATATGAATAATAACGTCAGCTAGGGAGCCAGTCAGCTAACATTAGCTAGCTAGCTAACAGTACACTTTAGCTTGAAATGAAACCACTTTATGTCAAAATTATAAACGTATAATATCTGAAAATGTAGCTAGCTAACGCTAGACTATTTTACCTGTATACATTATCATGCATGATAGACACGTTTCCCTGTCAGGAATGCTATACCACAGTTGCCCTGTGGTAATCCGGAGACAGGTGTTTTCTCCATCTCTTTAGCTATCATACTCTAATTCTAATAATTTCAAAACTTGATCCTGCAGAAAGTGGAGATCAGCACTTATGCAGCTAAACTACACAATACACAATACAAGCCGCGTTCGACAGGATTACCAACACAGACTGAGGAGCTCAAATAGACAGAAGCCCTCTATATGGCAGACCAATCCGAACTCATCTCTGCATGTCCAGCCCACTCATTATCTCAGCCAGTCATGGCTAGTGGGAAGTTTGCTGACTTTTTCTGTGGCTTAACCGTCAAGGCTTGTAATTTAACAATTGTATTCGTATTTACAGATGGCATACAAGTTTGTTATTAAGGCACATGAAAGTTCACATGTTCGACAAGACATTTCTGCCAAAAAGTGCATTTTGATTAAAAAAAATGTTTACCTTCAAACAGCTCTCCTGTGAAGACGTGACTTGCGACATACGCCTGGTTTCCTGAATCGGGTCACAAATAGGGCTATCTTCTGTATACCACTGTACACAACCTTGTCACATCACAACTGATTTGTAACGGCCGTCTGAAAGAGTAGACCAAGGCGCAGCGGGGATAGTGCTTATCATGTATTTATTTCTGGTAAACACTTAAACAAAATAACAAAAACGACAGCCAAACAGTTCTGTCAGGTAATACTCACGAAACCGAAAATAACCACCCACAAAACCCAAAGGAAAACAGGCTACCTAAGTATGGCTCCCAATCAGCGACAACGATGTACAGCTGTCCCTGATTGAGCGCCATACCAGGCCAAAACAAAGAAATACAAAAACATAGAAAAAAGGACATAGAATGCCCACCCTAGTCACACCCTGGCCTAACCAAAATAGAGAATAAAACCCTCTCTATGGCCAGGGCGTGACAGTACCCCCCCAAAGGTGCGGACTCCGGCCGCAAAACCTAAACCTCTAGATAAGGGTCCGGGTGGGCATCTATCTGCGGTGGCGGCTCAGGGGCGGGACGCAGACCCCGCTCCACCACTGGCTCACCCCACTTTGGTGGCGCCTCTAGAGCGGGGTCCCTCGCCGCCGACCTCGGACTGGGGTCAGGCGGGCGACTCTGGCTGCGCCGGACAGGCGGGTGGCTTTGGCTGCGCCGGACAGGCGGGCGGCTCTGGCTGCGCCGGCCAGGCGGGTGGCTTTGGCTGCGCCGGTCAGGCGGGCGGCTCTGGCTGCGCCGGACAGGCGGGCGGCTCTGGCTGCGCCGGACAGGCGGGCGGCTCTGGCTGCGCCGGACAGGCGGGCGGCTCTGGCTGCGCCGGACAGCCGGGCGGCTCTGGCTGCACCGGACAGGCGGGCGGCTCTGGCGGCGCCAAACAGGGGGGCGGCTCTGGCGGCTCCGGACTGGCGGGCGGCTCTGGCGGCTCCGGACTGGCGGGCGGCTCTGGCGGCTCCGGACTGGCAGGTGGCTCTGGCGGGGGCGGCTCTGGCGGCTCCGGAATGGCGGGACTTGCAGTAGGCCTGGCTCTGGGAGCAGGCACAGGACCCACCAGGCTGGGGAGACATGCAGGAGGCCTGGCTCTGGGAGCAGGCACAGGACGCACCAGGCTGGGGAGACTTGCAGTAGGCCTGGCTCTGGGAGCAGGCACAGGACCCACCAGGCTGGGGAGACATGCAGGAGGCCTGGCTCTGGGAGCAGGCACAGGACGCACCAGGCTGGGGAGACTTGCAAGAGGCCTGGCTCTGGGAGCAGGCACAAGACTCACCAGGCTGGGGAGACATGCAGGAGGCCTGGCTCTGGGAGCAGGCACAGAACGCACCAGGCTGGGGAGACTTGCAGGAGGTTGGCTCTGGGAGCAGGCACAGGACTCCCCAGGCTGGGGAGACATGCAGGAGGCCTGGCTCTGGGAGCAGGCACAGGATAGACCGGGTCCTGGAGATGCACTGGAGGTCTGGAGCGCACGGCCTGCACAACCCGTCCTGGCTCGATGCCCACTCTAGCATGGCACTTGCGGGGGGCTGGGATGTAGCGCACTGGGCTATGAGCGCGCACTGGAGACACCGTGCGCTCTACCGCATAACACGGTCCCTGACCAGTACCACGCCGCTTCCGGTAAGCACGGGGAGTTGGCTCAGGTCTAACACCTGACTCCGCCAATCTCCCTGTGTGCCCCCCCCCCCCAAAAAAAGTTTTTGGGACTGCCTCTCAGCCTCCTCTTGCTGTGCCAGCCGATCCTCCCAGAAACGCTGTTCTGCCTTCGCTGCCTCTATTTCCTCCGGCGGGCGGCGGCATTCTCCTGCCTGTCTCCAGGGTCCCTTTCCGTCCAGTATCTCTTCCCAAGTCCAGGAGTCCTGAACCCTCTGCTCCGCCATACCACGCTGCTTGGTCCGTTGAAGGTGGGTGGTTCTGTAACGGCCGTCTGAAAGAGTAGACCAAGGCGCAGCATGGATAGTGCTCATCATGTATTTATTTCTGGTGAACACTTAAACAAAATAACAAAAACGACAGCCAAACAGTTCTGTCAGGTAATACTCATGAAACAGAAAATAACCACCCACAAAACCCAAAGGAAAACAGGCTACCTATGTATGGCTCCCAATCACCGACAACGATGTACAGCTGTCCCTGATTGAGAGCCATACCAGGCCAAAACAAAGAAATACAAAAACATAGAAAAAAGGACATAGAATGCCCACCCTAGTCACACCCTGGCCTAACCCAAATAGAGAATAAAACCCTCTCTATGGCCAGGGCGTGAAATGATTGGCTCAAACGCATAAAAAAATTATACAATTTAACTTTTAACAAGACACACCTGTTAATTTAAATATATTCCAGGTGACTACCTCATGAAACTGGTTGAGAGAATGCCAAGAGTGTGCAAAACTGTCATCAAGGTAAAGAGTGGCTACTTTGAAGAATCTCAAATATAAAATATATTTTGATTTGTTTAACACTTTTTTGGTTACTACATAATTCCATATGTATTATTTCATAGTTCTGATGTCTTCACAATTATTCTACAATGTAGAAAATAGTAAAAAAAATAAAGAAAAACCCTAGAATGAGTAGGTGTGTCCAAACTTTTGACTGGTGATGTATACTATAAACACACCATTAAGAAGTACCATAGTGATTGAATGTCCATATCGATATACCAGGGTATTTGCATTGCTACTAAGTAAACCTCCGATTGTTCCCAACTATACCACCCGCTAAAACTCCTCCCCATCACAAGTTGGGTTGTCATCCCATTGACCGGCAGACCACCCCCGTCCCCCCGGATCCCATTGCCCCCAAGAGACCCGAGACCCATCTTTTGTAAACACGGTTCCACCCACAGAACAGAAGCAGATCGACTGCCAAAAGCATTTCCATCACCCTCACCTCGATTTGCATTTATATATAGCTATTAAAAGATATATACAGGTGTATATATAAATACAAAATCATGCATATCTTAATTTCTAGAATTAGCAAATAATATGAATAATAATGTAGGCAGTTCATGCAAAGGACTGTTACCTAGAACCAGGATTGCCATTACAAAAATTACATTTTTGGCAAGCAATTATTATTTTAGTGAACAATTATTGTGATTCATTCTATATTGCCCCTAACATCATTGCCCCCTAGCAACAGATGTGGGATACACACACACACACACACACACACACACACACACTCAACCCCTTTCCCCCACAAATAACCATAAGCTCAGATGCTCAACCGTTTTTACAAACGTGAGCCCATCTCAAGAAAGGACTTGATTTACGAATGCATACACAGTTGCAGCTGTTTGAAAAGGCCTGCAAAATTTAACAAAAATTTGGAGATCAGATACACCCCCTTCCCCTGAAACACACACACGGTGGTCCCCCGTTTTGACCATTTTACCAAGCATCTCTGTACAGTCAGACCTTTGATTATTTTGTGCCACCAGGGCCAAAAGAATATGCCCCCTCTCTGATTATCCGAGTGTGACCCTCTCCCCATGGGTTACTGCAGCTAGTGTTGCCAGCACTGCCAGTACCTGGGTGGGGGCACACCACCGGAATCCCCACCGGCTAGGTACAAGAACGTCAAGGTTCTTATTTGCAGCTTTGAGAATTTCCGTATATATTATGCTCTCCCATCAGGGGAACTTGGCTTTGTAGGACCAACCCTGCCAGACAGGCTCAGAATCTTGAGGGGGCGCTGCTGCTTTAGTAGGTCTCTGACAACATTCATCTTTCTGATTTGGCTGTGTATATGGTACTAACAGTAGACCCATTAAAAAATATAAGAACTTCTCCTTAGTGTATGGGTCGCTCAGATGGGTGTCTAGTGTATAGGGTTGGGGACAGGGACAGACTGGGAGTAAAAAAACGTCACTGGACTTTGGTCCAGACCTGCCCACTAGAACCGGCCCCCTTATACTCCACCACGGCCGCCCTGCAAATGCACGCACGTACACACGACCTAATACAACCACCGAGCTGCATCACAACCATTGCTCACTATAGCAGTACTACTTTAAAAAGGCTGCAGAACACACACACAAACACTGCACATTGTTATAAAACTTCTACAGAACACATACTGAATTTGTCATGATTGAACTACATCACATGAAGCCTAGGGTGAAAAAGAGATTATAAAATATCCACAATACTCATTGAGACATAGACTGTCTAACTGCTGCTCAGGGTCAGCTGGTTGGCTTTAAATCATGGGAGTACACCTTCTAAAAAACAATGGTTGAACATCTCGCCAAACATAGAACGTAACCTGTAAGAAAGCAGCACAAGCCATCATGAGTCATGATTCATCTACATCACCTGAAGCCTAGAGTAAAAATGAGATGCTATAATATCCACAATACTCACTGAAACATAGAACTGTCTAACTGCTGCTCGGGGTCAGCTGGCTGGCTTCACTCTGTCAAAGTACTGGACAGCAATATTACAGACAGGAAAAAGAGACATTAGAAATGTAAAATAATGGTAAGTAAGCAAGTTATAGGAAATATGTCGCATCTACCTTATTGGAGGAGCAATTTTCTCAACAGCTTGCTTTTCTCTGCAACTCTATTGATCACCATGTCAGTATCCAGGGCCATTAGGATGCCCTTCTCAGTGGCCATCAGCATGAAGGCCTCTAGGTGTTGTTGTGAGAGAGTGCTCCTGAGTCTGCTCTTGATATACTTTAAGGTAGAGAAACTTCGCTCACAAGCTACTTGGGTAACTGAGAGGGTGAGTAGGAACTTGTATCCAAGGCCAAGGATATGTTATGCATCAGTCAGCAGGTTGTACTGTCTCAGCAGTGGACATTCTTTGCAGGATGAGCAGAATTTATTATTCATTTCCATCAGAGCCATCCTCCACTGTCCTGGTCATGTATTCCTCCAATCCTGAACTTTTCAGTCTTTTCCATTGTACAGCGAGGCTTCTCAGCTCACACTGCAAATTGTCACCAGTTGCTCGGCTATCAAATCGAAGCAAACTTTTGCTGAGCTCTTGAAGGACTGTCTCTGGAAGACCATTGGATGTTATTTGGGAGAAGTTTCTAGGGTCCACAAGGGCTAGGTGAACATATAGAGCGCCATGAGACAGAAATCGCCTGTGGATACTATCTGTGACTGTATCCACAATCTGATTGTGGAGTTGAACTTTATAGGCACTCTCTGAGTGCTGTTCTCAAATATACGAAGAAATATTTGAGCTGTCAGTATCGTCTCATACCGGAGAAGAGCCTCAGTAAATCCTCTTGTCTTCACCCGAACAGTTGTCTTCATGTTGGCCTGTCCTTGTATGGCTGATAGTATGAGGAGTACTTCAACATAGAGACCCTGGTTGTCCTGTGTGGCTCAGTTGGTAGAGCATGGTGTTTGCAACGCCAGGGTCGTGGGTTCAATTCCCACGGGGGACCAGTATGGAGGAAAAAAATTATGAAATGTATGCATTCACTACTATAAATCGCTCTGGACAAGAGCATCTGCTAAATGACTAAAATGTAAAATGTAAAAAATATTTTCCAAAGACCTTCTTTCAAGCACTATCCTTAGCCTACCAGCGTGTTTCTCTGTGTGGAGATAGGCGTCTGTGTCGCCTGTCCTGGCTCTTCTTCTCCCACACATCCATCCTTTGGTAGGATTCACGGAATAACACAGCAATGTCGTTAAGGAGAGCAAACAGTGACCCACTTGCTAAGACAATTACAGTTGTTGTCAGAAAAAAAACAGATTAAGGAAATGTGCATAGCACCATACATCCACTTGATTGGGGGACTTTGAGGATAAGAGAGTAGAGAAGCCCTTATATTTGCCCTACATATTGGATGCTCCATACGTAGCATTGCCAATGCACTTGCTCATGTCTAATTTGAGTTTATCCACGACATCTGTCAACAACTGGACAAAGTACTGTCCAGTGGAGGCCTCACACTTCACAACAGCCACAAGCCTCTCTTGTACGACGTCTGTCACATATCTCACAATGACAGAGCACTGGTCTTGAGAAGTGATGTCCTGAGTTGTGTCGATCTGGACAGAGAACATTCCAGCTTGCTCAATTTCACTTGACATGGTCTGTTGGATAATGCTCTGAATTGTTTGAATGACGGTGTTGACAGTATTTTTTGAGAGTGTGATTAGAGAACCTCTGCCTCTTGCCCCAGACTGATGTAGGTTCTTGCTTTTCTCAATACATTCAGTGAGATGTTCTTTCAAGCAGACGTCATACTACTCCCAGCAGTATTATCATCTCCAAGAAATGACCGTGATCGATACTGGTGTCCTCTAATGTATACGCAGCCTCAGACTGCATCCCCCTGTATCTGAGCCCCCTCTTGTCAATGACTTTCACTATGTCTATGACACATTCCAGCACCTGCCTTCTCCTGCGTACCTGCTCTGTGGGCAGACACCTGACTGCCACTGAGCACACTTTGCATGTCTGCTTTGGAGGACCTTAAAAAGTATGCCTCAGCACTACTTCTGTGCATGTTGCTTTTCTCATGCTCTTCTACCCTTTGGTGAACATGTTTACAATCTGTCATTCCACTCATAAAAATACTGCTGTCAATAGGCTTTGCAAATGCCATACAAATTGAACAGTATAATGCATGGCTTTCTTCATTGTATGACAGCCATTTCCGATTGGTGCCGTCTTTAAAACAGAAAACCCTCTGTACCACAGAGTTTTTTTGATTCCTGCATAGGGTGGAAACAAAAAAAATGTTATTAGGTCATCTGACTTGGGTATCTTGAAATAATCAAAAGTTAGTCTAGCATCCTGGCCTTCCCTGACTCTCTCTTCCACTGAAACTGGACTGGGCCTGTCATCAACCCCAAAGATTGTCTCTTCCACTGAAACTGGACTGGGCCTGTCATCCACATCAATGCTCACTTCCACTGAAACTGGACTGGTCCTATCATCAATCTGGATATGAATTTAAAAAAAGATTAACTAATAAATGCCCAATTTTGAAAAACTCCAAAAACGCAGCAGCAACCCCACTATTTCATATCAAGTGAATGAATGACAACACAACAAGTTTTTTGTGGCTTTACTCGCCGTTCACACCGGACTGTTGGCATGACGATGAGTTTCAATGCATTGTCTAGTAAGAGGCGAAATGGTAGGAACCGTGGCGATGAGGATCATAGCTAGCAAATCACTGTAGACATATTCTCCCGCTCAAATTATGAATTTGAGAGGGAAAGTACTTGATTGGTTTTACAATATGTATACTATATGCAACCAATGGCTGTATAGACATGAAATAAAATTTGCTAATTAACGTTTGTATATGTCTAATGCAATTTAGTGTTTAGAACGACAAGGCAAAAGCAATGAGAATCAAGTGAAAATTATACGACAGTAAATCACTGATACTCAAGTGATTGCCATTTCCCACAAAATCCCCACAGGACGGCAAAATCTAGGCATTCATAGCTTTGCCAGGCGTCAAATTTGAGTTTTTCCCCTAGTTTTTCCGCTAGCCGGTTTGAACACCCAGTTACTGTACGTCTTTACCTCAATTCTTTCTTTCTGGTACATTTACACAGCAGTAGCTGACCAATAGTATTTGCATATCACTCATAAATTCTGATTTAACATGTTGTATTTGTAACACATTTAGGCACATATCTACCGCCTCGGCTGCACTATCTTTGGCTTCGCTGTCCTCTCCGTCTACACTTTTACCCATGAACCGGGTTACGGCATCTTCCTCTTGCCGGTCTAGCACTTCGATGTTAACGTCGGTGGCACTGGTACTACTACTACCGAATAAGTCAGTTAATTTTTTACATTTACTTGCAGTGAATACTTTTGACTCTTTTGTCTCTTAACTTTTCAGCCCCACCCTTACATTTTGTACTCTGATTTTCCATTTTCTATTGTAGCTAGTTTTCGAGCTGTCACTGTCAGTGTCAATGTGTGAGCGAGACAAAGGGGGTGGGTCTAAGGATTGCATAGAAGTTCGTTTGGAATAGACCAACGGGACTGGGGGAAAGGGGGGGTTGGCCCGTGTTGCTCAACTTTCTGCCAACTTTTTTATTAGTAGTAAAAAAAAAACTAAGGCAGGCTGCCCACCGAGGTTGACTAGCCCATCGGGAATTTTCCTGGTTCTCCCGGGTCCAGTCCGCTACTGGTTGGGGCCTGTTCCATCATGATAGGACAATAAATAAATCAACTATATTTATAATTTATTTTTAAATGCATATCTGCATTAAATTGAAAACGCTCTCTCACAACCCTTGCTCACAAACACAAATGGGCTCTGAGATTTGCAACCATTTTCCTTTTTCACTTACTTAACTCCACACTTTTCCAAACACAAAAACACACACCCCACCTTCCATCACAATACATCCGCACATGCCCACATACAGTGCCTTCTATGTCCTCTGTTTGCTGTGTTTAATCTCTATCATGTTGATTGAGTACTTTTGTGTTCCAGTTCCTTATATTTGAAGATTTATTTTATTTATAAAATACTATAAATGGAAAGTCTAATACTAATTATTTTCCAACAGTCCCTATTTAGAATGGTATAGTGTAGTTGTAGAGTATTTCTATAACAATTGTATTTTTTTGCTTTTCAATATATTTTTTTATTACAATCCCTACCATGGCTAGTATTGTGTGTTCCATTATTCCACTCCTCTAAGGGAACTTTGTCATATTTAGAATAGCCATGGAGTAGTATTTATTTCTCGGGAACATTTGGTTATCAATATACAGTTTGTCAACTACGAGAGCTACATGTTTCCCTTTTAATCTATTCTCCTTGAAGATTGGGTATAGAACTTTGCGCCGTTCTGCAATTTCCTTCGGGAACTGATCATTCATGCCTATTTTCGTGGCAGCGAGTCTTTTACCCAGTCTTTTAACCATTATTTTATCTTTAAAGAAAGTACATTTGGCAACGATTGGGCGTGCATATCTCTGTGCTCTCTGTCCGAATTGGTGTAGACGTTCGAGTTTGATTTTGCTGACAGCTTCACGTGGGATTCAAAGCGCTGTAAAAAGGAATTCCTTTACCATAATTTCAGGAACTTCGCCTTCTTTTTCATGGATACCAGTAAGTACCAGATGTTCTCTCATAGATCTAGTCTGAATGTCAAGTAAGGCATCTCTCAGAAAGATCTAGTCCTTTTTAAGTTCATTAACATCCGTTTCAATCTTATTGACTGTCCCTTTTAGCTTGTTTGTTTCTTTCTCCATTGGCGCATCTTTTCGTCACTCATCTTCAACTCCTTTATATCTTTACTGACTAATTCAACTATGCCCAGTTTATCATTTATCCATTTTAACAGATCAGTTTCCACCCTTACCATTCCCGGTGGTGAAAAGCATAAATCGTCTGTGTCCGTAGTAGAGTCGCGTTCCTTGTTTACTCTCCGTCATGTTTGGGTGTTCCTTGTTTTCATAATATTCCTCGATACATTTCTCTAGCCTTATGATTTGTTTTGTGTTGTTATCCAGATTGAAGGTTATTACCCCCGAGTATGTGTCTGGCGTCTTGTCCTGGCACCACATTGCCAGGTCTCTGACCTCCCTATAGGCTGCTCATCATCGTCGGTGATCAGTCCTACCACCGTCATGTCGTCAGCAATCTTGATGGTGTTGGAGTAGTGCGCGGCCACACAATTGTGGGTGAACAGGGAGTACAGGAGGGGACTAAGCACACACCCTGAGGGCCACTGTGTTGATGACCAGCGTGGCGGATGTGTTGTTGCCTACCCTCACCACCCGGTGGCAGCGCTTCAGGAGGTCCAGGATCCATTCCAATTGTAGAGTAAGGTCTTCAGTCCCAGGGCCCCGAGCTTGGTGATGAGCTTGGAGGGCTGTGGTGTTGAATGTTAAGCTGTAATCAATGAACAGCATTCTTACTTAGATATAATTTTGTCCAGGTTGGTGAGGGCTGTGTGGAGTGCTGTAGAGATTGCGTCATCTGTAGATCTGTTGGGGCAGTATGCAAATTGGAGTGCGTCCAGGGTGTCTGGGATGATGGTGTTGATGTGAGCCATGACCAGCCTTTCAAAGCATTTCATGGCTATAGATGTGAGTGCTACGGGGCGATAGTCATTTAGGCAGGTTACCTTGGTGTTCAACCATGACTGATGAATGGGGGAATTAGTCTCTATTTATACAGATTCCTATCCATGTACTTTTTCAGCCACGACTCTGAGAAAAATAGGATATTACAGTTTCAGGACCCGTTGATAGTATATTCTCGAATGGAGTTCATCCAGTTTGTTCTCCAGTGACTGCACGTTCATCAATAGAACAGAGGGCAATGACGGTCTATTTGCTCGCCGACATAGTCTCGTCAGGATGCCGGCTCACCTGCCTCTCTTTCACCGCCGCTTCATCTTTCTAGTCCCGGGGATTCGGGACTGGTCTGGAGTAAATAGAAGGTCCAGAGCTGCCGACTTGTTGAAGTAGACATTTTCGTCCAAATCGAGGTAAGTGATCGCTGTTCTGATGTCCAGAAGCTGTTTTCGCTCATAGGAAATGATGGCGCAATCATTCTGTACAAAAAAGTTATGATCAGTGTAAAAAACACACATAATAGCAGTGCCATCTTACAGACCAGCTAGAAACGTCAACCATGACTGATGAATGGGGGAACTAGTCTCTATTTATTCAGATTCCTATTTCAATTCAATTAGTGGAGGTGAAATTGATTTTAAAACAGCTGCAGTTCAAATTTAACCTTGATTTTACATTAATGTAATGAAGCAATGATGATTGGGTAGATGAAGGTGATGTTGAAGATGATGATGATTGAGGCGATTTGTTAGTAACCAAGCAGAACTGTTATCTTTACAGAAGAAGCACTGAACTAAAAGCAATAGTAATACTTGTCCAGTCCCATGCAGGAAGAGCCTCAGTAACTCTGAACTGTGCTCGTTCATCTTCACAAGCAGTACTGTCTGTCAGCACATTCTGAACATTAAGTCTACCATGGCTCATTTGACAGAGACACGGACCCACAATCGGTATGACTACACTAAGTCCTTAGTGCGTTGCAATAAACCCAAACTCTTTGTCTTATGGAGAACAATTATGAATGACTGGTATTACATGCTTGAATATCAAGAATTAGTATTAGGCACCTCAGTGAATAACTAATAGGCTACGTCCCAAACGGCACCCTATTCCCAATGCAGTGCATTACCTCTTGGCCCTGGTCAGAAATAGTGCACTACATAGGGAACAGGGTGCCATTTGGGACGCACTCGTAATTATTTTTACCATGCTGTTAGCTAGCGTAGCACTCCACACTTCATTAAACTACAGGCTCATTAGGGTTTCCTTAAAGGCCGTGTGATCAATGTAGCTTCTTGCATACGGTACATATCTGTGAAGTTATTTGGCAGCACTTTGTCTTAGTGTCTGGGTCCAAAATGGCCCTATGGGCCCTGGTCAAAGGTAGTGCACTATATAGGGAATAGGGTCCCATTTGAGACGTACAACTTCGTCTTAGCAACAAAGGAAGACAGGAAGCGGCTTCACTGACCCAATAGCAATAATCTTTGCTCGCTCAAGATAGACTTGATGATTTGAACTAAAATCGGCTATATAGTTAATAGCTTTAAAAAGTCCTGTTTAATCATACTGACGGATAGGCCTGTTGGCCATTCATTGAACCAGGAAGGAAGCTTCCTATCACTACAGTATTAGATGGGGTTTGATATTTGGACCTTCAAAATATTTAACAGGTTATTGAATATGAATGTTAAATGGTTTTACTGTTGGAGTGTGTATAGCTGTCTGGACCAGAGGTAGTTTGAGGTGATTTTAGCTCTGGGTTTGATGTGCAGTTGGTTTGCTAAACTGCTGGGTCTCCTAAACCTTAGGGTGGGTTAGGTATTGAATATGTTGCCATGGCAGCTGGGGTGAGGTCTAGAGTGGCCTGCTTAGGGGTGTGTTAAGGTGAGAGATGGATTTTATGTTACCCGCCCATCTTGTAGTGAGATCACTGCAACTGGAGTGCTCTCCCTGAGGAGAGATGTTTGTTTAGATTCAAATCAAATCAAATCAAATTGTATTAGTCACATGCGCCGAATACAACAGGTGTAGACCTTACAGTGAAATGCTTACTTACGAGCCCCTAACCGACAGTGCAGTTTAAAGAAATACGGATAAGAATAAGCGATAAATGTAACAAGTAATTAAAGAGTAGCAGTAAAAAATAACCGGTACAGAGTCAATGTGCAGGGGCACCGGTTAGTTGAGGTAGTATGTACATGTAGGTAGAATGAATTAAAGTGACTATGCATAGATGACAACAGAGAGTGGCAGTGGTGTGGAGATGGGGGGGGGGCAATGCAAATAGTCTGGGTAGCCATTTGACTATATGTTCAGGAGTCTTATGGCTTGGGGTAGAAGCTTTTCAGAAGCCTCTTGGACCTAGACTTCACGCTGCGGTACCGCTTGCCATGTGTTAGCAGAGAGAACAGTCTATGACTAGGGTGGCTGGAGTCTTTGACAATTTTTAGGGCCTTCCTCTGACACCGCCTGGTATAGATAAATGTAACAAGTAATTAAAGAGCAGCAGTAAAAAATAACAATATATACAGGGGGGTGCTGGCACATGTCCTAACTGGTGCCAGCAGAATACCAACCTGCATCCCACTGCTGGCTTGCTTCTGAAGCTAAGCAGGGTTGGTCCTGGTCAGTCCTTGAATGGGAGACCAGATGCTGCTGGAAGTGGTGTTGGAGGGTCAGTAGGAGGCACTCTTTCCTCAGGTTTAAAAAAATATATATACATCCTAATTTCTCATGGCAGTGATTGGGGACACTACCCTGTGTAAGGTGCTGTCATGTTATACAGGTGTCCTGACTCTCTGAGGTCATTAAAGATCCCATGGCACTTATCGTAAGAGTAGGGGTGAAAACTCTGTAGCGTCTGAACGGTATGACCACTCTGGAAAGATGAGACTCTCACAAACATGATGGTGTTCTCTGTTTTGCTATATGACCCCAACAAGCGTCACGGGACTCTTCTGAAGTCAGTACTGCCGATCTACCATTTAGCATTTGAACAGTTTGCTCTAGGATGCCCACAAGCCTCGTCTGAAGGTATCCCGGTACCAGTAAAAAAAATATGAATGGAAGTATATATGGAAGTAGTTTAGTGCCAAAAATAAAACATATCCTGATCTTTCTTTTATCTCTCAGAAATAGGACAGGCACTTTAAAACAAACTTATTCTTTGACTTTGTTTTTCCATGCATGAATCTATTATTCAATGTGTTTCTATGGGCTATTTGTATTTGTATTTATTATGGATCCTGACATATACAGTGTGTGTGTGTGTGTGTGTGTGTGTGTGTGTGTGTGTGTGTGTGTGTGTGTGTGTGTGTGTGTGTGTGTGTGTGTATGCATGTGTCTGTGCCAATGTTTGTGTTGCTTCACAGTCCCCGCTGTTCCATAGGTGTTTTTTATCTGTTTTTTAAATCTAATTTTACTGCTTGCGTCAGTTACTTGATGTGGAATAGAGTTCCATATAGTCATGGCTCTATGTAGTACTGACTGTGTGCCTCCAATAGTCTGTTCTGGACTTGGGGACTGTGAAGAGACCTCTTGTGGCATGTCTTGTGGGGTATGCATGGGTGACCGAGCTGTATGCCAGTAGTTTAGACAGACAGCTCGGTGTATTCAACATGTCAGTACCTCTCATAAATAAAAGTAGTGATGAAGTCAATCTCTCATCCACTTTCAGCGAGGTTTACTAAGAAGTTTACTAAGGGTTGGTAACAGGCTGATTGGTTGTCTATTTGAGCCAGTAAAGGGAGCTTTACTATTCTTGGGTAGCGGAATGACTTTAGCTTCCCTCCAGGCCTGAGGGCACACGCTCTCTAGTAGGCTTAAATTGAAGATGTGGCAAATAGGAACAATATTGTCTTCTATTATCCTCAGTAATTTTCCATCCAGATTGTCAGACCCCAGTGGCTTGTCATTGTTGATAGACAGCAATATTTTTTTCACCTCTTCCACACTGACTTTACGGAATTCAAAAGTACAATTCTTGTCTTTCATAATTTGGTCCGATATACTTGGATGTGTAGTGTCAGAATTTGTCATCCCTAAGTTTGCTTATCTTGCCAATGAAAAAGTCATTAAAGTAGTTTGCAATATCATGGGATTTGTCATGAATTAGCCATCTGATTCAATGAATGAAGGAGCCGAGTTGGCTTTTCTTCCCAAAATTTCATTTAAGGTGCCCCAAAGCTTTTTACTATCATTCTTTATATAGTTTATCTTTGTTTCATAGTGTAGTTTATTTGTATTTTTATTTAGTTTAGTCACATGATATCTTAATTTGCAGTACGTTTGCCAATCAGTTGGACTGCCAGACTTAATTGCCATACCTTCAACCATACAATTTTTTAATTCCTCATCAATCCAAGGGCATTTAACATTTTTTATAGTCATTTTCTTAATGGGTGTGTGCTTATTATAACTGGAATAAGTAGTTCCATAAATGCGTCAAGTGCATCGTCAGGTTGCTCCTCATTACACACCACAGACCAGCAAATATTCTTTATGTCATCAACATATGAATCACCATAAAACTTATTGTATGACCTCTTGTATGACCTCTAGCCACCTTGCTTCTACACCTGCATTGCTTGCTGTTTGGGGTTTTAGTCTGGGATTCTGTACAGCACTTTGTGACATCAGCTGATGTAAGAAGGGCTTTATAAATACATTTGATTGATTGATTGATTGATTGACCTCATACACTATATTAGGCCCAGCCTTTGGAACTTTGGTTTTCCTAGATATGGCTATTATATTGTGATCACTACATCCTATGGATTTGGATACTGCTTTAAAGCAAATATCTGCAGCATTAGTAAAGATGAGATCAATACATGTTGATGATTTAATTCCTGTGCTGTTTGTAACGACCCTGGTAGGTTGATTGACAACCCGATCCAGGTTGCAGGCACTGTTTACAGTTTGGAGTTTTTTCCTGAGTGGGCAGCTTGATGATAGCCAGTCAATATTTAAATCACTCAGAAAATATACTTCTCTGGTGATATCACATACATTATCAAGCATTTGAAACATATTATCCAGATACTGATTGTTAGCACAAGAATGGGCTTTACGTGAGGCAGATGAACCTGTAGCCATATTACATCAACAGTATTTAACATTAGATCGTCTCTAAGCTTTACAGGAATATGGTTCTGATTATAGATATCAGTTGGCATTTCTGTCTTTCAATAGATGTTATAACCCTGTATTGCTACCACTGTATCATCAAAGGTATTATCTAAGTGAGTTTCAGAGATATATGAATGTCATCTCTTACAAGCAAGTTATTGACTTCATGGTCCATGTTTCTTAGGCTACATATGTTAATATGGGCTATTTTTAGCAGTTTTCTGGGTTATTCAATGTTTGACCAAATATTTTGTTTGTATATTTTTTTAATACCTTAAGCAGTCCTAATGAAATGGCTAAATGATACTTGGTTTGACCATCTTAAAACAATTCCATATGTTATCCCCAGCTTAAACTCTTAATGATTTGAATTGTGAACATAACTATTCACATAATTGCAACATATGTGAAGTGACATTTGATTAGGTTTATATTGAATTGTAGGCCTAGTTATTTTTTTTACTTACGTTTGGGTTTGGAGAGTGTTTATTATTCAAACTATGATTCTCCATCATAATGAGCATATTTAACAGTTACAGCTCTGTGGCTAATTATCCCAGCAAACAGAGAGAAAAACTAGATGAGTGGTCAAAAGTTCATAAAATCCATTTCTATGGAAACCAGATGTATTATATATGTGAAGAGCTGTAGCCACATGCGTAAAGCCCAGAGTTGTTTTCCCTGAGGCTCTATAAGACATATGGATTTAACAGTCTGTTTTTAGGACATAATACATATGGTAATCTCTCACTTGGGGTGAATTGGTTTGCTCCTTGAAGGTCTTTCTGTCTGAATCCAGCTCTTATTTTTCCCAAAGCAATTACAGTGAATTTAGACCAGTTATTTCTGCACTATCTCTCTCTCCGGTGGAGGACTGGCTTTCAGTATTGGCTGTTTCCTCTTATTGTTCTCTCGTTCTGCTGTGCCTGTGTGGAGAACTACGTGTATGGTGCAGACAGCTGGCTAGAGACAGAGACACAGCGCACTCTGCTGGTGGTAAGGGGAACTCTACTCACTGTGGCCTGGATCTGTCAGAGGAGAAAATCAATACAGCATTCATCCTCCTTGGTGTGTGTGCTTGTGTGTGTGCGTGCGTGCGTGCGCGAGCGTGTGTGCACACGTTCAGGTTCGCGCTAGCTTTTGCCTGTGAAAAAGAAGAGAGAGAATGAAAGTGGAGTGAGTGAGGTGAGAGAGGGAGGTGGATGGGTAGCTGGGTACCTTCAAGTGTATTGAATAGTTGCTGCTTTCCTACTCACAAGTACCACCAGTCTCAGTCACATGTCTCGGAGTCATTCATCTGTGTCTGCTACTGAGATTCAGTATGATGGTCCTGTGTGCGCTTTAGTGAGTTGTAACGGTGTCCGTCTCTCCTTCTCTCTCTACCCCACGCAGGTGTGTGTGAGTGTGCCGACTTCACCACAGGACCGACCTGCGAGCGCTGCCTGGATGGTTACTATGGCAACGCGTTGATTGGCACGACCAACGACTGTCGAACTTGCCCCTGCCCGGACCGCACCAGCTGTGCTCAAATGATGGAGATTGGGGACGTGGTCTGTACCAACTGCCCTTCAGGACAGAGGGGTGAGACGAATTACTGTTACTGTTAGATTACTGTTAGATGTCTGGTAATGGGAACAAACCATGCCATTCCCCCAACCTGGGTTGGATCCCAAATGTCACCTTATTCCCTATATCAAGGAGGGGCAAAGTACGGCCCGCGGGTATCTGACCCGACCCGACCAATCCGGCCCGCGAGACATCATTTTGTTTAATATTAATAATAATTTGTGGTATCCAATTGGTAGTTACTGTCTTGTCCCATCGCTGCAACTCCCATATGGACTCGGGACAGGCGAAGGTCGATAGCCGTGCGTCCTCCGAAAGACGACCCAGCCAAGCAGCACTGCTTCTTGACACAATGCCCGCTTAACCCGGAAGCCACCACAGGAGTCGCTAGAGCGCTATGGGACAAGGAAATCTCAGCTTGCCAAACCCTCTCCTAACCCGGACGACGCTGGGTCAATTGTGCGCCTCCTCATGGGTCTCCCAGTCACGGGCCAGCTGTGACACAGCCTGGGATCAAACCCAGGTCTGTAGTGACGCCTCAAGCACTGGCGCAGCGGTCTAAGGCACTGCATCACACTCGGGAGGACCCCACAAACTGATTTTATTAACAATCGGTCCGACCAAAAAATGCGGCCCTCCGTTGTATTTAAAAATTCTGATGTGGGTCCCTCGAGCAAAAAAGTTTGCCCAACCCTGCCCAATATAGTAGGGAATAGGGTGCCATTTGGGACACAACCTTGAAGTTCATTGTTTGCTCAGTGGAGCGGATTTCCACAAATTGGCTGACTGATTTTTTTATAAAAACCTTGCTGGTGATAGCTAACTGTCCTCGCTGTCTTGATAAAATTGATCTTGATCCTAGCATGTGTAGAGCACAGAGTGTGAATTAAAACATATTCCCTTGACAGGTTGGGATTGTTTATTCATTACAAGAATTTCATATAACTGAATTTGAAGTTTGTCTAAAAAATATTGATTTAGTTTGAAATTAAAATGGCCACCAAAACCCCCCACCCACACACAAATACAAACATCGTCTCTCCTCAGGAACCAGGTGTGAGTTGTGTGAGGACGGTTTCCACGGCGACCCCCTGGGCCGTTCTGGGCTGGTTCAGCAGTGCGAGCGGTGCGACTGTAACGGTAACGTGGACCCCAACGCGCTGGGCGTGTGTGATCACATGACGGGCCGCTGCTTCAAGTGTCTGGGACACACCGAGGGAGACCACTGTCAACGTTGTCAACGCGGTTACTATGGAGATGCCATGGACCGGACGATGGCCGGGAAGTGCAAACGTGAGTGTGTGAACTTGGGAACGGCGTATATAGGGTTGGGTTACTGTGACATAGGTTTTTTTTAATTAAGGAGAAATACAAAATAAAAAATGTATAATGTATTGACAATGAATGTATTTCAATGTGTTATAACATTTGTTAGTGTGCATCAATGTGTGTTTGTGTGTCTGTGTATATGTGCCTTTTATGTGTGGATTTATAGTGAGCTTTTCTTGAGGGTTTAACAAGTTATTTCCTGTACTATTGACTTGACTTCAGCAATTCTCACATTCTAAAGATTCTTGATAGCAGATGAATGGAATTCTCAGTAAAATAATTCTTAGTAAAAGTTAGAGCTTGAGAGTTGTGGTTAAAAGTACCGTTAGGAACTCCACAGTTGTTGTAAAGTGAGAGAACATTTTCTTTACAGGCTCTCTCTCTCTGAGTGAATAGAAGTCATAGACCTATAAGGAAATTGTGTCAGCTGAACGTGTTTCAGAGAAAGAAGCGGAGAGCAGTCTGCCCTGACAAACTGACATTCCAACTACAGTACTTTGTCTCCATTATAATGTATGAATAGAAAGAGAAAAGTTTCAACTTTAAATACACTTTTTTCTACTGATATACATGAAGGGCCTTGGAGGATTTGAATACTGCAGATGTATGAGAGCAAAAACGATATAAAGAGAAAGCTAAAGTGTGCAAGAGACGACAGAGAGAAATAGAGACACAGAGATGGAGAGAGATAGAGGCAGTGATAGGAATAGAGACAGAGAAAGAGAGAGAGAGAGAGAGAGAGAGAGAGAGAGAGAGAGAGAGATGTACGTAATGTCTTTGTCCCCCAGAAGTACCTGAGCTGTTCCATCTATAACCCTAGGGCTGAGCAGAGTTTGCATCATAAATGGCACCCTATTCCCTACATAGTGCACTACAAAAGTAGTGCACTATATAGGAGAATAAGGTACCATTTGGAATACACACAGATATGACAGAGTGGTGAGGGGGAGGCCCATGAGTCTCCCTGAGTCTCACTCTGCTGTCTCCCTCACTGAGTTACACACACACACACACACACACACACACACACACACACACACACACACACACACACACACACACACACACACACACACACACACACACACACACACTGAATTACACACACACACACACACACACACACACACACACACACACACAGGCAAACACTGAATTACACACACACACACACACACACACACACACACACACACACACACACACACACACACACACACACACACACACACACACACACACACACACACACACACTCAGGCTCAGGGAGATATGGCTGCCCCACAGACACCTCACAGATAGACGGCCTGCTCTGCCTCTGCACTGTTCCAGCTCACGTACAGCCAGGCACACAGGTCAGACAAGACAGACCCTACAAAGAGAAGGATTGTTGTACTTTATTCCTGTCTAGACTATGAACCTCATAGGATTCTCTCTCCAGATGAAATCCTGCAACTAGTGAGGTCTGGCCGCCCAACAACCTGCGCGCTCAACCCCATCCCCTCCTTCCTTCTCCAGACCTTCTCCTATTCATCACTTCCATCAACTCATCCCTGACCACTGGTTGCATCCCCTGCCTGAATCGCTCCCCTGAATCGCTGAATCGCTCTCCTCGACTACTCTGTCATCAAAAACTACAGACCAGTATCCATTATTTTCTTTCCAAAACACTTGAGGGTGCTGTCTCTGACCAACTCTCTCGCTATCTCTCTCAGAATGACCTTCTTGACCCTAACCAGTCAGGCTTCAAGACAGGGCACTCAACCGAGACTGCTCTTTTGTGTGTCACGGAGGTTCACCGCACTGTCAAAGCTAACATTCTCTCCTCTGTTCTCATCCTAGATCTATCTGCTGCCTTTGACACTGTGAACTGTCAGATCCTCCTCTCAACCCTCTCAGGGCTGGGCGTCTCAGGCTCTGCACACTTTTGGATTGCATCCTACCTGGTAGGCCACTCCTACCAGGTGACGTGGAGAGGATCTGTCACTACATCACATACTCTCACTACTGGTGTCCCCCAGAGCTTGGTTCTAGTCCCTCTCCTCTTCTATCTATACACCAAGTCACTCGGCTCTGTCATATCGTCATATGTTCCCTCTTATCATTGCTATGCACATGACACTCAACTACTTTTCTCCTTCCCCCTTCTGACACCCAGGTGGCGACACGCATCTCTGCGTGCCTGGCAGATATCTTAGCTTGGATGTCGGCCCACCACCTCAAGCTCAACCTGGACAAGGCGGTGCTGCTCTTCCTTCCGGGGAAGGCCAGCTCGCTCCAAGACCTCTCCATCACTGTTGACAACTCCACGGTGTCCCCTTCCCAGTGTACAAAGAAACTTGACATGACCCTGGACAAAACCCTGTCGTTCTCTGCAAACATAAAAGCAGTGACTCGCTCCTGCAGGTTCATGCTCTATAAACATCTGTAGAGTACAACCCTAACTTACACAAGGAGTGGCTCAGGTCCTTATCCAGTCACTGTCACTCGCTGTTGGCTGGGTTCCCCTGCAAGTTATCCAGAACATTGCAGCCCGCCTGGTGTTAAACCTTCCCAAGTTCTCTCATGTCACCCCGCTCCTCTGCACACTCCACTGGCTTCCAGCCGAAGCTCATATCCACTAAAAGACCATGGTACTTGCATACGGAGCAGCAAGTTGAACTGCCCCTCCATACCTTCAAGCTATGCTCAAACCTTACACCCCGAGTACTCAGTTCTGCCACTTCTGACAAAAATGTAAATGTAGAATAGAGTGAATGGATAGATTAGAAGATAAAGTAAACGGATTGAAGATCGAGTGAATGGATAAAGGGTGGAAAATAATCGATCACAGCAGTGTCTGCCACATTGATATAGGGATAAGCTTCAGTGTTTTGTCAGACAGACATTTTTTATACTGTGTTTAATTAGTGTACTTTTTCTGGGATGTATATGATTCATGTCACTTTTTGGAGACTGTGTTTGAATTGTGTTCTGTTTTGATCATGTACTGTGTGTGTGTTTAGGCCACTGTACTTTTTTGATACTGTATTTGATGTGAGGTTGCGTGGTTGATGTGTGGTTGACGTGTGGTTGTGTCTTCACCCAGCCTGCGACTGCAGTCCTGCAGGGACTTCTGGGTTGTTGGAGGACTGTGACCCCCAGACCGGAAGTTGTCAGTGCCTTAGTCATGTGACCGGGGGAGACTGTGGCCAGTGTTCAGTCGGCTTCTTCAACCTGCAGCCTGGAGTAGGCTGTGAGAGGTACAGGGAATTCTCCAGGGATTCTGCACTAATCTATAGGGTTTAGAATAGTCCTTCCCTGTGGCTCAGTTGTGGCTCAGTTGGTAGAGCATGGTGTTTACAACGCCAGCATGGTGTGTGCAACGCCAGGGTTGTGGGTTCAATTCCCACGGGGGGCCAGTACAAAAAAAGAAATGCATGAAATGTATGCATTCCCTACTGTAAGTCGCTCTGGATAAGAGCATCTGCTAAATGACGTAAATGTATATGTTTCTGACTCTATACTGTAGTTCTGTTTTGTCTCGTTAATAATTATTACTGTACATGAATCACTTTTTACATCGACTGTTTCTAAGGTGTAACTGTAACCCCATTGGCTCGTCTTCCGCGGCGTGCCACCCGATCACAGGGCAGTGTGTGTGTCAGCCGGGACTGGAGGGGCGGCTGTGCAGCACCTGTCGTATGGGTTTCTTTGGTTTCTCCTCACGAGGCTGCAGAGGTAGCTACAGTAGCCTATACTGTGATTGGGTCTAGAAGTCCTTGTGTGTCAAATACTGAGACAGGCCAAAATATATGCTAAATCAAGTCATTTTGATAACAATAAGTAAAAAATGCAAAATGCAAGCATGCAATCTCTAATACTTCCATTGTTTCACCCCTCTCTGACATGCATGTCACCGGCCCCCTGTCCAACCTTGCCTCCCTCTGTCCCCCTGTACCCTGTCCACTCCCCCTCCCCTGTCCCTCTCAGCCTGTAACTGCGACCCTATGGGCTCCAGCTCCATGCAGTGCCACACAAACGGCACCTGTCCCTGCCGCCAGGGCTTCGTGGGGTACAAGTGTGATCAGTGTGAGCTCAACTACTTCCACAACAGAGCCACGCACCAGTGTGAAGAGTGCCCCATCTGCTATGGGCTAGTCAAGGAGCAGGTAAGAGTGCGTTCGCAAGGCGTCTCACTGTCAGTCTCTCTATCTTCTTCTCTGTCTCAGTTTGCCTCCTTTTTTGCCAGAATCTCTATCCGTCTGTCTCCTGGTCTGCTTCTCAGCCTGTCTGTGGGATAAATTTTCATAGGTAATAGGTGCTGTTATTAACCCATTACCACTGCATAGTGCAATTTCCTCCAAAACAAAAGTCAGTTATTGAAACTCCTACCCAAGAATGTCTTTGTAGTCTAACAATCGTGGCTATTTGGCCTCCTTATTTAAAAAACTAAGGTAAGTTAACAGTCAGACTGAAGTCAATGTGAAGATACAGAAACAGCTACAGAAACATTTTAACATTTTGACCATGTTCTGTTTTAATATCCACCCTGCACAGCCAGAAGAGGACTGGCCACCCCTCATAGCCTGGTTCCTCTCTAGGTTTCTTCCTAGGTTTTTGGCCTTTCTAGGGAGTTTTTCCTAGGGAGTTTTTCCTAGCCACCGTGCTTCTTTCACATGCTTTGCTTGCTGTTTGGGGTTTTAGGCTGGGTTTCTGTACAGCACTTTGAGAATATCAGCTGATGTACGAAGGGCTATATAAAAATAAATTTGATTTGAAATTTGAAATTTGAAATAGACCATGTGCGTCCCAAATTGAACCCTATTCCCTATATAGTGATGTATAGTATTCCCTATATTCCCTATATAGTGCACTACATTTGGCCAGAAAAGTAGTGCACTGCACTATATAGGGAGCCTTATGTTCTAAATGCTATACAGTGGCTTTTCTCTGCAGGCAAAGACAATAGCAGAGTTTGGTACTTTCTGTACATATGCTTGTTCTTGCTAAAGTGGTTTGTGTTTTTTCTCTAGCAAACCATTCGTGTACCTGGGAAAGACTGCTGTGATTTCCACAGTGTTAGCAATTCAGAGAACACCGGGGTCCGGTCTGCTCAGAGCCCATAAAATTACTCTCCTCTACCTACCAGTCTCTTTCTCTCATCTCTTTCTCTCTACCATGCAGTCTCTTTCTCTCGCATCTCTTCATCTCTCGCTCTCATATCTCTCCTCTGGCTCTTTACTACACACCTTCCTCCCTTCTAAAGACAGGAGAGAAAAAAAGGAAGGGGGGTGGATAGAATGTAACCATAGAGGGAGCGCTACAGAATAGAAAAAGGGGGATAAATCCTTTCCTCTCTTGTGCTGTATACAGCATGTTCCTTTTGTTCATGTACGTTTAAAAAAAACAACAACCGCAAGATACCATACTGTGTTGTGTGTGGAGTTATTGTTGCTCTTGCCGTAATATAATAACAGATTTTACCTCCGTGTGGGCTGAAGTGTCCAAATTACAGGCTTTTTTTTAAGTGGATGTGGGTGAGTCTCCACCAAGGAGAGTGAAAGAGAAGTGGTATTATAAATGCCCTCTCCACCTACAGATGTACTATCTTCATTTGACCAGTTTCTCACAGCAGGCAAATAATCCTGCAGCAACAGGACATGTGAATTGTTATGTGGATTATAATTAAAGGACATGTTTATAGAGGTTGATGCATTTTTCCGTAAGGGCAAATCCACTCAAATTTTTATGTGAAAATGACAATCTTTTGAAGCCTTTTTAAACCTTGAATTCATTACAAATTGCATTTTCTGCTGCAGAGGACAATTCTCTGCGACAACAGAGTGATCAAATTAAGATAGGACATCTGTACCTCCTCACCTGCTAGTGTTTAGCAGCGACACACACACACACACACACAGGTTGAGCCTGCTAATTGCCTACTCTAAAAACGTTTGGTTCCCCAGCCAGTAATATGCCTTAACCATAGAGGCCTGGAAGCTCATGCAAAAGCAAGGTCCACTTAAGAATTGACAACCAATGTATGAAACTGTGCTTAGGGTTGAGCTTGCCCTGTTCCCACTGCACAGAGAGTATTGCTTTTCAAATATACAATCGTTTTCACGTTAAGATAGACAATCTACTCTTAACGTAGATGTTTATCTCTGTGTTTTGAATGAGATTGAATACACTGTAAACATGGCTGGGTGTGATTTGTTATTGGCACTGTGGGATCATGTTATCATCTGCTTTCATTGACAATCTCATGTTTAAAAAGGTCCAATGCAGCCATTTTTATTTCAATATCAAATCACTTCTGGGTAACAATTAAGTTGTGTTTTCAATTAAAATGGCAAAATAGAAAAACAAATATCTTCTTAGCAAAGAGCAATTTCTCAAGCAAGAACTTTGCTCGGACAGTCTGGGTGTGGTCTTAGTGGGGAGGGGACAACTGAAAACTAGCTGTTATTGGCAGAGAGGTTTGGAACTCTTTCTTGTTGGTATATTACTAATTTACTGCCTGGTGATGTCACCCCACCACAACAAGCTGAAATTCCAGGTGGTTTTTTTTCAAACAGCTCTAACACTAAAAGGGCAGTATCATCATTTTCAACATTTTACAGTATTATTACAACATCAGTGTGGAAATATATATAAAACACAGGAAATCAAGTTTTGGGCCTTTAAAAGGGTGAAATGCGTACACCTATACAAAACTTTTCCAGGTCCTGGATCTGAGAGGAAACCATATCTTCGTTAGGAACCAGTTTGGGGTCAAAAAGTTGTTCTTTTTTCATTACACACTCTGGGAGCAGCATACCAGAGTGCAGATTTGTACTTGTATTCTCATCATTGACAATCTCCCCCACCAAACCTCCATTGTATGGTGTTCTGGTGTTTTCCCATACAGGCAGGGAAGCTGAAGGCACGGCTGCAGGATTTGGAGAAGCTCCTGGCACGCTTCGACTGCCGGAGTGGCTACGGACGCCAGCATCATGTGCGCGAGTATCACGTGCGCCAGCATCACGAGCGTGGCCATCAGGGGGAGGACAGCCTGCCCAATGCGCTGGAGGACTTCCTGGCTATCCAAGGTAAACAATCAGCACCCACCCACTCGCTCATTCCACGCGATCGATCAGACAGTTTGTTATTTTCATCCAACCAGTCAGGAAATCGGAAATCCCACTGCCAATGCAGTTTACCACTGTACTCTCATTTGGCCATTATACCTGACATATAGCCCATCTCACACTGTAGATTACAATACCATCACGCCATCCCATTCTGTAGATCAAGTAGACCTAGAGCAGATGACACCAAACTGCACCCAGAATGACTGTCCATGCCTAGCTGACTGTTCACTGTGGACTGTTCAGCTAGACATTGTTAAAGATGTAACCCAACATAATGGGATAGAACGAGACAGAATCAGCATGAATCAGCAGTCAACCAGCCTAACAATCATCTCTCCACAATTATGGAGAGATGTACCATAAAAGGCTTACAGGTTCATTGATATGGACAGAATGGAGGCTGAATCCCAACAATACAGAACAAGGCAGGCAGGGCTGTGTATGAGCAACTTAATCCCTATTTGTATAACAGACATGCAGCAAGCACATCTTTAATCCCTGTAGCTCATTATGATTAGAGCTATAATCAGGATTATGGCTGTCCAACCGCTGCCCACCCTACTTTGGTACACCACTAGTCTTCGTTGGCGGGACATTCTGCTCTGTGTGGTCCAATAACGCTAGGCTAGGAGGGGAACTCTGTGTGGACGCACCGAGACAGAACAGTATACACACAGACAAACACACGCACACAGACACAGTTTATCATCTCACAGAGAGGACAATGCGGTAATGACCCTCCTCTCACAAATAGACCCAGAATGCCACATTAGCTAGGCACACAGCAGTTAACATTATGAGACAACTGAACAATAAAACTAGAACAATAACCAAAGGCAACTGGACTCACTGTGCGGTGAGTTCAGTCTGAGAATTTACAATTGACCATATGCAGGCCATGATAAAATGCAACGGTTCCACTACAAATCATACTACAAAGGGGTTGGCAGGCCTTGTGTCCCAAATAACAATAATATTGAAATGGAATCCAAAGGATCCGTTTAATGATCCATGCTGTGTATTTTGAAGTTTGCTCACATCTGTTTCTTTGATTCCCCGCAGAGGCAAAAGAAGCCTTTGTCAAAGAGTTTGCTCTCCTGGAGATGTCTACACACACTCTCTCAGCCCAGCTGCACACTGTTACCACAGCTATGAACTGTAGCGCCAGCATGGAGGAAGAGCAGGAGGAAGGGTGGAGAACATTGTGCAGGACCCTTGCTGACTCTGTGTCAGTGGTTAGAAGTGCACGGACCCAGCTGATGCAGGCCACTCTGGACCTGGACAACATGGTCAGTGTGACATTTACTCTCACACTGTCTCTGTCCCAAATGGCACCCTATTCCCTGCATAGTGCACTACTTTCAACCAATGACATGGGCCCTGGTCAAAAAAAGTGCACTATATAGGGAACAGGGAGCCATTTGGGACACAGACACTGTCTCTGACTCATCAATGACTGCTGTTGAGTCTGTCATTTCAACTATTCATAAATGTATGCTGAACAAAACTATAAATGTGTTGGTCCCATGTTTCAGGAGCTGAAATAAAAGATCCCGGAAGTGTTCAATACTCTCTCAAATTGTGTGCTACATTTTTAAATATCACTGCTTGAGAGCATTTCTCCTTTGCCAAGATAATCCTGACAGGTGTGGCATATCTAGAAGCTGATTAAACAGCATGATCATTCCACAGGTGCACCTTGTGCTGGGGACAACAAAAGGCCACTCTAAAATGTGTAGTTTTGTCACACAACACAATGCCAAAAATGTCTCAAGTTTTGAGGGAGTGTGCAATCGGCATGCTGACTGTAGGAATGTCCTCCAGTGCTCACGCCAGAGAATTGAGTGTTACTTTCTCTACCATAAGCAGCCGCAGTCATTTTAGAGAATTTGGCAGTCCAACCATCCTCACAACCGCAGACCACGTGTATCCACACCAGCTCAGGACCTCCACATCCAGCTTCTTCACCTGCGGAATCATCTGAGACTAGCCACCCATACAGCTGATGAAACTGTGGGTTTGCACAACAGAAGAATTTCTGCACAAACTGTCAGAAACAGTCTTAGGGAAGCACATCTGCGTGCTCGTCGTCCTCACCAGGGTCTTGACCTGACTGCAACTGAGCATGTTTGGGATGCTCTAGATTGACATGTACGACAGCGTGTTCCAGTTTCCGCCAACATCCAGAAACTTCACACAGCCGTTGAAGAGGAGTAGGACAACATTCCAAAGGCTACACTCAACAGCCTGATAATCTCTATGAGAAGGAGATGTGACTCGCTGCATGAGGCAAATGGTGGTCACACCAGATACTGCCTGGTTTTCTGATCCACGCCCCTACACATACAATATCTGTATTCCCAGTCTTGTGAAATCCATAGATTAGGGCCTAATGAATGTATTTCAATTGACTGATTTACTGATATGAACTGTAACTCTGTAAAATCGTATAAATTGTTGCATGTTGCGTTTATATTTTTATTCACTATAGGTTGACATTGCAGTAGCATACATGAACATATAGTAATCACACTATATACTCTTAGGGAGGTCTGCAGTTATGTACCCATTTAAAGTATTTTGCCGTTTTTTCATTTGAAAAAAAACTGATGAGTTACTAGTGGCTATTCAGTAGAGGTTAAAATGTATTGATCAATAGGGATCCCTAAAGCACAGTACTTCTCAATCTGAAGCTCCATATCTCTAAAATCGAGTGAGTGAGCACACCGTTTCTCTGACTAACGCTCGGCTGAAATGAATGATTTGTTCTGCTACAGCTCAAGCTTTTCCCCGTATCTTCACGCTCAATAGCGTCAGCTTGGAATCTATTATGAATATGGCTGCCATATTATGTGGTTCTGGGGAAATGAGAGAGCTTGTTTTGGCAGTGCTTTGGGCGTTTCTGTGTGTGCGGGCGTGCATGTGTGTGCGTTCATTCCTGCATGCACTTAACTTACCTCCCCAGTCGTTTGGGCAAGCCTGGAGCCAGAGCAATGCCATTCCACATTAATAAGCAGAACGACTCCAAAATAGGAAGAGTAGTGTATGTGTCATATATTGTGATTCAATTATCTCTATTTTATTAGAATTTTCAAAAAATAAATGTCACAAGGTAAAATAGTCAACATTTATCTGCTGGTGCCACAACAGAAAAACGTTGCCGCTGGGTAAATAGAAACATTGCCCCTGTATACATTAGTGAGTGAATGGGTGTAATTGCAGCCTTCAGTATGTCTTCTTGAAATGGCTATTGAACAGTGAGTTCTGAGTCAGTCTACTTTGAGTTGAACATTGGTCATCTAAGGTCAGCAGATAACTGTGCATGGTCACAATTCAGGTTTAAAATAACAACTGATGTCAGCCTATACAGATCATACTGTATAATGCACCCGTAATGGGTCAGCGGTCAAACGACCTCCACTCATCACTGTCAAACGCTCCCTGAAACATTTCAACGAGCAAGCCTTTCTAATCGACCTGGCCCTGGTATCCTGGAAGGATATTGACCTCATCCCGTCAGTAGAGGATGCCTGGTTATTTTTTAAAAATGCCTTCCTCACCATCTTAAATAAGCATGCCCCTTTCAAGAAATTTAGAACCAGGAACAGATATAGCCCTTGGTTCTCCCCAGACCTGACTGCCCTTAACCAACACAAAAATATCCTGTGGCGTTCTGCATTAGCATCGAACTGCCCCCGCGATATGCAACTTTTTAGGGAAGTTAGAAACCAATACACACAGGCAGTTAGAAACGCCAAGGCTAGCTTTTTCAAACAGAAATTCGCTTCGTGCAACTCCAACTCTAAAAAGTTCTGGGACATTGTAAAGTCCATGGAGAATAAGAACACCTCCTCCCAACTGCCCACTGCACTGAGGATAGGAAACTCTGTCACCACCGATAAGCCCACTATAATTGAGAATTTCAATAAGCATTTTTCTACGGCTGGCCATGCTTTCCACCTAACTACCCCTACTGCATTCAACAGCACTGCACCCCCCACAGCAACTCGCCCAAGCCTCCCCCATTTCTCCTTCTCCCAAATCCATTCAGCTGATGTTCTGAAAGAGCTGCAAAATCTGGACCCCTACAAATCAGCTGGGCTTGACAATCTGGACCCTTTCTTTCTAAAATTATCTGCCGAAATTATTGCAACCCCTATTACTAGCCTGTTCAACCTCTCTTTCGTGTCGTCTGAGATTCCCATAGATTGGAAAGCAGCTGCTGTCATCCCCCTCTTCAAAGGAGGTGACACTCTTGACCCAAATTGCTACAGACCTATATCCATCCTACCCTGCCTTTCTAAGGTCTTCGAAAGCCAAGTCAACAAACAGATTACCGACCATTTCGAATCCCACCGCACCCTCTCCGCTATGCAATCTGGTTTCAGAGCTGGTCATGGGTGCACCTCAGCCACGCTCAAGGTCCTAAACGACATCGTAACCGCCATCGATAAGAAACATTACTGTGCTGCCGTATTCATTGACCTGGCCAAAGCTTTTGACTCTGTTAATCACCACATCCTCATCGGCAGACTCAGTAGCCTTGGTTTCTCAAACGATTGCGTCGCCTGGTTCACCAACTACTTCTCTGACAGAGTTCAGTGTGTCAAATCGGAGGGCCTACTGTCTGGACCTCTGGCAGTCTCTATGGGGGTACCACAGGGTTCAATTCTTGGGCCAACTCTTTTCTCTGTATACATAAATGATGTCGCTCTTGCTGCTGGTGAATCTCTGATCCACCTCTACGCAGACGACACCATTCTGTACACTTCTGGCCCTTCTTTGGACACTGTGTTAACAACCCTCCAGACGAGCTTCAATGCCATTCAACTCTCCTTCCGTGGTCTCCAACTGCTCCTAAACACAAATAAAACTAAATGCATGCTCTTCAACCGATCGCTGCCTGCACCTGCCCGCCTGTCCAGCATCACTTCTCTGGACGGTTCTAACTTAGAATTTGTGGACAACTACAAATACCTAGGTGTCTGGTTAGACTGTAAACTCTCCTTCCAGACTCACATCAATCATCTCCAATCCAAAGTGAAATCTCGAATTGGCTTCCTATTTCGCAACAAAGCATCCTTCACTCATGCTGCCAAACATACCCTCGTAAAACTGACCATCCTACCAATCCTCGACTTCGGCGATGTCATTTACAAAATAGCTTCCAATACCCTACTCAACAAGCTGGATGCAGTCTATCACAGTGCCATCCGTTTTGTCACCAAAGCCCCATATACTACCCACCACTGCGACCTGTACGCTCTCGTTGGCTGGCCTTCGCTTCATAATCGTCGCCAAACACATTGGCTCCAGGTCATCTACAAGACTCTGCTAGGTAAAGTCCCCCCTTATCTCCGCTCACTGGTCACCATAGCAGCACCCACCTGTAGCACGCGCTCCAGCAGGTATATCTCTCTGGTCACCCCTAAAGCCAACTCCTCCTTTGGTCGTCTCTCCTTCCAGTTCTCTGCTGCCAATGACTGGAACGAACTACAAAAATCTCTGAAACTGGAAACACTTATCTCCCTCACTAGCTTTAAGCACCAGCTGTCAGAGCAGCTCACAGATCACTGCACCTGTACATAGCCCATCTATAATTTAGCCCAAACTACTACCTCTTCCCCTACTGTATTTATTTATTTTATTTATTTTGCTCCTTTGCACCATATTATTTATATTTTATCTTTGAACTTTCTTCAAACTACAAATCTACCATTCCAGTGTTTTTTCTTGCTATACTTTATTTACTTTGCCACCATGGCATTTTTTTTGCCTTTACCTCCCTTATCTCACATCATTTGCTCACATTGTATATAGTCTTATTTTTTTATTATTTTTTTTTATTCTACTGCATCATTGATTGTATGTTGTTTTACTCCATGTGTAACTCTGTGTTTTTGTATGTTGTCGAACTGCTTTGCTTTATCTTGGCCAGGTCGCAATTGTAAATGAGAACTTGTTCTCAACTTGCCTACCTGGTTAAATAAAGGTGAAATAAATAAATAAATAAAATAAACATTGTCCTCAGTTTTCTTTTGTCTATGAGACTGCACAGTTTCAGTTCTTCCCACTTTGCTCTGCTTTTCCAAAGGTCATTCCTTTCAAGGTGACACCTGTGCCCAACCGCTGGAACTCTGCGGTGAACGAATCAGAGATACTTATGAAAAGGTAAGTCACTAAGTGGCCAATTATGACACACAAAGGTCATCTTCTTCAAATAGAGGCACTGCCTCTTCCATCTGTCAGTCACACAATGGCTGGCCTGCCACCGACACCCTCTGTCAATGACAACAGTACAAAGCCTCTGAATATGCTGAATGAATGCACATTAGGTCTAGTGAGAGGAAGTAGAGAGATCGACTAAATACCTGGAATCCATTTGACTTGTGCACAGCAGACCTGTTGGTTTTCTGTCAAATACATTGAGCTGTTTCATCAAAATTGCCTGGAGTGCCACATGGGCGCTGTCAGTGTTTGCATATTTGGGTCTATTCCATTGGTTCCATTGCAGCACAAGATTAGCCAAGCTAAAGTATTTGATATAAAAAAATACTATTTGAACTCAGGTTTGGTAGTCAGGCCCATATATATACAGTACCAGTCAAAGGTTTGGACACCTACTCATTCAAGGGTTTTTCTTCATTTTGTTTTACTATTTTCTACATTGTAGAATATTACTTGAGACATCAAAACTATGAAATAACACATGGAATCATGTAGTAATCAAAAAAAGTGTTAAACAATTACAAATATGTCTAACATATTTGAGATTCTTCAAAGTAGCCACCATATGCCTTGATGAGAGCTTTACGCACTCCTGGCATTCTCTCTACCAGCTTCATGATGTAGTCACCTGGAATGCATTTCAATTAACAGGTGTGCTTTGTTAAAAGTTAATTTGTGGACTTTCTTTCCTTCTTAATGCCTTTGAGCCAATCAGTTGTGTTGTGACAAGGTAGGGGTGGTATACAGAAGATAGCCCTATTTGGTAAAATACCAAGTCCATATTATGGCAAGAGCAGCTCAAATAAGCAAAGAAAAACGACAGTCCATCGTTACTTTAGGACATGAAGGAACATTTCAAGAACTTTGAACGCCTCTTTAAGTGCAGTCACAAAAGCCATCAAGCACTATGATGAAACTAGCTCTCATGAGGACCGCCACAGGAAAGAAAGACCCAGAGTGTCCTCTGCTGCAGAGGATAAGTACATTAGAGTTACCAGCCTCAAATTGCAGACCAAATAAATGCTTCACAGATTTCAAGTAAAAGACACATCTCAACATCAACTGTTCAGAGGAGACTGCATGAATCAGGCCTTCATGGTCAAATTGCTGCAAAGAAACCAATACTAAAGGACGCCAATAAGAAGAAGTGACTTGCTTGGGACAATAAAAGCGAGCAATGGACAGTAGACCAGTGGAAATCTGTCCTTTGGTCTGATGAGTCCAAATGTGAGATTTTTTGTTCCAACCGTCATGTCTTTGTGAGATGCAGATTAGGTGAACGGATGATATCTGCATGTGTGGTTCCTACCGTGAAGCATGAAGGAGGTGGTGTGATGGTGTTGGGGTGCATTGCTGGTGACACTGTCTGTGATTTCTTTAGAATTCAAGGCACACTTAACCAGCATGGCTACCACCGCATTCTGCAGCGATACGCCATCACATCTGGTTTGCGGTTAGTGGGACTATCATTTGTTTTTCAACAGGACAACGACCAAACACACATCCAGGCTGTCTAAGGGCTATTTGAACAAGAAGGAAAGTGATGGAGTGCTGCATCAGATGACCTGGCCTCCACAATCACCTGACCTCAACCCAATTGAGATGGTTTGGGATGAGTTGGACCGCAGAGGGAAGGAAACGCATCCAACAAGTGCTCAGCATATGTAGGAGCTCCTTCAAGACTGTTGGAAAATAATTCCAGGTGAAGCTGGTTGAGAGAATGCCAAGAGTGTGCAAAGCTGTCATCAAGGAAAAGGGTGGCTACTCTGAAGAATCTAAAATATATTTTGATTTGTTTAACACTTTTTGGGTTGATACATGATTCCATGTGTTATTTCATAGTTTTGATGTCTTCACTATTATTCTACAATGTTGAAAATAGTAAAAATAAAGAAAAACCCTTGAATGAGTGGGGTTGTCCAAACTTTTGACTGGTACTGTATATATACACTAACGTTCAAAAGTTTGGGGTCACTTAGAAATGTCCTTGTTTTTGAAAGAAAAGCAATTTTTTTTAGTCCATTTAAAATAACATCAAATTGATCAGAAATACAGCGTAGACATTGTTAATATTGTAAATGACTATTGTAGCTGGAAACGGCTGATTTTTAATAGAATATCTACTTTGGCGTTCAGAGGCCCATTATCAACAATCATCATCTCCTGTGTTCCAATGGTACGTTGTGTTAGCTAATCCAAGTTTATAATTTTAAAAGGCTAACTGATCATTAGAAAACTCTGCCTAGAAGGCCAGCATCCCGGAGTCGCCTCTTCACTGTTGATGTTGAGACTGGTGTTTTGCTGGTACTATTTATGAAGCTGCCAGTTGAGGACTTGTGAGGCGTCTGTTTCTCAAACTAGACACTCTAATGTACTTGTCCTCTTGCTCAGTTGTGCACCGGGTCCTCCCACTCCTCTTTATATTCTGGTTAGATCCAATTTACGCTGTTCTATGAAGGGAGTAGTACACAGCATTAAATGAGATCTTCAGTTTCTTGGCAATTTCTCGCAATTTCTCGCCTTAATTTCTCAGAACAAGAATAGACTGACGAATTTCAGAAGAAAGTTCATTGTTTCTGGCCATGTTGAGCGTGTAATCGAACCCACAAATGCTGATGCTCCAGATACTCAAGTAGTCTAAAGATGACCAGTTTTGTTGCTTCTGTAATCAGCACTACAGTTTTCAGCAGTCTTAGCATAATTGCAAAATTATTTTCTAATGATCAATTAGCCTTTTAAAATGATCAACTTGGATTAGCTAACACAATGTGCCATTGGAACACAGGAGTGATGGTTGCTGATAATGGGCCTCTGTACGCCTATGTACAGTTGAAGTCGGAAGTTTACATACACCTTAGCCAGAATTATTTATTTCAGCTTTTATTTCTTTCATCACATTCCCAGTGGGTCAGAAGTTTACATACACTCAATTAGTATTTGGTAGCATTGCCTTTAAACTGTTTAACTTGGGCCAAACGTTTCGCGTAGCCTTCCACAAGCTTCCCACAATAAGTTGGGTGAATTTTGGCCCATTCCTCCTGACAGAGCTGGTGTAACTGAGTCAGGTTTGTAGGCCTCTTTGCTCGCACATGCTTTTTCAGTTCTGCCTACAAATTTTCTATGGGATTGAGGTCAGCGCGTTGTGATGGCCACTCCAATACCTTGACTTTGTTGTCCTTAAGCCATTTTGCCACAACTTTGGAAGTATGCTTGGGGTCATTGTCCATTTGGAAGACCCATTTGTGACCAAGCTTTAACTTCCTGACTGATGTCTTGCGATGTTGCTTCAATATATCCACATAATTTTCTTACCTCATGATGCCACCTATTTTGTGAAGTGCACCAGTCCCTCCTGTAGCAAAGCACCCCCATAACATGATGCTGCCACCCCCGTGCTTCACGGTTGGGATGGTGTTCTTCGGCTTGCAAGCATCCCCCTTTTTCCTCCAAACATAACAATGGTCATTATGGTCAAACAGTTCTATTTTTGTTTCATCAGACCAGAGGACATTTCTCCAAAAAGTACGATCTTTGTCCCCATGTGCAGTTGCAAACCGTAGTCTGGCTTTTTTAAGGCGGTTTTGGAGCAGTGGCTTCTTCTTTGCTGAGCAGCCTTTCAGGTTATGTCGATATAGGACTTGTTTTACTGTGGATATAGATACTTTTGTACTTGTTTCCTCCAGCATCTTCACAAGGTCCTTTGCTGTTGTTCTGGGATTATTTTGCACTTTTCACATCAAAGTACATTCATCTCTAGCAGACAGAACGTGTCTCCTTCCTGAGCGGTATGACGGCTGCATGGTCCCATGGTGTTTATACTTGCGTACTATTGTTTGTACAGATGAACGTGGTACCTTCAGGTGTTTGGAAATTGCTCCCAAGGATGAACCAGAGTTGTGGAGGTCCACAATTTGTTTTCTGTGGTCTTGACTGATTTCTTTTGATTTTCCCATCATGTCAAGCAATGAGGCACTAAGTTTGAAGATAGGCCTTGAAATACATCCACAGGTACACCTCCAATTGACTCAAACATGTCAATTAGCCTATTCGAAGCTTCTAAATCTATGATATAATTTTCTGGAATTTTTCAAGCAATTTGTGTGAGTAAATGCAACCAACCAACATTGATATGTAAGCAACTCTATCAATATCAAGATTATTATCACTAGCTAAATGCTTGACTCGAACTTACAAACAAATATTTTCCGAGGCTGAAGCTGACAAGAAATAACTACACTGAAAGACCTGCATCGTAGCGTTGTTTTTAGCTGCATCTATGCGTGCAGAACGAATTCTCTACTTCCTGTTTGCGTACAGTCTTTCTAAGTACCAGAAAGCTCCACTAGGGGGCGAATAACACCATGGAACACAATGAAAATCCACCTTAACCATTGTAATAAAATTATCTGTTACCTTCTAACAGGATGGCAGCACACTCCCCGCCTGGTATAATGAAATTGTGCCACTATGAAATAAAACATGTCATAAGAAACAAATAATGTCCTTTTTATTCTTATCTTTTGTCTCAAGGATGCTTCAGAAAGAAGAACAACAATCTCTGAGATTGGTCTTAGAAACACCTTATCAGCTCCTTGCTTGACAATGTTTAGTTTTACTTTCCTAACCTTTTTGTCAGTACTGGTAAAGGTTTTGACCACAAGCCCGACTGGCCAGTCATTTCTGTGCGCCTGACTGTCTTTCAATAAGACAACATCTCCCACTTTTACATTTGGCTTTTCTGCTGTCCATTTTCTGCGTCTCTGCAGCGTTGTCAGGTACTCCTGTCTCCACCTTTTCCAAAAGGTGTCAGCGAGACACTGGACTTGCTGTTTGAAGGCACAGTCAACTTAGTGTATGTAAACTTCTGACCCACTTGAATTGTGATACTGTGAATTATCAGTGAAATAATCTGCCTGTAAACAGTTGTTGGAAAAATTACTTGTGTCATGCACAAAGTAGATGTCCTAATCGACTTGCCAAAACTATAGTTTATTAACAAGAAATTTGTGGAGTGGTTGAAAAACGAGTTTTAATGACTCCAACTTAAGTGTATGTAAACCTCCGATTTCACCTTTAGATATTTCATAAAAATATGGAATTTCCAGCTACAATAGTAATTTACAACATTAACAATGTCTACACTGTATTTCTGATCAACTTGATGTGTGTTTTCTTTCAAAAACAAGGACATTTCTAAGTGACCCCAAACTTTTGAACGGTATTGTATATATATTTTATATGATTCCTTGTCTCTTTCTTTCTCCATCTGTCAGTCACACAGAGATGGCTGGTCATATAGAGTCCATAGCGACCAAGGCTTTCATGGCCTCCAACCAGACCTACTCTCTCCTGATGGACCTACTGGAGGACAACTCTATTGAGGAATACATCAGCAACCTCACGGAGCAGTGAGTAACTAGGCATCACACACACAGGCTGGGAATTGCCAGGGACTTCACACTTTTATCACAATACTTAGGTGCCGATATATGTATTGCGATTCTCACCATTCTATGTGTATTGTTACGAAACCAATAACCAGCCTACTGATTTTGCTGCACTCGTTATGTCTAGGGTTCTTGGGTCTAGTTAACTGGTCTGTAACCTGATTTAAGATGTGCATCTATGTGAGAAATCAGCGTATGCGCCTAGATGTTGAATGTACATGTGCCTAGGGAGGCAACAACCTTACCTTGGTCCAAGGCCAGCTTTACCTTTCTTGACCTCTTGGTCGGCCAGTCCAAGTGGATTGTTATGTGTTCAGATGTATACAAAAGGAAACTACAAACAGGTGTCATGGAAATTACCACTAAGGACCCCAAAGTCAAGCTTAAATTCATTTAAGTTTATTCACGCCAGTGGAGAGATTACAGACAGACAGCACTTCATGTGGAGTTTAGTCAGAAGCTCTGATGAGGTATTTCCCATTCAGTATATTTATACCATCGCTACAGGTTACACAAAGATAGCCAAGTGCATCCTTTCTCTGCATAGCGTTTGCTCCCAGTGACCGGCTGCAGAAGAGGAGAACACCTGGCAACCACAGTCTGGGCGTTCAGCCAATATTTCCACTCCCGCTGACCTTGTGAGAACAAACCTCAGACACCTTGTCTGTCTACAACAGGCACATTTCTAAGTATGCAACAGGTCAAACGTATGATAAGTGTGAGATACTGAAAAAGCAGAAAGAGACATAGTAAAATTCTACTACACTACCACTCCTTTTCTAACTTATTCATGATAATTAACAATATTTTACACGTCTATCAAAAGGGAGGTATCTATACTAAAATTAGAAACTCAAACGGAAAGAGAACACCCAGGAAACAAGTGTGCCTCAAACCTTATTCCATTACCCTTACTGGTAAATACTTTAACAAGGCACAGTACCACTCATTCCATTATCCTTACTGGTAAATACTTTAACAAGGCACAGTAGCACTCATTCTATTATCCTTACTGGTAAATACTTTAACAAGGCACAGTACCACTCATTCCATTATCCTTACTGGTAAATACTTTAACAAGGCACAGTACCACTCATTCTATTATCCTTACTGGTAAATACTTTAACAAGGCACAGTGCCACTGATTCCTGTGTGTTCTCCTCAGGGTAGAACGGCATCTCATGAAAAAATAGCTGATCATCACAGTCTTGCATGGGGGGGGCATTAAACATCAAAACTGCAGTCAGACGAGAAGCTAAAGATGAACAGGCGAGCATCATAATAATATCAACCAGGAAAACTAAACCAACCATAATCCACTGGGCTATCTGTGATCCCCAGGCCCCGAACAAAGCTGTTTTTGCTTTGTCATTATTGCTTTGTCAAAACAAATTAATCAATTTTAGAATATGGCAGTTCATCCTTCCCATGATCCTGACTAGTCTCCCAGTCCCTGCCACTGATAAACATCCCACATCTTGATGCTGCCACCACCATGCTTCAACGTAGGGATGGTATTGGCCAGGTGATGAGCGTTGCCTGTTTTTCTCCAGATGTGATGCTTGGCATTCAGGCCAAAGTGTTCAATCTTGGTTTCATCAAACCAGAGAATCTTTTTTATCATAGTCTGAGAGTCCTTTAGCTGCTTTTTGGCAAACTCCAAGCGGACTGTCATGTGCCTTTTACTGAGGAATGGTTTCCGTCTGGCCACTCTACCATAAAGGCCTAATTGGTGGAGTGATGCAGAGATGGTTGTCCTTCTGGAAGGTTCTCCCATCTCCACAGAGGAACTGGAGCTCTGTCAGAGTGACCACCGGGTTCTTGGTCACCTCCCTGATCAAGGCCCTTCTCCCTCGATTGCTCCGTTTGGCTAGGCGGTCAGCTCTAGGAAGAGTCTTGGTGGTTCCAAACAATTACTTCGACCTCATGGCTTGGTTTTTTTCTCTGACATGCACTGTCAGCCGTGGGACCTTATATAGACAGGTGTGTGCCTTTCCAAATCATGTCCAATCAATTGAATTTACGACAGGTGGACTCCAAATCAAGTTGTAGATACATCTCAAGGATGATCAATGGAGACAGGATGTACCTGAGCTCAATTTCGAGTCTCAAAGCAAACATTTTGAATACTTATGTAAATAAGGTATTTCTGTTTTTATTTTTTATAAATTTGCCAAAATGTAAAAAAATCTGTTTTCGCTTTGTCATTATGGGGTACTGTGTGTAGATTGAAGAGGGAAAAAATGATTTAATTACATTTAGAATAAGGCTGTAATGTAACAAAATGTGGAAATAGTGAAGGGGTCTGAATACTTTCCGTATGTACTGTATGTATATTTTTTACTGCTCTAGGGATGTAACTATTGTTTGGATAACCCTATTTACTATTATGTATTGATTGTATTATTATTACATTTTTTACGCTCAATGTAATGTGCACTACAGAGAACACCGGAAGAAGAATTACAGTAAATTATTGTGGTTTTTGTTTATGTATCAACTAATCCCATAAGGGATGGGATGCCAACTGGAGATTTGACACGAAAATGAAATGTAATTAATTTATTCTCAGACACACCTACACAGTACACGCGCAAATACACACTCTTTATCTCTTCCCCTCTCTCTCTCTCTCTCTCTCTTTCTCTCTCGCTTTCTTGCCGCACCATCCCTCCAACACTGTCTCTCTCTAAAGGCTAACATAAGGTGCGAAAAAGCCTGTTAACCTGCACAGAGCAAGGATAAAAACAGCCATGCCCTAAGAGATGTTCATTGCACCTTGAAGCAATATCTGAACACAGTACCTAATTTCCACAATTTTGTTGCTCCTCTGTCACTCTATATATTTTTCCCAAACAGGGCCCAGAAGTGGTTTAGTTAGCTGTAGCGGTGCCCCACAACAAAATGTCATAAATCTGCCTCTTTTTAGCAGCTCTTTAAGGCACACTGGTTGAGAAAGTAAGACATTTAGTCACAGGGGAACAGCTCTATTCCTTCCTCTTTAAGCCTATTGCTTTCAGGGGCTGCTTTCATGGAGTAGCAGCATGGAGGGAGCAGCATCGCTTAGCATGAGATTGCTCTGAGGATTATCTCAAACGCTCAACGAAAAAATGAAAATCCCTCTGGTGGCCATGCCTCGATGGGAGTGGGTGGGAGGCAAGAAACTTGAAATTGATTTCCTTCATACCAGCACTAGTCTGCTTGGTTCTGGGGAATTCTGTTATTCTTTCAGAGCAATTTGGTGGGTGGGTGGGTGGGTAGATAGAAATCAGGGAGTGTGTGCACACATGTGTCCATTGATAACTATGAGGGACACTCAAGAATCAAAACACTGAACGATCTAACCTCTTTCTCTCCCTCTTCACCCTCCCCTTTCTTTCTCTCTCTCTCGCTCTCTATTTTTCTTTCTCTCTTTCTCTCTCCCCCTTTGCCCTCTCTCTCCCTTTCTATTTCTCTCTCTTTCTATCTCTCTTTCAGAATGGCAGACATGCAGCAGATAAAGGAGAATTTGACGGCCCAGGTGAATGAGACTCTAGCCAATCAGTTGTCTCTGGAGGAGGAGTCTGCTGAGATCATGGTTGCCTTTGTTAACCTCACATCCTCCATATTGGAGCTGTCCAAAAATTTCCCCAACCCCACATCAGGAACCAACCAATTAGACCCCAGCCTCAGATCGGGTGCCAACCAAACAGAGGTCAGTGGCTACGAGGGTCAGGGGTAACAAGAATTCATTGTACTCTCAAGTTGACTGACCAAAGGAATGGATGGAATGATGGATGAATGGATCACTGCTGTGCGTCCCTTCCCTCAGGGTGTTGAGCTGAGCAACAGGACATCTGAGCTGGCGTTCCATGTCCAGTCTAAAGAAGAACTGGCCAGTAAGATCAAAGAGGAGATGGAGCCTCGAATACAGACCGCCCACAACAACATTGCTGCCGTACAGGACATGCACAAGGTATCGTCACACTACAGTAGATTATCTTCACACTACAGTAGATTATCTTCACACTACAGTAGATCATGATGTCAGAATTGCCTTTATTTATTTATTTACATGTACCCAAAATTTGACCTGGTGAAATGGTGCTAACAACAATAAACAGAATACACTGTACCAATAGACAAAATAATTGACACATAATCCACATGCAGTGTCAGTCTGTAAACTACAGATATTGGGGGCTGCATCATTCGTGTTTTCTCATGTTAAGCCTGACAATTCACAAAGCTATACAAGGTGCCGCAATGCTGACATTTAGACTGCTGGCTGGCGGCAATAATGTAATTATTTGCTCAGTAATACAAGTTGGAAAATCAAACAATGCGGATTGTATAATACATTTTCGATGCAGCTGCATACTAACAAGCTACCAATAGATTTTTCTAGAATATACAACTGTCCTGTATAGCCTACATGAACCTGCACGACATGAGCCATCCTTGCGCTATCTCCCAGCTTGGATGGAAAGTAGGGGTGCCTAAACCCATCCTATTAATGCCAAATAATACAGTCAGTCCACCCTCAAAACACTAGCTTACTAGGGATCGTTTTATTATGCAGTGTAGCCTACTATCTATAGCTCGTATTTAGCTGCTATTTATACACTTTTTATAAAAAATTACACATCAAATAGCCTAACAATTCTCCTGAATTATTCCTTGTGGCGTCTCTCTCTGTGTCTGTCTCTTTTTCTCTTTTTGTCTCTTAGAAAAAAGTTTCTATGTGTCTGTGCATGTTTGTAGTAGCTCCAGTATGCAACTGCGTCACCTTGTATTTTTGTGCTCAAATATTTTCACCACGGCCTGTAGGCCTAGTTTGCGGGCCCGACTGTTTTCTATACATAGTCTATATATAGTCTTTCCTTAGACATTGTGCATTGTATGTCCATTGGGCTGCATACAATTAAAGCTTAGACTTGCATGGCAACATAAATTGTACCAGAGATAAGGGATTGTTTATATTGCAACCACACAAATCGCCGGTTCACCAGTATGAACGAAATCGCAAACCACTTTTTTTTTTGCCTTCAAGAACTGTTAAAAAAGATAGTCTGTCCGTATCTGGCTGTCCAGCATCCAGATGACCTGTCCCCAGAGCTTCCTGCACAGTTAATCTCTTTTCATAACCTGTTGAGGCTCATTTAAAGATGTTGCAGAACTGCTAATCAACACTTCCTTCTGCCCAGTTTCCCTAATGTTGCTATGGTAATCAATCTGTTTTTAACCATCCCTGTAACTGTCGCTTCTGCAGAGAGATCGTTTTCTAAACTAAAACTAGTAAAGAACTACCTAAGAACAAAGCATTAGGCTCTGTCTGACTGCACTGGCGCCGTCATAGCGTTGAACACGACATTTGTTCACCGATATCCCCTTACTTTGAATCAGTTCAATAATGTATTTTTCAAAGCCTGAGGCACTTGGATCAGTCACATTCTTGAAGCCCAAATAACAGGGGTTACTGTGTGACATCGATGACAGGCACATGAGCCCCCAGAGCTCGTTGCCCCCCCCCGCCTTGCGGGGGCTGTGGGGGTGTCTGGTACACCAGTGAGTACCCCCAACAGTGCACATGTTTGTTGTAGCCCCAGACAAACACACCTGATTCAGCTCATAGAGGGCTTGATGATTAGTTGACAAGTTGAATCAGGTGTGTTTGTCTGGGCTTAATACAAATTGTAGGCTACTGTTGGGGTACTCGAGAACTGGAGTTCGGAAACACTGCAGTAGATGGTAGATGCTTCTGGTCAGGTTGTTGTGCAGTCTAATGTCACTCATGTCCCTGAGGTTCTGTGAGGTTCACTCCCCCTTCTCTCTCCATCCCTGGTGCCTCTGCAGCTGACAGTTCAAGCCCAGGGGTCAAAGGTCATTGCCCTGTCATCGGTGGTGACAGGGAAGGAAGTGGAGTCAGAGGCCATTACCCTGCGGAGAGAACTGGAAGGTGACATTTACAACATTTTGTATTTGTTTCCATTTCTGTCGTTTTACATTTCCGACAGTTTGCTTAGTTTTCGCATCCCTATCACTGCAATAGCAGCCCACAGAGTTATTCCAATCAAATCGAGAGAAAAAAATAATACTGAGAAAAACAACTATAACCCAAATGTAACCATTACGAATGTGTCTCACCCTGTTACGCTCCACTTGTCATTTTGTGTGGGGAGTAAGAGCATCTGCGATTGTGGTCTCAAATGCACTTTCAGTTTCACAGCCTTCAATTCATTATAATAATATGTTCACTGTTTATAAAAATAAAAAAAACAAGGTGCCACTTTGGATTTGTTGTTGGAAATGTCATCAGGGGAATCTGAGTAAAATGGAATATAGTGGAATGGAACTAAAAGTAATATTTTCTCACTAACTGTGTACTAGTACATAGATTGTGTGAAATAAAATAAAATAGAATAGTCTTACAATACCTATTGTCAGTTATTATCACTTCTGTAACCATGTCGCTGGCCAACCTGCCTTGCCGCTCTCCATCCCTCAGACATGCAGAGAGAGTGGCCTCAAAGGCAGGCCCAGACGAAGGCTGCTCTGAAGAGGGAGAGGCTGCTGAGGGAGAAGATTCTGGAAGACGTCAGTAAAAAGGTGAACCAGACCAAGCGAGTCCTTAGGCCTGCCTTGGAGAGCGCTACCCTCTCCAACGCTACCGCACAACAGGCAAAACACACCGCAAACGCCCTGTCTAAAGTAAGTATGGGTGTGGAGGGGGGGCATAGATGTGTGTGTGTGTTGTGCGTGTGTGCATGCGTGAGCTATGTTTCCAACTCACCCTGTGGGTTGAGCAATGAAATTCCATTCACATAACACACCTCACCCCTCGGAACCATGTTCATTTGTCTCTTTCCTTTATTCTTCATATTCCTCTGTCTGTGTTTTTCTCTGAGCCCAGGAGGCCAAGGCCACCCTAACCCAGGGCAAGCACACAAGGACATTGTCTGCCCAGCTCAGCTCATCTGTAGACATAACCCTGCAGCAGCTGGCTGAGCAGGAGAACCACACTGTTCACGCACAAACCCAGCTAAACGCAGAGGTATAACCAAAACACAGCCACTAATCAACCACACTGCCCAGGCACAAGCACAACTCAATGTAGAGGTATAACCAAAACACGTGACTCAGAAATTAGGGAGAGAGATTTTTATTTCGAGAAGAATGGATAAACTACTTAAGGATACTACAGTTGTCATGTTTCACTTTGTGTCCATACAGCAGAGGCTGGTGCTCTCACATAAGTTGAATTTTATCTTTTCGATTTTTATCATTTTAATTCTGATTTTTATGATTAACCACGTGACAATGATTTTGAGAAACTAAAACGTTATTATTGAAATGAAACTGGTCCATTAAAATACGCATTTGAAAATCATGACTGGCATGCAGATCAGTAGAAATGGTACGATAAATTGTAAACTTCCCCAAACTACTGTTCGCTGCTCTGGCACCCCTATGGTGGAACAAGCTCCCTCACGACGCCAGGACAGCGGAGTCAATCACCACCTTCCGGAGACACCTGAAACCCCACCTCTTTAAGGAATACCTAGGATAGGATAAAGTAATCCCCCCCCCCCCCCCCCCCCTAAAAGATTTAGATGCACTATTGTAAAGTGGTTGTTCCACTGGATATCATAAGGTGAATGCACCAATTTGTAAGTCGCTCTGGATAAGAGCGTCTGCTAAATGACTTAAATGTAAATGTAAACTTGAAACTTGAAACTATGGTCTTTACTATAACACCCATAAAAAAAAATGTGGAGGTCCCGTGAAAAAACCCTGCCCCCCTCTATAGAAATCAAATGCCCATCCAACTGATTAGTCCTGTCGCCAGACCTACCCGCCTCTGTTTTGGTAAAAAGCTGAGGGATGGGCCTGGAAAAATGTAACCACTCTCAAATTCATAGACTGAGCTATGGATGCAAGGACTGACCATCCATGATATCAACATGATTGTTTTAACCATGATTTGAAGCTATACAGTGTTTGATTACATTTACGTTGTTCACAAATATTGGGGGATTTTATATATATATATATCTTGGGTTCTGATGAGTACGACAGTTGATCTCGGCTCATGAGGCATTTAAAAGTTATATTCTTCAAGATTCAATGGGTATACAGTATATCAAACAAGTCCAGAAATTGTTGTATAAACTAAGGATTCTAGCTTTAAGGTCTTGGTGAACAGTTACTTAGTAGAATCAGATGTGCTAAAGGAGGGTTGGACTGAAAACATACAGGATGGTAGATCTCCAGGAAGAGGGTTGGAAAGCCCTGATCTATGCACGTGATGTCACTGTATATTTCTCCCTCTGTGATCACCAGCCTGTAGAGTCTCTGGCCAGTGTAAAGGTGAACATCCAGACAGCTAAGCTTCAGCTTGAGGCCTACTCCCTCACACTCACCCAGCTCGTCAGTAAAATAGGTAAGTTCAAACCTGCTGACGTTTACTTGTCTGTCCCAAAAGGAATCCTACTCCCAATATAGTGCACTACCTTTGGGCCCATCAGGTCAAAAGAAGAACAGTAGGGTGCCATTTGGGATGCACATCAATTTCATGCAATAACAAATGCAACATGTCAGATCAACCAGAAACGTCTACACTTACATGTTACTGCCCTCGCCACTGATCAGACTTGACTTCCATCCAGTCAGTCATATGTCAGAAAGAGAAGTCAGAATGGTCATTAGTAAATTGGTCCAAATGGATTTCTCAGATGGAGAAGGATTATCCTGACCTCAACCCACAACTCTATCAATGAGATAATTAAGCAATAACACACGAGGGGGTGTGCCTGGATACAGCCCTTAGCCATGTTATATTGGCCATATATCACAAACCTCAGAGATGCCATATTGCTATTATAAATTGGTTACCAACGTAATTAGAGCAGTAAAAATAACTGTTTTGTCATACCTGTGGCATACGGTCTGATATACCATGGCTGTCAGCCAATCAGCATTCAGGGCTCAAACCACCCAGTTTATAAATTCATACATACACTGGTATAATTAATCAAAATTAAACCCCCCAAAATATTGCTATAGTTTTATTGAGTTAAATGCAGTAACTAGCTGTACAGGTATTGATTACATGGTTTTCCACAGTTCCCATCTGGCCCTGTTAATGAGTCACTTGTAGCTGGCGGGGTGTGTGGCACGATCCTGATGGAGAAATGTCCCTCTGTTAACCCCGTTATTGGGTGGGCACAACATGGTGGCACACAGACGTCACAAGACAAGAGCCCTGCTGATGGCAAAAGTTTAATACTACACTCTTAGAAAAAAGGGTTTCAAAAGGGTTCTTCAGCTGTCCCCATAGGAAAACCCTTTTTGGTTCCAAGTAGAACTATTTTGGGAACCATAAAGGGTTCTTCAAAGGGTTATCCTATGGGGACAGCCAAAGAACCCTTTTAGGTTCTAGATAGCAATTTTTTTACTAAGAGTGTAGGCCTGCTCAATACTCCTAGCTTTAACATACCCTGTTCATCCCTCCTTCTGTGTCTCACGCTTTTTCAAAATAACTCCTGAAAGTACAATGTAGTACCTCAAATACTCTGTTGTTTTCTGTTGACCAGATGGGAGCATGGCGCTGGAACGGTTTGAACGTATACTGAGTGAGACGGCGATGCGGTTGAGTGTTCTGCGTGGCAGCGTGGAGAGCCCGGCCCTGAACGGGAAGATCCAGACCCTACGATCAGCCGCCCAGGACCAGGAGAGCCAGCTGACCCACCTAGAACAGGACCTGCAAGAGATCAGACAGGAGAGAGACAGTCTGAAGGACATTGCCCTGCACCTGCCCCAGACCTGCCCTCAGGCCTCGGGGATAGAGGGACACTAGGATCGGGGAACCAGGAGGACACTAGAGCCCTTTTCCATGCATTCTACCGCCTTCCTGGTGTAAAACACTCGTTCACACCACTTCAATGATTTAAAAGAGAGGGCATAGGAAGGTGAAGAGAGGACTACTAGGGCCACAGATGGTGGATAGGACACTGGTGTTTGAATTATTTAGGGGAGATAATTTCTCAGTCCCAAATTGCACCCTATTCCATATAGTGCACTACTTTTGACCAGGGCCCATAGGGCAAAAGTAGTGCACTGTATAGGTATTAGGGTGCCATTTGGGACACAGACATAGATGAGGAGTGTAGGTGGAATCATCCAGGTAGCCTTCTTAGTTTGTTCTTCAGTACTGCGGTTGTGCATCCCCCTTTTCTGCAGTACAGTCACACAGTTCTACCACTTTGTCTCTGTACTTTTCAAACTTTCACTTATACTATACTGACCTGGCTGATACCGTCAGTAGCACTAAATCAAATCAAATCGTGTTGGTCATATACACATATTTAGCAGATATGCAGCCATAAGCGGTTTTCCATGCCATTGCCCCCTTTCAACTTCCACCATCATTATCACGTTCTTTCTTTTTATTCTACCCCTCACTCCTTTTTGGCTTTAACCATCCTCTCTCCTGTTCTAGCCTCTTAATCCCCTCTCTCCATCCCTCCTTCTATATCCATATCACCCCTGCCCTGTTTCCTTAGTGTTTATGTTCATTCTCATTTCATTTCCCCCTTCATATTTCCAACAACATTTTAAGTTGAATTAATCTGTGAATAATAACAGTCTCCTAGCTCCCTGTTCCACATCCCACAGTGTGTTCTATCAAGTTTTAAATCATGCTGATTTTCCACTTTGGGGGAAGGACTGTCTGAGCTGTGGCGCTTCTCCAATCTGACACATTCATTTACACTTGAGTTATTTTTCATCAGCCCACCATAATTAACAATTAGTCATTTTGCCCTCTGTAGGGTTCAGCCTTCTACTGCACACACACACACAGACAGACACACACACACACACATAGTTTGGGATTCTGCGTGTGCCCCTCGCTTTTCCTCAATCTCCTTTTTTCGCTTTTCTCTAAAATGTTCTACCTCTCTCTCTATCTTTCTTTCTCTCTCTCTTTCTCTCTTTGAGAAAATGATCTTCTCTTGTCTGGCAAATGGAAAAGGACTATAACAGCCTAACTGTTTGTTTGTTCTATGTGGGTACCTGAGGCTGGAATACCTGCTGAATTATGGAAAATATAGAAATGGGACCTCTGCAAAGACTATGTTCCATTTCAGCAGGTGATTGTATTTTGTCAGACAACAAATAGTATATGATTGGTTTTGTGTTTTAGATAATAGCCAGAAAAAACTGTTGAAAGCAAAAAATGATAATAAAATGGATTGTGGGTGTGTGTGTGCGTGCGCATGTTCGTGTGATTTTGTAAACAACATCTCTTTGCAATATCTCCTTCTAGCCACATATTGGTGCTGTTTACTACTATTGAATAAACTAGCACAGCAATTGCCATAGACAAAACTGTATAATGAACACCTATAAATGTATACTGAGTCAAATATCGATGATGAAATTGTATAAATAAAATTGTTATTACATTAATAACTTCAGACTTGATGGGACTATATTTCTGTTCAATATTGGATCACTTGTTGGAGATCAAACTGACATAAAACCTCCATGCAGTTATTGCATTTACCACACGGAGGAGACAAACAATCACTAGAATTCCTGGCAAGCCAGAGAACATCACTTGCTGTGTGTTGACCCACTGGTGGAATGATATATACAGTCAAACGTTTGGACACACCTACTCATTCAAGGGTTTTTCTTTATTTTTACTATTTTCTACATTGTAGAATAATAGTGAAGACATCAAAACTACAAAATAACACATATGGAATCATGTAGTAACCAAAAAAGTGTTAAACAAATCAAAATATATTTTAGATTTTAGATTATTCAAAGTAGCCACCCTTTGTGTCTCACAAAGACACGGCGTTGCAACCAGAAATCACTCATCAGACTAAAGGAAAGATTTCCACCGGTCTAATGTCCATTGCTCGTGTTTCTTGGCACAAGCAAGTCTCTTCTTGTTGTCCTTTAGTAGCGGTTTCTTTGCACCAATTCGACCATGAAGGCCTGATTTACACAGTCTCCTCTGAACAGATGATGTTGAGATGTGTCTGTTACTTGAACTCTTTGAAGCATTTATTTGGGCTGCAATTTGAGGCTGGTAACTAATGAACTTATCCTATGCAACAGAGGTAACTCTGGGTCTTCCTTTCCTGTGGATGTCCTCATGAGAGCCAGTTATATCATAGCGCTTCATGTTTTTTGTGACTGCACTTGAAGAAACGTTCAAAGTTCTTGAAATTTTATGGATTGACTGACCTTCATGTCTTAAAGTAATGATGCTCTCGTTTCTCTTTGCTTATTTGAGCTGTTCTTGCCATACTATGGACTTGGTCTTTTACCAAATAGGGCTCTCTAACTTGTCACAAGCACAACTGATTGGCTCAAACCCATTAAGAAGGAAAGGAATTCCACAACTTAACAAGGCAAACCTGTTCATTGAAATGCCTTCCAGTTGACCACCTCATTAAGCTTGTTGAGAGAATACCAAGAGTGTGCAAAGCTGTCATCAGGGAAAATGGTGGATACTTTGAAGAATCTGAAATATAATACACTGCTCAAAAAAAGAAAGGGAACACTTAAACAACACAATGTAACTCCAAGTCAATCACACTTCTGTGAAATCAAACTGTCCACTTAGGAAGCAACACTGATTTACAATAAATTTCACATGCTGTTGTGCAAATGGAATAGACAACAGGTGGAAATTATAGGCAATTAGCAAGACACCCCCAATAAAGGAGTGGTTCTGCAGGTGGGGACCACAGACCACTTCTCAGTTCCTATGCTTCCTGGCTGAAGTTTTGGTCACTTTTTAATGCTGGCGGTGCTTTCACACTAATGGTAGCATGAGACGGAGTCTACAACCCACACAAGTGGCTCAGGTAGTGCAGCTCATCCAGGATGGCACATCAATGCGAGCTGTGGCAAGAAGGTTTGCTGTGTCTGTCAGCGTAGTGTACAGAGCATGGAGGCGCTACCAGGAGGCAGGCCAGTACATCAGGAGACGTGGAGGAGGCCGTAGGAGAGCAACAACCCAGCAGCAGGACCGCTACCTCCGCCTTTGTGCAAGGAGGAGCAGGAGAAGCACTGCCAGAGCCCTGCAAAATGACCTCCAGCAGGCCACAAATGTGCATCTGTCTGCTCAAACGGTCAGAAACAGACTCCATGAGGTTGCTATGAGGGCCCGACGTCCACAGGTGGGGGTTGTGCTTACAGCCCAACACCGTGCAGGACGTTTGGCATTTGCCAGAGAACACCAAGATTGGCAAATTCGCCACTGGCGCCCTGTGCTCTTCACAGATGAAAGCAGGTTCACACTGAGCACGTGACAGACATGACAGAGTCTGGAGACGCCGTGGAGAACGTTCTGCTGCCTGCAACATCCTCCAGCATGACCGGTTTGGCGGTGGGTCAGTCATGGTGTGGAGTGGCATTTCTTTGGGGGGCCGCACAGCCCTCCATGTGCTCACCAGAGGTAGCCTGACTGCCATTAGGTACCAAGATGAGATCCTCAGACCCCTTGTGAGACCATATGCAGGTGCGGTTGGCCCTGGGTTCCTCCTAATGCAAGACAATGCTAGACCTCATGTGGCTGGAGTGTGTCAGCAGTTCCTGCAAGAGGAAGGCATTGATGCTATGGACTGGCCCGCCCGTTCCCTAGACCTGAATCCAATTGAGCACATCTGGGACATCATGTCTCGCTTCATCCACCAACGCCACGTTGCACCACATACTGTCCAGGAGTTGGCGGATGCTTTAGTCCAGGTCTGGGAGGAGATCCCTCAGGAGACCATCCGCCACCTCATCAGGAGCATGCCCAGGCGTTGTAGGGAGGTCATACAGGCATGTGGAGGCCACACACACTACTGAGCCTCATTTTGACTTGTTTTAAGGACATTACATCAAAGTTGGATCAGCCTGTAGTGTGGTTTTCCACTTTAATTTTGAGTGTGACTCCAAATTCTATATGTGTTATTTCGTAGTTTTGATATCTTCACTATTATTCTACAATGTAGAAAATAGTAAAAATAAAGAAAAACCCTTGAATGTGTAGGTGTGTCCAAACTTTTGACTGGTACTGTACATGAAGCTGGGACCTCCACACTCTACTTCATATAGCTGTACTGCAGAAAGCTCAGCATGATCTTAAACCCATACATTCTTAATGTATAACGACACAGGACGAGACACAAATGCAGACACAGGAGGCAGATGGTTCAAGTCTCCGACATTTATTAATAGACAAGGGGCAGGCGGGCTCAGGATCAGGGCAGCCAGAAAAGGTCGGAACCGTGAGAACTAGAAAACAGGTACTAGAAAAACTGGAAAGCGTGCTGGTAAGCTTGACGAGACAAGACGAACTGGCAACAAACAAACAGAAACCACCGGTATAAATGCACAGGGGATAATGGGAACAAATGGGAGACACCTGGTGGGGGGTGGAGACAAGCACAAGACAGGTGAAACAGTTCAGCGTGTGACTGTACCCACCCCCACCTGGTGTCCTACCCGGGCACATACTTGGTTGACCAGGATGCCTGCTGTGAAAGTCAGTGATGGGGACCGGGTCCAGGATGTCCTTAGCAGGGACCCAGCACCTCTCTTCCAGGCCATTACCCTCCCAGTCAACCAGTTACTGGACACCCCTGCCCCAAGCTTGAACCCTCAGAAGGCGTCTCGCCGTGTATGCCGGGTGGCCATCAATGAGACGGGGAGGGAGGGTGGGCCTGGAAACAGGAGACAAAGGGCTGTGAGACACAGTTTTAATCTTAGACACATGAAAAGTGAGATGTATACGGAGGGTGCGGGGCAACAGAAGACGAACAGCAGTGGGTCTAAGGATTTTAGAGATGGGAAAGGGGCCGATAAAGCGGGGGGAAAGTTTACAGGATTCCACCCTTAGGGGCAGATCCTGAGTGGAGAGCCATACCCTCTGCCCGAGAAGATAGCGGGGAGCCGGGGTCTGGTGGCGGTCCACTTGACGCCGATACCTGGAGGTGGTCTTAAAAAGAGCGGACCGGGCTCTATTCCAGGTACGCCGACAGCGATGGACAAACATCTGGGCTGAGGGTAAGTTGACATCTTCCTTTTGCTCTGGAAAGAGCGGAGGCTGGTAACCCAGGGAACACTCGAAAGAAGAGAGCCCAGTGGCCAAGCAGGGAAGGGTGTTCCCGGGCGTACTCCACCCACACGAGTTGCTGGCTCCAGGTGGTGGGATAGGCCGAGATGAGGCACCGAAGAGTCGTCTCCAGGTCCTGATTGGCACCTCCAACTGGCTGTTGGACTGAGGCTGAAACCCGGACAACAGGCTGGCCAACGACCCAATGAGGGTGCAGAATGCCTTCCAGAATTGGGATGAGGACTGAGGACCACAATCAGAGACCATGTCAACTGGAAGTCCATGGATTCGGAAGACGTGCTGCACCATGAGCTGGAGCGACCCCTTGGCTGAAGGTAACTTAGGGAGGGGAATGAAATGGGTGGCTTTAGAAAACCTATCCACCATTGTAAGGATGGTGTTGTTGCTATCAGACGGAGGGAGAGCAGTGACAAAGTCCAGGGATATATGGGAACAGAGGCAATGAGGCACAGGGAGTGGTTGAAGGAGGCCAGCTGGAGCTTGCCTCTGAGTCTTGTTCTGAGCGCACACAGTGCAGGTGGCAACGAATGTCGAGACGTCAGAAACCATAGTGGGCCACCAAAAACATTGTTGGATGAAAGCCAGGGTCCGGCGGGAGCCGGGACGACAGGTAAGCTTCGAGGAATGTGCCCATTCCAGGACTGGGGAGTGTGCCGAATCAGGGACGAACATCCGGTTAGTTGTACCCCCCCAGGGATCCGGCTGAGAACGCTGCGCCTTGCGGACCAGGCTCTTGATTCTCCAGACAAGTGTAGCAGCAAGACAGGAGGTAGGGAGGATGGTCTCTGGGTCTGATGGTGTAGCCGCATCAGACCCAGAGACCAACTATACAGGCGAGAGAGAGCGTCTGGCTTAATATTCTTGGAACCAGGGCGGTAGGTGGTGGTAAAGTTAAACCGAGTGAATTAACAGAGCCCAACGAACCTGTCTAGATTTGAGGTATTTGGCAGTGGGGAGATATTGAAGATTCATATGGTCAGTCCAAACTAAGAATGGGTGTTCTGCCCCTTCAAGCCAGTGCCTCCACTCCCCCAGCGCCATCTTGACCGCAAGAAGATTCCGATTACCAACATTATAGTTCCTCAGCGGAATTCAGGAGATTAAGTGAAATCGCAGGGGTGCAACTTTTGGTCCTGGGCTGATCGTTGGGACAGAACGGCCCCCACTCCAATGTTCGAGGCGTCAACCTCCACCACGAACTGACGGGATGGGGTCCGGATGGATGAGGATGGGGGCTGTGGTGAAACGATGCTTAAAGGTAAAAAAACACCCTGTCGGCCGCTGGGGACCATGTGAATGGCACCTTAGGAGGAGTGAGTGCAGAGAGGGGAGAAGCCAGGGTACTGTAGCCCCTAATGAAGCGGCGGAAGAAATTAGCGAATCCCAGAAAACGTTGCAGCTGCACTCTGGATGTGGGTTGGGGCCAATCCACCACCACTCTCACCTTGTCAGGATCCATCTGAACGTTCCCTTCAGCGATGACATATCACAGAAAAGAGATAGTGGGGCGATGGAATTCACACCTCAGCTTTCACAAACAAGGAGGCGCTGGAGGATTTGTCTACATGCTCTTGAGCAGAACGGAGAACACAAGGATGTCGTCGAGGTAGACAAACACAAACCAATCCGGCATGTCACAGAACACATCGTTGACCAGGGCCTGGAACACTGCGAGAGCGTTGGTGAATCAAAACGGCATGACCAGGTACACGTAGTGTCTGTTAGCTGTGTTGAAGGCTGTCTTTCACTCATCTCCTTCCCATATCCAACTAGGTGGTAGGCGTTCCAAAGGTCCAACTTAGAGAAGATGGTTGCCCCCTGGAGAGGTTCGAGGAGAGGAGTGGTAGAGGGTAAAGATTCTTTACAGTGATGTCATTGATGCCCCGTTAGTCGATACATGGACGCAGGGTCTTGTCCTTGTTTTCCACAAAGAAGAAACCTGCGCCGGCAGGGGAGGCAGACGGACGAATGCTCCCAGCAGCCAGAGAGTCCTCAGTGTACTCCTCCGTGGGCTTGGTCTCAGGGCCAGACAGGGAATATAGCCGCCTACAAGGCGGTGTGGTGCCTGGAAAGAGGTCAATGGTGCAATCGTAGGGACGATGCGGAGGAAGGGAGGTGGCGTGAGCCTTGCTGAAAACCTCCAGGAGGTCCTGGTACTCCGCAGGAATGGCGGAGAAATCCGAGGCTTTCCAGAGCCCACAGGAGGACGTCCCGGGGCAGGCTGTGCCACTTTAACCTCTCTGGGCTAGATGGGATGTTTGCGTCCCACCCTAGTCAACAGCCAGTGGAATGCCGTGGCGTGATATTCAAATACCTTAGAAATGCTATTACTTCAATTTCTCAAACATATGACTATTT